>NW_027223762.1:9317737-9917737 GCF_028538775.1 Myotis yumanensis
GTTCTTGTCTCCCCTCTGCCCAGCTATGAACCACAGAGCCTGTTTGTCTTGGGAAAGCCCGTCACGGAGCACGCATTTGGGTGCTGGGGTGGGGTTGGCGGAAGAGGGGACATGGAAACCCTCCCTGGAAACCATCAGGAAAGATGCCAAGCACTTCTGTGGAGGCTGAGAACAAAATTCCTAAAGTGACAATTTATCGTGAATTTGGTTATTTGAGAGGATCGTTTTTTCAGAAGGAAACTTGGTTAATTAAAAGACATCAGGGATATATTTACTATGGTGTCAAGAATGTAAAAACAAAAAAGAACATAGAAAAAACGAAAATAGTGCCACAGTGTTAGCCGTAGTCATCTTGCTACTTGCAAATTCTCCAGATTTTTAAAAACAATCGGCATATTTTTCATACTGGGAAAAACGAGGACTTGTTTAACAAGGGAAATGGAACTGCAATAATAAGGTTAATTTTTGCCGCCCGCAATAAGGGTTTGTGTATATGCCCACACAAATCCGATGAAAACATGACAGGGACTGACCATAATGTGGAAGAAATGTTCACACCACCAGTTCTTAAAGGGGAGGAAAGAACAAAATCGTTTCAGACAACTCCATAGCCAATGCCCCTCACCGAGCATCTCAGACTCACCTTAAAGGGACCATTCACTCAGGCTCTCTTTCCTCCTGGGGCTCCTTCCTGCAGGGGGCCGGGGGGGGGGGCTTTCTGCTTAAAGGTAGCGAAGCTAAAGCAGGCATCCTTCCCTAAAGCCCCTCTCCTTGAATGCAGTGGCAGCTTTTCAAGTATCTGTGCCCCCAAGTGGTCGCTTGTACCTGTGAATTACAGCCAGCAGGAAGGTTGCCGTTGAGCAGGTCCTGGGAAGCAGGACACATACACTCACCCCGAATTTACTGATGGCCGCGATGATGGCAATGCATGACCCAGAGGAGTGGAAAGGGAGGAAGAAACTCAAATTGCTGTGTGCGTGTGTGTGTGTGTGTGTGTGTGTGTGTGTGTGTGTGTGTGTGGCAAAAGACGGGAGAATTTTCTCAGTTTACCTTCCCCATGCTCCCCCAGAACGAAGTGTGTGTGCTTCCATTTGCAAAAGGGCCTGGCCAGAAGGGGTGCGGATGGCTGTGAGCAGAGCCCCCCCAAGATTCTGGGGACCCGGCCTCTGTGTCTCTGGAGCGCTCCCCATGCCTGTGACGCTGGCTTCTCTGCAGAAGCAGGTCGTCCAGAGGCCCCGCGGTGGCCTGGTGGAGGCTGCCCCTGGAGAGGGGATTGTGTCTCCATAGAAGGCTTTACCTCTGATAGAGACATAAAAGGAGGAGGCAACTTTCTGCCCCTCGGCTACCGGGAAATGCATTTTGCTTCTTGTGAAACGCTGGTGATTACAAGCTCATCTCACATAATTTTATTGTTTTCCGTCGCTGCCTGCCAATCTCAGGTGATGGTTTTCTGGGAGCAGGAAGGAGGCCGATACTGGGGACAATTAAAAAAAAAAAAAGTTACCGCCTGTCATCAGCACGTGGCACAGCAGTTGGGCAAGGAGAATAATTGTCTTTGCGAGGAGGCTGTTGAAGACAAGCAGAACTTGCTAAGCGAGACACACCGCGGCGAATGGAGTACTGCTGCATAGCCTTCGAGAAAAATGTACTTTCACTTTAACAAAGGGTGGATGTTTGCATTTTTTCCCCCTTCAAATCTTTAAATCTAATGAATTCTCTTGAATAACCGCATTTTCAGAAATCTCTGGCTCTACAGAGGTGGTCCACTGTCACGCCCACCAGAGGGCATTTTCTCATCAACTTCTGTAAAGGCGATTTGTTTTCTAAAGAGGGGCTGGGAGGCCTGGGAGGCCTGCGGGACGGAGCGTGAGCATAGACGCAGGGGCTGGAGCGCTGCTTGCAATCAAAGGCTTCCCCTTCGTGAGTCCTGCCGGTGCATGAGCCCGTGTGGCGGCCACTCGCTCACTGCGTTTCCTCCGCTTTTAATGTCTTCCTTCCAGAATGACTGGGCACCAAAGGAGACCTTCGCAAGAGTTTATTTTTCCAGATACAAGATGCCATGTGCTCGCATGTAGCTGGTATGTAGTGTACGTGGCTGCGGTTCATTTCTACAACCGGTGTTACCCGTCATGATGTCAGTACTAAATGTGATTTGCTAGCATTTTAAGACTCTGGTCCAAATGCTCCGGTACGAAGAGCCCCCACCTTCTCCAGAGACTTAACGTGGAAAAGAAAATAGCTAAATCCTGGAGTGTAATCTAGGTAATTGGACCAAGGAAAGAGGTGGCTATTTTGGATTGGGTAGTTAGGAGTACTTCTTTGAAGGGTAACAAAGAGTCTACTGTGTTGTTGTTTTTTTAATGTTTATAGATTTGAGAGAGAGAGGAAGAGAGAGGGATAGAGAGATAGAAACATCAGTGATGAAAGGGGATCATGGATTGGCTGCCTCCTGCACACCCCCTACTGGGGATCGAACTCACAACCTCGGCATGTGCCCCGACTGGAAATTGAACCAGTAACCTGAGTTCATGGGTTGACACTCAACCACTGAGCCACACCAGCCGGGCCAAATAGTGTACATTTATTTCAGGGGTGGGCAGCTTTTTCTCTGCCAAGGGCCATTTGGATATTTATAACATCATTTGAGGGGCATACACAATTATCAACTTAAAAATTAGCCTGCTCTATTTGGTCAAACATGTGATTAACTCACCCCTAATGCCTTGGCAGGGCCAGACCAAATGATTTTGTGGGCCTTATACGGCCCTCAGGCCAGATGTTCCCCACCCCTGTTTTATTTCATTGGCACTGATACTATTTGGATTACAAATGTAATAAAACCTTTGGACTCCCTTCTTCAAAAAAAAAATAGTTGCAATGTTTATTACCATGAAACATGATGAAAATGGGGCAGCAACATGGAGTTGCCCATTATTCATTTGTTAAATTACATTTAACAATTACCACCTACTTTTGACCCCATCATTTAAAAAAAAATGAATATTTTAACACCAAAGAGTACAAAGGATATAAGTGCAGAATATAGGACAGTTGAAAAAATAATAGTGTTTTGAAAAATTCCTACATACTCGTGCATTTTCTCATTTTCCATGAACTTTGAGAACTTCAGCCCGGGCTTGTCCTGCTCGTGATAATTGTCCACCTTCCCCATCCATGAGGACCAAGCTACAGAAGGCACAGTAATGGGGCTCTGCTGGCGCCAGTTCCCCAAGCCTGCCCAGCTCACAGCCTAACATACAAGACACAGAGCAGAAGGCAGCAGACCCCTAACCCTGGGGGTCCAGGATACTTGCAGGAGAGTCCAGCCCAAAAGCTACGATGGCCTTAGAGATCCATGTGACATTTTCTGAAGCCAGGAGTCACAGCTCTACTTTGAAGACATGTTTCAGAAGATCAAAGCAGTATGGGTCAGGCAAATCAAGGAGGGCTTCATGGAGGAGGTGTGCCTTCCACTTGGCCTTCAAGGATAGATAGGTATAAAGAAGAGGATCATGGATTATAAGGGGCAACATAGTCATTTCTTTCTTAAGTTAATGTGGAACATTTTTTTTTATAATAAAACCCATCCATTGTGTAATATTTTTAGGCATAACAATGTAATAATCTCCAAAAACCTGTTCTGCAGGTGTGACTATTAATATGTTATCATCCTTTCTTCTCGATTTTTGTTTTGCATTTTTACAATAGCGGGGCCATGTTGCCTATGAAATTTTGAGACTTGGTTTTTTAACTTTGGAACACTATCCCGTGTCATTAAAAATGATTCTTAAACATCACTTCTTCATGCCCACAGTCCATCATGCCTGCCGTCTGGTTTATCAGCCATTCCCATCAGGTGGCCTTTTTTTCCTACTAGAACATTCTGGCAGGTATTCTCGCATATTCTTTTGGTTCATAATTTTGGTGTCAGACAGATCTGACAAGTCTCAGCTCTGAGGGTAACATCAGGCTCGGCATTATCCATCCAGCCTATCATGTCACGTGGACATAATAGCGCCAGCCAACGGGGGCTTGTGAGTTACATGAGAGAATGTTTTGGATAGAGTTCTAGAAATAGAGTTACCAAGGTTTGATATTTTAAAAATTATATATCTTTCCAGCTATAAGAGGAATGTTTTTTTATAGAAAATGTTAACACAAAAGAAAATCCTGCCTAATCTCATCACTAGAGGATAAAAACAATTAACCTTTTAGAATCTATTATTTGTCACTTTCAGTAGAATTGGGATCATACTATTTCTCTTTCTCTCTCTCCATATAGTATATATAATCTTATCTCCTGCTTTTTTCTCCGTCTTAACCTTGTGTTGATTTCCCATTGTCATTTTGCTTTTAGATATGTGATCTTAAAAGGCTATATTTCATTATACTCTGTTATATTAATGTGCCATTTAACTTAACCACCTTCCTATTGTCGGCTGTTTAGATAATTCAGTGATTTGCTATCAGAAATGACATCACAATCAGGTATTGTTGAGCATCAATATCTGCAGACACTTTGGATTATTTCCGCAGGATTCGTTCCTAGAGCTGGGACTCCCGAGTCAGGCAGGAGCATCCTGAAAACATCGATCTCTATCGACGCATCGCCCCAGACTGCCTGTGCTGTTTACTCTCCCATAAATAGCACGTGCACACCCACATCACAGCACCCTTACCTGCTATCATCTTTATAAATACCTTCGTCGTTGCGCAGATGAGTGATGGCGTCTCGGGGTCTCCATTGGCCCTCCCTTGATTACCGGTGGGCCGGAGCATTTGTGTCTGTGTTTATTGGCATTCCTGTCCTTTGCCTGTTCTTCTATTTATATTCATCTTTTTCTTATTGATCGGTGAGAGCTCTTTATGCATAGGAAGATAGTAACCTTTTGGTGTCATGTTTAGAAATATTTTCCCCAGTTTGTCATTTGTCTTTTAAATTCGTTTATGGTTTCTTGGTTATACAGAGGCCTTTAATTTGCTCTTTATCAGCCGTTTTCACTTTGATGTTTCCTCTTGTTTTTAGTCTGAGAAAATCCTCTCCCGTCCTGGCTTTCGATATCTATTTGTTTACCTTCTCTTCTACTTGTTTGAAGATTTCATTTTAAAAATTCAACTTTTTATCCAGTCCTAAGTTATCTCGTTTTGTTATAAGATGGAAGACAGGAATTTAATTATTTCTTAATAGTGAAATGATTCTTCCAGTTCTGTTTACTGAGTGAGCTTGCTTTCCTCCTGATTCGAAAGGTTACTTCTCGCTCACACTGAATTCTCCTGTCAGCGAGGGCATGTTTGTCTCTGACCCGGGGCTAACCCACATGAATACAATGTTACTCTGTTTTAAAATCTGGTACCGTAGATCATCTTCATTATTATTATTTTCCAAAATATTTTTAGCAACTATCTCTGACATATCTAATAGACCAGATGAACTTTAGAATCTCTGGCCAAGGTAAAAAAAAATCTTTTGTTGACTTTTTTTTACATGGTATCCATATGAATTAGATGGTATTTATAAATTGATGTATAAAGAATTGACATCCTAACCATAATATGGAGTCTTCTCATTCAGGAGCATGCTTTTCTATTCTCTCTCTCTCTCTGTCTCTCTCTCTCTGTTTATTTAAGTTTACTTTCATTACCCTCTGTAAACATTTGTGGTTTTTTTTTTTTCATGTGAGCTTTGCACTGCTCTTAGAAACTGCATTCCTAGCTGCTGCATATAGAGATCTTTCTGTCCAATTGTATTTTCTAATGATTTATTGCTGACAAATAAGAAAGCTCTTAATTTTCTATGTATTCATTTTGTACCTTGCTAGGTTATTGCACTTTCTTATGAATAGAATTTTTCCAAGGCTTTTAAAACCTGCGGATCATTTTGCCAAGAGGGTATGAGTACAACCAGTAGCGTCTGGGGAGAGCCTATATTACCACTTTTAAGAATCTTCATGAATTTGGAAGAAAGTAGCATCGCATTGTATCTCGTACACCATTTCAGTGACGTTTCCGGTGCTATGCCTGAGCCCTGGTAAGTATAATGTGTTTGGGTGCAGTGCGCATGAGCAGGCCTCTCCTGAAGCAGTGGTGGTGGCTGTGGTGGCTCTGGTGTCCTGGAGGGTGCAATTCTGAAACAGGAGTTTGAGGTCCACAGCCCTGCCTTTGGGGGAGTGGGAGGGGCTAGTCCTAAAGAAAAGTGTAGGAGCTGACTCTGGACACACGTCCCAGACGGTGGGGGCGAGCCTGCTGTGATTGACGAAAGGTTCACTTTCACCCAGACGTGCACTCATAGCCAGACAAACCTGAGTGTGAAGAAACAACCAGAAGAAACACTCGCCCCATCCCCCCCGTCATCGAGCCCTAAGGGACACTCAGGATTTCCATTCAGCGCACAAAGACGCAGCCTGCAAGTGAGCAAGAAGAAGAGAAGGGCCCCGCAGGAACGGAGCTGTAATAGCCAGGCACCTGCCCTCTGCAGCTCCACCGAGCTCGCCTGACGCTGCCAGCTTCCCAAAGCAAGGCCTTTGCCTCCTGACGGGGAAGGGAAGGGTTTCTCCTACCCCGATGCTCCCCAGCACGTGGCTGGGGGTGGGCGCGGGATCTCCCGTCTCCCTGCACAGAAGGCTCGCGAACGTGCCGAGGATGTGCGTTTCCTCCGTTAGACAACTCCCCTTCTACTCGCTGCTTCTCGTGCCAGCTGGGGAAGGCTGCTTTTCTCCCGCTTGAGAATCTTCCTCCGAAAGAATCTGTTGCCATCGGCAAGTCCTCTGTGTTGCAACTGTCTTCCCCGAAGCCAGACCGAAGGGTGAGGCATCCCCCCTCAATGAAACCCTCACCCGTTCTTCAGGGTTCAACAAATATCAGCGCCTTCCGCGTGCCGGGCAGTGCGCTCGGCACCGGAACTCACGGTGAGCAAAGGCGCGTCTGGTCCTTTCCCTCGGTGAGCTGCCAATCCAGGGCAGGAGACGGATGCTCGTCAAAGGCCAGGAGCCTGGCCTCTGCCTGGGCCGCGGGAGGGATGACTGACTTGAGATGTAAAGGAAGGGTTGGCCTCAGGACTTTGTAAAGACGGGGGATGGTGGGCTGCAGGTGGAGGGGACGGGTGCACTGTGGCCCTCATAGGAGAGAGGATCGCGCGTTCAAGGAGCGGTGGCCGGGAGGCTGGAGCTGGGAAAGGAAACGCGTGTGGGCAGGAGGAGACCGGAGAATTAGGCAGGGAGAGGCCGCGCAGGGTCTTGCCCGCCACAGATAGAACCTCTGTCTGCATTGCAAGAGCACTGGCTGGCGTTGATGGTTTTAAGCCAGGAGACGGTGTTTTGGAAGAGATGCCCGAACCGGTTTGGCTCAGTGGATAGAGCGTCGGCCTGCCGACTGAAGGGTCCCAGGTTCGATTCCGGTCAAGGGCATGTACCTTGGTTGCGGGCACATCCCCAATAGGGGGTGTGTAGGAAGCAGCCGATCGATGTTTCTCTCTCATTGATGTTTCTAACTCTCTATCCCTCTCCCTTCCTCTCTGTAAAAAATCAATAAAATATATTTTTTTAAAAAAGAGATGGTGCTGGCTGCCAGGCGGGACCCCACTGAAGAATACTAAGGAGGAAGGTGGGGTTCCGGTAGGGAGGATGGGCGGAGTCCAGGCGAGAGCTGGTGGCTGCAGATGGACAGGTGATGGTGCAGATGAGAGACGTAGGAGCTGGAGGCACGTGGAAGGTGGAAGTGGAGGTGGAGGCCTCGGGGGTGGGTCAGACGTGGGGAGGTCAAGAAGCGGGATTCTCCAGGGCAGTACCTAGATTTCTGATCTGAGGAATTAGAGGACAAGGTGCTGCTACTTGTCGTGCCTGCAGCAGGGGCGGTGGCAGGTGTGGTGGGGAAGGTTGAGTTTTGTTCAGGACCAGGCGTGGGGCTCCTGAGACTCGGCAGTGGTTGGTGGCAGGTAGGCAGGTAGGTGTGCGGGTCTGGCTCTCGCTCGGAGGAGAGACCAGGGCCAGACATGAACATTTTGGAGGGTTCATCCCAGGGAGACTGAGGGAGAGTCTAAGACACTGGTTCTCAACCTTCCTAATGCCGCGCTCCTTTAATACAGTTCCTCATGTTGTGGTGACCCCCAACCATAAAATTATTTTCGTTGCTACTTCATCACTGTAATGTTGCTACTGTTATGAATCGTCATGTAAATATCTGATATGCAGGATGGTCTTAGGCGACCCCTGTGAAAGGGTCGTTCGACCGCCAAAGGGGTCGCGACCCACAGGTTGAGAACTGCTGGTCTAAGAGGTAAGGGACAGGGACAGGCTGGGAAGCCAGCTGGTGGCCACCGTCCCTCAGGGCCCTGCTGCTGCTCTGGCTGCCACTGTGCCCTGGCTCCCAGGAGCTGCTCTGCCGGGGATGGCGATTTTCCTGGACCGGGGTCTGGCTGAGTCCACACTGGAGGTAATAAAAGGGGCGTAAACACAGAGAAACCACGCGTCTCCACGGTCCGCTCCATACGCAATTGCTTGTCTCCAAGCTCTTCGGTCCCGCCCTTCAGGGTGAGTCTCTGAGTAACGAGATGGAACCCGGGTCTCTCCCACCCCCTCCCTCCTCTGTCCTGAGCGCCCCTTCCTCCAGTCCCTCGTTTCTGAACGATGAGCCAAGAAGACCTTAAATTTGCTTCAAGTCGAGATCATTTACAGAATCACATTTAATCCGTGTTTATTAACATCTGCTGTGCCCAGGCACCGCTGCGTGGATAAAAATGGTGAGGGAGGCACGGTCAGACCTTCCTCCCTCGGGCACTTCTAGTCGAGGGGAGGAGACAAGAGATGAGAGAGAGGGGATTATGATGTGGATGTGACAGACGCTAAAATAGAAGGCGGTCCAAAATCTCAGATGAGGCCAGGCGAGGGAGGGATATGCTGAGGAGAGTCAGGGAGGACTAGGGCGAGTGGAATACATGATATGTAGCAAGGCTATGGGCAGACGCAGGCATTGAGGGCATTTGGGGAAGAAGAAACAGGGAAGAGGAGTTATTGGGGGAATGTGAAATGGTTTCCATGACCGGGGGATATTGCATAAGTGTTGGACGTGTGTGTGTGTGTGTGTGTGTGTGTGAGAGAGAGAGAGAGAGAGAGAGAGAGAGAGAGAGAGAGATCGGGGCGGACAGGCATGGGGGTAGGTGATGCAGGAGGTGGGTGTGATGGCTAAGCTGCCAGGGTGGAGGGCCCGGGAAGAGTGTGAGGTCGGCGATCCGCCTTCGTCGTGTGTGCCGGAGAGCTTTCTCAGCCTCTTCCACTCCTGCTGTCAGGAGATGAGCTGAGACAAAAATATCCTTATTCTTCTTGCGTTGGAAAATGAAAGCCGGAGCTGAAATCTCACCAGACTCTGCCGGTTCTGCTCCCCACTGCCCGGATGTGAGAGTGGCACCTCCCGGCACCAGCAGCTTGAGGAGTGTGTGCCAGGGGTCCCCCTGGGTTCTTGGGGCAGAACTGAGAAAGTTAAAATTCTCTCTGAGTCACTCCGGCCCTGTGTATGGGCCCGATCCAATAACTACCTCCTGGAAGTAACAAAATTTACGATGTTTTCCGACTCATGTTCTCGTTGCCATGACCTTTAGTTCCCTTTAGGCGTGTCTTCCTCAGGAAATGTCATGGGGCTCTGACCTAAGACAGCTGGGCTGGGCCTCCTCCAGCCCCTGTGGACACATCCCAGGGCTGGGTGCTGCAGGGTTGGAGGAACCAGCTTGCACCTGGATCTGCTCAGAGCTTGGTCATTGTTGAGGAATTTCAGAGAAGGGATATAAACAAACCCATGCCCTGGCCCTGAATTCAGGTCCCAGGCAGTGCATGCGATTCCTGGCCCAGGCTCTCTTCAACCAGCTCTTTATTAGATGCTCCACCCAATTAGCTGGAGGCACGGGTGGGTGGGGATGGGGGCAGAGGAAAGGCATGGGGGAGATGAAGCATGCTGGAGATGAGGCAGCTGGGGTGGCATCGCCAGCCTGTGGAGTGCAGTGCCCACGGGTGACCGGTCGATGTAAACAGTGCCGCCTAGACAGTCTTCCTGCAAGGCTGGGAAGAGGTCGTAGGACCTGGCCGTCGCTGTTTGCGGGGAAAGGGGGACTGTGACCCCCCTGGATCTTGGTGGGGGTGGTGCTGTAACAATCAGAGAGAGTGGCCCGGAAGCACCTTGGAAAGGCTTCTGAGCTCCTGGCCAAAGAATTTCAGAGGTTCTTTCAGGAGATAACCATCCTGCAGTGGGTAGAGGGAGAAGGTGGTGCGTGCCGAGCTGGGACCACTGCGTGAGCACCTGCCCAGGTCTCCTGCTGGGTCAAAGGCAGTGCCGTAGGTCTCCTCTGCCAGGTCTGACGAGGCCCACGGCATCCACGTGATGCTGCCAAGATACTTATCTGCTTCTCAAGAAGCTCGGAGCTCCAGTGCCCTTTCACAGATGGGAAGTGGCAGGTGTGGGGACTGTCGAGGGAGATGGCTGCTCGGGCCGGTTCAGGCATCCTTCTCCCCGGCTCTGACTGTTTGTTTCCAAGTCGCCGTGAGTGCCGTAAACCACTGCTTGTCACTTTGCCAAATTCCCGTGCTCTTACTTAAGCGTGATTCACGCGCTGGATGGTTTTGACATTTGAAGATTACTTGATTCTTTGGGCAATTTTCTTCTTTGCCGTCAAGAAAACGCCTGCAGTTCCCTCTTTCGTTTGGGGAAAGGTGAGGCCCGGGAAGTAGATAATGAACTCGCTGGACCGGGGGACGCTGGGCCTGGTGCTCTTGTGGGGCGTGGAAGACCTATAAGGCTTTTGCTCCTAAAAGGATGGCGGCAACTCCTCAACTTGATAATGCGCCTTCAGAATCCCACAGGCTCTGAGTTGGTCCTATGGGGCCGGCTCTGGGTAGAAGTCAACCATGGGACCGGCCCCAGGGTTGGGGAGGCCCTTGGGTGGTCGCTGCCATAACGATGCCCACATGCTTGGCGACCCTTCTCCTCTGTGGCAAAGGGCCAGTCACTCCAGACCGAGGGACCTGGTTTGTCACAGTCTCGTTCTTTCCACTCCACTGAGCCGGGACCTCCATCCCTAGGGAGAGGTCAGTTAAGATTTCATGTCATTCTCCCCTCACTTATGAAGCTCCACCTCCTTTTCCCTCTCCCCCAACCACCCCATCACCCTTCCCCCAGTGCCCATGGACCCAGTGGTGAGAAACCACCAGTTCACGTACGGCTCCTTCCAAAGTCTTTGTTCATTGTTCCTGTGAGCTCCCCATCTGAACTGCCCCTCACTCTCCACCCACACCCACTGCTCCAAACGTGGCGTTCAAAGCCCACAGCCTGTCCCTCGCCACCCTCCCTCCCTTCCTCTGTGAGGTCTCCCTTCCTCCCCCCAGAGGTTTGAGGTAAGGGCGAGAGCCCCGCCATGGGGTAAGATGGCATCTGGCGAAAACATACTGAACGGAGGCGGTCTAAGGTGCGTGGCCAGGGGATTGCACTCGGCCGATGATCTGAGGAGAGGCTGCTGCCCTCTCGGACTTCGGCAAACCCCACGCCCGAGCCCCTCGGCCCTCCCAGGTGTGGGTTCCCCGGATGGAGTCCACGCCACGAAAGCCCTGGATGACAGGACTCTTCGAGGCCGGATACAGGATTAGGGATCATTTCATTTCGAAAGAAAGAGGCTGAGGAGCGACTTGATTGTCTTTGAAGGATGCTCTGTGGAACTGAGACGAGCTGTTCTCCTCACCGACAGAGAGGACTAAGAGGGTCTCAAAGGAGCGAGTGACGTGCCCCCCCCCCCCCCGCGTGGAGGCGCATGCAGGCTGGCCTGGCGGGATGGGCGGCTCTGCGGGCAGATGTGCTGGTGGGGGGGTTGCTGTGGAGAAAGCCAGAGCTCAGCCCTCTCTTGGAAGGAAAACTTTAAAAAGCCAGGAGTTCACAGAGACTGTACGATCTCGGAGGATCTCCGAGGGCTGGGGGAGGCAGGGCTGTGTGTGTGGCGGTGTGGGGGGCAGGTAGGGGGGGAGGGAGGGCCTGGAAAGATGCGCAGAGCTTTTCAAGGCAGAAACAAGGGGTGGGCATCGGTGGCAGCAAGGATGGAGGTGAGCAGTGGGAACACGCTGGTGTATCCTGCGGACTAAGGCAGGAGTTCCCGGAGAGAGGGAGGGAGGGAGGGAGGAGGGGACTGGGGCTGAGAGGTTGGTTCTGACCTTCACGCACAGGCAGTGGGGACCCACTGGGGATGCTTCCGCAGGGGGTGGCCCATTATGGGGCTCCTGGTTCTTGAGGGTGGGGGGAGGCAGAGTAGCCATCCCAAAGCCAGTCGGCAGGTCCCTCCCTGCCCGTCACAGACAGGCCTGTAAGGAGAGGAGAAAATTACACTCACTGTGGGGAGTTTCTCAGAGAACTAAATGCATTTCATTCCACGTGCCATCCTGTCAGTCCAGATTCTAGGGAGCAAGCAACAGAAACCAGCTCTGGCCAATGCAAGCAGAATAGGCATTCATTAAAAGGCAATTAGGCAGCCCTGGCCAGGGGAGCTCTGTTGATTGGAGCATCACCCCGTACACCAAATAAATAATAAAAATTAAAAAAGGTGGCAGGTTCCATTCCGCCAGTCAGGGCACACACCTGGGTTGCAGGTTCGATTCCTGGTCAGGGGGCATAAGGGAGGCAACCTATGGATGTTTCTCTCCTCCACCCTCCCTCCCTCTCCTCCTCCCTTGGTCTTCCTTCTTCTCTCTCTAAAAACAAAAATTAACAAACATGTCCTCTGGTGAGGATTTTTACAAAGGATATCAGCAGCCCAGAGTTTCCAGGAGGATGGAGAAGCAGCCTCAGAGGCCACTCAGCCAGGACTGACAGCCACTAGTGCCAGGTTCCGACTCAGGAGGACCCCTGCTGCCTGCTGGGCCCGGCCTCCTGCTGCACCAGCCCCACTTCCCTGCACCACTGGCTTCTGATCAGGAGTGTGGGCGGCTGAGTGTGAGCAGTGGAGCAGGGGAGGGAAGTCAGTGTGTTTGCAGCTTCTGTGGTGGAAGGTGGGTTCCGTCTCCCCGGGAAGGGCATTCCCAGGCACAGACGGGTGTGGTGCTGAGAGCCAAACAGGATGCCGGGAGCTCCCGCGTGCCTCTCCTCCTCTGGCGTGAGTGCGTGTCTGTGCCTGTGCGTGTTAAAAATGTCCTTTCTTTGGCGAAGTGCAGGCAATGGCTTTGTTTGAGGTTTAAAGCACGACTGTTCATTGGAAAGATATGACATTGGCCACCTGTGATTTGTCCCCAACGTTTTGGAAGTTTAGTAGCCCGTGCAACACAAAAGACGGGGAACCATGGGTGTAGACTCTGCACTTGGGTGCCACACAGCCTGCGTCCGAGACCAGGCTGCCTCCTACCTGCAAGCTGAGCGGTGAGGTCAGATGTCTAAGTCCCTGTTTTCTTACATGTACAGTGAAGATACTGATCCTCACGTCTCAGGGCTGCAGTGAGCAGTGAGTCAGAAAAGGTGGATGAAGGGAAACTCAGTCACCAATAGGGAATCGAAGATACTGTTGCAGTGAGGGATGAAAACTGACCAGAAGAGCGGCGGATCCGAATAACCCAGGACACCAAGAATCTGCTCTGGCGCCAGCGGGAGGTGCACGTCACAGCCATGGGTGCTGGGGACATCCTGAACCCCTGGTGGCCTCCTGTGTGCCTCCCTGCTGACACCTGCTGACTGGGAGGAAGCTTCTGTGCTCCAGACACCGAGGAGTGCCCCAGAGCCCACAACTGGAAACGCACCCAGAGAACCCCACCTGCAGGGGGATTTGGTGTCGTGGGGCTGTGCTTTGCTGGGCATTTCCCCCTTGTCGCTCTCTCTCTCTTCCTTGAGCTCTTGTGGGGCAGGGGGGGGGGGGGGGGGGGGGGGCGGGGATAGGACAGGTGGTGGTGTCCTTTCCAACTGTGTGCCTCCCTTTCCTCATTGGGCAAAAGGCAAGTGACCAATCAAGATCACCTGGCGAAGTCAGCGAAAGACAAGTATCACACGATCTCACTCATATGTGGAACCTAATGAACAAAATAGACCCAGAGACACAGAAGCATGGAACAGACTGTGGGATCTCAGAGGGAAGGTGGGTGGGTGGGAAGTGATCAACCAAAGAACGCTGTATGCATAACCCGTGGACACAGACAATAGGGTGGTGAGGGCATGGGGTGGGGGGCAGGGGTGGGCTAGAGGTGATCAATGGGGGTAGGGGGTAAGGGAACATATGTAATACTTTCAACAATAACTTTTTTAAAAAAAAAAAAGAATTAACATGAAAACAATAATAAAATAAAATAAAAGATCACCTGGCGAGTGAGTCAGTGGCAGAAGCCAGACTCAAGTCCAGGTTCTGTCCATGCAAGTATAAGAGATGCTACAGAGAGTTCCCGTCCTGGGCTACAGAGACCACAGTTCTCTTCCGCCTGCGGAGCTCGTGTCACCCTGACCTTTGGTTGTCCCCAGATCTTCCTCAGCACTGCCTCCATGCATTTCCTGAAACCCTTCCTGGAGGAGCTGCTTTTTGGCAGCTGTGGCCTGTCAGGAGCCACGGGTGTCTCAGTACATGGCCAGCCATAGTCACAGTGACCCTCGTGGCCGAGTCCACTTTCTTCCCCTCCTGGGACTCCATCTTTGTTCTTCTCACTCTACATTTTCTCCCAGAGTAATGTTTCATCATCCCCAAAACGCCGGTTCCTAAATCCGTATCTTCAGCACAGACCCCCACTGCTGACCACAAAATCCATAAAACCGGAGGCCCCTCCCCGGGGACATCCCGCAGATGCTTCCATCTCAGCCCTCAGACACTGACCAGGTGTCTCTCCAACGCCACCCTCAGATCCCTTCCTCCTTGTTCTCAGTGGCCATTCATCCCCGGTGAGAGGGAGCCGGCGGGCTGTGTGGGCCACCCCTTGGGAAGCCGGCTCTCCCCAGTTGGGTCTGGAGGCAGATCCCTCCTCCTCCTGCCCCTGTGGCCGGTGGGGGATGGTGCAGGGAGCTTGGAGGGGCCACAACAAGGAGGGCTTTGGTTTAGAAATGCTAGACTTCAGCGTGATTTAGTGCTCTGGCATTTCTGGGCTAGTTTACAGTAATCAGGCACTTGTGAATGTTCGCTTTCTCCTCCGCGGACTGTTGCTGACACAGGAACTCTGTTGATTAGATCTCAGCCTGTGCTAAACAGTAGCCAGTGTAGGGCTGTGGGGAAGGTGGGCCCAGGCGCCTGCAT
Source organism: Myotis yumanensis (assembly GCF_028538775.1). Classification (NCBI taxonomy): domain Eukaryota; kingdom Metazoa; phylum Chordata; class Mammalia; order Chiroptera; family Vespertilionidae; genus Myotis; species Myotis yumanensis. The sequence goes on from NW_027223762.1 coordinate 9,332,952, forward strand.
CACTCACTAGCGTCAATAGCAGCTCACCTCTCTGAGTCCCAGATATTGCAGCCGAGAAACAGGGATCCCACCCTTTAAGGTTATTGTGAGGATTGAAAGAGAAAGAATATAAAGCATTCTGTTCGACTCAGTCTGCTCTTAATACATACTTATCCCCTTTTCATGGTCCCCTAGGCCCCAGGGTGAAGTCTGGTTTTGTTGGAATATGTGTTCGCGAAGGTGACCAATGACGCTTTTGCGTGTGAAAGAACAGATATGTAATGAACGGGCTTTCTTTTCTTCTAATAAGATTCAAAGGCACCTCTGTGTTTGCCCCTGCCCTGTCACATTCCCCATCAGACTAGACTTTTTTTTACTACAAATACTAGTAAATTGTCCTACTGACTAAATTAAAAAGGGATGGAGTCAGCAAGTAGGCTTTCAGAGTCCCAGGCCAGTATGATTCACCCAAAAAGAAGAGAGTCCATGGTGTCAAATTTGTTACTTGAACTTTTTTTAAATTTATTTTTATTGATTTTAGAGAAGAAGGGAGAGGGAGCAAGAGATAGAAACATTGATGAGAGAGAAAAATGTCAACATCCATTGACTGCCTCCTGCATGCCCCACACTGGGGATCAAGCCTGCTATCCGGGCACATGTGCTGACCGGGAATCGAACTGATGATCTCTTGGTGCATGGGTCGATGCTCAACCACTGAGCCACACCAGCTGGGCACTTGAAATGTTGAACCTTGCAGACACCGGTCCAAACCACCTCAACCCGGCCTCCCTCTTCTCCTCCTTACTGTCTTGGGCTCCCCTCTGTGTTTGCCATGTCTACAGTGAATGAGGGGGAGGCCAGGTGATGGCCCCCTCTCCTCCCAGGTGCCCCCTTGCCAGAGGGGTCCTGGCTGGCCTGGGGATGGCCAAACCAGGACCTGCTGAGTGGTCTGCTCACCCACACTTTCTGGGGAGCCAGGAGCGGCCTGTGGCTGGGTATTTGTGTGACTGCGAGGCCGTGTGACCCCTCCCTGTGCTCTGTGCTTGGTGGGGGCCGAGAAGCCAGTGCTGGGTATGCGAGTGGGAGGCTGGCTGTGTCCCCAGCCCTCAGAGGCCATTCTTCCTGTGACTGTGGGGACTCAGAGCAGGACGCTGATTTATCTCCTTTTAATCACGCGGTCCTCAGACGGTTTCTGTTATTTTCAGGACGTCTTCTCAATTTCATTCTAAAAATATGTCCTCATTCTATTCAGAATAGATTTTTAATTGCCCTTGCCCTGAACGATGTTGAGCGGAATTAGTCTTCAGGGTACCCACCGCCTCGTTGAGGAGCCCGGTGTTCTGTCCAGTGCCGGGGGTGCACCCTTGAGCCGAGCGGAGGGGCCATGGCCTGAGCGGGCTGCACTTGGGGGCAGCCAGGTCTGCGCATTGGCCACTTCTCTGACTGCAGGGTGCCCTGTTGCTGGTCCACAGGTGTCTGTGGAGAGGAAGGGACGAGGGGCCGTCTGTTATTCTGGGCCGGGGTTCTGGCCCTGCTGACTCAGCCCTGGCTGGGTGACTCCTCACAACTCCCTGTGTGCCTGTGTGCCTGTGTGTATGAGTGTTGTCTCTGTGTGTTTGTGTGTCTCTGTGTGCCTGTATGTGTGTCTGTGTGTCTTTGTGTGTGTCTGTGTATATGAGTGTGTGTTTGTGTCTGTGTGCCTGTGTGTCTGTGTGTATAAGTGTGTGTGTCTGTGTGTGCCTGTGTGAGTCTGTGTGTCTGTGTGTATGAATATGTGTCACTGTGTGCCTGTGTGAGTCTGTGCGCCTGTATGTCTATTTTTGTGTATGAGTGTGTGAGTGTGTATCTGTGTGTGTGCATGTGCCTATGTGTGTCTGTGTGTCTGTGTGTCTGTGTGTATGGGTGTTGTCTCTGTGTGTTTGTGTGTCTCTGTCTGTATGTGTGTCTATGCACCTGTGTGCATGAGTGTGTGTCTGTGTGTGTGTGCCTATGTGAGTCTGTGTGTCTGTGTGTCCCTGTGTATCTTTCTGTGTGTGTCAGCCTGTGTGTGTGTCTGTGTGTCTCTGTGTGCCTGTATAAGTCTGTGTGTCTGTGTGTGCCTGTGTGCCTCTGTGAGTCTGTGTCTGTCTGTGTGAGTCTGTGTGTCTGTGAATGTGTGTCTGCCGGTGTGTATGAGTGTGTGAGTATGTCTGTGCATCTCTGTGTGCCTGTGTGAGTCTGTGTGTCTGTCTTTGTGAGTGTGTCTGTGTGTCTCTGTGTGCCTGTGTGAATCTGTGTGTCTGTCTGTGTATCTCTGTGTGCCTGTGTGAGTCTGTGTGTCTGTCTTTGTGAGTGTGTCTGTGTGTCTCTGTGTGCCTGTGTGAGTCTGTGTGTCTGCCGGTGTGTATGAGTATGTGAGTGTGTCTGTGCATCTCTGTATGCCTGTGAGTCTATGTGTCTGTCCGTGCACACACAGGCAGGCAGGCAGCAGGCAGGGGCGCTGCCTCGCGTTCCTGACAGATGACTGTGCCCCCCAGGAGGCCTCTAATTCCTGCTCAGTGCCAGGTCTGGGCGGGCTGGAGTCACTCGCCCACACCTCTGTCAGTAAAATGCCAGCAAACCATTTATGTCCCTGTTTCGTAGAGAATGAGAACCTCGAGTCATTCAACAAAAGCAGCCTGTGAGCGGTCCTGCAGGTCTGCCTCTCGGGACCTCGGGTGGCCTCTGAGGACTGGAGGCCCCGCCAGATGCAGGCTGCGCCCAGGGCGAGGGCACCAGGGCGGGGCGCACCTGCCAGCTCACCTGGACGTGCCTCACCTGGAGATGCACCCCGCTGTTCCCCGGGCCTGGCTGTGCCGAGAGGTGGGCTCCTCCCTGGGATGGGTCTGTTCTGCCGAATCAGATGTGGCGGTGCAGGCCCGGGCCCGTGAGCACAGCCCTCCCTGCGAGACCTGAGGCTGATGCCTTCGGAGGAGGTGGCTGCAGAGTGTGGGGGTGGGTCATGGTGAGGGGCTCTTTTGGGGGTGATCCTGAACTCCTAGCATTGTCCACACGAGGCAGGGGTCTCCCGGGTGTGGGTGGAGCGTGCACAGGGCTGGTCCTGTCACCACTGCCACCTGCAGCCACAGGCCCAGCAAGGCAGTGGATCTGGATACCACAGGTGGTCCTCAGAGAAGCTGCCTGTGCTTTGGGGGGGGGGGGGGGGGGCGCGGTGATTCCCGCCCACCTGCTTGTTGTTCCTCTTCTCTCTGGGAATGTGGACGGCTGTGGGAACCTCCTGAGCTGCCAGGTGGGGCTGGGCGGGGGAGTGAGTCTGCTCAGGGGGCGGCTTCCACCGTGGTGTTGGCTGGGCAAGGAGACCCCCTGCTTGGTCACCTCACTTTTGGGCCTCTGTGGGCCAGCTCTGGATGGGGGCTGCGGGAGGGGGCTGCGGGAGGTCCCTTCTCTTCACAGCAGGGCCTCCTCTGCCCTGTTTGGCACTCTTGCCTTCTAATCCTCTTTGTCAACTTCTTCAGCAGCTGCAGACTTGATGTTTTTTGTTTGTTTGTTTCTTCTCTCAAATTCCCAAATGACGGAAAGAGATCCAGGAGCATGTTTGCCTGGAGGGGAAATGGCCTGTGTGGCTTCTGGGGTGTTCGATCTCCCTATGGCTTGGCGGGTGTGCTCTGGGGATGGTGATGGAGTCAGGGAGGAGGGGCTGGCCTCGGTGAGGAAGGAGGCTGGAGGGAGCTCAGTCCACCTCTTCACAAGCAGCTTGTGCAAACCTCTCACTCTCCTGGGTCGAGGCTTGTGCTCAGGGACTCCCTTGAGCTCCTCCATCCTGGAGTGTGCCAGCCGGGCAGCTCGGCACGGCCACGCCCCCTGCCCAGTGTCTAGCGGTGACCCACGGCTTCCCCCTGCAGAAAAGTGCGGAGCTTTCTACAGGTTTCCTCCCAGGGTTGTATCACCTCCCCAAGGGCATCCCCACGCTTCCTTGGTGCCTTTGACCCCCTGGAAGTCTGCCTGTCCAGACCTCTCCCCACCCCATTCACCACACACCCCGCCTTTACTCTCCTCACTCACCTGGAAAGCCTTCCACCCCTCACCCCCACAGGCCTGCTTGCTACCCACCGCCCCCCACCCCCCCACACACACACGCACACACAGCTCCCTGCAAGATAGTCTGTCACTCCCCCTGCTTTTCTTGTAGTAAAAGCACCGCCTACCCTCCTTCTCTAACCAAGAACGATACTTCAAGTGCTTGGGGCCCACGGGTCGTTAAAACGGATATGCATCTGTTTCAAATTACATATTTTTAAAGTGACTATTTACATAGTTTTTCCTCAAACGGAACTGCGGGAACCTCTGAGCGTGCGCATGCATGTGCATGTGTATACACACGTGTGAGCATGTATCGTGGTGGAGATCAGATGGCCATGCTCATTAGTCCCAATTGGTTTACCCCTTTGGTTCACTTGGACCTCTATCTACTTTTAAATGGTTTCTATTGTTTGTCATATGGCTTCATTTATAGCTACAGAGTGGATTGCTTTGGCCATAAACAAGTGACAAAGACAGGAAACATAAAGAACGTTTATGTTGAACCACCCCGAGCTAATGAGGAGCTGAGGAACGATAGTTCTGGAAATTTGCCTCAAAGTCATTTTTTCCAGATCCATACGTTGTGATCCTCTGATCCAAGTTCTTATATAGGTCAGCTAAATGTCTTTCGTACGTTGAATGAGAGGAGGGTGGGGCGGAAAATACAGAAATAATATCACCAGCTTGTCCTTTTATTGATTGGGAAAAAATATTATTACCAGCAGTGTGTTATTTTGAAGAACTTATAAATCTCTCTGAATCCCGCTTCATCTTAGCACTCTGATAGCGTGTGAGCGTTCCCAAAATAGCGCAGTTGACTTTTCTTAAGCTCGGAATACAAGAATTCTAAGGATCGGGTCACAAAAACAGTTCTATCTATTTTTGCAGCTGATACACATAATTAGGTTTTAATTACATTTTAAACATAGATTGGTCCCAAGACCAGAATGCCGTTTTTTATTTGTCAACAAATCAGCAATTCCTTGCACCATTAATTTCAAGGAGAGGAAATGGTGTGTGTCACTTGTTAAGTGGAAAAATGTGGCCACGTGTCCTTATATAGAAAATGAACGTTATTAAAAATCGCCTTTTAATGCTCATTTAATATAGTCTTTGAATAATATACTCATATAAAATATTTAACTAAAATACTTCCTTACCGTAAGCCATGCAAAAATGATAAAATGATTTTTTATCATTGTCACGGGTTTGTGAAATTACAGATTACTGTGAATGGAGTGCATTCGTCACACACGGGCCTGGAAATGCTGATCTGGAGACACAAACCCAGTAGGGAACTCACAGAAGAGAGCAGGGACGAGAGAGAGAGGTGAGCTGCCGGGGAGGATGGGGTTCGGGGGGCAGCCCCTTGCCGTACGAAGTGTGCAGTTTGTTCTGGGGGCCTGGTAATCCCCTCTTACCCACCAGAGCCAATCCCCAAGGCAAATCCTGAAAGCTCGCCAGAGGTGCGGGTGCTGATTGGTATTGTTTCCTTAAACTACACCACAGCGGATGTGCATCCTTCAGAGATCAGAACCTGGGGGGAAGGGGGGTCGGGGGGACAGCTGAACTAAGACCTGTTCCTATAGCCACCGTAAAGCTTGTGTCTCCCCAAGACTTCAGCCCCGAAAGGTACATTCAGAGGCTAATCCCCAGCTAAGCAGCCTTGCTTAGACGGGGTGGAAGGGGTGCAGGTGACGTCACTTCCGAGCACCGGCTGTCACGTGACTGGGAGGAGGCTAGCAGCCGGGCAGGGCACTGGTCACCCAGCCAGGTCCCTTTCTGCACAGGGGACCGATCGAGGCCCGGAGGTGGGGAGAGGCTTGCGTGCAGCCTCGTGGGAGCACAAGAGGGTCCCACGGGTGCCTTCCTCTTGCCAATCTTCCAGAGTGGTCTAGTTCAGGAGTGTGTGCCGTTCCGGAGGGACTCGTGGCAGGGGACGCTTGCATCCTTCCCATGCCCTGGGAGATGGCCTCGGGGTCACGGGGAAAGGCTTGTGGGGGAACAGGGGGGAAGGCTGTGCTGAGGGCAGAGGCCAAGCTAGCTCAGCAGCAGCAGAAACCGCTCTGCTGTGGTCTCTTCCTGTAGGGTCTGTGACCCTTCCTGCGGGAACATTTATTTGTATCTATTCCACTTGGTTGACCTGCCACAGCCCATCCTCAAATGTATCAATCCCAGCTACGATTATTTATACAATCATTGACTCACACGCTCCCCTGGGCTCCCCTGCCGAGTGACTGCCCAGCGGCTGCTGGCCACCTCCAGGGGCCTGTGCACTGCCCGCGAGACTGTCCTTCCCTTCAGGTGCAGCCTGGCCAAGGGGAAGCCCCTCCGCTAGCTTTCCCCCTCCAGTTCCAGGTCTTTCTGCCCCTTGGGGTTACTCAGAGCACCCCTGCCTGCCTACCTGCCACAGGACGACCTCCCCAATGTGTGCAGGCGGTGACGAGACCCTCCCTGCTGCTGCAAATAAATGCCAAGGAAGCAATGGCACCTCCTTCCCCGGCTCTTTACACAGACTTTGTGCATCCCCTGAGCATCGTGGTCACATCTCGAAATGAGCACCGGTGTGTCCACATCCACTGAGACGGTGGCCCGAGAACCAAGCGGAGCACTCGGAGCGACGGCCCACACAGCCAGGCCAGGATGCCAGCTCCAGGGCCAGATCACAAGGAGCAGCAGGACCTAGTCACAGCTGACAGCTCTGCTCAGGGTGTGTCCTAGTGGGGGCCATGGTGTTTGGTATGGGGTGAGCCGGGCATGAGGAGCGATCGGCTCTGACCTCTAAAAGGACCCCGCGGGTCCTTCACAAAGAATTATTTCCAAGGCCTTTCTCTGTTCTAACCAGAAAAGGATTGTCAGTCTTTTGCAGTGATGTGGACTTGAGACCAAGTTACAGGATTTACTTAATAACTAGAGTCCCGGTGCACAAAATTTGTGCACGGGGGTGGGGAGGTGTCCCTCAGCCCAGCCTGTACCCTCTCACAATTCGGGACATCCCTCTCGCAATCCAGGACTGCTGGCTCCTAACCGCTCACCTGCCTGCCTGCCTGATCACCCCTAACCACTCACCTGCCTGCCTGATCGCCCCTAACTGCCTCTGCCTCGGCCCCTGCCACCGTGGCTTCGTCCGGAAGGACGTCCAGAATGATATCCGAAGGTCATTCAGCTGTCCGGTCTAATTAGCATATTATGCTTTTATTATTATAGATACCCAGGTCTCATGAGCAGGTGTTTCACAGGCCAGGTGATGGCCAGAGGCACCTCTAAATGTCCCTACTCTCATTCCCAAACCCGAGGACCTACATGTGGTGCTCAGGGTCCCCTGAAATTTCACAGGGAGGCATCCGCCGATTACTGGGCAGGGTCACCTCGCAGGAGCCCCTCCTAGGAAGGGCCGCGTGCGTCCTGCCTACCCTCCAAGGCTGAATATGTGTACCGTCGTCTGTATTTGCACCCGAACGGAGGTGAACTTCACAATATGGCGTTATCGCAGGAAATGAATGAACCTGTCAAAAATCGCCCTTTACCCAACGGCTTCTTTCATCCACGTTGCCAGGGAAGTCTGTCCCCGTGGGTGTCATGCTCGGAATGATGACGCGTCCTGATGAGAAGGTGATATTGGCGAAAATAACATTTTTTAAGGATCCTAAGGACTAGCATTAACGTCGTGTTCTGCGTGAGGTGTGTCAGGCGCGTCCATAAATGTGTTTATTAGTTTGTAACCTTCCGCCCCGGCACATTCCAGCATCACAGCAACATTGCCGCCTCTCGGCGCCCGGGACAGGGCTGCTTGCTCCAGGGGCTTTGAGGGAGAGACGGCTCATGCGGTCAGGCGTTTCCGTGTCACACGCGATTGGCTAAACACAGTCCTTCGGGTTCCATTATTGACTAATTTGAGTAATTCACCTACTGAGAAATGTTTCCAGATGAAAATGGAACATCCCGTCGGTTCCCAAGCGAGGTCCTGCGTGTCAGTTTTGTGACATATTTTTAAACACGGGAGGCCGTTCTGAAGGAACATTCTGGCACGCCGTCGTTAAGTAAAACCGTGTTGACCGCCCATCAGCTGTCTGCCCGCCCGTCCCCCGTGCTCCCGGAGATCCCTATCGGGGTAGCTATTTTATACCTGGGTGGCTCCGTTTTAATAGAGAGTGCCATTAAGCAGCATGCCAGAGTGTGTCCCGTCTGGAGCCTTGATTAGCCATCAGCATGCTCACAAGCTCGTTTCGTGATTGGTGTTGAAATGTGTCACACCCCGCTGGAGCGTTGCAGGCTGTCGCCGCTGATGGATTAATGACAGCACCTGCCGCTCGGCCTCACCCCTGACAGCAGCATCCGCGGGAGCCGAGATTCAGGCTGCGTCTGGGAGTCCTTGGGCAGAAGTGGGGGGACGCAGTCACGCTGGGGCAGGTTGCCGTGTCTTCCTCTGTTCCCCGCATGTCAGGTTGGGGAGCTTGAGGCCCACGTTCCCCTAGAAATGTTTTAGAGACGTTTAGGGTCAGACATGGGCATGGGGTTTTGCTAGTTCCAGCCAACTTTCCTCCCTCCTTCCTGGCATTCTGGGCTCACTGCCACCTTCTGCATTCTGAGGGCTGTGTCCCCTTCTCTCCCCACGCCAGCAGTGGCCGTGCACCCCGCTGTGTGCAGCCACCACTGCCAGAAGGCACGTGGGTCAGAATCTTCTTGGGGTCCCCCCTCCCCATGTCACCTGGGCTGAGCTGGGATGGATCCTCAGTGCAAGTGACTGAAACCAAACAGGAGTGTATGGCAGAGTCAGTGGGGCTTCTCTTGCGTGTCACTGGAGCTCAGCACACCCTGAAGATTTCATGAGATGAGAGGACTGTTCTGAGAGGAATCGTTTGCTCCCCCAACAGAACCGGCAGGGCCTGCGAACGCGTCTTGGGTGTTTGCTTTCCGAATGCCCCCGTCTCTCCTTTTAAGGCACCTCCCCAACCATCCAGGGACAGTTCTGTGCTCATTCCTCAGCCAGGCTTCAGCTAGCTGGGCTCCAGGCTCTCCCTGGCTCTGCTGCTACCTCACGGTATTGCCTCTCTGGGCCTCGGTTTCCCCATGTGCACAAGGGGCCTGGAACCACTGACCAACCCTTTGGGTTACGACTGTGAACATTCGCCTCTCACCTACACAAGCCTGCACCTGGGTGCATACGTGCGCGCGCACACACACACACACACGTCTACACATGTGCTCAGCTGGGTTCTGATTCCTCACTGATGAACTCAAGGTCTGCCCCTTCTATGTGAGTCCCTTCTGTGCAGCCCAGAAAGCTTTGGTTGCTGGGCACCCACATGTTCTGCAGCCTGCAGCCTTGCCAGGTAACCCTACATCTGGCCCTGGAGGACAGAGCAGGAAAATGACCCAGAGTTAAATCCCTCTCCAGAAGGGCTCTCTGACCCTCCAGCGGACCCAAAAGTGATAGTACCCTGGATCATGACATCAATGCCAAGTGCCATTTCCAGGTACCTAAATCTGACCCATTCTTCAAGACACCAGCCAGCTCTCACCTCCACCAGGAAGCCCACCCTGGCTCACCACTTCCTAGGGATTTCTTCCTTTCTGAGCACAGAACATGGGTGTCCTTGTGGTTGATGGCTGAGTTTAGAACCTGGGAATGATTTTTTTTTCTCTCCTAGAGAGTGGTCCTCAGATCCCAGAGCCCCAGGCCACTGTCCTGCAAGGTCTGTGGAGAACATTCAGTTACAGATGATGAAATGGAGCCCAAGGGTGAAGATAACTGTCCCACATCCCCCAGAGCACTGTCCCCACAAACTCCATTTTGAATGACCTCATGGCACCTGTGGGTTAGCTTTTTCACCTGACAGTTGATTGGCACTTGCTGTTTAGGTGGCTGGCAGGTAGCCCTCACTGCAAGCACACAGACTTAGAGACCTGGCAGGGCAGCTCTCCCTCTCTCCCCACCATGCGCCTAGGCACTGCCCCAGGAGCCACTGCCAGTTTTGCCTGAAGGCACTCTAGCCCCAGTGTGGGTCCTCTTCCCACATTTACTAGGAATCCGCCTGAGCCAGGCACCTGGCTCTTCAGACACTCCAGGGCCTAGAGCTGAGGCTGCAGGTGCCTGGGGTTTGCAGACGGCCCTTTATCTAAAGGTGTGGCCTGTGTGCGGAGCTCGGGGAGCAGAGCAGCTCAGGGTTCAAAGCAGCTTGGGGAGCAGAGCAGCTCAAGGTGCAGAGCCGCTCAGGGAGCAGAGCAGCTCAGGGTGCAAAGCAGCTTGGGGAGCAGAGCCGCTTGGGGTGCAGAGCAGCTCGGGGTGCAGAGCAGCTCGGGGAGCAGAGCAGCTCGGGGAGCAGAGCAGCTCAAGGTGCAGAGCCGCTCAGGGAGCAGAGCAGCTCAGGGTGCAGAGCAGCTCGGGGAGCAGAGCAGCTCGGGGAGCAGAGCAGCTCAAGGTGCAGAGCAGCTCGGGGAGCAGAGCAGCTCAGGGTGCAGAGCAGCTCGGGGAGCAGAGCAGCTCGGGGTGCAGAGCAGCTCGGGGAGCAGAGCAGCTCGGGGTGCAGAGCAGCTCAAGGTGCAGAGCAGCTCGGGGAGCAGAGCAGCTCGGGGAGCAGAGCAGCTCAAGGTGCAGAGCAGCTCGGGGAGCAGAGCAGCTCAAGGTGCAGAGCAGCTTGGGGAGCAGAGCAGCTTGGGGTGCAGAGCCTCTTGGGGTGCAGAGCACACGGCAGAGCACTGGGAAGGAGCCGCAGCTGGTCCTCCTCTGCAGAGGGGAATACGCCTGGAGGCTTCTGTTTGTTATCTAACAGTGTTTTCTCTGAAGCAGACTCAGAAGGGGAGAGAATAATTATTCCCCGAGGCCCCGCCTGTGCTTCTTCCTCTCAGGGGGCCGAGAGGACAGGCTCTGGCTGCCCTGCTCCCTTCACTTGTGGTTACTCCTGTACAGCCTGTCGTCCACCTGTGGTTACTCCCTGGTGGCTGCCGTGAATAGGGATGGCGGAAGATCATTCTTCACTGCAAACTTCCCTTTCTTTCTTTCTTTTACAAAAGCCATATTTAAAAATAGAAAATACCCCCGGCCAGTGTGGCTCAGTGGTTGAACACGGACCCTGCACCAAGAGGTCGCAGGTTCCATTCCCGGTCAGGGCACATGCCTGGGTTGCAGACTCGATCCCCAGGAGGGGGCGTGCAGGAGGCAGCTGATCAATGTTCCTCTGTCATCGATGTTTCTGTCTCTTTAACTCTCCCTTCCTCTCTCTCTCTAAAAAGTCAATTAAAAAAATTTTTAGAAATCAGAAAATATGAACAAAGAAGAAGTGAGTGAAAATACCTGTGATAGCACCCACCCTGAAGACAAGCACAGCCTAAAACTATGGCTATCCATTCCAGGCCATCCTTCCTCTTTTCCTCACTATCTCTTTCACTCAGGTGGTGGTGCACATATACACATGCTAGTTAGTGTTTTCGGGCTGGTGGTGTTGTTTTGCCATAAATGAAGTCGTGCTCCTGCATACTGTAACCTGTTTTCACACTGAGTTTCCCGGGCACCTTTCCATGTCAGTGCTCGAAGCCCTAACTCATCCTCGTTAAATAGCATCGCTCATTAGCAATGCCGCAGCACTGATGTACACAGCCCTCTCGTGTTGGCTGTTTCTGTTCTCCCCTCACTTTATCCTGTGAACACGGCACCTACCTTCCCGCCCTGCCCAGTTTCCTCCTGGGCATTTATTTAACTGGTGAACTTATTCATCCCTTCAAGCAGATGTTTACGAAGCCCCTGCTCCGGGCCCCACGCTGAGGCTGCCTTCACGCACACCACCACGCGGTCCTTGTGTTTGCACTTCCAGGGAAAGGGACGTGGTTCATCCATAAGAACAAGTACCTTTTTTAAGCCGCTGCAGGTTGTGAGACGTGCGGTACAAAACTCACAGGGTGATGTGGTAAGAGATGAAGGCGGGGGTGGGAGGGCCGGGGAAGCCTCCAGGCTGAGCAGCCGGGCTGAGCAAGAGCAGGGCCAGGCGGGAGGGTGTGGCTGAGGGGTGGCAGGAGGCAGAGAAGGGGGAGTGGGAACAACTGGTCTGAGAAGAGGCTGCAGAGGTTGGTGGGATCAGAGCACGTGGAACCCCACAGGCTGCAGCCCGTATGTAGATTGCACTCTGGGGGCGATGTGACATGGCAGTGGCTGGGGGCATAGACAGGAAGGGAGGTGAGATTTATTTTGGAGTTGGAACCCAGAGGACATGGTGATGGGGCTTGGTGGGGAGGAGCAGAGAAAGAGGGAATCAAAGGAGACTTCTAGAATCTTCCATGAGGAGCCTGGTGCTGCCTCCTCGTTGATTTCCAGAGTGAGAGCCCTGAGTGGCTGAGACGATGGCGGGGGAGCCTCCTGCCCTCTCGGCAGCGGTCGCCTCTCCTGCGAGGTCCTTCCGGCCCCGGGAGGCTGGACGTCCTGGGTGTCCACCAGCAGAAGGGTTGGCCTGTGACCAGAAAAGCCTGCGAAGCATGCAGTTTCCAGGCACCTGTAATGGGTCTAGAGACCTATTCAGACTTCGCCCGGACCCTGTTGTTTTAAGATTTTACTGCACCACCGTCCCCGGGAGTGAGTGTGGGGGTGGGTGGGACGGGGCCGGGGCCACAGAGGCCGAAGACACGCCCCCTCACCTTGCAGGGCTGCCCGGGTGCCCGGACCCCTGTGGGTCCTGGGCATATGCTGCACCCCTGCGGTAGCTGGGGAGAGAAGGCGCTGGTAGGAGGCTCGGCACAGAGGCGAGCACATGCCCGGCCAGGTCTGACAAAGCAGTGGTAGTGTCTTCTGAAAAGATGAAAAATGCAACTGCTAAGTTGAAGGCTGTCTCCTCCCTCTCTGATTGGTGGAGGGTGGGTGGTAGAGTTCTTTGTGAAAGCCAGCATAATGCTGCATGTCAGCTGCTATTGAAAAATAAAAAATTACTTAAAGAAAAATAATGATGAAGAAGCCAGGCCCGTGGGTCATGGTCCACGGCCAGGAACTCTGTGCTCTGACAAAGCGCAGAGCCGGGTTTGTTCTCTCCGTGGGAGGGGAAGGCCTGCCAACCCCTCCCCTCAGATGAGGGCACCAGGCAGGAATGCAGCCTAATTAAAACTCGGCGCAGCCGCTAAATGGCAGTTCCAGAGTGGGCCGCCGTCCACCCGATTTCATGCTCAGGCCTTGTAGCCAGGAAGGGAGCGAGATGGAGGTCCCTGCCCCAGGCTATTTCTGGTGAACCAGTTACTGGGGTTTTATACACATCCTTACAAAAGGACAAATATTTGGGTCAGGTGAAGTGGCTTCGCAGGGGGCCGTGTTTTGACATGCTGTAAATAGTTGTCCATCGCCGGGCGAGGCGGCTGCCCCGAGCCGTCGCCGTGACTAAGTCCTCATCCTCCTCGGCCCGTTGGCTGTCGGTCCAGCTGTGAGCTGAGCACATGTGGCCTGTCCTCACGTGGTCTGGGCAGGCTGCGCCCGTCAGGGCCTGGGGTGCCGGGTGGCGAGTGGCCATGGGAATGAGCTGTCTTACCACCTGCCACCTGCCCGAGGGAGGATCTGGAAAGCGGGGTGTAGGTCTGGGCTGGAGCTGGCTGCAGAGACTGATGGGTGGCCATAAACAAGCCCTGCCCCAGCCTTCACACAGCTCATGGGAACATCAGCTCATACTCCATGTACTGGGCTGGGGTGAGGCAGAAATTGGGGGTGACGGAGGAGTGAGGAGAGTATGATTAATGCATTGGTGAAAGCACCCTAAAAGGGGTGGCCTTTGAGTGTGGCCCTTGGAACCGGTCAGCCACTGTGGCAGAAAAGTGAGGTGCCTCCTGGGTAGTGGGAACCATGTGACCAATGGCACGAGGATGTGAAAATGCACAGTGAGCATCCAAGGCACGAAGTGGGGTGTTGGGGGATGAGGGGTATTGGGATGACACTGGAGAGGTAGACAGGTTCGGATTCTGAATGATCTTGAAGGCCACCCTGAAGTACATGTGGCTCCTTGCAGCCACAGGAGTCATTGGAGTGATGGATCACAGGAGAAAGATGGCTGTCACCTGGGGGCTGCAGTACAGGCACCAGGGAGAAGCTGGAGGTCACTGGGGGTCATAGCACGCAGGTGGATAGGTCAGTGCTGAACGGGACAATCCTAATGAGCGTGACAAGGAATCAGTGCGGCTTGGGAATCAGTGTGGGTGGCAAGGGGAAAAGGAGAAGTGAAAACAACGCCTAAGTTTGGGGAATGAGCTGCTGCTGCAAGTACATCAATTTCCTCTTCCACTAAGTTTATTTGTTTAAGTGCCCAAACTTCAGTGAACTCTTTGGAGATAGAAAGCTTTCTAAATAGTGGCCACTGACCAGCGCCCTATGCCGCTGTAAGCACAGGAAGTAGAACATAATGTACCCGTGGTTTGGTGGACCGTGGCTATGAATAGTTCTAACTGTCCTCATTGTCACCTGCCTCAAGGCCCGTTGAGGTGTTTGGGACCCTTGGCCCCAGCACCGAGTAGCCCCAGGCGATTGTACTTAGCTATTTCTGGGTCTTCTCTTACAAAGAAAAAAACTTTTTAAAAAGCTATCGCTTCTCCCCGTTTCTCCCTTATTTGCTTCCGGCTGTCATTTCTCAGTTGTGGAGCTTCTAGGACCCTCCTTCTGTTGCTATTTCTAATCTCCTGCCCCGAGCTTTTTGTATGTACAGTTCTTCTTAAAATAAAGTATATGGGCATCGTGATGGCTGTTTCCCTCATTAACTACCGGTCCCTTTCTGTCCCTTCCACTGCCATGGCTTGACTGCAGACGACTGAGCTCTGAGAACATGGGGGAGGCTTTCCCGTTTCTCTGGTATTACCCATAGTGCCTCGCACCGCACTGAGCTCGTTGTCCATACTCAGTAAACACCCATGGGTGTGCGAGATGTAAATAGCCTCCTGTTTCATTTTCCCATCATTAAAGGAGTGTACCGCGAGTGCCTTAAAAGCTGGTGGTGCGAAGCCATCTGCAGAGCCCATGTTCCCTCCCCCCGCCCCCCCAAATGCGGTTTAATTGTCTGGCCATTGCCTGCGGCTCTGTGGAAGCCTGCACTTCAGGAGCAGAAGAGTTCTGCCTTTCCTCATCGTGGATGTCGGCACCCGGTGCAGCACTGAGAAAGCAGATGAGTCACAGGCGTGGGTCTGCCGGGCAGCTCTTGTCGCCAGCAGGACAAAGCCACAGGTGTGCATTCAGCAGTGCGGAGCGGGGACAGGAGCCTTGACAATCTGGACGGTCTCTCGGGGTCAAGTTAGTTTCGTGTAGACTCGAAAAGGCTTCGGAGAGGCAGCCAGGCATCGGCAGCCGTGGAGAAAATGAGAATGATTTTTGCTGTCTGCCCTGGGAGCACTGTTTAAGCCCATGTCTTGCTAGGTCAACGTTTTCATGCCCGGAGCTATAAATTAAAAATATGCCTCAGAATTGGGTGCCTTTTCTCCGACTAGAAGCTGGTCTGTTTATTCCTTTGCAGCTGCTCGGGGCATTGTAGACCAGAAGGAAGGGAAGGGAGGATGAATGATTTTAAGCATGTTTTCCAAGAGAAATGAAACTGCGAACACAAATTCCCACAGACCAGAGAGTTAACTGGTTTCCACCCGGTGTAGCAAAAGCTCATCGCCAAGATCAAGACGGTCTGAAAATCAATCCCCCGCGCTGTGGTGTCGCGGGGCCACTGGCTTGATTGAAAGCCCTAGTTCAGCGGAATGTGGGGTAAAGGGGTAGGAAGTAGGCCAAATCTACATGCAAATTAGCATCTGAATCGGTTTCTTAAGACAACAGGCATGGGTGAAATCAACCGTCATCCTATTCTAGTTCATCTGGGAGCAGCAGCTTATCTCAGAACCTCATTTAATGCCATGAGATTGAGGTTGGGTTCTGGGTACATCAGGTTGAAATCGCAAAAGTCCTGCAGGACCCTGGGTCTTTTTTAGTACGGAGCTTAAAAACATGATCTAGGCATGAAGAAGATTATACTAGCGCCACTTAGCAGATACAACTAGGAAATGTATTCACTTAATAACTTATGTGTTCAATTTCAAATTCAAATTTAATACTCAAAGTTTTTTTCTTCTCGCTTTTTAAAAAATATTTTTTATTGATTTCAGAGAGGGAGGGAGAGAGGATGATGACAGAGAATCATTGATTGGCTGCCTCCTACATGCCCCCTACTGGAGATCAAGCCCCCAGCCGTGGCCTCCTGGTTCATAGATTGATGCTCAACCACTGAGCCACACCGTCCCGGCCATTTTATTAACTTTTGATTTATCTCTCCAGTGCTTCTTTTTGTAAAAACAGCAGATTTTGTACTTATTCTATTTCCCCTTCTTTCTTTCAGAGTGAATACACTCCTCATGTTTTTTGTCCACTTTTCAATAAAGCCTTGAGGTCCCTCGATATCAGCCCATCAAGGCTGCCTTCCTTCCGCCTCACACACATGACTCCTCTCCACCCTGCGGCTGCACCAGAGCGGGTTCAGCCCGTCCTCATCCACGGGCTGTTGCGCCATCTCCAATCTTTTCTTTTACCAACAATGCCACAACCTATCATCGCTAGCACATGTTTTCTCATACCTACGAATGTACTAGTAGACCTTCAAGTGGGACTCAGGGGTTGAATGATAAAGACATATGTAATTTTGTCAGCTTATTGCTAATTTTTCCTCTCTGAGTGTTGTACTATTTTGCATTCTCCCAGTGATAGGAGGATACCCGGGTTTCCACAGCCTAAGCCACAAAATGCTTATCAAACTTTTGGATTTTGCAAATATGACGAGTAAGAGTTGGCATTTCAGTTTAGTTTCCATTTGTCCTTATTGTGATAAAAGTTGATTGGTGTTTCATAGGTGTGAGGGCCATGTCCCTTTCTCTTTCCGTGAACTGTATAGATTTTTTTCGTTCATTTTTCTGTCATTTTGGCCTTTTTCAATTTTCCCGAGATTTCCTATATTAAGAGAGAGCAGACTTTTACCTCTGATCTAAGCTGCAAATGTTTTCCTTCCTTAGTTTGGCCATCTGTCTCTTGACTTTACTTGTATGTATGTTACCGTGCATTTGTCTTATTTTATTTTTGTGTAGACAACTTGATCAATCTTGTATTGCCTCTGGATTTCGAGTCCTTATTAGGAAGGCTTTTCTCTCCCAGGGTGGCCAGGAATTCACCATGTTTTCTTGTAGCGCGTGAATAATTTCGCTGCCCATTGGTTAGCTAGTCCATTGGGAGTTTATTCTAGTGAATAGCATATGATATGGATTCAATGTTATGTTTTCTCGAGAGCCCATGCTTCTTTCCCCCAAAGTTTTGGGTGTCCCCTTTATCACATATCAAATGTCCACACGTACTGGGGTCTGCTTGCCGATTCTTCTGTGCTGTTTACTGTCCTGTCGTACCTGAGATTTGTGAAGATCGCCGTGACCCACCTCTGGGTGAGGGACAGTGGGTCTCTGTCATGTCCTCCCACAGTCCATAGTCAGCCCAACCCGGAGGGGAAAGCCCAGACTGAGTGCTTCGCCTCCACGTGGAGTGGCCGTGGTCCATGTCATCGGACTGCAGTGGACATCACAGCAGACTCTGCAGCCCAAATCATACAATAGCTTCACGGAGCACAGCAGTGTTTACAGAGCGGCTCGGGGCAGCCAGTGCATCTGGTCCTTGGGAAGCCGCTCCCAATGCTCTCCCTGGGGCATGCGGACGGTTGGCCGTGTACCAGTCTGTACTGCCGTGGATCCCCGTGGAATTAATGTCAGTGAACAGCACTATAGGGACAGGTCCCGGTCCTGTGCTGAGGACTGTGCTAAGAGAAAGCCCTGTGGCTCTCCGGTGTGGTTAGCAATCCCATTCTCTCGCTCCTGGTTGGGTCTGACTCTTCCTATCTCTGTCCCGATTTCCTGACATTATTTACCTGTATCTGTTTTTAATTTTAGTGCGTCTTTGCAAACTGTTTTAGAGGAGGGGTGTACATTTTCAACATAGGGAGGAAGGGAGGGGGGGAGGGAGGGAGGGAGGGAGGAAGGAAGGAAGGAAGGAAAGAAGGAAGAAGGAAGGAAGGAAGGGAGGGAGGAAAGAAGGAAGAAGGAAGGAAGGAGGGAGGGAGGGAAGGAGGGAGGGAGGGAGGGAGAGAGGGAGGGAGGGAGGGAGGGAGGGAGGGAGGGAGGGAGGAAGGGCTGGTGGCTTTGCACTGCTGAAACGTGTCACCAACGTGTAGTGCTGATTTCAGGCTACCTTTCCTGCACTTTTCGGAGGCACTTCTGGGCAGGTTTACCTCCTGCAGAAAACACCTGTGCTCCCAGGTCAAGCAGCTTCCATCCTTTACATCTTACCATGTTAGATCAGAGAGGAGTAGATGCAGAGGCGTTTTTAAACCCCGTGCAGTTGCAGACGTGTTCCAGGGACCACCGTCAGCGGGAGGCAGTGGTGTTCGACTTGATTGAACAGGCCTGCACCCGGACTCACCTTTGCCTCCATGGCCTCGGCTGGAGGGACACTGCATTGCCCTGAGGTCCAAAGGCAGACCTTCATGCCGGCATTCATCACCGGCTGGTCATTGCCTTCTCACCTCCTGGTCCTTCTCCTTTGGTCCAGTAGCCCTTTAACCTGTGCCTTGGCCACACTACCTCTAGGAAGCCTGGTTGCCTCCAGTCTCCCCAGCCTTGGGCCCCGCTTGGACCTGAGATGACTAAACTGACCTTGCTTTCCTGCCTCATCGTCGTGTTTGCACCCTTACCACAGGTGTGTGCACAGATTCCCAAGGGTAGGGTGGCACTCCCTGGGTGTCCTCTGAGGTCAGTCCGTGGGTAGGACATGGACCCTGCCCTGCGGGGATGCTGAGAAAGATGGAACAGCTCTGCAGGGGACACCGCGAGTGAGGAAAGGTGCTGCGGAGACTGCTCCATGGGGAGGCCCAGGGCTGTAAGTGAAATAAACCTCGGAATTGAACTGCTGCCACCATATGGCCGTGGACACTGGAGACTGCTGGTTCACAGCCACCACTTCCTCCCGGGCTCTGCTACTCTCATTTTCTTCCCACGGCGATGAAACTGCCCTCTTCACTTCTGGACACATCTACCTTTGGTTTCTTGTCCTGTTCTTTTCAAGGTTGAAAGAGAGAAAATAGCTTTGCAGCAGTCATTGCTTGGGAGGTGCGTGCCTTTGTGGAGTTTGGTCGAGCAGCCTTAAAGCTACAAAATTCCAAGTCAGCCTGCCGTGTCTTCCAAACTCTGGTGATTGCCTTGACGGGGACCCAGCTGACCACGGTCCCTCAGTCTCAGCGTGCAGCCCTTGTCGTGTGGCTGTTCCTCATGCAGAGGCTCCTGTCCCTTAACTGAAAATCTGAAATAGAAAAAGCCCTGGAATCAGGAAGTCATTTGACAGCAAAACCAGATCTAAACTGACACAAGGCCATTTGTAGTCCTACTAGAGGCCCAGTGCATGAAATTCGTGCACTGGGGGTGGGGGGCGGTGTCCCTCAGCCTGGCCTGTGCCCTCTTGCAATCCGTGACCCCTCTGGGGATGTTGGACTGCTGGTTTAGGCCCGATCCCCCCAGAGATCGAGCCTAAACCAGCAGTCAGACATCCCTCTCGGGGATTGGGCCTAAACCAGCAGTTGGACATCCCTCTCGGGGCTTGGGACTAAACCAGCAGTCGGACATCCCCCGAGGGATGTAGCAGTGCGACAAGTGGCAGGCAGTCAGGGAGGAGCCAGAACCGGAGCTGGGTGCTGCACCACTCATGCTCATCCTGGCCTACTGCGCCTGCTGCCACCGCTCGGTAGTGCTACGGCGGAGTCCGGAGAGGCTCCCACTGCTGCAACTGCGCTCACCAGCCATGATCCCGACTTCTGTCTGAGCAGCGCTCCCCCTGTGGGAGCGCACTAACCACCAGGGGGCAGCTCCTGCCTTGATCGTTTGCCCCTTCGTGGTCAGTGTGCATCGTAGCGACTGGTTGACCAGTTTTTTCTGATCGTTTGGTCACGGTTGCTTAGGCTTTTATATATATAGATTGATCACTAAGTGTGAATGTTCATACCTCTTTGCTATAGAAATATTAATATGTCTGGGTCTGGGGTGGCATTCCTGGGAGTATCACGATGGACAGCATGTGTGCTCTGAATTCCCAGGGACTCGGAATAAGGGGTTATGGACCTGGATAAAACCAGAGGCTAGAAAAGCCTGTGCTTTCACTCCATGTGACTGACAAGGTAACCCGTGCATTGAATTGACCCATGCCACAAAGAGTGAATGTATTTGATGCCCAAGAATTTGAAAATATCCAAACCCCATTGGTAGACTAAGGGCTTCCTCCTCCCTGGGAAACCCACAGACATGCGTGCAGCCTAGAAAAAGATCCCCAAAGTAGACTGCAGAATGGAACTGGATGTCTCGAAGCCCCCAGAATCTGTCCACTCTGGGTACCTTGACACTAGCAGGTGTCTAGAAATTGAATGATGATAAGATTTTAAATGTTTTCCATATGCCAGGCACTGTTCTAATCACCTAATATGGACTATCTAATCAAATCCTGTGGCAACACGTTGAGGCATCCAATATCAATATTCCTTTACAGATGGGGAAACTGAGGCCCAGAGAGAGTAAGTGTATTCATTGGGGTTCAGATGCCAAAAAGCAGAAATCAATAGAGGGAATGGGAGTTGGCAAACTCATTCTAAGGTCAGGATCTAGGCTCCACTTCCAGGAGTGATTCCCAGCACAAGAGGCAGAACCAGAACCGGGCTGCCCGGGTTGCTGCTCCCACAGTTGGGAAGGTTGGGAATCAGGACCCCACCATGGGAACTAGAGACCTCAGGAACACCCACCTCCTGCCGTACAGGACCCAGGAGGGGTCGCCGCGGCTGTTGGCTTCAGAGTTGCATCGGCTACATAGGTGCTCTGCTTTCAACGCACCCACAGAGCCGGGCCTGGCTGCCCCGCCTCCGCCCGGCAGAAGGAGAGCAGAACCCACTCCACTCCCTTGGCCTCTCAGATCTCATGCGAGCACATCTGCTTGGCAGAACCTACACAGCATCCAGATCCCTGGCGGTGCAGGGGAGGGAGTGCCATTCGGCTTTTTAAACCTTGAAAGACAGGAAGGCACATGAGTTGAATGGATGTTGATTGAGCCAATCCGCACTTCCAGGCAACTTCCCCAAGATGACATGGGAAGTGGCAGGTCCAAGGCTGAGGCCAGGCTGTCTGGCTCCAGAGTCTCAGCTGTGTATGTTCCGCTGCCTCTCTTCCCCACGAGCTCATGCAGGGGCTGCTGGCCCCCATGGCCTGTCTTCTCCATTCTCGTCCTTCGGGCGGTCTGCAGCTGGCCCTGTGTCTGTGTGGGACAAGGGGCCTCTAGAGCCAGACTCTGAATCCTTCCGGGGCTGGGATGGATGGTCTCTAGCTGTCATGTATCAGTTAGCTATCAACCCAGCCGGGCTGCATGACAAGCCACCCCAAAACTCAGCCATGTAAGGAAAGAAACATCTGGTATTGCTTATGCGGCCTGCAGGTGGCTGGGTTTGCTGGTCTTGGCTGGTTCATGTGTGCCTGGGTGGCCAACTGCAGTCACGTAGGTGGCTCTGTGATCTTGGCTGGACGCTCAGACTTGGGCTCAGCTGACGGATCTCTGGCTGGGTAGGCTGGTCTCTCATCCTCCAGCAAGCCCCACCGGCATGTCCATTTCCAAGTCAAGTCATATGGTCATGCTCAAGGTCACAGCGTAGAGGACACTCTCAAGTTACAAGGCAAAGGGCATGGATACAAGGAGGCCATTAACTGGGGCCATCACTATAAGCATTCTACCTCACTGAGGGACCTTGGGCACGATACTTAACCTCCTAAACCAGCCCAGGTGCCTGTGTGCCTTGGACAGCACTGCTCAGAGAGGAGGCTTGCAGGGCCAGGCCTTCGGAGCCCACAGGGTCAAGTGGGGTGCGGAATCAGCCCGGGGGCTGCCAGGAAGCCTGTGCAGGAACTCCATCTTTCCCTCCGGCTGGTTCGGCTCTGTGCTCCAGCCCGGCCCGCCAGCTGACTCAGGGATGCAGCCAGGGACTCGCGGGGCCTCTGCTTCAACGGAGCCACTTCTTAACAAAGACCGGCTTTTAACATCTCAAGCGGCACGTCTGCTCGCTCACCAATTAAAACGTTCCTGTCCTCGCCGTGGCAAATGCCGGGGAAAACAACTCTGCGATTCAGAGCACAAGTGGGAAGGACACGAAGCGAGTTAATCATGAATCGGCGCCGGCCTTGTACCCAGCTTTCCTCTGCTTCTCAGTGAGGAGCACATCCCGGGTGGCGACCACTCTGCCCCGGCCAGACGTGCCGCCGGCAGAGACGGCTCCCCAGCTCCTCGGGGTCATGTGAGGGGTCAGGCTTGCTTTTCCGTAGCTTAGATTTCGGCAGGCACAGCTTACGTTTTCTTAATTCATATTTAATCACCTGACAGAGCTGTCCGGTGGCTGTGCCTCAGGGACAGAGCGAAGGCCCAGGGCCCACGTGGAGCCCAGGTCCCTGGGTCCCCCTGCTCTGCAGAGCCGGAGGCGCTGCCCCTGGGCCAGGGTTCAATTAGCAGCTCAGGTTTTGGAAGATGCTAAAGAAAAGGACATTCCTGTCTTTTTTTTTTTTTTACCCCATTTGGATCCATTTCCCCAGGCCCCAGTGAGAGCAGAGTTGTGTATATTCTCTGGTTTCCTTCTTAAGAGATTAGTTTTAACCAAGGAAAGAGAAAAAATGGACAGCTTTGGCGAGACATGATTCACATGCCGTACCGTTCCCCCATTTCAGAGGGACAATTCAGTGGTTTTTAAGAGATTCACAGACATGCAGCCCTCACCAGGGTCAACATGAGAACATTTCCATCATCTCAGAAAGCAACCCATACCCATTAGCAGTCCCTCACCATCCCCGAAGCCCTGGCAACCACAAATCTACGTTCTCTGTAGACACCCTGATTCTGGACAGATCAAGTGAATGGAACCATATAATATGTGGCCTTTTGTGAGTGGGTT
This sequence comes from Myotis yumanensis, assembly GCF_028538775.1. NCBI lineage: Eukaryota > Metazoa > Chordata > Mammalia > Chiroptera > Vespertilionidae > Myotis > Myotis yumanensis. The sequence goes on from NW_027223762.1 coordinate 9,355,967, forward strand.
CTTTCAGTAGCCTAAACTACGGAGGTTTTTACAGTTTAGTCTTTGAAGGGAGATGCCTGGGTTAGAATCCTGGCTCCGTAGCCCACTACCGGCTGTGTAGTTTTAGGCAAATGACTTAACCTCGTTGTGCCTAAGTTTCCTCATCTTACTATGAGGCACGTGCCACTGCTCACTCCCATAGGGTTCACTGGTTACACGTGCTAAAGCTTTGAGCTGTGCCTGGGACACGGGGCTCAGTAACTGTGAGTTCTCAGCATCTTTCTTGCCCAGGCCTTCCCTAAAGCCCTATCTTGCTTTGTTTGGGGGGGCCCTGCCTCTCTGTTTTTATCCCCTCAGCAAACTTGTACTGCAGTTTGCACCCCTCTTCCCATAGGGGCTGCACCCTGTGTGTGTGCCTTGCAAACTCTCACCCAAGTTTAGAGCCTCGGGTACCCTCCCTCCTTCTCCCCAGGCAGTCTTTTGGCCCTTCCTTGGGATTTCAGGTTCAAAATCGTTCAGAGAATGCCACCTGGAGGGTGGCTCCCCGAGTGATGACCTGGAGGAGGTCTACCTGGTGCACTCACTGTCTCCTGCCCTGTGTGTCCTCAACATTTTTATTCTCACCTGGGGAGAGGGGAAGTGTTGTCCCAGGCCTCGTTCAAAGAGCCACTCTTCCTCCATTCTAATTAGCTGATGTGTGGTGATATATTAATATTGTTAACAATAAAAATGAGGCAAACACATTAGAAAAGGTCACAAGATAAAATCAAGGGAAACGGTGCTCCCAGCCCCGAGCGCTGGCGCTGCCCTTCTGTGTAACGGCTCCATTTATGCCGGGACTGTGGTTTCTTTGTGTGTTTTTATGTCTTTTCCGTGTCTGGGTTTGTCTCCTCTGAGAGATCGCAAACTTCTGAAGAACAAGAATCACGTTGTCTCCTTTTATAAGCGTGTGCATTTTGTGAAAACCAAGTAAAAGTACAATTGTTAAGTGTTTCTTATCTATGCCTACAATGTTCTCTTATTGACGGGAGGGTCCGGTGTCTGGAAAGTGTCTGGCAGACACCCCACCCCTCTGAACCTAAGCGTGGCGTAGTCCTCATGCCCGTCCGGCTGTGTCTTCTGCCCCCAGAACTACCTGTGCTGTGTAAAGGGACAAGAAAACTCAGCCATGGCCAGCACAGGGCAGGGGACAGGATTTCTCTGAAGCTTCAGGACCTAGCTTGCTTATCCCATCTTGAGACTTTTCAGGAATACTATTAAAAAGTAGAAGTATGTGGGCCCTGGCCGGTGTTCTCAGTGGTTAGCCCACATTTTGGGGGGGGCTATTGTTTTCCATACTTGGTCTACCACAGGAGGTCTATGAATACGCCTGGGGAAAGTATATTTTTTATTTTTCAAATGAAATTTAGCATTTCCTTCCATTTATGGGCATAGACAACAAACCAGAGTTGTATTAGCTGTACCGTGACTTTGTCACCAGTAGGAATCACAGGTATTTTCATCCTTGTGGTACGTCCATCTCAAAATATCTTTTACACTCATCACTACTTTGAAATTATGGTAATTTAAGCATCACACTAGACTTTAGTACAGTGGTTCTCAACCTTCCTAATGCCGCGACCCTTTAATACAGTTCCTCATGTTGTGGTGAACTCCAATTTCATTGTTACAAATTGAACATAATTAAAGCATAGTGATTAATCACAAAAGCAATATGTAATTATATATGTGTTTTCCCATGGTCTTAGGCGACCCTTGTGAAAGGGTCATTCGACCCCCAAAGGGGTTGCGACCCACAGGTTGAGAACCGCTGCTTTAATATGTAATGCATTAATAAAGCACATTTGCTACTATGTTAGCATTTTGTTCTTAACATTTTGATAACTACGTTTAAATGTAGTTGGTTTCTGCTGTCATCCCATGTGCTTTGTTTTATGCATTCGGGGCATTGTTCGGAAAAGGGCCCACAGGCTTCCCTAGGCTGCCAAGGTGTCCATGGTCCCTGGTGAACTTATGTCAACAGTTCCCAGGAAAGCACTTGGGAGGTTTCCACGACCAGAATGCAGGGGGCAGGTCACACACACACACACACACACACACACACACACACATACACCCTTGCTGGGAGGAGGGTAGGGCCTTCCCCCTGGAGCCAGCGCCCCTGCGGGGTCCTTGCAGCTCTGTGACAGATGCCTCGCTGAGTTCTGCTGCTCTGGGCTCCCTAGGAAATGGGAACCAGCTCCCCCGACTCAGGGCGAAGACACAGCTTCAATTAAGCCAGAGAAACACAATTTATTACCAGCATGTTTTCAGTTCCAGGCGGTGCCTTGAAAAGGTCAGCTTATATGAATATTTAGAAAAAGCAAGATCATAAAATAAGAGGGACTTGGTATTTTGCTTCTTTTTTTCCCCCCTTTGACAAAGAAAATTCAGGCTCACTTTTAACATTTGGCAAACTCCAGAACTTTTTACTTGACCTGTATTAACTGTTTAAAAAGGAAGATGTTTTTGGTCCTGCAGGACTGGGTAGACCAGTTGGTTAGAGCATCATCCTGATAGCTACACTTGCATGTGCCTTCCTCAGTCAGGCACATACAGGAGACAACCAATAAATGCATCAATAAGTGGAGCAACAAATCAATGTTTCTCTCTCTAAAAATCAATAAATTTAAATAAAGAAAGAAAGAAAGAGGTAAGTAAATAAATAAATAAAGGAAAAGGTTCAGAACGGCATTTGAGGGGGGGTTGTGTGAAGGGGATTCTGTCGCCTTTGAAACCAGAACAGCGAGCCCGAAACACGGGGCCGACAGCCCCTGGCTGTCTATTGTCCATCGGAGGCGGGCACAGTAGGACACGTCTGCTTGGATGGCCCTGTTCGGGGCATAATTGTTTTGTGTTTATTTCAGCTGAGGCTACTGTTTCTATTCAGGGCTTTTCACCAGTGAGTCATCTTTTGAAAATATAAATTTGATGGAGTCAGTTCTTCCTTTAAAACCTCTCCTGGCTCCCGCCTGCCAGAGGAGAAAGGACAAAACCCTTGACCTCACACCAGGCCCTTCCTGCTCTGTCCACAGCCTTTTGTTTTTGGCCTCTGTGTCAACCTCTCCCTCCCAGCCCTCCCTTCCCACTCCCGTAGTGGAGGAGACTTACTGGATTATAGTATATTTATTCTTTATTTCCTATCATACTTGTTTTAAAATAACTTTATTTGTATGCTTAGTGGGATGGATTTTATTTACCCCCCCCCCCCGCCCCCCAGGTTTTAAATTGCTGTATAGAATGTACAGTCCTGATGTTTTATGTAACCTTGATATATATGTTCTTTATAAAATTCTGGGTTTATTTTTGAAAAGGTGTAGATTGTACATTTTAATGCAGCTCTTTATTCCGCTTTTTCTGTTTCCTTTTATAACTAAATCAGAAAACTGAATAATGATTTCCTTATTTCATTGGCACAGGCGCTCACGATTGGTAGAATGCTCGTCTCGTGGCTTCTCTGTGATGTTAGCTAACCCTCTCTTCCTGCATTGTTCTATAGTCTTCCCCCTCCCCAGATCTCTTCTGCGGTGGATGTGGTTTGTGTTTTTTTAATTACATACAACAAATAGTTCTTGGTGCCTCCTGCCCACCGGACTCTATGCCAGGTGTAAAGAATGGGGTGAACAGCCCGGCTCCCTGTCCCTTCTCACTCAGCGTCCCATCCACGGAGCCTTCAACCCATAGAGAGACAAGAGTTTTACATTGAGTTTGACAACTTGTAGAAATGGGGGTGGGGTTGGCACACTGATTTTTTTTTCTCACATCCCCACCCTGTGTTCAATTACTTTGTAGTCTCTGGAGACAAACTTTACTGGGCACTAAATAAGACCACCCTTTTGTGCCTCCAGATTAGTCTCTCTTATTGGGCCTGGCTCCTTTGGGTGGAGTTGCCTTTAGCCTCTTAAATAATCAGTAACGATGTTTTGGTTTACCCACTAAATTAGACCACTTCTATATAGTCCCTGGCCTCTTGAGACAGTCTGTAAAAAAGTTAATTACATATATATTTTATAAATACATAATTGCACAAACATGCTATGTATTATAGTTCAAGTTACGTTTGAGGTCTAAAACTTTAACCTATTTTAAATAAAAAGTGTATAGCTTTGCTTGGTATGGTTGGTTATTGGTTGATCTACTATGACTATTACCATCATCATTGATTTGTCTATTGTTTTCAGTAGACAAATCTCTCTCCCTTTCCCTTTCTCTAAAACCCTAAAAAAAAAAAAAAACACACATTTTTTTAAAAAGCAAGAAATATATGAAAATCCAGTTAATGGGAAATATTTTAGTTATGCACTTTATTCACTTTTCTGCTCCGTTACTCCCTCGGAGGGCAGACAAGATTGCCACTGGGTGATGTGGCAACGGGGGATGGTCCCCTGATTTCCTTAATTCAACCATAATATAGTATAACACACTCTTTGTCTCATTTGTTAGTCACTGTTACGCACTGAATTGCGCTCCCCCCCCCCCCCAATTTATATGTTGAATCCCTAACAGTATGCGACAGTATTTGGAGATGGGGCCTTTAAAGAAGTGATTAATGAAGGTTAAGGGAGGTCATATGGGCGGAGCCTAACCCAGTCTGACCGGTGTCCGAATAGAAAGAGAAAATTCAGACTCGCAGAGACACAGGGAAGCCTGCACACAGAGGGAAGGCGGCCGTCTGTAAGCCAAGGCGAGAGGCCCCCGGAGAAACCCAAACGGCCGCCACCTTGGGCTTGCACTCCTGGCCTTCAGACCCGTGAGATAATACGTGTCTGTTGTTTAGAGTCACCTACAAGCCCACTTCTAAGAATTCCTCTCCGAGCAGATTCCCATGTGATGGCGGAGTCGGCATCCTCTCCAGTTCTGTAAGGCAGAGGCCAAGGCCAAGAAGACCCGGGCAGGGGCAGGGTCCAGAGGGCACTCACCTCTGGGGGACCCCCTGCGGGGTCCCCTTAGTGGCCGAGTGGCCGGACAGCTGAGCCAGGGACCCGGACGATGCAGATAGAAGAGGGGATTCTGGAATCCCGGGAGCAGTGACGGCTTTGCTCCGGATGTTCATTCGCTTTCTCATGAATCTTAACAAAACATCTGAGAACTAAATGTGAAACTCTCTCTAGTAGAGCCACGTGATGCATGCGTCTGGCACCCGCGAGCGAAGAGCCAGAAGCGTCGCCCATGCCAGCTCTGCGGGCGCCTGGCTATTTGGACTTCGGTGTAAATGCTCACATTGCGTTTTCTGCTCCTGCCGCATTTAACACTCCAGCCTGCGGGCCGCTTCACCGCTGCCTGGGGAATTTTCTACAACTTATGCCTGAGCATTAAAGTTCTGGAGTCTTCCCCCACCAAGGAAAATAAACGTGGTGGCTCCGTCTTGACCTTGACATTTTCCCAGGATGGCAGGTTGAGAATAGCCCTGCACGGAGCCCAGTCACCTGCAGGTTGGGCGTGGACGCACCCAGGCTGCTTGGAAATGTGCTGACAGGGCCCCGCTGAGCAGCGCTGGGCGGCGGGCAGAGGGAGGCAGGTCACTCCAGGTCACGCACCCGCACCGCGCCACTGAAGAAGCAGGCCTGGCCGAAGGGGGCTGGGTGGCAGCCGCTGGCATCTCAGGTGTCAGGCGCAGTGCGGCTCGGATGGAGTGCGCTCCTAGGTCCCTTCACCTTTCCCAGGTGTTCGCTGAGACCCTCCTGGGCGCCTTGCTCTGTGCCTTCCTGATCAGGGGTTGGAGCTGGAACGGGTGGTGACAGAGCAGGAGGAGGATAAAGCAGGCCCCGCGCTGAGAGAGTGCAGATCCTACAGAGAGAGTGACCCTCATGCAAACACAGGGACCCATGTAGGATGATGCTGACCAACCAGTGACCTCAAAATAGGCTCTGAGCAAGAAGTGGCCCCCAGGAGCCACCTGTAACTCCTCCAACAGGACACCTCCCACCCCACTATCAGATGCACCCTTTCTCCTTTATCTCAGATGCCAGCAAAGGTTGATTTGCCTTCCTAATGTAACAAGTAGGTCTCATGGCCCAAAGCTACATCAATACAGATCCTGCTTCCCAACTTTTCATTACAGGGGCTCCTCCTGCCATTAGGAGGGATGGTCCAAGGTGTCAGCCCCCCCCCCCCCCCCCCCCCCCCCGCCTCTTGCCCAGGACTCACAGGTATAAGGAGCAGGAGACCAGGGCATGCAGGTGGGAGGGGAAGGACAGCTCCAGGCCAGAGGGGAGGAGATTTTGGCAGCTCGGGGAGGCCAGGGGTGGTAGACAGAGGTGGGGCCAGAGGACCAGTCGCACCTGGCGCCTTTCAGCAGTGCTCAGCCCGTTTGGAAAGATCAGACACGCGTTTTCATATTGATGTAGGCTTTGGGGTGGCTGCATCTGCCTTTGGTAGGCAGTGGCGGGGTGCCAGCAGGGCTAAGGAAACGCAGGTTTGTCTGGGATCTGAGGGAAAGCCTTCCTGAAGAGAAGGCAGGTGTCGTGGTGCCCGGAACAGCCTTCCACGGGTGGGGGCTGGATTCAACCGCCACAGGTGGGTCCTTTGAGGCTGCCTATGGTCTGTGAGCCCACAGCCCCAGAGTACCCCCATCGGACCGATGAAGAGCCCTGAGCCCAGCCCCTGGCACACGGGGTGCCCATGGGAGGGGCCGTGTTCGAATGTCTCAGCTTCTTTTTTCTAGGTTTCACTGTTTCCTTTAAGGATTCTGTGGCAAGACAGAGAATGCCGGTCTTCAGTTTTCCCATCTTCACAATGAAGGGCTTGTTGGGCTAAAGACCTCCTAGTGTCCCTAGTGGCTTTGACCTGTAGATGACCCGGGGCTGTGGCCAGGATGGCAGCTGCCCACCTACCGTGCTAAGAAAACTAACTTTACACCCAAATAGAAGGTAGGCCCCCACTTTCCCAAAGAAAAGGTCTCCGGAAGAGTTTTTTCGCCAACCTAAGTATACAAACATGTTTTTGAATATAGAAGAAACTGTGTACTTGAAATGTTTAATTAATCACCTTAGTTACATATCTTTAAATTTTTAAATTATTCATTTTTTTAAAACTACCTTTCCCACTTATATATTTTATGAGTCATTATTCAAACCTGTCGTGTGCAGTTCCAATTCCTGTGTGTGTTTGGTTCCCAGGGTATTTTTTTTTTTATTACTAGAGTGGCTTTTTGAGTCCTCATTTCCATCCAATTTGTCAAAAGATGGCACTTTTTGAATTTGGGGATTGCACCTTCCTTTAAAATTTTATCCCCCAAGCCGTAGGGCTCAGTTCCCACAAGTTGAGGCAGTTTTATTTTTTTCTTTCCATTTGCCTTCCAGGTGAATATTCACAGTCTCTCCCAGCACTTTGACCATTGGTGGGTTTCTCGTCGAAGTGATCTTTAAAAGTCTTATTCACGATACCATCCAAACACTAAAATTATGAAGTCGTAATCCCAAGAATAATTCTTACATCTGTGTTAACAACATTAGGTGGGAGAATGCACTATAAAATGAGCCTTTTTACCAACATAGTTGTCAAGGCATATATTAGACATATTGAAGATAAGGCAACACCCGTTTGTTCAGAGGAGTCATGGGAGATGAAGGGGAAATGTGACCATGTACCTGGGCATAGATTAAAAATGTTACCAAATTCTTCCTTAAAACCCAGTAGCTTGTCACAGAGCACATACGAGCAAGTCTTCCTGCCTCTTTGGCGGCCACTGTCTGTGGATGGAGGCAGAGGTTTCTGATAGAGTCAGAGCCCAGAGGATGCGTCTGGGGTGCTGCGTCTGCGGCTCCCCCCCGCCCCCAACAACTCTGGCCACCATCTCCCCCCACTTTCCGAACACCAGGAATTCCAAGCCTCTTTTGGCCATCTTCCCACCAACCCGCCACTGGGCTTTTGTGTCATGTAATGAGCATGGAGTCTTTTGGAAATATGCTCTGTGCTCCACAAAAGGAGACGGGCACATCATCAGAGATGATTCCATTCCGGCACTTCAGCGCGGTCGCCGCTATTAATGCCCATTATCACTGTGTCACCCGGAATGTGTTGAACAGTGGCCGTCGCCAATCAGGGGGCCTGTCCTGGAAGGCGTGGACTCTCTCGTCCCCGTCACACTGTATATTGTGTTGTTACTCTTTTAGATTTTTTTTCCCCAGGTAATTGGAACCTGCTGCATTAGACTCTGAAAAGTAATGTAGCCGGTGAGGCCCCGAGAGGTTCCGAGCCTAGGTTTCCATCGGGGAAATAATGCAATTTCCATGCAAAGTGATTATAATATTATCCAGTGATTACACGGGGGTGGGGGGCAGTCTGTTTTCGTTAGACTTCTGAAAGTGGCAAATTGAATTCCATCCGAGTAATCAGACGCCGCGAGTTCCCAGCACGGCGTGTTTGCGCGCGGTGGAGGCCCGTCTCCCCGGAGTCCTCCCCAGCCCAGGGTCCCCAGAGCCTTTGCTGACCGTCGGGGGGCTGACCTGAAGGGCCAGGGAGTTTCTTTCCTGGCAGCAGCTCTCAGCCGGTAGGAAATGGGAGTTGCCAAATACTCCAGCTGCCTCACAGCTCAGGTGGGCAGCTGGGAGGCCTGTCCCTCTCTGTGCAGAGGTCCCAGTGGGACTGGCCCAGGAGCCCGCAGTGGTGACCACTCACGCAGGCACTTCCCGGCCTCCCTTCCTCCCTCGCCTACCGGAGCTTTCTGGAATCCCTCCCCAAACAGGCCACTTGCCTCAAAGCCTTGCCTGGGTCCTGCTTCAAAGGAGAGGCACCTCCTGGCCAGCCTCCAGCTCCCTTCTTCCCGCCTTCAGGGCTCCCCGGGGCCTCTCTGGACCCCTCTGTCCTGTAACCCGTTCGGTGCAGCACTCAGAACTCTCCGCATTCCCCGGCATCATCATCCTGAAACATGAAAATCCTGAATTTTTTTTTTTTTTTGGTCGGGAAGGTAATGGGTCTAATTTATGTCTCCCACCTCTCCTCTTAATTATTATTACCCCGTTGAAGGGAGACAAGACGATTTAATCACATTGTATTTAACATGCCCATGAAAAATGTCCTCCTTCCGAACAGGTAGCTATGTGCTCTTAGATAATTTATATATAATCTTAATAGATTTGTCAACAGCAGCCCTTCCTCGCCGAAACAGGCGCTTGCCGGCGGATCGCTTCATTTGTTCCTCGCCGTTATTTTTCATACCTGGTTGCCGCGCGGCCGACAGATAGCAGATGATCCCATTACCGACACATTGGACACGGCGTGTGCTGTGGGGATGAGCAAGCACAAGGTCGCTGGCAGTCGGTGTGTGCCTCCTTCTTGCTCAGAGGGTGGCGTCCCAGCGAGCGAGGTGCTGAGGGAGCCCTCGCTCACCTGCCCTCACAGAGGCTGCCAGGGTCCAGCCCCTTCCCCAGCCTGGCACCCCCTACTGGCAGTTCCGAGTCCTGCCCCTCTCTGTGGGAGGGTGCCCGGCCCCCTCATGGGGCAGGCTGGAGGTATGGGAGGATTGCTATCCCAAAGGCGCCCATCCTGGAAGGAGAGGGAGAGGTGATGAATAAACACCAGCTTCCTCCCTCACTGCAGGGTCCCCAGCAGGACTAAGCCCCAGTTGCCCAAGTGGTATCCTTCTCATGAAGACGCCCTTGATTGGCTTTCCTCCTGTCTCCAATCCCTCTTCCCTCAGTGCTTCCTTGGAGCAGCCCCCTCTCCACCCCCCACCTCCCCACCCCCAGTAAAAGAAATATTTGCCTCCAAATCCATGTTTTGGATCCACTTTGGGGGCAAAGCCAAACTAAGACGCTTGCCCCTCTGGATGTGTCCATATTGATCGTTCCCATCTTCCGGGACTCAGATCGAGCCCTGACGTGGAGACCCTGCAGCGGGGAGCGCTCCCTCCCTGGCTGCATCGTTAACTGAGCGCTCACCATCTGCAGCCAGGGGCCGTCCTGTGAGTCCTGAGCAGCGAGCATCCCCCAAAGAGGCACTCACGTTTGTGTCTTTCCACAACGCTAGGTTCATTAGGGGGGGCCTCCCCAATAAGCCAGTAGAGTCACGGGCAGGTTACACACACAGAGAGGAAGCTGACGCGATAGAAGCCAGCAGAGTGAGCCTCTAGCACAAAGTCCCTGTCCCTGGTGGCATCTGCTGATGGAGAGGTGGGCGACTCAAACCGGGCGGCGGCAGCGGCGGCAGGCGTGCAAGGGCGTGGAAGCCCGGCAGGGCTCTGAGCGTGACCTGGGGTACAGCCAAACTTGAGTGTTGGGTGGTCGGAGCTTTGAGTTCTTACAGCCACTCATATCAGTGTCCTGAGGGAGACCTTATCCAAGTGTCCGGGCCCCTCCTAAAGGCGTTCCTATTACACCCCATACCTCAGTCTGGACATAGCACTTAACATGACTGTCAAGGCTGACGGTGACTCCACATCGATGGTCCAAGGCGTCCAGTCAGCCCGCTCTGCCCTGCTCTGTGCACTGTCTGCCTGTGAGTGTGTGATGGGCAGGTGCCAGCTCTGCCAGCTCCCGCTGCCCTGAAACCCACCTGAGGGCTGATGCTGCTCCAGCCACTTCCTAATTTGGGGTGAAGACCAGAGATGCCCGAGGAGTGGCCGACGGGGTAGCTAGAGAATGCCCAGGGTGCACCCTTTGGGGAAAGAAAAAGTACAAAGTCCAGCTGGTGTGGCTCAGTGGTTGAGCATCGACCTATGAACCAGGAGGTCACAGATTCCCACAGGGCACATGCCGGGATTGCAGGCTCCATCCCCAGTAGGGGGCATGCAGGAGGCAGCCGATCAATGATGATGATGATGATGATGATTCTCTCTCATCGTTGATATTTTTATCTCTCTCTCCCTCTCCCTTCCTCTCTCTCAAATCAATAAAAAATATACTTTAAAAAAGGAAAAGACACAGAAACCCTCTCCTTTCAAAGACTAACATGAGCGCTGATGGGTTCTTTGCACCATTTCCGTCTGCAGAGTGATGGCACCGTGGGCGGGTTGTGCTCTGAGGGAAACGTGCTCTCGACGCCGTGGTCTTTGCCATGCCGGCTGGTGACAGAGAGAACACGCCCACTTCTCCATGCTCTCCACGGAGCGAGAAGTGTGTCACGTGTACTAAGCTGTACCTAAGCCTTTCAGGGGCATCTATGTGCTGCTTTTTATCAACCTTTAATCGCGTGCGAGCCAATGATAATTTTATAAGAATTCCAGACGATAATGCAGTATTTTTATTTGCTCCTTCACTGCTCAATGTTCCCTCTGAAACTGAAGAGGAGAAAAATACTCAGTCCCACATACAGAAGCAGCAGCAGACGGCTTCCTGTGACCGCGGGGGAGAAGCCGTGATGGGGCGGGTTCTGAATGAAGACTCCCCCTCCTGGGCGTGTGCCCCTCCCGGGCTTGGGCCGGTCGGCCGTGGAGGGAAATTTGGTTGTGGGGTTGGTTACCTGGGTCCACTAGCCTCCTGCTTCCACTGGGTTTTAGGAGGCCATTCGTATTCGAAGAACCTACAGGTACCTTTGCTATGGCTTTTTTTTTTCTTTATCTCTTAAATGTACATATAAATGAGTATGTATTATTTATAGACGTCTTTGGATTTAGAAACATTGAGCTGGAGAAGTAATGCAGCAAGGAATATTTGATTTACTGCTCGCTGGAGAGGGGAGAGAAGACGGGGACTTCCTACGGAAGGCGGGCTTGTGATAACTTGTTTAACCTTCAGAGGGGACTTTCCTGGAATCTTCGTTGCAGTTCAACTGTAGAGGAATGACTGGGCGAGAGAAAGAACAGTGTCCGGGGGCCAGGAAGCCAGCCTCGTCGGCCTGGCTGCCCTCTCTCCGACCTTGAGCTTGTCACTCACCTTCTCTTGCCTTTGGTTTCCTGCCTGTTATCTGGACGTCAGGCCAGGCCAGGCTGCGGCTCAGTGGTTTGGTGCATTCGGATGGACTGCTCTGGGCTCTGGCCCGACTCCTGGGTGGCTGGGTTAGTTTGCACAAGTGTGGTGAGCGTGGCGAGCCGTGGCTCTGTGCTTTTCTCGGAAGGAACGGGAAGCCACGGTGCGATCGAGCCACTTGCCTGCACACGCTGGTAGCGATCAGGAAAACTGAATTAGCTTGGAACTCTATTTTCAGTTCCTAGGCTGTTTCTATACTGGCCAAAAAAAAAAACAGAGAATGTACAGAAATCCCTGGGAATGGCTGCTTTCTGCCTGGGTACGGGGAAGCATGCCTGTCTGGGGTTTATTTTTAAATGGCTAACTCATCATCTCTGGGTAGAAAATACTGTCATCTCCAAGAGCTTTTCTTTCACAATTTTTTTTTCCTCTGAGAGTATGGAAACAGCCTCCGATCTATTCAAATAAAACAGCTTTCATGGGTGAGGAAGCAACATTTCTCAGTCTCTTGGGGGCCAGAAGGGGTTTTCAGCCACTGGCCTTACAGACTTGGGTTAAGAGGAGAGTGTGATGGGGGCATAGAAACCATAACAGTAGGTGTCCTCGGGCCTGGAGTCTGGTTTACCGATTGTGTGGAGGAGGGGGGAGGAAGGATGGTCAAGGCCGAAACGTCCTCTTGGAGGAAATGTGGGGAGACAGCTGGAGGGAGCAGGGGGGTCGCTGACCAGTGTCCTATCGCCCTAGGACTCCTGTCCGCACAGTCCTCCCACTGGCTCAACTGACTCCCATGGAAGAGTCCCCCTTGTCCAAGTGTCCACTGCGTGCTCACTTCTGGGGGGGGGGGGGGCGGGTGGTATGAGAGAAGGCACCCCTAGTGTGACTCCCGGTCCTCCCGAGGGCGCTGCAGGTAAGTTGGGGACACCTGTTTTCAGTCGGCAGGCATGGCGGCAGTAAAGGTTAGAGCCACCTGCTAGATGTGCTGACTGCCTTTCTAACAGTGGAGCATTCGACTCTTGGAATGACAGATATTTAGTAATATCATCCCCATTGCACAGACGAGGAGGTTGAGGCAGGCGTGGGAGTGGAGTGGCAGAAGTCACCGGGTGATTTACACTCTGTTCTCTGGGATTGTACGTCCTCCATGCACATGACGACTGCACGGCCCGAGCCAGCCCTGAGCCGGGTGTGCAGGGACTAGGATAAAATCCAGAATGAGGCTCTCACCATGGCGTGCAGGCCATGAGCAAGGCTGCAGGATTCAGGCTGGAGAGAAGGGGTTCGCAGACCTCTCTGTACTTCATGACGGGACCAAAAACCCACTGAGCCTAAAAGCCCACCTCGTGTTACTCTGTGAGGTCCCTTTGTCCATTACTTCTCTCTAAAGCTGTCAAGAGCCAAGGCTCAAGGGGGCAGGGGATGCTGAGAGACCCTGGGCACGAGCAGCCTGAGGGTGACCAGCCTGGCTCATTCTAAGCCTGTCGTGAGCAGACGCTGGACCCAGTGAACTGGTTTGGTGGCTGCCTCTCCTGTCCCCACCACTGTCTCCCACCCCCTGATGTGCTCAGTGGTGGCCCAGAAAGAGGGCTCGGGATGTTTTTTGATGTGGCTACTTGAGTGTTTGGGGTACAGGTCAAAGCCTCCCATGCAGAACCGAGGGTCCGTCACCCTGAGCCCCAGGGTCGGTCACCAGGAAAGGAACAGGGAAGTGGGTGAGGAGGCAGTCCTGCTCCCTCGGGCTCTGCTTGTGGGGTGCAGCCTTGAGGCAGGCTCTTGCCAAGATGGGGGCCACCCCCTGGAGCTGGGATGGGCCCTCCTGGAGAATGGCCATGGGGTGGGGGGCAGCTTGTCTGCTGCAGATCGCTCCCTCTTCCCACTGCTCTCACCCACCTCCTGGCCCCTGTGGTGTTTGACTCCCCAAGACTCTAGACAAGTCTTGTTGAAGTAGTCTAGCCTGCCCCGCCCGTGTGGCTCAGTGGTTGAGTGTCGATCTATGAACCAGGAGGTCACGGTTCAATTCCTGGTCAGGGCACTTTGCCTGGGTTGCGGGCTCGATCCCAAGTAGGAGACGTGCAGGAGGCAGCTGATCAATGATTCTCTCTCATTATTTATGTTTCTATCTCTCTCTCCCTCTCCCTTCCTCTCTGAAATCAATATAAAAATAAATTTTGGAAGGGAGGGAGGAAGGGAGGGTGGGGGGGGAGAGAGAGAGAGAGAGAGAGGGAGAGAGAGAGAGTCTAACCTGGCCCCCGTAGTGTCAGGGAGAACCAAGGCAGGAGACTGTTCACACGTGAGTCAGAGTTTGAAGTGGGCGAGGTCACTCTGGCCAACCTGGTGGGTATGGAGCCTCAGAGATGCCCCATCCCACACAGTGACCTGGAAGGTGCTGGAGAAGAGGAAGGAGAGGAAACCCCACTCACCACAATCCAGCTTGGCAGTGTGGGCCGCTGGCCCCCTGACTGTAAATTAGGGATGTCAGCGCCCGCCTGCCTGGCCTCTTCCCGGCCTCTCCCGGGTCCGCACGGTGCTCTAATGAGGGAGAGGAGATGCAGAAACACTCCAAAGAGCCCACAGCACCAGCAAATGTGAGGCCTCATCATGAAAAGCTTAAATTTATGGATCTGAAGGAGAAGAAACATCTGGGAAGGAATTATTGCAATTTGAAGGGAGGGTGCAGGCCTCTTCATAAGAGCGAAATCTGGAAGCAATGCCTGATTTTTTTTTAAGTGATTGGTATTCCAATCATGACACTGTGGTGTGACCTTCCAGATGTTCGAAGCAAAATTGTTGAAAATGAGCTGAGTCTTGTAGGCGTTTTCCTTCCTTCCATGGAGCTTTACTGAGCATCTACTACGTGCCAGCTGCTGCTCGCTCTGCTGTCATCTTAAATGCCACTGTGGGCCTGGCGGTTAGGGCCACTGGTGCCCCTGCCCCTCACCTCATCTTAAATATCGTCTTCAGAAAGTGACAGGGTCACCCCAGTTCTGGTTTTTGGTTTCAGTGACAAGCAAGTCTGCATTAACTGGGAGCGTCGGGGGGAGAGGCACCTGTGCTGGCCCTGAGTGGTGGGGTGAGTCCCATGAGTCCCAGTTGATGTAAAGTGGGGGGAGGTTAACTTGCAACTTCTTTGTTCTGGAATGTTCGGTCTGGTTTCTGGCAGAGTCTTGGCATAACTGAGGTCCCAGTCAGGCTGCATCTCCCTTATCTGCCCCTTATCCTGACCAAACCAGATGAGAGGGACCCGGAGGTGGGCCATCAGGAAGCCCTTAGGTGATACCCGTTCCCTTATCTCGATGTTCTCCTCAAGAGGGTCTACTCCAGAGAGTCCAGAAAAACTTCTGGAAAGGAGTTTTCAGGAGGAAAAGGAGTGGAGGCAGATGGGAGGAGGTCCAGGGAGTGGCGTCGGGGGGGGGGGGGGGGGGGCGGGGCGCGAGGCTGAGGGACAGGAGGCCCGGCAGCAGGGGACACTGGAAAGAGTCTGGATTGCCTGTGTTCTCTGGGACCCCAGCCATGGAAGGTGGGAGGGAAGGAGGTGACCCTTTCTGGGATTGAGCAGAGCCCCTCTGGCTGCAGAGGGGCCACTTGGAGGGCTGTGGCTGGGGTCCAGGTGAGAGGAGGGGAGGCCTAGGCCCAGGCAGCACTAGTGGAGGTTAGAGCGGGTCTCCGTTCGCTGTTCTGACTGTGCTGTGCGTGGCAGGAGCCGGAGGGAGCAGGGGGAACGGGGCTTTGGGGACAGAGAGGGGCAGTGCTGTGCCCTTAGATTAGGGTCCCGCAGCAGCAGATTTGGAGAAAGTCAGTTCATGCATGAAGCCTCCACAGGAGGGGAGTGTAACTGATCCTGGAGCGGGGCCGGGCCACACCCGGTGCATGACCCTGCCCGGCAAAACCTTACTCCTTAGAACTGAATGTCTTTCATTAGAAAAAGAAACGGAATTGAATTGAATTTTTCTCTTGGGGGGGTGGGGGGGCGTGGCCGGTAATGACAAAAGGTTGAGGAACACTGAGTTGACCGTCATGGAGAGGCGTGGGCTGCCTTGCTGCTGAGGGAGGTGGGTGGGCAGGTGTGGGGGGGGGGGGGGCCATCTGTGAGTCCTGGCTCCTTTGTGGAAAGGCGAAGGTGCCGCATTGCGCTGGGTGGGCTCTCAGAGGGGGCTCCATCTCTGCCTACTTCCCTCTCCCCTTTTAAAAGCAGTGCTTTCCGGACCCCGTGGCCCATGAAGCACCACGAACCTGATGGATAAACCTTCTGAGAGCGTTTATTTGGGGTTGGCCGGATGCCTGCAGCCTTGGGCGAACCCATGGTGGATATTATTAATGGATGGCCTTTCCCCTCTCTTCTTAAAAGACAGTGTGTGAATGAGAGCAGCCCTTGAGGGAGGGTGCATTCAGAGCAGGCACCCGCGCCCGGTGCCAGGCATGCCAATGCCGTAGTGTCGGGCACCTGGGCTGACAGGAGGGTGTGGGAGCTGGTTCCCTCGCTACAATTTCAGCCTCCAGTACCTTTGCTTTTATCTTCTTCTTCCAAAGAAGAAAGAACCCTCATTTCCCAGCTGGTGGAGGGGTGGTGAGCGACTCAGCGCTGGAGCCATAATTGGGCAGCGTGGTCAAGACCCAGGCAGGGCTGCCCTGTGATCCCGTGTCAAACGGGAGAATCCCCAGTTGGTTTCTCCTATCTTAAGGCGGTTTCTGTCCCAAAAATTGGTCTCTTGGATAAAGAAGTAAAAAAATCCTGGGGCCCTTGTTGATCATGCTCTTGGCTTTCAATTTGGTTCATGTCAGGAACCATCTTTACTTACAGACTTAGACTTACGATGGGTCTTAACAATCGATTTGAGTTTAATTTTGAAGAATTCCTAGCATTTAGGCCAGGGGTGGGCAAACTTTTTGACTCGAGGGCCACAATGGGTTCTTAAACTGGACCGGAGGGCCGGAACAAAAGCATGGATGGAGTGTTTGTGTGAACTAATATAAATTCAAAGGAAACATCATTACATAAAAGGGTATGGTCTTTTTTTTTTTTTAGTTTTATTCATTTCAAATGGGCCGGATCCGGCCCGCGGGCCGTAGTTTGCCCACGGCTGATTTAGGCAGTCACTGAACCCAAATGGCCCATTGGCGGGCCTTGCTTTCCCATTGGCCTTTCTGCCTTGTCAGGCTCCATCAGCACCTCTTAGGTTCCTTGGGAGGGTGCATAACAGAAGACCCATTTCACAGGCATTGACGGATAACCTATTGAATTTTTTAAATGAAATTAGAGTCCCTCATCCTTTGGCTTTTTTAATTGTATTGGCTTAAGGAAGCTGTCCTTTGATGATGAAATTAGTAAGATGAGAAAGGGTCGGTTTGACCAGAGATGTCAAAAGTCAAGCCCTGAGGCCACGCCTACCCCTCACCTGGAAATGGGAGCCTTACCTGTCTCCTGGGATCCCCTGGCTTCATTCCTGAGATTCCTTTCCCCAGGCCAGGATCTTTGAAAACTTGAGCTTTTACAGTGTGAGCTTGGGAATAAAATTATTACAAGCAATCGGTTTCTAGCCATTCATTCACCTTCAAATCACTTGCTCAGCGTAGAACGTGTTTAGGTGCATGGATGTAGCTGCCAGGCCTGGGATAAGGAAGGACAGTGAAGGAGGGTCTGTTATACACCAGCATGTGAGGGCGCTGAGGAGCAGAGACTCCAATACTAAGATCATGTCTATTCTCAGGGGGCCCGGGACTGGACAGCAAGGAGGAGAAGTTGGGTAGAGAGAAGAAGTACAAGAAGAGGAAATAAAATCACTGAGACATAAACGAATGCCATGTGAGCTGAGAACACGTAGAGACCCCCCAAGGGAGGAGCTTCTGGCTGGGGTGGGCAGCGACGTCATGAGTGGGTCTCAGAGAGGGTGATAGTGATCCTGCGATGTTGATGCCGAGCAGGAGAGGGTCATGTACCAGTGTCACTAGTTTTAAGAATGGGGACCCTAGCAGGTTTGGCTCAGTGGATAGAATGTCGGCCCAAGGACTGAAGGGTCCCGGATTCAATTCCTGTCCAGGGCACGTAACTGGGTTGCAGGTTCGATCCCTACCCCTGGTTGGGGCATCTGCGGGAAGCAACCAATCAATGTGTCTCTCTCACATCGATGTTTCCCTCTCGCTGTCTCTCTCTCTCCCTTCCACTCTAAAAATCAATGGGAAAATATCGTCAAGTGAGGATTAACAAAAGAAAAGAAGAGTGGGGAGGGAAGGTTCATAGGAATTAAATAACTTCCCCTCCTCACAAAAGCAAGGGGCAGTGTTGGCATTCTCATTCAGATCAATCTGTTTCCCAAGTCCTGCTTTTAAGCATCTCTAAGAATGTCTCCGTTAGGGTCTAGCCAGGAAAAGACACATTCAAAGGTGTGATTTGAAGAGAGTTAAGTGAAAGGACTATGTGTGGGGGGCATTATGGGTCTAGGCCTGAAAGGGCAGGGGGAGGAGCTGATACTGAAACCCAGAGGGAGCTATGGGGAGCACTCCCATGCCTACCGGAGCCATGACCTTCAGTTCAGGGACACGGCCAGCCCCTGAAGGCACGGCAGGGAGGAAGGGCAGTGGGGGGAAGCATCAGATCCCATCCCCAACCTCCTGCTGGTGCCTGCACTGGCTGAACCCAACCAGAAACTGTGCCGGGTCTCAGAGCTCGAGTGATGCCCTCCGAGCAGGTCAGGTGAGCCTCCTGAGGCCCGGTGTGGGAGGAAGGCACACCTGGAGGGGGAGACAGACGATGCCCAGCACAGCCTGCAATATCTAACGCGTCAGCTCTTGTTAGGATCTTTTCATAAGACATTAGGGAAAAGTCCCAATAAACTCGGCTTTGCATGAGGTTTATTTTGGTTCAGAATCTCATTTTAGTTATCTCCTCTGGAAGCGGCCTCTGGGACCACAAAGGAGGAAGGAGGAGGCCATTGTCCTCAGAACAAGTTAGACAGCCTGGTGGCTTGCTTCCCTCCGCGCTCCGTCCGCACAACCTGGGGAGCTGAGCCACTGGGTGAAAGGAGGGAGCACGTTACCCTGGCGCTGGCCTCGCAGTGTTCTGTCTCCAGAGCACGAGGGTGCCCTCTAAATCGGTGGCCAGGCTCGTCCGGCCACTTAATCGGCTCACAGCCTTTCCAGGGCCCGCACGCCCGCGTGAGCCAAACGCTCACCTCTCTACCCCAGTCTCCTCTGGAATCTTCCTGGCTCTTCCCTGTGCCCCGAAAGCTGTCCCCCAGGCGCCCGCACGCCCACTCCCTATCGCCTGCCTGTGTGCTCAGATGCCATATTCCCATGAGACTTACCCTGACCGCCCTCCCACACTGCACCACTATCCCCCAACTTTTCACGCTCTGCTTTATTTCTTCTCTAATAAGTAGCACTGACTACCTTCTAATATGAAATACAACGTGTACCCCTTAAGCCTTTTGTTTATTGTATGTTTCCAACTCCTTCTAGAAGATGAGCTCCATGAGGCAGGGATTTTTTTTTTTTTTATCTGTTTTGGTCACTCGTGTATTCTCAGTGCCTAGACCAGTGATGGCGAACCTTTTGAGCTCGGCGTGTCAGCATTTTGAAAAACCCTAACTTAACTCTGGTGCCGTGTCACATATAGAAATTTTTTGATATTTGCAACCATAGTAAAACAAAGACTTATATTTTTGATATTTATTTTATATATTTAAATGCCATTTAACAAAGACAAATCAACCAAAAAAATGAGTTTGCATGTCACCTGTGACACACGTGTCATAGGTTCGCCATCACTGGCCTAGACTACAGCCTTCAGCCTGATGCATGGCAGGCGCTCAGTAAATATCTGTGGAATGAATGGATGGATACATGAATGAATGAGATCCTCAAATATCTAAAAACGGTCTGACCACCGTCTCCCGGACCTTTCTCTTCACCAACACGTATCTGCCAACGATCCTTCCCAGAAACACATCGATCATCTTTATCGTCGCTGGTGCTGTCGAAACCTTGTGGCCAAAAGCATAGATTTGCCCGTGTGCTTCCTAGACGCCGGGTAGAGGAAACGTACTCAGGACGCTGGCTCTGTGTCAAAACTAAATGGCGACCTTGGCTCGCTTTGCTTCCCCGCAGAGGTTATTTCTTCATCGGAAAGGGAACACTCTATCCTTGGGAAAAATAATATTTTTGCCACCTTCAGCTTTAAAATGGCTATTTGATATGGCCGGCGTGTGTCTCCGTCAGTGGCAGCTGAAAAAGCGCTGGCTGAGAGCCTCGGAGCAAGGCCCCTGGCGCGGAGGGAGAGAGGCTCGTCCTATGACAGAATTCGTTTACAATAACTTATTTACCTGTCCAAATCCTTCATCTCACATTAGAGCTTTCCCCTGCCATCCGGGGCTCCGGAGTGCTAAGAGGAAAAAGGGAAATCAATTGATAATGATATATTCGGTTTAGAAAAATATATTGATTCCCCGGCAGTGACAGTCGTGCGCTTCTGCGGGGGAGGGTATCATTCCCGTCACCCAGATGGCTCCCACACAGAGGACGCGTGAAAGGGGGAGCTAGGACGAGCCCGGCCCCTCCGCGATACATAGCCTCTGTCTTCCAGGTATGACATCTCTATCTTTTATTAAAAAATTCTCTTCCAGGAAGTCATCCTTTGCCTCCTCAAGGTCTTCTTGCCCATTGTCTAAAAAACAGCAACAACAACAACATAAAAACCCGAATGATTTGTTTTTGCGATTCTAGAGTTCGGGTCCTGTTGTCGTTTCAGCTTTAGAGTTAAGACTTCCATTTCTCATTCTTTCCCGTCTCTGGAGCTTCTTGGTCTGGATTAGGTGGAAGGCAATGCCATTATTGTCTCCCTTATTCCAGGTTCATGGCTCACCTGGGGGGCTAGGGGTTTGTGTGTTCAGATCCCCATTTGTGCTGAGAAGCGCCCCTCTGTCTTCCCGCCTCCACCTACCTCAGGGCAGGATGGCAGTGCCTGTCCTTGGAGGTTCTGTGGTTCCCACTTGACCTCCCTTATCCCGGCCCACCCTGTGTGAGGTTGTCCACACTCGGAAATCCAAGGCAGCGACAAGCTTCCCCTTAGGGTGGGACCAGCCAACATACTGCCATTCCAAAGAGAACTTTCAGCAAAAGACGACGCCTTTTACTCACCCAACCCCACTTTTTTCCTTCTGTTTCCAGACTGTCTGGCCTCCTGGTGATGCTCACGCTGCGCTAAGTGTTGGTGGCCGTCGAGGGTTTTGCATCCTGGGGACGAATCCCGAGCTTGCCAGAGACGGACGGTGCAAGGTAGGTCTCTGCTCAGCTCGCCTGAGCTGAGAAATAAGAAAGGCATCAGACCTGGGCTCAGCCGGCTCTGCTCGCTCACACTGACGTTATGGGGGAAGTGAGGAGGATGTAGCTGGTTCCCTCGCCCTCTTGTGGGTGACTCTTTTACCGAAGATGCAGGAGTAACAGGTGCTCAGAGCCTAGCTAAGCCAGTGCGCCTCGATCCTCCCAGAATCAACTTCCAGCATTGTTGTAGCTCTTTGTCACTCTTCTGGGTCTTGGGGTTCCCAGGAGTTTGGATCTGGGAGTGGCCAGTAGCTAGGTGACCTTTGAGCTCCTCAAAACTGTAATTCTTCTTTTGAATAACTTTTCTCATGATTAAAATAGCATTTTATTTTTTTATTTTATTGATTTGAGAGAGAGGGGGGAAGGGGGAGATGAAGAGAGAATCATCGATTTGTTGTTCCACTTATTTATGCGTTCATTGGTTGTGTCTTGTGTGTGCCCTGAGCAGGGATCAAACCCCCAACCTTGGTGTGCGTGTCAGGACAATGCTCTCACCAATGGAACTCTCCTGGCTAGGGCAAAAATAGCATTATTAAATATGTGTTCATGATAGAAATATTTTAAAAGTGGTACCTAAAATTACATGAATTATTATAATCCTGAGAAATAACTATTTTAGTGTCTCTTTCTGGGCTTTTTCCTTATGCACATATATATAACATGTGCATGCATGTATGCACACACACACATACATGCACACACACAAATGGGATTGCGCTTAAGGACATGTTATTTTTACCTTACAGTATGTCACAGGTACCTTTTTTATGTTAGTAAATGCAAATCTATAGCATTTTTAAGGAATATATATATATATATATATATATATATTCTACATTATTTACTTAACTAGTGCCCTGATGATGGACATTTAGTTTGTTTTGAATATCTCACTCTTAAATACCACAAACTTTTAAATAAACAAACTTTTTCTGTGTATATATCTTTGCATAGTCATGTGATTATTTCCTTGGCTTAAATTTATAAAGTCTGGCCTAAAATTTTGATGCAGGATTCGCAAACCTAGATTATGAAGACCAGAAGCGTTGGGGGGGACATGGACAACCTGTGAGGGCAGAAGTCGGATGGAAAAGAATCGGCAGGGTTTCTTTCACACACACACAGCCGCGCCAGACTGTGCCAATAGAAGCCAGGGAGCCTGGAGCTGAAGTTGCCACACTCACCCTATACCTTTGCCAGACAGTCCGGGGGCTGGGCCTGGAATGAAAGTGGTGGGAGGGTGGGGGTCTGGGCACGGGGACTCAGGACGGTGGAGCCTGAGCTGGCCCAGGCTAGCAGGCCTGGTGGCACTTGAGCCTTTAGAAATCCACGGGCCAAAGCCACCTCTGCAGAACACACAGGGCCTGATGCTGGGCAAGCACAGGCCGCAGTGGCCCCGGGGCTGCTGCGTTCTCGGCAGTGCCCATCCTGGTGCCCCGACCAGGAGCTCGTGGCCTCTGCCTGGGCCAGCCGATGGCCTGTATCCAGCTTCCTTCTGCAGCAGGGCCAGAGCAGCAGACCAACAAGGCACCTGCCAAGGCCAAGTTCTTTTCTGGCCAGAGAGCTCTCTTTGGACTCAGAGACATGGGGTGTAGCTAGCCCTCCATTCCCAGAGCCCTTGCACAGAGACGAGAAAATGCAGCCAGGGGAACCCTGGGTTGTGGGCAGCCGTTAGTTGTCAGCCAGAAGCAGGAGGAGGCTCCATGCTGGGCCTGGATCAGCTGTGGAAATGAAAGAAACGTCCACTATGCGATCCAGCCTGCTGCCACCCAGCAGCCCAGTGGGGGCAGATGGGTTTCTGACCTCAAGATCTGTGAGCTGTGGGCACATGCCTGAGGGCACCACGGATCAGCTGGACAGCTGTTCTGGTTGCTACCTGGTTGGAGGAGAGATGGAAAACTAGACGGCCACACATGTATTTGGTGACCGTGGCATTCCCAGCTCCTTGGGGGGAGGGGGGGCAGGGGCAGAGGCAGAGTTAGTGTCTGGGGAAGAGCGAGGAGATGTCTGCACAGAAGTCAGCTTCCCGAGGACATGCCTTTGAGCTGTAGGCACTGTGAGAGTGGCGCAGGGTGAAGGGGGTGGAGAGGACGGGGCGATGGGTTTGGGTCGTCTGTACTCCGTGCTGAAGCAGGTGGCACACAGCTCTTGTTCCTCCCAGCCTTCGAGGTGCATGTATGTTAGGATGGGGAGGCACGGGCATGCCTGACAGGATACACCTCGTAGGGCTTCACATCTCTGCATCCCCCAGACTGGTGTCCCCACTTGAATTCCTGTCCGTCTTCCCACCACCTGGCTTGTGCCTGCAGGACGCATCCGTCTGATTCATCTCCGTGTTCACCCCTCCTCCACTCCCACCTGCACCTGCCGGGGCTTCCAGTAAATGCCTCGCTGCCCACCCAGCCGCCACTGTTCCCGGGGGCACCTGGCCGGTGCTGGGCTGCGCTGTTCCCTCGTGGGCAGGACTCCCGCTGATACCCAAGGAGATAGGGAGGTGCCACGGGCCACCATGGCCGCAGGTGCCAGTAAAAGGAGTGATCCCCTTCCTGTGGAAACTGGGCCAGATCCCTGGGCTCTGTGTGTCTCGCTCCAGAATGCAAACACGGGGGGCGGGGGAGGGGGCTGCTCTCCATAGTCCGCGGTCTGATGAATGTCACCCCGTAACCAAGGGTGTGGGGCCTGAACTGGCGAACAGATGTGGCATCGGACCCTGCATGCCGTGTGTGGCCCGGGCTGGGGTGGCGCTGAGAGCACGTGGCGCTGAGGACCTGGTTTGTGCAGACAGAACCAGAGGTTGAGCCAAGAATGGCGCTGACC
This sequence comes from Myotis yumanensis, assembly GCF_028538775.1. Taxonomy (NCBI): domain Eukaryota; kingdom Metazoa; phylum Chordata; class Mammalia; order Chiroptera; family Vespertilionidae; genus Myotis; species Myotis yumanensis. Next base: position 9,379,957 of record NW_027223762.1, read on the forward strand.
TGGGCTTTGGAGGGGGTGAGGATGAGCACAGACCCCCATTTGTGCTGAGGAGTGCCCCGCTGTCGTCCCGCCTCCTCCCACCTCAGGATCAGCCAATGGGCAGCCCTGCTGGTGGGACGCAGAAACCGAGCCCCTGCCCTTGGCTCAGGTGGGCTGCGTCCCTCCTTCCTCCGGCTCCTCTCCTGCTTCTGCCTGTAACTGCGGGTGGTTTTGCCACAGGTTTGCCTCGCCGCCTCTCGGCGCTCCTTCTCGTCCCTCTGCACCGCCGTCCCCGGGGCAGGGTTCTCGGTGGCACCGCTGTCCTGGGTCCCTCCACGTCTTCAGCTGCGTCCTGAGGCTCAGTTACCAGCCTGCGTTGCATCTCAAACTCAGCCTGGCCATCACCAGGCCAGCTCATTGCTCCTCCATCACTGTCTTCGGGACACCCCTCCCCCATACCCTACCCTTGGGCTGTGAGTCTGGATCGCCTTTGCTTTAGACTCCTCGTCATCCTTCCATGAGTTGAGGACATGCTGTTATTGGTGCATGAGGTCAGATGACCTTACTCGGTTCAGAGATCACAGGACAGTGAGGGCACAGGCAGTGCAGTGGGGGGACCTGTGCCTGGGAGGCAGGCCACTGGGCTCTCATCCCAGTCCACACTCGCTCTGATTAAGCCCATCCCACCCTCTGAGCCTCGGCCTCCATAGCTCCAGATGGAGAAGTCCTAGCCCCAGGGGAAGATGGACAATTTCAGAGGGAGGACGGTGCCACCTGGGCCAGCAGCACTTACCCTCCTGGAGTTGCCGGGAGAGCTTTAAAAAATAAGATGCCTGGGCCCTTCCCCAAGACCTTCTCATTTATTTGCTCTCGTTAGGGTGGGCGTCGGTGTATTTTACAGGCTTAACCACCACTCTGGACTCAAAGGCGTTAGCACATTCCTGGATGCTAAGCCAGGAAGAATTGAAGTGGGAGGTAAGGAGATTTTATGAAACAAAATTCCTAGATGTTGTGTAGCTATTTTGGATCAAGCCATCCGAAAGCTGGGTACCTGGGGCACGTCACCCTGCCAACCCCGTCCATCTCACCCCACCCCAGAATGCTTTTCCGTGAACCCTGCGGGCGGTGGGAAGACCTTGTTATCCTGTAGATCACGTCGGTGTGTCCACGGTTAGGATTCCGTGGCAGTTTGTTGTTTATCGTGGCGCTGGGACCCTTCTCTGGGGCCCTGGGGAGAGGTGTGTCTGATTCCAGCCGAGACACATTCTTCTCGGAGCCACTGTCAGCACCTCGGATCGAACCGTGGGGACGGATCAGGTTCTCGCTTGCCCCGCCCCGGCCTGAGCAGTGCTCCCGGCTCTGGCTGCGCATTGAAATCACCCAGGGAAATGGTCCAAGTCCTGGTTCCCAGGCTTCCTGCAGGTCGGTCTCGGGACGGGACCCAGACATTCGTGTTTTTGTGAAGCTCCCCAGGAAATTCCAGCGGAGGCTGAGGTCAGAGGCGCTGCCACACCTGCAGGCCCAGCTGCGCCCCACCTGTGGCCAACAGATGGGACTGTGTACACGTGGTGCATGGAGGCAGCCGCCCCCGCCAGGGCCTGCTCCTCTCTCCTGCTTCTCGTTTGCGTTGTCTCATGTGTATCCTTCTAAGTCCCCGGCTTTCCTCTCTGGAAAGCAGTGAGGTGGAAACAAACAGGATGGAAGCTTCCTGCTTTTCCCTGGCCGGACCCTGGGCACAGCCCCTGCCTCTGTGAGGCCTCGGAGGAGACCCCAGGTTTGGAGACCCCAGCCCTGCCCACAGCGCAGGGGTGCCTCCCCGTTCTGGTAACCGTGCAGTGGGGGGTTGCACCCAGTTCTTCCAGGCCGAGGAGTGAGGCTCGGTCAGCTCATAGCATCTGTGCGCTGACACGGAACTGGGGTGAAGAGAGGACTGACCGGAGTGGTGTCGTTCTGCCCAGGACAGTGGCTGTGCCTTCCTCGGTCCCGGAGACTCAGCCCTGCCCCGAACAGCATGCTGAGATGATCAGGGAAGGCAGGAGATTATGGGGGGGGGGAGGGGGGAATCTTCCCCCATTTCTGTAGCAGGGGTGTTCAGGAGCAGCACACACAGGGCAGTTCCTCTATGCTAAGGGGCTGGGTGGGGTGCTCACAGCGCTCACTGTAGCTGCAAAACTGCACTTGGCACCTGGGCTAGAAATAGCTTGTCTGCAGACCTCAGGGTTTATTTGTGTGGCCAGATTTGATTTTCCAAGTGACCGGTCTCCTTGCACACCTTGCACCTGCCCCCGCGGCCAGGGCTGCGGGAAGTTGTGAGTCTGTGTCTACAGGAGGGCAGCTGGCGGGGGGGGCGGGGGGGGCGAGGGGACACCCAGCCTGCACTCCGCAAGCCTGGCTGTGCACTGTGGGAGCTCAGAGGGAGGGTGCCCCTTCTAATTAGCACAAAAATGCCGAACGGACTAGTAGTGCCCTGCCATGGCCCTTCCTGCTCAGGGAAGGCACCGGGCATGCATTTGTCCAGTGACCGTGTGAGGATGTGCATCTGTCCCTTTTTGATGGTCTCGTATAGTCCCAGGTCACTCAAACGAATGTTTAAGCTTTTGTCTTCTAATCATAAATTCTCTCTCTCTGTCATACATGCCAGATGCCAGGAGCCGTGGGGCTGCATGTAGGAGGAACACCTACCACCACTCCTTCCTTCATTTCTTCAACCACATTGTTGTATATTGTTCTAGGTCTGGGGTCCAGCCAAAAGCCCTGTCCCCAGGGAGCTAGCCGTCCAGTGGGGAGGCTAGCAAGTAAATGCATTCTTACAGGATTTGATCAACATAACAATAGGGATTTATAGGAAGTGCTATGGAGAGCAGCTCATTCACTCCACAAATCTTCCTGAGCAGCTACTGTATGTCAGGCATCATTCCAGGCACTGGGGACCCGGCAGGACCATAGGAGACAAAATCCCTGACTCAGCTCACATTTGAGGGAATGAGAGTCTCAGCAGCTTCGTTTGCTCAAAACCACAGGCTTCTGAGCTGGAAATGGGAGCCTAGGAGTGTGTGTGTGTGTGTGTGTGTGTGTGTAACGGCTCATGCAGAAGCCTGGGAGGTATAACAAGACAAGAGAGCTCAGAGACTCTGTGGCAGCCTCATGCTCAGGGCAGGCACTGCCCCACCCCTGATGTGTTAGAATGTCCAAGGCCAAGGTCATAGGACTTATTTCACCTCCTCCTGTGACCTAGTGCTTTTGGTTTGCCAAGTGTTTTCACATCATTCCCTGGGCTTGGTCCAGAGGGGGGCCCAGAAGGATTGTTATTGCCGTTTATTATACCAAGCAGCAAGCTGGGGCCCAGAGAGGGTCACTGTCTTGCCCACGGTCACACAGCCAGTCAAACCAGACTGGGAACTAGAGTCCTTGCCTCCTGGTTCCTAAGCCAGGGGGGCCTCCTGCCTGCACGCCAACTCCCAGTCCTCGTATGGGAAGCCTAAAGAGCCCTGAGCAAGTGTCAATCATGTGCCTGCCTGTCTTCCACAAACATTAGTTGAGCACCTACTGTTGTCCAGCCCAGCATGGAGTGACCATCCTTGGGCCTCAATGCCATCCCAACCCCACCCAGGAAGAAAATCGAAAGAATGACAACTGGGTGGTTGTCCCTCCTTCCTCACCTCATGACCCAGAGGCCTAAAGACCATGCGTCAGCCAGACCCAGGCTGTCCCTCGCCCCTGCCAGGCTGCACAAGGAGCAGAATGACCATCGCAGGCCGAGTCCTCTCCCCCAGGCGATCGGAGGCGCATTCACGACAGCTGCCAATCCGTGTTTGTACTCTCACTTGGAAGTGAGCAGGATGCTACAGGAAGGGGGAGACGGAGCCTCACTCAGGGCGCTGGAGCCCGCCTGTGTGAGACAGTTGCAGCTTAGCAACCCTCACGGGCCCTCCTTTCGATTTGTAGCAACTCATTTGGATAAAAGCATCTGGTTCCTAAGGTAGCGACAACAACAAAAAAAATCATTAAAAGCACATTTCTGCTCTCACGAAGTAACCTAGTAACGGCACAGGAGGTAACAATTAACCTGGCCCCCTCCCCAGGTACACAGACTTGGTGGGAAGGGGAGCCGAAGGTCGGGACCAGAGACGGTCTGTCCAGCGTCCCTCTCAGATCCGGGCTCACGGATGGCACGAGGCTGCCCCGAGAGCCCCGCCCTCCATTAGCGCCAGAGGAGGCATCCTGCCTCCCCGTCCCAGAACAAGCAGTGCGATGATTCATTCAGCACCGGTTCAGGGCTCTCGAAAATGCACCGGGAGTGCTTTGTCTTCTTGCGCAGGTGCGCGCTGAGCTGAGCTACCAACTTCATGTATCGGGTCAAATAAACCTGACCCCCACCCGCTAGCCAAACTCACCTCCTGTGACCCCCTCCCCAGCATACACACACATGCACACACGTGCACACACGCACGGCATCTCCCATCCAGGCAGATCCCTGTGCTCCTGAATGACCCGGCTGTGGGCATCGCCCCTCCGGGCACTTGCCCTGCTAATCCCTAATCTCCCGGAAGAGCCTCTCCCGCCCCCACCCATCTCCTGGCAAACTGCTCCCAGGCCACCCACCCATGGGGATTTTCTCTCCTCCCATCTCCTGACCCTGTTCCTCTCCCCAGCACCCACCTGACTGTTTTGGGGCCATGCGAGGTCCTTTATCCGGTGGGCTCATCCCTGACCACTGGGAGCTCTGTGGGGGTGGGAGAGCTCTGTGCAGAGCTGAGCACATACTAAACCCTGAATGGGAACTGGCAATAGAAAAAGTCAACTCCCATGGCCGCTAGCTGTGCTCCTGGTCCCTCAGCCCCTCGCCTGGCTCCGGGCGGTTCTCTAGCCTGCCTGGGGAGACAGTTGGGGGTCCCCTGAGGGTGGTCACTCCCCAAAGCTCGGCACAAAGAAGGCTCGAGAATGTTTATGGGATGGGCATTGGCACGTGTGCTTTACTCCGAAGCATCTCATTTAATCTGTCTTACCTGTTTGCTCAAGGACCAGCGTCCCTGTCAGACCGGCTTACAGCTGCCCACTACAGGGCAGGGAGGGCAATGCACAGACTCGGTCCTGGAAGGCCATGTCCATGGGGACGCCAGGCACCCGGCCAGCGCTCTCCTTTCCGCTGTTCTAGGTTCCATCCACGGTCCAGGAGAAAGATAGGCCGCCCTGGGCCCTGCTGGACAACCCAGGGTCTCAATATGGCCAACTTCCCCTTGAAGCCACATTTAGAAAGCTGTGTCCCATACTCAAAGGGGCCTCACAGCATTCATTCACTTTTCATTTATTTATTCATGTGGGAAACATAGTAAGCGGCAGAGTAGAGCGGTCAAGGGCACAGATGCTGAAACCAGACTACCTGGGTTTCTACCGAACCCCTTCTCTGCTCCCGATCAGCTGTGCAACTTCTAGATCGAACCTCCCGTGCCTCAGTTTCTTCATCTGCAAAATGGGATTATAACACTATCTCCTCCTACCGGGGTTGTGAGGATGAAATGAGTTAACAGAATGCGGCACCTAGGACAGTGCGTGAGACAGGGCTCTGGACAAGGGTGTGCTGTTATTATTCTAGGGGGCTAGGACCCCAGCTGAGTGGTGGCCTTAATTCGTACTCCCTTCAGGACCACATGGCCTTCAAGGAAGGTGTGGGTGTGCCCACCCTGCCTCCACCCCTGAGTCCATTCAGCGAGCAGGCACTTCTGCTCTGAGCCACCTAAACCCAGGCGGTGGAGGAGTGACCACCAGAGACACCGGGGGCTCTGGGACCTGGAAGCATGCCCACCCCGCTTTTGGTCTCAGAGTTTTTGTTTTAATCTCTACGGTGAGGGGGTTAGAGTCCTGAGTGATGCCCAAGGGCCGGAGGGCTCTGTCCCTGGGAGTAACCCTGGATGTGACCACAGGGGGCTTCTGGGATGTGGCCACAATTAGCACTGTGGCTTCAGAAGGCATGTCGGCATGTCCTTGGGGCATCTCTCATGAACAATTATGAAGTCATTATCTGGTAAATAATTTATAACCCAAGCGACGGGATAAGCCGCCAATAAACAATAATCCATTTAGATTGAGGCTTGGCCCGGGCGCAGGCAGAGATGATGCGGCTCCTCCTCTCCTAGGGTGTCAGCTCGTACTTGGGCGCCGCCGGGGCCTGGCCCCTCTGAAGCCCTGGCTCCCCAGCCCGACCGGGGGCATCACCCCTCCCCAGGCTCAGGCAGGATTCAGTCTGTGGAATGGGAACCAGGGGTGCTGGGCCCTGCTGGGTGGCTTATATGCACTTTCTCCTGAATCCTCCCCATAAGCCTATGGGTTGGGGACTGTTGTTGTCCCCCATTGCAGAGAAGTACACAGAGGTGGAGAGAGGCCAGATAATTACCTAAGGTCGGACCTGGGTCAGCAAGCCTTGGGTCTGGGATTCAGTTCTGTGTGACCTGAGAGCCCTCCCTCCAACCCAGTGAGCCCCAGGTCCTCCCACTATGAGCTGTAACCTCTCAGTCGCTTGTCCTGCCTTTGTCTCCTGTGGCCTACACCCTCCAGCCTGCACTGAGAGCCCTGGAGGCCCAAGTTCCCCTCTAGCCTCCCTCACCGAGGGAGAGGTCCTGGAGGTGCAGAAGCTGAGGACTCCGCTCCACAGGGCCGGTTGGCTAGTGGTGTGTTAGGCTCGGTAGTGGAGGCCAGAGCAGGGGCACGGGGGAAGGGGAGCAGAGTATGTCTGCAGGACACCATTTCTGGACATCCCGTCTTCCCACAGGCCTCCTGCACATCTCCTGACCTGGGGGACATGGGGCCGCATCTGGCCCTGCTCCCATGAAGAGCTCCAGCGTGGGGAAGGGAGGAGCTTCAGCCCAGGCGGCATGAATGTGGGCGGTGTGGGTTGGCCTTTAGGATTGGGTTAGCGCTGCCAAGAGAGGTTGCTCTCCTGCCCATACTCCTCCCACCCACCCAACATCCCTCCCCCACTGGCAAGGCCGGCCACACACCCTATGCCTGTAGGAGGCCCCAGCCAGGGAGGGTCCCTGCGGGGTGTCTCTCACTGCTGGGAGTCCGCATTCTTGGTTTCTCCAAGGCAGGGGGACATCATCAGGACCCACACAACCCGCCTCCCTGAGGCCTGGAGCTCGGAGGGTCTTGCTCAGCACGTCTCAGGCAACCAGCGTCGTCCTAGGAACAGGATGGAGCCGCTGCATGTGGGCCCTGTCATTGTCACGCGTCTGGAATGCGGCACAAACCTCCGCGGCCGGGCCGTGTGGTGGAGGAAGCCGCAGTGGTCCCGGGTGCTCACGTCTCAATACCTGTGGTCAGCGGCCCGAGGAGAGGCCCCTTTTATCCTCCGGCCTCCTGGCTGCGGTCACCGGGGGCCAGGACCCGCAGACACAGCCAAGAGCTTCCACTCTGGCGGACACCCATCCCCTGACCCCTTCCCGAAGGCCTGTGCTTCCAGAAATGAAGAAGGATTCCACCCCCAGCATCTCTTGTCTTTGCCCCATGATCTCAGCATGTTGTTGGAGGTGGGGTTGAGTGTCCCAGACCGAGGAAGGCACAGCCACTGTCCCAGGCAAAGCGATGCCACCTCGGTCGGTCCTCTCTTCACCCCAGTCCCGTGTCAATGAACAGAGGTTGTGAGCTGACCGAGCCGCTCTCCTGGGCTGGGAGAACTCGTGGCAGAACTGGCTGCAACCCCCCACTGCATGGTTACCAGAACAGGGAGGCACACCCGCACTAGGGTCTCCAACCCTCTGTCCTCCAAGGCCTCACAGGGGCAGCAGCTGTGCCCAGGGCCCAGCCAGGGAAAAGCAGGAAGCTTTCCATCCTGTTTGTTTCCACCTCACTGCTTTCCAGAGAGGAAAGCCAGGGACTTAAAAGGATACACATAGGACAACGCAAACGAGAAGCAGGAGAGAGGAGCAGGCCCAGGCGGGGGCGGCTGCCTCCATGCACCACGTGTACACAGTCCCATCTGTTAGCCACAGGTGGGGCGCAGCTGGGCCTCCAGGTGTGGCAGCACCTCTGACCTCGGCCTCCTCTGGAATTGCCTGGGGCTTTTGGTGACTAACCTGAGAAGCTCTACCTCTTGCTTACCCCAAAAAGCCCTTGTCCAGGGCTTTGTTACAGGGGGCTCCCACTCCCTGTCACTCAGGCAGCTCCATCCTGAGCCCCGAGGTGCCTCTCCACAGATGTGTGGACGCTCCCACTTCCGGCCACTGGGACCAGACCTTGCAGGCCGCCAGGTTGTGGGTAGATGGGCAGCAAACAGCTATCATTTAGGGAGGGCGAGGGGAGCCTGCAGGAGCCAGAGAACACGGCCTCTGTCCTGAGGCGGGGAGCATGGCATTTCCGGGGGCTACAGCAGAGAAAGCAGCCTTCCCACAGCCCCCAGCAGCGATGCTCTGTGACCGAGTTCCCAGGATTTGCCCTCCTGCTAAGTGACCTGGGGCGGGGAGGCAGGACCTGCCAGGCCTGCTGTCTCCCTCTATCCTGCAGGCAGCCCTGGGGACGATCCGCCTGACACCAAGCTGCTCCCAGAGACCTCCAGGGAAGGAAATTCCATCGGCTCCCAGAGCCCCAGTTCTGTGGCTCCTGCAGGCTTTCCTTCTATCTGCCCTAAATCTCCCCGGCTGCAATTTAAGCCCATTTTCCCTTGTTTTGTTTTGTGTGGAAACGGAGAACAGCTAGTCCCCAGCTGCCTCCGACGGCAAGGTGCTTCTGAGGTCCCCAGACCTCCTACTGAGCTAGAGCCTTCCCAGAACCCTGCCCTGTTCAGTCCCCACCGCTAAGCCCCCAGAGAACAGCTTCCGAATTAATGCAGGAGGCAGGACCCCTCTGGTAGGTGCACCGTTGAGGTGGCCCCTGAGGCGAACGGGGGAGATGGGTGTGTGAGTGGACCAGCACCACCCAGGGATGTGCCAAATGGAATGGGGCCAGGATGCTGCGAGCTTCCTGCAGGAGGGACACCTGTTAAGTCCTGAGGATGGAGAGGGATGTCAGTCACGTCGGCTGGGGGGTGAAAGGGTGGCCCTTCCAACAGACACCAGGAGGATTCTCATTGGGTCCAGGCCCCACATTTGGGTTTGAAGAAATCGTCCTTTTCCTCCTTCCCCTCTGTCCCCGCAGATGGTGGACGAGGGGCTTCCCGTCCCCGTGCCCTCGTTCACACTCACACTGGCTTCCTGTGGCCTCTTGGTCGCCCATAGGTTTCTGTCTTGTTTTTGTGCCTTTTTGCTTCTGGGAACAAATAACCCCCGCTCCCGCTAAGCACTAGCGATTTTGTAGACCACCGAAGCCAGTTCCTGGAAGAGTTGGGTTCATGGGGGAAAATATATTTTAAATGTGATTAGAAAGCAGTCGATCGCAGCTAAGTTCTGGGTTTGGAAGGCCATGTGCTGAGCGTGCCTGGCAGCACACGGGCAGGGCGCCGTGAAGGCGAGGGAGAAGCTCTGTTTTTCCGAGGCCAGTGGAATGAAAACCTCCCTGCGCTGTAGGAAAAATGGAGAGAAACGGAATCCCTTTGCCCTGAGCAGTTATCTAACTGAAATCCTGAAACGTGAGCAACGTCACTGGACTTTCTGTTTCCATTGCTTGGCCAGTAGCCCCCTCCTTGGCTTCAAAACACAACGAGGAAAAAATTTTTAAAAAGCATTGATTGGATTTAAATAATGGAATTGCCATTAATATCTTCCATAAAAGATGATTGATTCTGACTTGGATTTATGGGAAATCAGGGCTCGTAAAAGTAAACAGAGTGGCAGTCATTCATTATTAATGCCGGTTTATGTCCCCACCCCCCTGAGGGCTAGTTACATGCATAGACTCCCCGCCTAACCTCCCGGGCCAGCAGCCGGCTCACAGAGCCTCTGCAGGGTGAGTAGGACAATCCTGGGCCAGTCCAGGAAGCCGGCTGCACCCCCCCTCCACCTTGTTATATCCTAGTATGAAAACGAGGGGCCTTTTATCAAGAGGCCACAGGTGCCCCAGCCGGGAGGGAGACCAGCAGCCTTCACCTCTGCTCTGTGGAAGCCACTGCTCTCCCTGTAGGACCAAGGATCCCCCCCTCCCCGATGGCCCAGAAAGTCTCTCCTCTCCCTCTACCCCTCGATCTCCCCCCTTTCCCGGGCACGCACATGGGTGGGTGTATGAGCACTTCAGCCTCTAGCTGTGCTGTCCTTACGGCTCAGGGCTCAGGTGGACAGACCTTTAGTGCAGGGACACGTGGGCTGGGGGTTCCAGGAGGCGTTTCTCCAGTGACCCTTATACCTGCGTGTGTGTGAAAACATGGAGGTGAGGCCTGAGCCCTGCAAGAAAGTGGTGGCTGGGCCCTAAGTGGCCTGTCAGGAAGGACAGGTGATGGAGGAGGTGTCAATCACGTAGCTCCCACTGGTGCCTGCCTCCCCCCAGCTGGGCCGTCAGCTCTGCTACCAATCCTCTCGCTGCCAGGTAGCCACTCTTCCATCCCCGTCCCAGTGGTTTGAAACCCTTATCACTGTCTCCCAGCCTGCCAGGTGCTATTGATTGCCTGTCCCTCAGCCATGCACTGGCAGCTCCCAGACCAACCCACACCGGCCCCGCCCCAGGATGCCCCGCAGGTGCCACGAGCCCTCACAGAGCTGGTCATCTTTCCTCCAGCCCACTCCTCTCCCTGAGCCCCCACCTCCTGGAATGGCCACACATCTACCCAGACCCGAGTCATAAACTCAGGAGTGCCTCCAGGCCTGTCCCCCATCGCTCTCCAGCCCCTCACCCCAGAATGATCTCTCTGGGATACAGACCACACTATCAGCCTCTCCAATGTCTGTGCAGTAAGTCCCAGAATCTGCCCTTTGAACCCCACATCCCCCCATGACGAAGGCACCGTCGGTGACCACACGCTGGTACTTTATACCGCGGCCTTCTCTGTGCTGTTTCCTCCACCTGGAGCCATACCCATGCCCTCTGTGGACCTGCCACCAAGGCCTCCTCCCAGGGCAGAGCCAGCCGTTCCCTCCTGGGTGCTCCAGGGCGTGCTGTCCCTGCCTTCCATGCAGAAAGGCAACCTTCAGGGGCCTTCTGCCTCAGACATGCTTGGGCTGCCCGCCTTGCCCACACCACTTTCTGGAAACATCCATACACACGCACAACCCCTGCTGCTGTTAGCAGGTCACGTGACTCCCCCTCCAGCCCCAGCTCACTGGACGGGGAGCAGATTCCAGGCTCCAGGGGTGCCCTTTCACTGGCTGCCCAGCACCCTAGGACGGTGTGTCCTGGCTTTAAGAAGTCAGCTAGACCAGTGGGACTTCCCTCCTTTGGGAATAGGAACTAAGGGGACCAGAGCCAGTTCCATCGGGGGCCCGCACTCCGGCTGGATGGCAATGCAGAAGCCAGGCAAGGGCCACTGTTCCGGGCTCTGTGTACAGCAAGGCTGAGTCTCAAAGGCAGCTGCCTGGGAAGGAAAGGAAAGGGGAAAGGATGTCCCAGGAGGAGAACCTGGAGCGAGGGACACAGCTCATCATGGCTGGTCCCTGAAGCTCCTCTTGTTTCTACCCCTCTGCTGGCGTCCCCCTGAAACCTCCCCCTGATCTCCTCATAGCCCTTCCTTTAGGCCGAGCTGGTGTGAGTGGCTTCTCTATAGGAAAACCGAAGAACCTCACTCAGAATAACTGCTTGTGACTGCTTTGCAGTAATCCAGCCAAGGAAGAATTCTTGACTTGGTTCAGCAGACCCTCACCAGCTATGAAAACTGCCATTTTTACCGATGAGTCAACTGAGGCTCAAACATACTAAGTAACTTGCTCATGGCCACAGGGCGAGGGAGCGGCAGAGCTCGATGCGGGCCGTCCTTCTCACTCACAGCCCAGGCTCCTTTGCCGCTGCCTTACTGCATCCTGTCCCATTGGCTGTGTCCACGGTCCCTGTCTCCCACTCAGGGCTCTAAGCTCCTCGAAGACAGGGCCTGGGTCTCATTCACCATCGCCCCCCTGTGCCCCCCACAGGCTCGGACTCCCACAGGCATCAAGTGTCTGATGGGTACAATTCCATTTTCATGTAGCCCATGAAAAGGCAGCGGACTCCCAGCCCCAGCCCCAGAGCTCTAGTCCTGCCTCCCTCCCCGCACTGTGACTGTGTCCCCTGCGGGGGCGTCACCTTCCCCTCTCCCTCCCCTGCAACAACATAGTCAAGTGGTAATGAGCATTTGGATGAGATGGTTCCTGGGGCTTTTTCCTGCCCTAAAAGAACACGGCTCTGTCCTCTGTGCCCTGCCTACCTCCCAGGAATGATGTCAAGTAAAAAACACTCCACACGCTCGGCCAGCTGGGTGCTTGCCCCAACCTGTTCCCGCAGACAGCCCTTCCCACCGGCCTCGCTGGCGCGGCATCATTCCCCGAGGCCCCTCCCTGGCCCTTCCTCACATGGCTCGCTGTTTAAGAGGGATTTGTGCCGCGGCCAGGCAGGCCATGATGTCCAGGCACCCCTGATAGCAGGTTTATCTAAATGAGGGTGAGATGCTTACACATCTTTTCATTCTTTTTTTTTTAAAATCGGCTATTAATTTGTCAGAATTATTCATATTTTACTGATATTTTCCATGTATCTAATCAGGGAGCTCATGAATAGAAATGAAACTATTTAAATACAGAGATGGTGTACATTGTAAGATCGTGTTTTCTTAAGCTGTTTCATAATGCAGTGAATACATTTATTTCTTCTAAAAACAGGTTGTGCAACCATCGAGAAAAGCCTTTTTAAATCTTTGATTAAATATGACTCTATTCAGATTGCTGAATGGGTGTGAGTGGCGAGTGTGTGCGCACGTCTGTGTGTGTGTGTGTGTGTGTGTGTGTGGTCACTTGAAACACAGACATGGTTTTCTCCATAGGGACAGGAGGACACATTAAAAAACACACTGGGATCAAATCTTTAGGATGGGTGGATGGATGGATGGATGGCGAGGTGAAAGTACAAATTGAAATTGTGCTGAATAATATTCGAGATAATTATTTGTGCAATGTAGACTTTTAAACTGCTCAGAATTCCGGCAGCACTCACGTATCCTGAAAGAGGCTTAGAATCATTAAACAAAGGTAGATATTAAATATACTACTGCTATGTCTCGAAATATTAGCCAGTAATGTAAAACACATGGCATCTACTCAATGGAAAATCTGAGAATACAAATTATAATAGTTGTCTTATAAGACCTCTGGGAAGCTGGAACTCAATTGCCTAATTCCATTAATAACAAACTATTACTCTCGCTATTAGAGTAACATAAGGTAATAGAGATCATGCCGAGAGATAGCACCGAGGCTCTTTCTTCACCCAGCACAAATTTATTCAGGGGCATTGATAGATTTTAATTGACTATGGCAACTGAATAGCAACAAAGGAAATTGAATGTCTTTTGAAAAGCTCCACATTTTGCAGAAGCAAATAGCAACACCGAAATGAGGGTTTGGGGGTGCTGGGAGAGGCAGGAAGGACGTTGGGAAACATCTGCACCAGCAGCTCCTCCACGAAAATGCTTTCCTGTGACCTTCACCAAAAGCTTCTTGGGCCCGGCCAGCTTAGGGGTTGAGCCTCAGCCCATGAACTTAAGAGGTCACGGTTCGATTCCCAGTCAGGGCACATGCCCAGGTTTCAGGCTCAATCCCCAGTGTGGGGAGTGCAGGAGGCAGCCGATCAATGATTCTCTCATCAATGATGTTTCTGTCTCTCTTCCTCTCTGAAAAAAAATTTAAAAAAACACATTAAAAAAAAAAAAAGCTTCTTGCAATAGGCAGACCACAGGCCCGAGCCCGTATTTTACCTCCGTGGGGTCCAAGCTGAAAGTAAATGAACCCAGGTTGCTGGAAAGCTGCATGTCTGTCAGGAATACCCATGGGGCACGCTTCCAAGATCCAGGACTGGCGGGACTTGGTGCAGGCGGCTGAGTCCTCCAGAAGAGCCCTGAGATTAGGGCTTGTTCCGGCCCAAGGGCCTGGCCGTGGGGTGAGTGACTCCTCATTGTGACTTGGAGGTTGAGGACCACTCAGCCGCCAGTCTAGTCCCAGATGGATTCTGGGGACCTGTCCCCCACTTTTCTCTTCCATTTTTGGTCCTCTGCCCACTATTCATGGTCCTTCTGTCTTCTTGCCACACCCACCCCACTGCCATCAGTGTCTTTCTGTCCTGCATGTCACGCGGGCCTTGCTTTATATAAAGTTAGTATTTGTATTAGTCAGCTCAGGGTGCCTTAACAATATACCATAGGCGGGTGGCTTAAACCACAGGCATTGACTTTTTCACAGTTCTAGAGGCTGGGAGCCCAGGATTGGGGTGCCAGCTTGGTCAGATTCTGGGTGGGGGGAGCTCTCATCCTGGCTCCCAGACAGCTGCCTTCTTGCTGGGTCTTCAAAGTGGGGGAAAAAGAAGGGAGGGAGAGGAGAGAGCCAGAGGTAAGCGTTTTCTGGAGTCTCTTCCTATCAGGACACTAATCCTACTGGGACAGGGCCCCACCCTCAGGACCTCATTTTACATCAGCCAGACTCCTAAACGTTCTATCTCCAAATACAGTCACATTGCAGGTCAGGGCTTCAGCGTGGATTTGGGTGGGGGCACGATTCAGCCCATGGCACTTTGGGAGTCCTCCTTTCATCGTGGTGGCTGGTCTCTCCTTCCCCACTCACCCTCAGGCCCAAGGATCTCAGCTTCAGTGTGGCCTCAGCTCCTCTGTTTGAAGGAAAATCTGCTCTAAAGGAAACAAGATCACTATGGGAAGGGCTGCCGGAAGCGTCCGTGTGGTGGCATTCTAGCAGGTAGTAGGAAGCCCTACCGGCAGTGGAGGAGGTGGCAGGGGGAGACACCCCACTCACCCCCATACCGTGCTTGCTGATGGGTGGGGTCTGGGTCATTGTGCCACTGGCCCTGGGGGCCCATTCGGTGTTGCTGCGTAAGTGTCTGAAGGCCGTGCTTTCTGCGGTCGGCTCTCCCCGTGCGTGTCCTGGGTGGCCATCACTCCACTGCAGCCTGGAGGACACTCGGTACCTTCTGCCCTGGGTGCAGCATGTGTAAGGTTCAGCTCTGCTGCGTCCCCGGGGGTCGGGGACATTGTCTCTCCCACTGCCCGTGGGTCCGGCTTATCTCCAGGACATCAGAGGAGCTGTAAGGGCCGTCCTGCTGCACACACCATCACTCTGTGCCCACAGCCCCAGCCGGGTCACCAGCCCTTCTCGCCTATGGGAGCCGGGCTCCGGGTGTGACGCCCAGGAACGGGCTTTGTCTAGCTCAGTGCTCTGGGCACCGACCTCGCTGGCGCTGGGAGGATCTACTGCTGCCGCGACTGCAGCACACGCGTGTTTGAAAACCCCCTTGGCAGGCAGGACCTCCTAGTTGTTTTTTTTTTTCATTTCTTGTGATTAGCGTTGCAGACTAATCCTAGCACCAGACTCAACACCAGCTGTTCTGCTTGTTTTTACTTATAAACCAAATCCCGGAGCTCTTGCCGCAGCGGCTGGCCCAGGATTCCCTGAGCCCGAGCGGCCGCCGGTCACCTGGGGCATGACCTCAGGTGAGTTACCTGTCACCCGGCTGCCTGTGTCCCTCGGAGGGCTAGTGGGGGCCACACGCGGTTCCCAGAGAACCTCGGCATACCTGCGAAGGCAGCTGGCCAGCACAGTTCCTGGAGCCGGACTGATCTTAGAAATTCGCTTCCGCATCCTGAGACGTCAGGCGTCCCTGGATACCATCTACAATTTTTGAGGTACTAAGACGTCTTCGAAATAACACATGCCACATCTAGACAAGCTGTGTAACTTGATAATAAAATGAACACGCACGCTCCTGCCTCTGAACTGCAGAACGAGAGTAGTGCCAGGCTGTTGAAATTACCTGGTGTTTTTGCTCAATTCTTTCCAACATCCCTTCCATTTGCAAGGAGGTCTACAGGCCGAGCACTGGCCTGGGCACCTGCCCCCATCCATCCCCCCACTTCTTGCTGTCGTCTGGAGGACCAGGACCTTCTCCCAGGACAAGGGAGCCCCAGTTGGCAACAGCAGCTCCTCCACTCTTCAGTGGTGAGGGGGCCTCGGTGGCCTCCAGCCCCGCGGGAGTGGGCCCCGAGCCGCCCTGTGAAGTCCGGGGAGGGTGGCAAGACAGGAACTCTTTGCTTTGTGAGTTTCTCTGGTGTGTCTCCTTCTTCCCGTGCCTCCGTGGCAGCACTTGGGGGAAGGTTAGTTACAGCTTGCAGAAAAGGAGTGCAGACGCCACACCCTTACGTGCCATCAATTTGCATTTCTACGAGGACTCGCAGGCCTGGAAAAGCCTTAAAAACAAATCAGGGCACATCAGTTGCCCTCCGAACACCCCAGCGCAAGAAGAATTGTGATGGTCAGAGATAGCCGATTCCTGTCGAAAGCACACGGAATCAGCCCTGTGTATAGGGAGACGTAAGTTTCGGCGGTATCATTAGGTCCCCCGCCATAGAAGAATCATGAGTTTCTCACAAGGAAGAAAACAGAATCGGACAAAACCAGGAGCCCTTTCGGGACGACTGCCAATCCCAGCCACCTCTGCCCGGCCGGGCTGTTTCTCTCTCTTGGCACCGAATTGCTGATCTTTTCAGGTTGGTTTCTTGGCAACTGCAATGCACTTGAAAACATAGTTAAGGAAGTCGCTCCTTCTTCCTGGTTGGCGAGCTCTCCGTGGTTTTGCCCCTCCAGCGCACACCGTCCATTTGGTTCTCGCTCCTTCCTCTTTCCTCTCCATGCCTCCTTCCCTCACGTGGTTCAGAATCCCTGGATCAGAGGACCACACCTTGCGTGTGTGCGTGCTGCCCCATATCCTGCCCGCCCCCACCCCCCATCTCCCCCCCGAAATGTTTCAGTTACCCAGGCCTGTGGGGGGACAGTACAACAATGACGCAGCCAGGACGAGTGGAAATAGACCCTTAGGCGCCTCTGCCCACGAGACAGAGCCCAGCTCAGAGCCATGCACGGCTCCCAGAGCAGGAAGCAAAGGCCTGGAGGAGTCAGGGAAGGTCTGTCAGCCCCTGCACATCTTCCACTGCATCCGACGAAGCCATGGAGCCTGCAGATCCACGGAGAGAAGTGACACTGCTGGCTGGGCAGAGAGGAGCCTCGTGTGTGTGCATGTGACGTGAGGACAGCCCTGAGCTGCCAGCATGGCTGTGGCCAGGGGTGGGGGCCAGGCCTGTTGCCTCCACACTGAAGTCAAGGGAAGGCAGCCACATGGAACCATCCTTGACAAGAAGCCTGTGTTAGGTGAGCGCCGAGTGGACGGTGTCCGGGGACAGGATTGGTCTAGGACTGCGGGAGTGCTGGCTGGGATTGCAGGCCAGGACCCTGGGATCGGACATACTGGCAGGGAAGCGGGAGCCTGTGGGCTCTCACACTCCAATACTGTGCATGCCGCGTTTTTGTTTGTTTGAATGTAAAAGTCATCACCTGGAAAGCAGGCCAAGATTTCCCTGACGATCAGGAAGCCCGGGACTCGGGCAGCCATAAACCTCCTTTCCCTGAAATCCCCATGAGGACACCCTCTTCCATCTCGACTGGCCTCACTGCCACGCGGCTGGAGGCCGGAGTGCCAGCCACAGGCGCCACTGGCATCGGGTGGGTGTGGCCGATTACAGCAGATGCCCGGGCAGGCAGAACACCACTGCTCTGGGCCTCCGCATGCTCTGCCACGCCCGGACCCCAGGCCTGCGGTCGGGAAGTGGGGGAGGGGGGGAGTGGACTAGAAGGGAACTCGGTTCTGCTGCAGCCAACACCCAGCCGCAGGCCTTCCTGGTGCCTCCATTAGGAGATTCAGACAGGTCAGGGGCTGCCTGGCCCCGTCCACCCACCGCCCAGAGCGCTCCCCAGTCACAGAGATGCTCTGTGCTGTGCTGTCTGCTGCCGCTGGGCACTTAGAATGTGGTTCATGGGCTGGGGAACTGAATGTTTAATTCTATTCAAGTTAAATGAAATGTGATTGAAATTGCTTCATTGGCTAGGAGCCACAGTATTAGCAGCACGACCCTAGAAGACCCAAGGCAGGGCCTGGGGGGCGGGGGGACACTGCTCCGGGCCTCCCGAGACCCTGGAAGATCTTTGATCTTGTCCCTTTCTATGCCTTAAAGTGGCAGAGCCTACAGAGCTCGCCGAGAGCCATCAGCCTGAACACCAGACTGGGCTGAGCACTCACCGACGTCCCTGCCAACAACTCAGGTCCTTCCGTGGTTAGGAGAATGGCGTTAGGCCCGGAGAAGACCCTACAGATTTCCCCGAGCCCTTTTCTCTCTCACTGCCAAGTTCTGCACGGCTTTATTCGTTTTGGATTTGGGGGCATAACCACTGACATCGTCTCTGAGTCCCCATTTTCCCTTTGATTTCTGGCCGCTCGGGGTCCACTCCTGCCCAGTGGGCTTTTTCATAGACCAGTTTAGAGTTGCCCACCTCTCTCCCTTCTTTGGGGCGACTGGAGAGGGGGCTGAGGGGCTGGCCACCCCTACTTGTAGGAAATGGGCAGACGGGCAGTCTGATATCAGCCCACGGCAGCCGCCTGCCTTATTCAGGTGTGAGTTAGGAATGTCTAAGAAGATGTGTGTTTTCTCTCTCCTGAACCATCAGGCCCAGGTCGTGCCTGGTTTTCTGGTGGTTTGGGGAAGTGCCCTGGCTCTAGGTCAGAACCGGTTCGGAGAGAGACAGGTCATCAGTCCTTATGCGGAGGCAGCGCCTGGCCTGGCCTGTCCCACCAGCCCCTGAGCAGGTAAACCTTGGAGTGGATTATGAGTGGAATCGGACTGAGAGGCCCCGAATCTCCCAGGCCCCTGGTGTGGTCTCTTAGGAAACAGCGGAGGGGTGAGGACAGTAGCTCAGCAGTCTCGATGTGTTTATGAAACATCCTTTCTCCATGGACTGCTTAGGATTGTAAGACATTAATCTTTGAGGCTGAGAAGGGTAGGAAGGGGTAAATAGAGTGTTGTGTGTTTTTTTTTGCTTTTACGAAGGTGGAAGGTTTAAAGGTTTATGTAAGTGCATTTGCTTTGGGTTTTGCATTGGGGGAGTAATTACTTTATGTGGGACTCTCTGTAAACCCACAAATATTTACTGGTCCCGACTCTATGGCTGACCCTGTGCTGTCTGTCCCCCAGCAGGGGACAGTGAGTGACATATCTCTGTTCTAAGGAGCAACTCTTCCTAGGGCCTGGTAGGTTGGAGCAAGCTATTTAAACAGTGTTATTAGCAAGGAAGGGCACAGGTGTCCCGAAGGCAGCCAGTCTAGGAGGGCTTCCTGGAAGAGGGAGAAACTTAACCTGGGCTTCAAGATGAGTCGCAGCCTTCAGATGTCTGGCGAGAGTGCAGGGGCCTTTTCAATGGTTGGAACAAAGATGTGGAGGGAGGAAGAAGAAGCAGATAAGTGATGGGAAGCCATGGAGAAAGTTTTATCAGTGTAGTTTCCCATTATTTGGGGATATGCTTGCTATGTGTAAACCTTATGTATTTGCAAACCACCTGGTATCATCCTGGTTTGTGGTTCTAGCAGATCAAGACCCATGTTAGAAAAACACTCTGTCCTCACGGCCTGGAGATGCCCCCTGACCATCACCAGCCCCCACCCTCTCCCAGGCCAGAGAGGCGGAGAAAGACGAGATTCTGATAGTGGCGACATGTTTCTCATGCGATAGCCAATCAGCTGTGACTCTGAAACTACTTTTAACGCCTTTTCTCTGATTTTAGAACCCGTTTGAAGCTTTTGGAAGTTGATTTCTAGGGTTAGAAAGAAAAATAATTTATTTTGAGTTTGGAACCATAATTAACTATTTCCTAGAAAGGAGTTTTAAAACCTGTTTCCATTCCCCAACTCCACATCTCCTTGAGGCTATTTGTTTTTTTTAATCAGATTTCACATCACATGCAGGGAGCGAGGAGCTTTTCCAAGTTCAGCTGCCGAGGTTGCACTTTGACGTGCTCTTCAAGATCTGAATATTTTTATAAACCGTGATTATGCTGCTGTTTAACGAGAACAAAAGTGGAAATGGCATCTGCCTGTCTGCGCGAGCGTCTCCCGGCCGCGTGGCTGTCTGGGCAAGCCGCGGCCCCGTCTGGGGAGCTGATGAGCAGCTGATGAGCTGAAATTGCTTCCTGCGGGAGTTTGGGGGCGGCAGGGCCGTGATGAACTGGGTCATCTCAGGGATCCAGGACGCAGGGGCTGCTCTGAGACCCGCGGCCGCTCGAGGTGCTCACAGTCCAGACGCAGGACAGAAATCTCAGCTCTTCCCAGCCGGACGCGTGGGCCAGCCTCTCTCCGGGCCCTGGCCGGGGTCTGGGGGTCCATTCCTTGCTGGACTGTGAGCTTCTCTGGGGTGGGAGTAGGGGCTGATACCAGCTGCGCTGAACCTACGAGAAGCGCTGTCGTGACTGCGGGTTGTGGGGAAGGCAGTGGCACGGGCACGGCAGTGTCACCGAGGGCGAGGACGACGGAGGCAGCTCTGCGCCCGCAGGGGAAGTGGCTCTGCAGTGTGGGCACAGAGGGTAACTTCAGGTCAAAACGCTCAGTTCCGTCATCCTTCAGTCCAGGCCTCCGCTCTCAGGGTGAAGAGCCTGCGTCAGCAAAGCAGTCTTTCTTACAAGCGGGACGTTCTTTGTTTTCCGAGTTTTAGAATGTTGCAGCATGTTCCTTTTCTTTCAAAACAGTGAAACTGAAAGTGTTTCTGATGTGTACACGGTTACCATTTTTACCTGCAAATCTCATGGCTCAGAATTCCTTACCACCCTCAAGCTCCTGTCCACATACAGCTTAGCGTCCCTTCTATCCAACGAAGTGCCTCGATCTTAGGCGTCCCGCACTCAGTGGGTGATGCACCGGCTACAAAGGCAACCCTCCATGTAACCCACATCCCTGTGAAGAAAATGAACATTTCATCCTAAAGTTCCAGAAAGTTCCTTGCGCACCTTCCCGGTCAACTGCCCTACTCCAGAAGCAGCCACCGAATGGTTCGTTTCTAAGATGCGTTTTAATTTCATGTTTTCATTTCAAACATCCCCTGCAGCTCAGAACGCATCACCTCTGAGAAAGGTCTCCTGCTGGCTCCTGGGGACACTGGGTGCCCCTGGGGACCAGGCCCAGGGGGACGTTCTTCAGGGGTCGCCAAGCCCCTGGGGCTCAGAGGTGGAGGCTGTTGATTCCACACCTGGAATCCCAGACCTGGCAATGCCCCAAGAACAATGGATGGCAAGACAGTTCCTTCTGTGCTTATGTCACCATCCCCCGCCGGCGTGGTGCCTGCCGAGTAGGAGGGCTCCAGATCAGAGGGAGGGAGAGGGCCTACTCACCAGCCTGCGTAATCAGCATCGAACATATGTCCGCCCCAACAGAGAGAACAGTGCGTTCCTGAGACACTGCCCCACGGCACCCAGGCCCTGGTGGGCGGTTCTCCGAGAGGGGATGGGGTATCTCCAGCCGCTGCCCCCACACTCACCACACCCGCCTTCATTTGCCCCAGATTTTCTGGCTCCTGAGGAGGAGGCACTCACGTGGGGACAGGCAGAAGGCAGGGAGGTGGTGGCCCTCTGACCCTCACAAAAAAATAATTCTCGCAAAACCGCCTGTCTACCTGGTTGGTTCCCCCTCTGAGTTCCTCTCTTCTGGCCTGAGTCACCGGCCTCAGCGGTCAGCAGGCAACCAGACCAAGATTTGGGCCACTTTGCTTGTCTCTTTCGATGCAGTGGGCGTCTTCTTCCCATGATGCTCATGGCCACTCACATTCTAAGGGGACTGTGCTGGGTTCCCCAACCCGTCACTCTCCGTGAGTCATGGGCAGCGCTGTGCTAGGCACGGTGGACGTTCCAGGGAGAAGCAGCCAGGCTGCTGGCTTGCAAGCAAACGTGAACAAATAGCCGGGCTGAGGTGGGCCCGAGCCCTGCCAGGCCAAGCCTCTCCTGTGTGGCTGTCTGGTCATCAGGACTCAGGTGTATTTGGGTTGGAAAAAAATGTTTCTTTTTCTTTCTTTTTTTCTCTTGTCAGTAATTGTATTTTCCTCTTTAATCACAGGGGTTTAAACCAGGAAAAATAACCTGCGAGTGTATGTGCTTTCTTTAAATGTCACAATCGTGCCCTTTATAAAATTAGCCCAAGGCATGAGGAGTGGAGCTGTAAATAACTAAGATGCAGAGGACTGCAGCGGGCGGCAGCTCAGGTCCTGTGGTGCACCCGCGAGGGGACCTCAGGACACAGCCCTGGACTGGGATGCGGGGACCTCCCTCCCTCTGTTCCCCTCTGACCGCTGACAGATCATTGCCTGGCCTGGGCCTCAGTGGCCCCGTCCGAGGGAGGGTTGGACTACAAGGTCAGTAGGGTCACTTCCGGCGTGACGCTCTGTGGTTCCATAATGTCTTTGACATCATTGATCATGTGTATGTTTGCCAAGATCACTGCCAATCAGACTGAAAGTGAAAATTTAGTAGGTTTTAGAGACTCGATTGGGAAAATACAGAAAAGGCCATATGAGTTAGCGCTGTCCCATCGATGGCTTATGATCCGTGCAGACTCTGCATACGTCACCACCACTGCCCAGCAAAGGGGGCTGGGAGGCCCATGGCCACGGGCCCCTTCACACTCTCCCCTCAACCCCCAGCCATGCTCTGGGTCCCACCCAGGCCCCCGAGAATAAAATTAGGCCACAAGCGAGAGGTGAGGGCGCCGACCTGGAGGCAGCAGCTGCCAGCCGAGGAGGAAGGGGGAGCAGACGGGATCCCTGAGCACAGCACCCCAGCCCTCGGTCCTGCACGCAGGCCTCCACATAGCGCACTCTTTGCTTAAGGGAAGAAGGGGCCATGCCTCAAGGCCATACGAATGGAACCCCGCATCCTTCCCCCACCTCTGCCCCCCGAGAGTCCGCTGGGCTGGGATTGTCTCAGATATGCGCTGTCTGCACCAGCCAGTGAGGTCCCCAAAGCAGGGCCAAACCCTAGTCTTCTGAACACTCCCTTAGGGCCAGGGGGGCCTCCAGAGACCCCGCAAGCTCAGCCAGGCGACAGCTCAGGCCAGCACGAGGCCTCTGGGACCATTCCAGGTCATGGAGAGAAGAGAATGTCGTGTTCCAGAGATGCTGTGTATGCCCAGACAGGTTTATAGTATAGCTCAGAAGTGTTTTCCATCCAAATGCAAATCTTTTTAATGAAATTAGTAGTTGGTGCTGAAGTGACAAATGTCAGTTCCCTGGAAAATCTACTTCTTTGGAAAACACTCCAGCAGATAGTGAGTGCTGCGACGGCCCACCCGCCGAGCTTTTGGGAGCAGGGGCCGCTCCGGCCCTGACCTGACGGAGCTGCTGGTGAATGAAACATGGCCGTGGGCACATCTGACGGGGGCTCCCGCTGCTCCTTGGGGCTCCTGCTCCCTCCCCGGTGCCAGCCCCAGCAGGGACAGGCCTGTGTGTTGCAGGGGGCAGCCAAGGCGAGCCTGGCCAGCCATGCCCTCTGGAGCCCCAGGGGCAAGTCCGAGGGTTTGCATCGAGGGAGGTGGGGCAGAGCCTGGCTCAGGGTCTTCTCTGAAGGGGGTCTTGGCTTCTGTCACAGCTGGAATTAGAGGGGACGGGCACTCATTGGGCAGAAGAAGGGGCTGGGCTGTGGATTTCATCGGGTTCCAGTGCAGGTGGGCACAGAGTCAAGCGGTAGTTCTGGGATCCCTGGGGGAGGCCTGCCCTCGGGCCAGCACATCCTGGCAGAAGGCTGGGAGCCCTGGGCAGCTGTGTTCCGAGGCTCCCGGCTTGTGCTCCCAGCCCTTCCTCCCAGGCCCCTCAGCCTCCATCAATGGTCTCCGTGACCTCGTCTCCTACCAGGCAGCCAACTCGACCCCCTGCCGGGGCCTGGGCACTGTGATCGGCCCACCTGCCAGCACGAGGCAGCTGTTTTCAGAAGGTCTTTCTGCTTTTCATCTTCCCACAGAGAACAGACACCCTTGATTTCTCCGCCCCCCGCCCCCCGCCCGCCCCCTTCTGCTAGGATGCGTGTCGTGTTGGCCTTTTACACGCTGTACCTAGAAATGCTCACCCTTCAAGGCGTAAGCTCTTCACCACTGTCCCTCACTTTCTGCTTCCAGATGCCTTCGCAACTGGGGAAACTGAGGCCCAGGTATTGAGGGAGGGCTGAGGTTGAGAGTCCTGTTCAGGATTTCGGAAGATGCTAGCGTGTCCCCTGCCCCAGTGGCTGCTTCCGTCAGCAGGGGCTGTCTCCTCCCAGGTGTGTGCTGTGTGCTGACGAGGCCCCCATGGGGGACGCTGAGGCTGGGAGTTAAGCTGCTCTCCCCTCCATTCAGAACCCCCTCTCCTGGCCGTCCCCTCCTGCCCCTGACGGTGAGCACAGCAGGTGGACTGTCAGGTGCCCCTGGCTTCGGTGCTGCCGTGCTTGTGGGTCAGTCCTGCCTCCTCCCCGCGCCCTGAACAGGCTCTCAAACCCCCAGCCTGAGTCTGTCCCCCAGGTCCCATCGTCCAGAGGGGAGTGCTCCCCATACCCCCAGAACCACCCTCAGGCAGGCCCAGAGAACCGGTGAAGCGCCCACTGGACCAGCATGGGTGGCCGGAAGGAGCGTTTGCAGGTGGTGGACCATCACGCAGACGTGTGAGCACACACCCCTGAGTTGCTTGGAAGCGAGACCATGGCGGATGCAGACGGGGTGCATGGCTGCCTTTGCCTCAGAGGCTCCTTCCCAGCCCCTCCCAGAGGGCAGGCTTCCGAGGACCCTGGCCCAGGTTAGGGGCAGCCTCCCGGCCCTGGAGGTGTCTGAAGAGGACACTCATCGGTCGCCGCCTACGCCAGGCCACTGGCCGCAAAGCTAATTAGGTCACTTCCCCGCCCCACGCGCCGAGTGCTGACCACGAACTGCTCTCGGCATGAGCATGGCTCCTCGCAGCCTCTGCAGTGATGGAGCGCCGTGTGCGGGTGAACCCTGGAACCCCTTCTTCTTCTCCTTAAGAATCGGATGAGAAAACAGGCCACTTTCCTGGGGCGGCGGTCACCGTCCACACGCATTCCACGTGGAGTCCCCTTCCTGCCGCTGTGGCTCCTCTTCCAGCAGCCCGGCCGCTGGCCTGTGAGCAGGGCATCCGTTAAAGACGGAGCTGCTTCCTCCGTGCAGGTGCAGAAACGGGAAGGCCACATCCTGACCCTTCAGCCACGCGTGTGACG
Organism: Myotis yumanensis; assembly: GCF_028538775.1. Classification (NCBI taxonomy): domain Eukaryota; kingdom Metazoa; phylum Chordata; class Mammalia; order Chiroptera; family Vespertilionidae; genus Myotis; species Myotis yumanensis. Next base: position 9,405,087 of record NW_027223762.1, read on the forward strand.
TGCACCCCGCCCTGTGTGCCTTAGTCCTGCAGCTCTGCCTGCATTAGTAGAGGGAGCGCCAGGCTCCCCTACTGGGCCCTGGAGAACTTGGACCCTTAATGTCAGGCTCAGGAAGGGAGTGGAGACCTGCAGAACGCTTAAGGTGAGAGCAGAAGTAACCCAGCAGGGAGGCGTGCCACGGCAGGAGCCTCTGTGGATGCTCGGACCTGCGGGATAACAGGATTACACATCTCTCATTGCCTCCACCAGGGGCTCCGGGCCAGCCCCGGTCTGAGCAGTGTGACAGCGGGATGTCCCTCCTTCCTCTCCGGTTCCACGTCCTCACCATGTCACTGCGCCTCGCTGGCTGGGATGCGATGTCCCTAGACACTCAGCTCCCAGGTGTTGTGAGCCTCTGGGAAGAGGTTACACATTGTCAGCCTAAGTTTTTAGTGTCTGCTCTCGAGGGTGACTTTATCCATCTCCTGATCCAAGAAGCCCAGGCCGGAGACCAGGATGTGGGCAGCTCGGAGGAGCCATCTCGTGGGGCCTGGCCTTCAGAAACACACCCAAAGCCGTACCTTCCCTCCTGTGGTGCTGTCTGTCCGTCTGTCTACTGGTCTGTCAGGCCCTACTCTCAGCTCCCAGCCCCAATCTGGGCTGAGCCCCTTTGGCCAGAGCAGGGCCTGGAGTGGGGAATGGCAGCCACCGGGCGACTGGGAGCCAGCATCTGTTCCAGCCATTGCCGCTGTATAATTAGCCTCCCCCAAACCAGAGGTGTGACAACCGTCTTGTTAGGCTCAGCCTGTGGGTCAGGACTTCCGACAGGGCATGGTGGGGATGGCTTGTCACTGCGCCATCCGGGGCCCCGGCTGGGTGATTCCGCCACAGGCCCCGGATCTCAGAGGCCTCTCCTGACGTGTCTGGCGGGGACACGGCTGCCGACATGGGCCTCTGCTGGGCTGTGGCTAGAAGGCTGCATGGATCCTCTCTCTAGGCCTGGGCTCCTCACAGTATGGTGGCCTCACGGGGTGGGTTTCCTACCTGGAAGCTCAGGGCTGGGGAAGGACGTATCCCGCCTCACGGTGAAGCCACCTTGCCTTGAATGACTTAGCCCCGAAGACACGCCTGGTCACTGCTGCTCCGTTCTGCCCGTCACGAGAGAATCACAGCTGCCTGGATTCAAGAGGAGGGACTCAGGCCCGCCTTCGGGGTCTAGTGCAGGAGGGGCGGGGTTGTAGAAAAGCACGAGATTCCGGCCTGCCCCCCGCATCCCTGCTGCCGGGCCCTGTCTTGCAGATAAAAACCCAAAGCCTTGACATGGTGCCCCGTGAGTCTGTTCTGAGCATGGTCCTGGGGCCTGACCACACTTGGGATTCCCACCCTCGGTTCCCGGGGCCCAGGAACTTCATACGAGCTGTTCCGGAAACCAGCTCCCCGGGACTTTTTGTGGGAACATTTAACAGAAAGCACAGCCCACCACAGCCTAGCTCAGCCAAAGGCAGCTTCCACGGAGCAGTAACAGCAGAGGCCCCGCTAGACCTGCTGGTTCCAGGACTGGCGCTGCCACTTCCTGTGTGACCCGGGGCAAGTTCCTTCCGTTCTCTGCGCCTCTGCTCCCTCGTCTATAAAACAGGTACCTCCTGCACTAGTCCGCCCCGACTGTCCTAGCAAATACCGCAGCCTGGGTGTCGGGAACAAGAGACAGTTGTTTCCTCACGGCTCTTGGAGGCTGAAGTCCAAGATCAAGGTGCCGGCCCGGTCATTGTCTGGTGAGAGCTCTCTTCCTGGCTTGCAGGCCGGTGGCCACCTGCTCGCTGTGTCTTCACGTGGCAGCCTCCTGTCGCTGTCTAATGTCTCTTCTTATAGGGCAGCGGTTCTCAACCTGTGGGTCGCGACCCCTTTGGGGGTCGAACGACCCTTTCACAGGGGTCGCCTAAGGCCATCGGAAAACACATAGATAATTACATATTGTTTTTGTGATTCATCGCTATGCTTTAATTATGTTCAATTTGTAACAATGAAAATACATCCTGCATATCAGATATTTACACTATGATTCATAACAGTAGCAAAATGACAGTTATGCAGTAGCAACGAAAATAATTTTATGGTTGGAGGTCACCACAACATGAGGAACTGTATTAAAGGGTTGCGGCATTAGGAAGGTTGAGAACCACTGTTATAGGGAGACTAATCCCACCATCCATTCCCTTAGGCCCCACCCTTATGACCTCCTCAAAACCTAATGACCTGTCACAGGTCCTGCTGCCAAATACCCTCAAGTTTGGTGGGGAGAGGGGAGGGTTTACACATGCGAATGGGGAGTGGGGGATGCGGGCGACCCAATGGCATCCCTGAGAGCACCTCCTTGCGAAACTCCCTAGCAGATCATATGACTTACTGTTGTCGGGAGGTGCCTAGAATGGGGCTGGGCCTGGGAGTGGAACTCTCCAGAGAAGAGCCCAGGACGGGAAGCAGCCGCTGGGTGTCCGTCCAGGAGGACCGTGGCTTGTGGGGTCCTAGGGACCCAGGTCATTTCTGCCTGCGCGGTGGGAAGACTCACATCTTTGACGAGAATGAGGAATGGCACCCACGTGGGCTGGGAGGTGCTGATGGGGCGGTTGGGCTGGCCACCAAGTCCAGGGTCTCACATTAGATTTTCGTGTAGAAGTTTAACCTCCCCTCATCTTTGCACATACGTGAGTGTGTTTTAAGTCCATCACTTTTTCTCATCTGTGGATTTGGGAGAGTGGGGGGTGGAGCTTAAGGTGTCTTTCATTAAATATTGCCACTCCCTCCTCCTTAAGGTCACTGGCAGCCAATAAGGGGGAGGAGAAGTATCTCTTTAGAAGGCCTTGCACATGAAAAAAAAATACACACTGCTGCATGCAAAAAAGCTCTCATGTAGCCCAAATCCTTCCTTCGGTTGCGATTTTAATATGTGCACAGTATGGTGTGGAAATACAGAGCAGCTTGGGAAAACGTCTCGGCCCTAAGGATCTTACAGTATTAAAATCCCAATAATCCCGCACAGAGAAGAATACTGCAGCCCTGAGCTTGGCCCCTGCCGACGGGCGCGCTCCACCCCCTGTGACCCTGGGGGACGTCTCCGGAGCGGCGTAGCGTGGGCTGCTTTTGACGGGCGAATTTTATTAACTGTTTTCTCATTACTCCGATGGGCCTGGCAATGAGCTCTTATCAGGGTATGGTGGCGAGTACAAGTCAATTAATTTCCTTTAAGTCACTCCACTGAAATCCTATTTGATTTATATTCCAAAAATGATTTCCATTCCATTCCTTCCTGAGACAATGGTCCCGGCAGAGTTCATCACAGGGGCGGCGGTCACCCACAGCCCGGGGGGGAAGCAGGAGCAGGGAGAGAAGGAAATGAGCAGGAGATGATCCGTGAGCGTCCGAGAGACCCTTTCCTCCAGCGTGAGGCCGTGTCGTGTGCTGGTGGCAGGAGAACTGGTTCAGATCCGCCCGCCCAAAGCCACCTTTCTCCTCGTGGTGGCGAGCGGCGAACAGAAACACACAAGACGCAGGAAGGAGGGGAGGCCTTACCAAGAAGCACGACCGGTGGCCGCGGTGGCAGCTGAGGTCTGGCGCACACAGCTCCCTGTAGTTTCTGGGCCTGCTCTCCCGGGAGCCTCTCCTGTAGCTTTCTATGCTGATGTGCGGTGCCACCCGAGGCATGGCGGAGGTGACAGTGGCTGTCCCCGTGAGCAGAGCTCCCACAGGCTTTGCTGCCAGTCTGCCCATCTCTCCGACAGAGGCAGGCACGGCAGAGGCGACGCCTTCCTAAGGGTCTGTCCGTCCACAGGGCCACCGTCTGTCCCCGGCGAAGCCTCCACGGGGACCGTGCCCGGCTTGTCTGGCAGCCAGGGAGGCCAGCCACGCGCCCCGGAGGAGGTGGCTGAGCTGGGTGGCATCTGGCTCCGAGAGCGCGGCTTAGTGAGTGACTGAGACAGTGATGAGAGGCTGGAGCCCGGGGGGAGGGCGCTGTGGCTGGGTCCCAAGGCTGGGCAGGTGTGGGGCTGGTGAGAGATGGCCTGCGCGAGCGATCCCGTGCCCCACACCAGGCTACCGAGTCGGACCTGGCAGGCGGCTGGTGACAGCAGGCCGTGGCCCTGGGGTAGGAATATCCGGGGAAGAATTCAGGGCAGTTGAAAAGTTTGGACAAAAAAAAAAGTATTTGAAAATATCTGCTATGGATGCTGTATTAGTGAGCTAGGGCTCCTGTAATAAAGTAGCCAATTTGGGGACTCAGACAACTGTCACTTTATTGTCTCATGGAGACTGTGAGTCCGAAATCAAGGTGTCGGCAGGGTTGGGTCCTCCCCAGGGCGTGAGAATCGTGCCCTCTGCGTGTGCCTGGGCCCGGGTTTCCTCTCCTTTTAAGGACACCAGTCATATTGGGTTAGGGTCCCCCACTAATGACCTCATTTTAATTCCATCACCAGCGTAAAGGCCCCACCTCCAAATAGGGTTACATTCCGATTCAGTGGGGGTTAGAACTTCAGTGTGTGAATTTGGGGGTGGACACAGCTCAGACCCTACCGATGCCGCCCTGGAGAGCGAGCTGGCAGTGTTTCCCCGGACCCGAGCCCCAGGCTGCCCACACCAGAAGCATTTAGGACACTTGATTTTTTTAAAAAAAAAGTGAATTTCTGAGCCACCCACCAGATCCACTGAGTCAAAATCCCTAGGAGTGTGGCTCAGGATTTGGGATCTAAATAGACTAAATCAGCTCCCCTGGTGATCCTGGTGCCTCTAAACGGCTGGCGGGTGGGGGGCGGGGGAGGTAAGCTAGGGGGATGACACAGCTCCACCTTCCAGGAGCCCCTTGGTCTAAGAAAAGGTCCATAGGAGGCAATCAGGGAAAATGCAATGCAGTGTATCAGTGTATCTGCACCTGCACAGCACAGACCAAGGCACTGTGGTCACTGGGCAGGAAGGAGGGTCCCCGAAGTGGGGAGTGTTAAGGAAGCAGTCCCAGGGGGCGGGCGGTGTTTCTCACATCTTCCTTTGCACAAAGATGATTGCAGGCTAGGGATTAGAAATCTGGCAGGACAGGCTGCCAGAAGATGCGAGGATCTGTCTCAAAACTTATCTCCGCGTTGAGAATATCTCAGTGCAGTGTATCGCTTGTGTCTCTATCAGAAGGCAAGGTTTTGGGGGGTGTTTTTTCTGGAATCCCTGCTTGCTGTCTGGGCATGTGATACCTAGCGGTGCCTGACACATCGGCACTCAGCAACGATCTGCTGACTTCAGATTTCGGACGCTCTGTGTGGTTTGTGGCCATGGTGACTTTATCTCTCAGGAGGGTAGCGTGTGGCTGGCGGGGATGGTCAGCAATGAACAACCGACAGGGTGGGTGTGGGCGCTGATGGCAGCTACTGACTCCAGCAGGTGAGTCGGGATGTTACTGTTTTCGGCGACATTCGTCCCGCCTGTCTTCCTATACACACATTGATCCCGGCCGAGGAAGGCGACAGGAACACACAGAAAGAACTATCCCAGGGCGCCCACACGGTGGGAAAGAGTGTGCGTGGAACTGGCCGGAGCCACCGTGAGTCCTGTGGACATGGAGACTGTTCACTCTTCCTGGCTGAGGGACCGTGGGAAGCCCGCCTCCTTCTTTGTGCCTCGGTGTCCTCACCTGTCAGATAGGGAGGTTAACGATGCCAAGGGCATGATGTTGCGATGAGCATTGGCTAAGTTAATTATGAAGGGAGTTTGGGATGGCGCCTGGAATAGAAATAAGTACGTAATACATGTTCGAGATCGGTATGTGTTTTCCCTCCTGGGTGGTGCTCTGAGGATTTACTGCAAACAAGGTATCATGGCTGTTCCCTTGGGACGGGCCAGTCACTAAGGGACCCATCCCCCTTACTGTGATTGTATGGCTCAGGGATGTTTCTGCTCTCCGCTCCGAGCTCGAACAAGAGAGCTTCGTCCCCCAGGCTGGAAGGCAGCATCAGCCTGCACAGGGTCTCGGCCATCCTGCAGGAGGCAGGGCCGCGTGCGTGTGTGTGTGTGTCTGTGTGTGTGTGTGTGTGTGTATACACATGTGAGCTCAGCCTCCCTCGATCCCGAGGGCACTGCCTGGTGGTTAGAGGGTGTTCTTCCAGCTCCCGGAGATTCTGGGAATGAACCACCTGCCCACGTGCCTTTTCTGCCTGTGCCGTGAGGGCTCTGCTTCCTGGGAGGCTGGGCCCTGGTGCACACTATTCACTCTGCCTCAGTTTCCCTTAGACCCAAGTCCCTGTGCACAGGCCCTGGGTACATCCAAGATGGCTTGGTGCCGTCCACGGTCACTTACCCTTGGTGGGGGCTTCTCGTGTGACGGTTGGTCCCATGAGAGGAGAGGGCGAGGCCCCTGCCCTCCTGGGAGCACCCCTCTTCCCAAAGACCCTCACGGTCACACTGTCTTGGAATGAGTTTCTCTCCAAGCCTGTCCTTTAACGTCACGGTGAAACGTTGAATTCAAGGCGAGGGCGGGGAAAGGCCAGAGAAGCAGAACTTGCTGGCTCCTATTTGGGGATTACTTCTCTAATCCAATTTTTTTTGGCAAGCAACCTTAGAGAAACCCACTGGAGATGATTAATAAAAACAGAGCTCCCTGAAATGCCCACACGGAGTCCTCGGATGTGGAAAGACTCTCGGGCATTCTCCCTGCCTTCTAAGCCCAGGCCCTGCCCCCAGCGTTCCCGACCGTGCCCGCCACACCTCCCTGCAGAGGGACCGGACTCGGGCCAGGAGAGGAGGGGCCCCTCCTGCCAGAACTGGGCCCGCTTCCGTTTGGATCATCACTGCAGACCTTTGGCGAAGCTCGCTGTTGGAACTGGACTCTTCTCCACTTTCCCGGTATCTGACCACCAGCACCCACTGAGGCCTGGACAGCGCCGCTGAACGGCTTTGTGTGTTAATCTAGACCAGTGATGGCGAACCTCTGACCTGCGTGTCAGAGGTGACACGCGAACTCATTTTTTTGGTTGATTTTTCTTTGTTAAATGGCATTTAAATATATAAAATAAATATCAAAAATATAAGTCTTTGTTTTACTATGGTGGCAAATATCAAAAAATTTCTATATGTGACACGGCACCAGAGTTAAGTTAGGGTTTTTCAAAATGCTGACACGCCGAGCTCAAAAGGTTCGCCATCATTGATCTAGACTGTCCCGTGTCCCACTCTGGCTACTGGCGCCCTCCTCCCTCCCACGGACAGGAGGCCGGTGGGGGAGGGGCCACAGAAGTGCTGGACCCAGGAAGTGAGGGTGAGCCACGGGCAGGACCCACCGAGGATGCGTGGGCTTTGTCGGGTCGGGGGGTGGAGGGCCTACAAGCCCCGAGTGGCTCTGTCTTTAGACGCTCACATCAGCCTACAGCCACCCCAATTTTCCTATTATTATTATTTTTAACACCACATTGGCCCTATTTTTAAAATCTGCTGCGCTTGAGCAATTTCGTCTGACGTCAGCTGGCTGCCTCCACCTCTGCTTGAAAACAAGAATAACCAAAGCTGCTAAGGAGTCAGGCCGAACCTGCTTCAAACGCAATAAATCACGAAAACCATTGTTTACGATAAGTGGTATCTGATTGCTGCTAGAACCTGTGTTTATTGCTTTTGTGCATTACGGTCTCTTGTAATTTGGACAGCCAGAAATTGTATTTCTTTCCGCCGCGCGTGGGAAGGGTTCGTAAGGAGGGGGGCGTCTGTAATTACGCTGCCAGGGCGTGGGGCTGGGGAGCCTTGGAGGAGCATGAAATGCACTCACCTGAGTCTCATCTGAGGGCCTAGCACGGGTTCCCACTTTCCCAGGTCCTTCGGAGGCCTGGGCGGAGGCCCACACGCAGCAGGGGCCGGGACGCCCCCGTGACCCTGAGCAGAGAACCCCGAAGGGGCCTCGGGGAGTGTAGCATGGGCTGGGTAGGCAGCCCCAGCGGAAGGCGGGCAGATGGGTTTCCCTGCAAATCGCTGTAGACACCCCTGCAGGTTGCTTCCCTCAGTCTCACCGCCGTCCTGACAAGTGCCCACTCAGCGTGCTGATGAGGGCTGGCGGCGGGTCCGAGGGCAGCCGAAGGCAGTATTCCCGGTGCCTCTGCAAAGTGAGCCAAGCTTCCTGGCCACAGAGCCTGCATCTTGGCACGTCAGGTGCACAGTCACCCTCTGTCACGAGTCACTGGTGTGGCTGGGGGGGCGGTGGGTGAGCTCAAACATCGGGACTTGGGTAGAGGGTCGGGGTTCTCTTCCATTTAAATAGACACGCTCCTCCGTCCCCACTGCGTTTGCTTCTGCGGGCTCCCCGACCTGAAGACGCCTCCCTGCCCACTTCACCAGGTGGTCCCCCACAGCCTTCACCTCCTCTGCTTCCATCAAAGGCGTCCTCGGTCTGTTTCTCCTCAATCTCAATAGAATTCCACCGCCATCCCCAGTCTCTCAAGCCTAAACACTGACATTCATCCTCGACACCTCCCTCCACCCAGTGCTAGCTCAGCACACGGAAGGCACTCGTTAATGAACTCAATAGCCAGCCGACTGCCAAGTCTTATCAGGATCGCCCCTGACTCTTTTCTCCACCTTGTCCCTCTTCCCCGTCACTGCCCTGGGGCGGGCCCTTCGCCGTTCTCAACTGGACACCCCGCCAGACCCCACACCCTGGGACCTGGGCGGGGTCCGGGCCACGGCTTGGTCTCTGCCCGCCCCCCCCCCCCCACCCCCAACACACACACCTTATATTCCTTCTCGCCTGTTTTGCTCCATTTGCCCCTCTCGGTTCCTGAATACACCCCACGGCTTCCTGCCTCTGTTTTCATGACGAAAGTGATTTTCTCTGCCTAAAATGTCCTTCCCCCCTTCTTCACCTGGCTTCCCCCTTGGAGATGGCTCAGGCACCACCTCCTCGCAAAAGCCTTTCTCAGCCTTGCCTATGGTCCGGGGACCCCCGTCTCTGCTCCCACAGCTCCTACCTACTGGTCCCAGCAATGGCAGTGTCAAGGCCAAGTGTCACAGTTTCAAGATTAGTTGATTTCAACAAGCCTCCCTTTAATTCTCTCTCTCTCACACACACACGCACACACACACACACACACACGCACGCACGCACACACACGCACAAGAATGCTAAAGAAACAAAGCAGACCATTCCTTCTTCCTCCTCCCACCCACCCTGCAGACCCTCCTGGGTGATGCCCCAATCAATGCCCGTCGCGTGGGTCTTGTGCCACGGCTCAGGGCTAGATGATGGCGTCGGCCTCTGTGTCTTGCCAGGCAGCCCCATGACCATGGATGGCGTTGTCGCTACAGGGAAGTACAATCTGACTTACAAACAGCTGATTTCCTGGCAGACGTTTTGGAATTTGAGCTGCTCACAAGTGAGGGCCTGGGAAGGGGACCCTTGGGCCAGTTGGCCAATCGGCAAATCCGCGGGGACCCTGGTCTGGTCCGGACCCTGGGGAGGCCCAGGAGGAATTCGTACAGAGAACCCCTACTTCCAAAGCCCTCGGGGTTGGGTCTGGGTGGGTCCTGGGTGCAGAGCCAAGGCTCCCACCCGTGTGCGTCCACGCGGGCAGCGCTGAGGTGGGTAGTGGGGCTTTAGGGAAGGAGAGGCAGAGTGGGCTGGGCAGGCTGGTGACTGGCGTGCCCCTGCCTGTCACCCAGGGTGCAGGGCTGGCCCCTCTGTCAGCTGCCTCTCGGAGCTGCGGCCACGGGGAGGATGGGAGCAGAGAGCAGAGTGCTGGTGCTTCCATGAGCCATGTCCAAGGTCAGGGGTCTGCCATCTGTGGGCTTCTTTTCCTCTTTAAACTTAGAAATGCCAGCAATTTGTTAGGAAAAAATATTGTTTAATATAGAATTTGAAATGATCAGCCTTCCCAAGTTCTTCTCCTGCCTTTTCAACGTACAGACAGAGTAGATACCAGATTCTCTCCTCATGGGATTCCACTCCCGTGTGGAGAGTCCATGCCATGTGGCTGGACAGGGGCCGGAGGGGCCTGTTGCCAAGACTGAGTTTGCTCACCAGTTCACACCCTTAGAAAAACACTTGTGTGTGATACCTTCTCGGAGATGTGCCTGGCTTTCCTCGCTTTGGGCTTTGTGAGGTTAATGACGAGGAAGAGGGAAGCGGGTATTCCCTGAGACCTTTAGGTCCAAATCCTGACTCCATCAGCTACTACATGGACAAGTCATTTTTTACCCTTGTGCCTCAGTTGTTTTATCTATAAAATGGGCGTGATGCGAATAAGGATGAGGAATCTGATCTCTTGTCTCCAGGGGATGCTCTGTGCATGCCCACGCCTGCTTCTGTCTGATGAACCCCACTTTCCTGGCCTGGAAAGTCCACCCCAGAAATCCCACCAAGGCCCACCAAGCATCCTCTTCTCCAGGAAGCAAGCCCCCGTGCATGTCCTCCATCCCAGTGTGGGCGCTCGCCTCCTGGGGTGCTGTGTCCCACACTTAGCACCCTCTGGCCTGGACCAGTGTCTGGGACCCCTCGTAGCGCCTCACTAGGTACTGTCTGTGCTCAGCTCTCCCTCCCCACTGGGCCCAGCCCCGAGCTACCCACCCAGGCACCTGCCCTCCACAGTCACCCGCAGCTCTGACCCACCCCATAGCTGTTTCCCTTTCCTCTCCTACCCCTATATCATGTGACTGTCCCGCAGGAGAAGCTCTGGATGGTGTGGGAGCTGTAACTCCTCAAAGAGTCCCCTCCCCTTTGAGGACTCAGAGCCATGTGTTTTTATTAGTGACTCCTGGGCACAGGGGAAGGGCCTGGTCCATGAGCCCAGCGAGGGCACCGGTGCCAGGCAGCCTGTGGGGAAGGAGCGCGTGCCCACACAGTGCCCTGAGATGCACTCCCCCGGCCCAGGGTGGTTCCGAGGCTCCATGCAGCCTGCACTCAGAGGCTCCAACAGAAGCTGCCTGCGCCAGGCGGGGGTGAGCCTCCCGGGGTGAACCGACCCTGTGCTGTGCCCCTCCCCTACAGCCAGGCCTGGCCCGTCCACTCCCAGCCCTCCTTCCAGGACACATTTTCCAGCCAGCTGCAGTCCCCACCTCCTCCTGGGCATCCTCACCTGCTAGCTCAGCCCCAGAATATGCCTTCTGTGCTATCTGTGGACTCCCTGCGGGCCAACCGTGCCAGGGCCTCTGGGCAGCTGCAGCGGCCCCCAGCCAGCCCAGGCCAACCCCACGGCAGGACCGGGCTTGGGCCCAGGACTGGGGTTTCACCCTGGCTGATGGCTGTCAGCAGAGGGGGTGTCAGCATAAACCACTTTTGAGTATCGCCCGCCTGCCCAGGAGAGAAGCCAGGTAAGGGAGACACAGGGAGAGCAGGACGGGGCTGAAAGCTTACCATCTCCTGGAAGGGACCCGGGGCCTCACCTGGGGAGGCTGGAGGCCTCTCAGTCAGACAGACTCGAGCCCAGGCAGGGCCGGTCCCCCTGAAATGAGGGACAGGGTGGCGGCGTGTGCCCTGGGTTGATGTTCTCAGGCTTGGCCTCTGCAATGTCATGGGATCCAGGGCGAGTGCCTGCACCTCCCGGGACCTCAGTCTCCCAATCTCTGCAATGGGAGGGCTGGAGGGAGAGGAGCCTGCAGAAGCCTTTCAGTCTGACCTTCTGTGACTCACTGGCTATTTAAAACTAAAACAAGGCCTCGGAGCTGGGCAGGGAGAGGGAGAACAAAGCCTGCCTTGTCCGCTGTGTTGGAAACAAGGAATGGGCTCCCTGGGATTTCCCATTCCTCGCTGGAGGTCAAGGCCAGGGCACCGCCCCAACTCTGGGCCCTGGGTCCTCAGACCATGAGAACAGCAGGGCGCACTGGGGAAGGGAGGTGCCCGGGGATTAGTTACACAAGCCTTTTCTTTCATGGACTATTTACGTACCGCAACTCCTTAGCCGAAAGGAAAGGGACGTCTCTGCTCAGCGTAGGGAGGTTTCCGAAGCTGTTAGGTCACTTTTCATTCATTTTTTTCCTTAGGGACAATACAAATCCTCATTACAGACTTTTCTGCATTTTAGCAAAAGGAACAGACTGAGTAATGGGATCCCCGAATAACGTGCACTTCATCTTCCTCTCTTTTCCTCCACAAATATTATGGCTGGAAACGTTAGGTTGTCCTAAACCAGAGTCCAGGCGGCCGGGAGGGCTTTAACAATCGTCATTCTTCTCTGGACACAAACTCTGATCGCCGCCCACGTCTGACAGAGACCCCGCTCCCTCACTCCAATGTTTTCTTTGCAGCTGTTTCTCTTTGCTGAGTATGAGAATGAGGAGGGTTCTGTGGGTAAGAACAAGATGGGCATAGCTCCCTCGGCACCTACAGGTGCCAGGCACTGGCTCAGGTGCTTGACGTATTCTATCTAATTCCGTCGGCCCAGCTTGGTCACAGTTATTACAAACTCCAGGTCGCAGATGAAGGATCTGACACAGGAGTGAGGACACTTTCCGAAGGTTACCCAGCTCAGAAGTGGGATTCAAGTACAGATTGACCTGAGTCCAGAGCCGGTTGCTTAACCCGTCACCACGCAGGAGGGGGGGAGGGAGGGGCGTGGCAGGAAGTCCACTTGATGATGGAGTGTTCTGTGTTCCCCGTGGCCATCTGGGACAAGGAGCCTGAGGAAGGGGTGTGCAGGGGCTCCCCCAGAGGATGCTCCTTTTGGCAGTTCTTTCCCCGCCCCTGGAGAAGGTTCTGGGCCCGAGGCCGCCTAGCTGGGCCCTACCTGCCTTGCTGGTTGGTGGGGTTCATGTTTGGGAAGTTTCCGGGTGACTTCCTTCCCCCTCAGGCATGTCACAGACTGACCGCAGGAGCAATGTGCAGACTTTGCAAGGTGGTTTCAAGGTCACTGGGTCACTGAAGCTACAGGTGCCCTTTAGGACCATTGCTGGCATCAGGGCCGGGAGGTGGTGATGAGTGGGAGCTCCCTCCAGTCCCTCCAGTCCCCCAGTTTTTGAATCCCAGTTACGAGCTGGATAACCTTAGGAAAGTGTCCTCACTCCTGTGTCAGATCCTTCATCTGTGACCTGGAGTTTTGTAATAACTGCGGCCAAGTTGGGCCGATGGAATTAGATAACATATGTCAGCACCTTAGCCAGTGCCTGGCACCCATTGGTGAAGGGGGAGCTGCGTCCGGCTTCATCCTCACCCACACTTCCTCTGGCGCCTCCTCTGGGTCTTCTTCTCTCAGTCGCTGTGACCCCCGGTAAGGCCCTCACTTTTTTTATGTGAACCACGCGGGGAAACTCGCCCACCCTCCTCTTCCACGGGACGTCGGGTGTAAGGGAGCATCCCCCGCAGGAGCCAGGCGTGGTCCACCGAGCACTTCACAGGCAGCTTCCTCCCACAGTTGAAAGTGGCAACTCCTTACCTCCCCACTTCCCCAGAGGAAACAGAAGTCAGAGAGGTCGCGCCAATGGCTCACGGACACAGACGCTAAGTGTCAGAGCCAGGGTGCGAGGCTCTGTGGCATTCCAGAGCCTGCACTCTTAACCGGCTTGCAGCCTTACGAGTCTCGTGCATTGTGCAGTGATGCCTGGTGCCGGGGGTCCCACGGAGGAGGTTAGGATATCTGACCCTGAACAAAACGCCCGAAGGTCGCTGTGCTGGCTGAGGCCATGCTCCTGCTCTTCACAGTCATTCTCATCCACTGAACTCGCTGTGGTCGTTGTCTTGCCTGGAGCCACAGCACCCCCTCCCCTGCTTATTAGAAATACGTGCAAAGGAAGTGTTCTTAGGCTATGAACAAGGATGCCGGGCCTTCCCGTGAGCAAGGAACTTGTGCGCTGTGATGTCATCTGGTTTGCTTGCTCTAAGGCTCGGTTTGATTGATTCTTGACTTGTGTCTACGTTTGAGATGAAGGAAGGGTGGCTGTTTCTCTTTTCTGGACAGATTGGAGACCTTTCACCTTTATTTGAAATCTGATCAGAAAAAAAAAATGCATTTTGCAAGGTCAGATGGTCACCCAACGGGGTCGGGAGGTGAGGCAGGCCTTCCCCAGGGTGGGCTGGTTGCGCCAAAGAAACCCAAGGTGCTGGATTCAGGAGGAGAAACCTGGGGCCCAGGCCCTGGGGAGAGAGTTCAGTCTCCCCCAAACCCAGCCCTCAGTCCGGACCCCAGCTTTTACTCCTGCCTCCAGCGTCAGCTCCCTCAGATGATGCCACGCCATCTGCCATCTCCAGGGGCCCGCTGCACGTCTGTAACATGGGTGCGTGGCAGTCCCCCCACCACCCCTCCCAGTTTACGCAGAGAGCAAACCCCGCCCCACAGAGGCAGCCAGTGCCATGCAGGTGTCGGGACTCGCTGTATGAACTTGACCTTATAGTTGCCCTGATCACAGTCCCCAAAGAGCTGCCCCCCAGGGGCAGGTGTCAGAGCTGCTCTGTGGAATGGAATGTTAGAACCCTTGCAACTGCCCCTGGAGGTGGTGATGGTGGGGGTGGGGTGCTTTCCTGAGCCTGGGGTCGGAGGGGGGGGGACAGAGCCATTGTGAACTGCCTGGCACTCCACTCCTACTGGTTCTTTTCCCTGCCTCAGTTTCTGTTTTGTTCAGCAGGCTTGGAGCTGGGAAACCGTGCCAGCCAGGTGCCTGTGGGTAAGAGCACAGTGCGTGTGGGGCGAGCAAGGAGGGGGGGGGGGGGGGGCAGAGGGCCCGCCTTTCACGGGAGAGCAAAGCGGGTGCCTAGTTATTCTGCAGAGAGAGCGCTTGAGTCCCTCTTACGATCCCCCCTCCATTCTAAAGCCAAGGACACACATGCTAAACTATGGTTCTTGCCAGTGCTGATAAGGAAAACTAGTGAATGCAGGAGTCTCATTTAGAAAATTCTAAAATTTTAGTCTTATCACCGCTGCAACATAATACAGTAGGTATGTTAATTCTAGCCTCCCCGGACCCCCCACCCCCGCCCCCGCCCCTGAAATCCCTTTCAGCCGAGGCTGGCAGACCGACTGCCACTCCCACCACGGCCCGAGGTCCTGACTCGGATTTGTCCCCTGGCCTTGGCGTTATGGAGTGAATCTCCGGCTTCAGTGGACAGGGCTTCGCCCCCTCACACCTCCAGCTGCCTCTGCAATTATTCAAGCCAACACACACTGTCTAAATCCCTACTGTGTGCAGGGTCCGGAGCAGGAGCTGGGGAATGTCCGAGTCAAGCCGAGTTCATGCCTTTGCAAGAGCCAATGAGCTGGGGCGGGAGCGCTGATTTATAGGCCAAGCCTGCCAGCCGACCTTGTCCCGGCAAAGACTCATTTCAACAGGCCTCTCGTCCAAGTGATTATCGCTGCTTGTCCCGCTTGGACTTGGCGAGGATTCTACCATTCCTGTTAGCGGGAGGAAACAGGACCTTGAAGTAAGTGCTTATCTCGTGGAGGGAGGCTCTGCCTTCAGCCCTGCTCTGCGACCATAATGAACTTTTTTACTAACGTGCTTTCCCCTTCCAGGTTCCTCCCCACCCCCCTGGGTGTTTTCTCTCCCCATGACACCCATGAGGGAGGTAGAGTTGAATCAAGCGTTCCCCTTTCTCAGTGAGGGAGCTGGTGCCAGGGAGGGCTGATGACTGCTCCGAGCTGAGCTGGGGAGTGGCAGTGCCCGCCCCAGCCGAGTGTCCGGCTCCTCATCTGCATCACACGGAACCCTGAGCCGGTGGCCGGGAGGGCAGAAGGCCTGCACTGGCCCAGGTGCCAGGGCCCTGCCCGGGCTCCATGTGGAGACTGGTGCTCAGAGGGCCAAGGAACCTGGAGATGCTGTGCCACCCGGGACCGGACGGGACGGGCAGAGGTGCCGGGGAGACGCGGCCGCAGCTGCCGAGTCACGGTGATAGATGTGCGCGGCTAACGGGTGGGTGGCTCATGCGTGTGCCCGTGCCAGGGTGGCTGCGCCGCTGGCAGGCCCGCAGGCCGGCATCACATGTCAGCAACATGATCTCGAGAATTGGTGGGGAACGTGCCCGCCGAGTGTCTGTGGTCTTCAGCGCGGAGAGGGGCCGGGGCCAGGGCAGGGCTGGGCAGCCTCGGGAGCCCCTCCCGGTCTCTCTGCCCTTCCTTTGCTGGCTTTGCTGGCTTTTTTCCCGAATAAGCAATGCTGTGTGTCCTTCCCAAGACCCCATAGGGAAACCACGTTTAAAAGTCAGAGTTTCTGAAGGACTTCGAGGTGAGAGGAGCACATTGGGTGTGAAAACGTTCCCTGGAAACAAAAGCCTCCCCTCCCTTTGCCTTCAGGGAAAGAACTGGAGAGCGTGGGAGGAGCCAGGCAATCTGGATTTCCTAGGGATCTTATTTGAAAGTAATTTCGCTCCCTGTAATTTTTGTCTTCAAACCCTCTCAGACTTTGGTTCTCAGCTGGGTGACTTACTGATCTCCAAAACCTGCTGGAATTCTGCTCTGTAAGAATTAGACTGTTGCTTTCAATGACTGGAATGTGTTTTTAAAAGGTTTCCCTGAGCACCGGGAGGGCCCAGGTGCAGCTATAGTGCTGGCCCCGGGGAGGGGGTGCTCGAGCGAAGTACCCCGTCTAGACACGGAGGAGGCAGCAGAACCCGGAGGAGCTGGCCTCTGGGAACTGGAGCGGCCGGCCTGCGCCTGAAAGAGAACCCTCTTTGTTCTACCGCCCGCTGCTTGTCCCCGAGCCCGGCCCCCGGGAGGGCAGAGGAGACGTCTGGGGCTTGGCCTGCAGAATTCCTTTCTTCTTTTCTTGCTTCCTCCTGCCACGTGGCTCCAGATCATGACATTTCTGTGCCATGCTGTCAGTGCCTTGGCTTGAGGGGAATGTCTGTGTACCCAGGTCCCTTGGCCAAGAAGAAGTGGTGCCCAGAGCCTGCTGGCACCTACCCCTGCTTCACATGACCGGGCAGTGAGCAGAGCAAAACCGCAGGTAGTGGGCCAGGCCCAGGCCCCCAGTCCCGAGCGCGTGTCAGCGTCCGCCCTGCCCGGGGAGGGTGAGGTACAGGCTGGTGTGACCTGCCTCGCTCCTCCGGAACTTAGCGATCAGATAGCCCAGAGCCCAGGCCCTGCCCCTGCCCAGCAGGGAGCCTGCAGAGCTGTGGCCCACCGGCTATTTTTAGAAAGCTATCAGGTGCACAGGGCACCCAGCTGCCTTTTTCCACCTGTTTGGGGTCATTATAGGGATCCTGTGTCTGCCACAGGCGCTGCCTGCTCTGCCATGAGTTCCCCTGTGGCTGGAGCAGCCACTGCGCCCCCTCTCGGTCTAACCAGTCATCTCTCTGGCCTTGCCTAGCCACAGCAAGTGGCTCACTGGCCCCTGGCAGTGCAGTGCTGCATGAATGCCTGCCCTCCTCAGCTTCTATGAGTGCGAGGTTTCAAAGGTCAGAAGTAAAGTCGGTTCAGGGAGAATCCTGACTTGGGAGCCCTCGGTGAAGGAGCGTTGATCCATTCAGCAGAAGGCCCCCAAGTCTCTGTTCTGCCAGGAAGGGGCACAGGTGTACAGTCCAGCGGGGGCGTGCCCGTGGGCACCATGGCGTTCACTGCCAACAGATACAGGGAGCCGTGGGCGACAGAGGAAGCTGCGTAGAGGAGTGGTGCTTGGGCTCAGCCTTGGGGGACAGGCGGGTTTGGGCAGGGGTTTGGGCAGGGGATGGGGGAGAGGAGGTGTCCCAGGCAGAAGGAACCTCATAAGCTGCGCTCTCGGCCTAGTAGTGGCCCGAGAAGTGACGGAGCCTCCAGGAGACAGTGGAGCCGCCACACAGGACTCTAAGGGGCAGCAGGGAAAGAGCCTTGAGAGAGTGTGAGGTGCCTGGGCAGGATCTGATGGGCCGAAGCCACTGAGGGTCAGAGCAGGGAGAGAGAGAGAGGAGGGTGGCACATGGCGGCCAGCTCTGCTCCCTGCTGCCAGGGTGACGCAGGGTCTTCCTGTCACAGAGCAGCGACACATGCCATCCCTCCCTCGGAATCGGCCTCAGCTCACCCCTCAGGAGGTCTGATGCCCCTGCCGTCTTGGGAACGGAAACCCCGGCTGGGCTGGCGTCGGGGTGCGGCAGTGAATGCAGTCTGTCTGCATGCAGCAGAGCACGAGAGCCAGACAGGGAGGCACTGCCTTTCCCGGGCGGGCGAGGAGCTGGCTGGTAGAGAAAGCATCTGAGCAGGGCTTTCCTTCTCAACAGTGGGTCTGCTTGGTCTTCACTGCTCGGGGAAAGCACCAAGATTTTGTTCAGTGTTTTAGAATCACAAAGCATTAGTCCATAGAATCCACTCAACAGCCTTTTAGGACTAGCAGCACTCCCATTTTAGAGATGAGGAAACTGAGGGCCAACTGGTAGACCCCAGGCCTCGACCCTGGCTCCTGGGAGCCTCCTTCGCAAGCTGGCTCCCTGAACGGAGGGTTTCAGATCCTTCACCCCAAGGGAGCTCAGACATCAGGGGCAGCCCGGCCTCTGCCAGGAGATCAGGGAGCAAGGCCTGACTCCAGAGACGGGTCTGCAAACCCTGGGACCATCGTCCCAGGACTTGCTTTCTTATAAGTGGGCATTAGTGGCAGTGATGATCCCACGGTTCCATTTGTTGCTCTTTTGGGAAAAGAAAAACCTGGCTTCTTAGAGCTGTTGTATTTTATTTTTCTGTAAAAGAGGAAATTAATTTTAGTCTTTCTTTTTGGTTTAAAATGTTGTCCTTTGCTTTTTCCGCCCTCCAGTTTAAAAGGAAACATTTGTCTGTTGAGAAAAGAAATGGTAATTATAGACTAAAAATTGTTTCTATTCTGATTTGAACAAGTGAAAAAAAAAAATTTCCTCGCACAGATGGAGCCCTGCTGACGGAGGGTGTGAGCAGGGGGGCCCAGCCGGTTGGGGCTCAGAATGGCATTTGAGGTGGATTTGGGCTCCAGTGCCGTCGGGCTAGGGGCTTTTTCCGAGGCTGGTCTTCATTTCTGATGCCCGTTTGTGGTCCCTGTGGGGTCTGGACGCTGCACCTTCCACGTGGTTCTCCGGTGAGAGGAAGGAGAGGTGACTGGTCAGCCTGCCTGTAGATTGCGTGGCCCCCGTTAGGTGAGCCGTGTGGGCGAGGCCAGGTGCTCAGGAGCCACGGAGCTTTATTCCCTTAGCCAAGAGTTTTACTTTTTAGCCTCACAAAATTACAATCGCTCCGAGTCCTTCAATCAATAAAGCAGGAAACTGATTAGACAGTGAAATTAAACTAATAACGCCACCCTATTAACCCCGATCAATGGGGAAAGAGCTCAAACTGAAGGCTGCTTCCTAAATCCTATTACCCTTTGGATACATGTATTTACCTTTTGGAAGAAATCCTAGGAGCGAAAGCATCCCCCAGGCCCCTTTCTTTCCCGAAAACATAGCCCAGTGCTACCTGCATGTGTCCTGAGAGGTCAAGAGAGGTCAGGGGAGCTAAGTCTGCAAGGTGACTGGGGTAGGGCAGCCCCTTGGTCCCTGGGGTACTCCAGGGGGTGGCCTCAGTGCTTCTGCTGCATGTGTGATCCCCACCCTCAGCTGCCCCTTGTGACCAGGAACTCCTCTTTGGGGTTAACACCAGGCCACCCCCTAACCAGATCTGGGGCCCAAATACATAGCACTGACTGGGAAGCTCCTTTTTAAAACCTCACGTGACTCCTGGGTTCACACCAGCACCGTGCACACAGCAGCATGGGGTTTGCTGGGCCCTTGGGCATTTAACCCGTGAGACAGAGCAGTGGCCATGGTCCTTCTCTGTCTCCTCCTCCCCACCCACCCCCCGCTCTCCCTCCTCCCGAGCACAGACCGGTGGGAGGCAGTGAGCATGCTTGAGAGTGAGGGGCAGAGGCTGAGGCTGTTTCCTGGCATATCCTGATCACTTTCAAGGGCCAGTTTGGGGATGGAGTCTAGTTCTCATCGAGAAATGCAGTCCAGCTAGGACCAGCCCCCACCTGGGAGCTGGGCACCGGGGCTCAGGGCGACTTCCTGTCCCTGGGATGACCTGGGCAGTCAGCACTGCAGGCTGGGCTCACTCGTCACAGGGTCCTGAGAGGCCCACCTCTCCCTCACCCAGCAGCTGAACGTGGACCAAGCTGGGCTTCAAGCATAAGCATCATGACCAGTTCCACTGCATCCCTTCAAACCTTCCAGCTCTTTTCATGTGCTCTGCGCTGCGTAACCCGGCCCTGCAGAGCAGGGAAGGCAGGTGTCACTACCCCCTTTCAGGGATGAGCACACTGAGGCTGAGTGATAGAGGCACATGTGTGGTCGAGCCCGGCTCTAGCATCCTGGTCCAGAGCCCTGAGGCTGCTGACTTCTCTCCAGGAGGCTATTCTGGGATTATCGCCGTCTTTGCCCTTCCCGGGCTTTGCCCCTGAAGAGAAGTGAGCACGCCTTTTCCTGGGCTTACCCTCCTCTGAGACCTGTCAGTTCCATCCCCGTGGAATGATGCCAGGGATCAAACCCCCTCTCCAAACGTGGTGATGGTATTTAATAACTAATTACTCTAATGATCCTGCAGAAATTCTGGAGACCTGTTTTAGGAGAGATGTCAACGAGAGCCATCTGCCCGGTGAATGAAGGAGCCTACCCCAGCTGTACTGTTGAAGCGTGTTAGCGTTTTCCTACCAGCGGCCATATGGTCCTTAACGAAAGTGAATTGTTCGCACTGCACAGCCCGCGCCTCCTGATGAATACAGCGTTTTGTTTTGGAAAATAGTTCTTCCATCGTGCGGAATATTTTTCAATGCGATAAGTAGCAATTTGGAAGCCGGCAAGCCATCCAATGCAAAAAGACTCCCATCACCTCAAGATGCTCTTCCCCCCATCCCAGCCCCGCCCCGTGGCCCGCATCCCACCTGCGCCCGGTTCTCGGCATCTGTTTCAGAATCTGCTCAGGAGCGTGAGGCCGCGCTGGGGAGGGGGGGGGCCCTGCCCCACCCGCCTTAGCGTTGCCGCTTGTGCAGAATGGGAGGCAGGGGGTCCGAAGCTCTGCAGAAGGAGCGCTCCCAGCTCCCTCTGGAAGGGCACAAACGTTGGGCAGGGTCCCCCAAGGAGATGAAAAGCAGTGCAGGGTGTTTAGTCGGGCGTGTGGTTTTAAGGAAGGCTTAGCTCTCTATTTGCGATCTGTTCCTCTTTGGTGGTACACATTCAGGTTGGCACCTGCGTGCTGAGTGAGTGGAGGAGGACTTCCTGGGCTCAGCAGAACTGCCTGTCGCCTCCCTCCTCGGCACCAGCACCCACAAAGCAGCCCATCCGTAGTGACTGGAAGTCATTGCCACCTGGTGGCCAATCCCCGACCTGTGCCCAGACAGCTGGGGCCAGGTGCCGCCACCCTATGAGTTCCCTTAGCTGCAAACAGGCATGTTTCAGAAGCAGGCCAGTGCCGAGATCTGGCCTCTCTTGTGCCAGGGACAGAGCTGGTGACTGTGCTCTGAGAGTTTGCTCCCACCACCCACCCACTGCCGGGCCAGGCAGGCTGGGCAAGGGGACTCTCCGCCCTCTCCCTGGGCGCTCCCTGTGGCCTCGGGGAGCTGACGGCCCTGCTGTCAGAGCCGCCAGGAGGAGGCTGTTTTATTGCAATCTGCTCTGGGACCAACAGGATTTCACTCGCCGGCAATGTCTATTCCGGAACTTTCCCTAGAACCGAAGTCACTTATTAAAGCTTAATAAAAGGCAAGATTGACTGCAGTTAGGGATACAGCAAATCTGCTGCAAGCCCTGATACCCGAGATGAGCTTCGCAACACTGTGGTCCCATAAATCTCACTTATTTCCAATTCAGCAGCCACTGATCCCAAGTTCCAATAATGATCCTAAGTTCAGCCAAACACGTCCTTAAACGAAATCCTTCTGGGTGGAAAAGAGCAGAAATGTGCTCACGTGGGTCCCTGATTGCCAGGCTGCGCCGCTCGCCTCGCACATCTGTGCCGGGGGTGTTTTCTCATCCTAACTCCTGGCACCTTCACAGACGTGGGCCTGAAAGAACCAAGTCACGGTCACTCCCAGTGGCCATCTCGACAAGGCGGCCGAGGCCCGGGCAGTCTCGGAGCACCCTGCGATGGAAGGTGCTCAGAGCATCTCAAATAAGTCACCAGCCTTTCCCTGAGGCTGATTCTAGAACAATCCTGAGACCAGCACCCCTCCCCCCACCCCCTGCTGCCCTTCCTCCCACCCCCTTTGGAGCCAGGCTTGGCAGTTACACTAAAGAGTTAACCTTCCCTCCTTTGGGGGCGAGGGTGGGGAAGGCTGGGGCCAGTTTGGCATATGCTGCCTGGTCTGAACATGCATGCTGTACTCAGACACTGAATTTGATGAATTGCATTATAAAATTTAAAAACAAATTTAAAACTCTATTAACTCCCTCTAATGGCCTCCTCCTGGAGTCCACAGACAGCAACGGCTCACTGGCAAGGAGGAAAATAGCTTGTTTGCCGTGTGCTCCGCGAGCAGCAGAAGGGAGACGGGTGGGAGCTGGGGGGGGGGGGGGGGGGGGTGGCCCACACACCTCTGCATGGCCTGCTTTCTGCTCCCCGCCCAGAGCAGGCCCCTGCAGTGAGCCATCGCGGGGTGCGCGTCTCCGAGGTTAGACTTGGGCTCCTGTGTTAACATCTGAGTCCCGCTTTCTTTCGAGGCTAAAAGACTTCTTCCCAGACCACGGGAGTGCTGAGCTTACAGGGCGGGGCTGAGGCCTGGGGGTGGGGAGCTCACTCACCCCTGAGCCTGTGGTTTGTAGGTCAGCATGTGCCTGTCAGGCAGGAGGAGATGTGTCCCCAGAGTCACCCGCCCACCCTTTGCATGGGGAGGGGGGTCAGGGCAGCGGAGTCGTTCGCTGACCGCTGCCGGCCTCTGCAAGTCGAAAAGCATTCGGGGGGTGGGGGTGGGGGAGAAGGGCCTTGGCCTGGCTCCAGACTTGCCAACGGGAGAGAGAGGAACTTTTGTTGAGAAAGGAGGCAGCTCTACAGCTGTGAGTGCACGTGGGCAGAGGGGCTGAGCTCGGCCGGCAGTGAGAAAAGTCCTGGGGGGCCAGGGCGGAGCCTCCCCCATGTCTCTGCAACCCGGAGACCCAAGCTGAGGAGCGCAAGGGGTTATGGGGCCTAGTCATTAGGAGCTCAGGTTTTCTGCCAACCAGGGGCTTCTCGGTGTGAGCGGCAGCTCAGTCCTTCTGTGAGCATAAAGGATTTGGAGATGTTTGGGGAGTGGTCTGCACACACAGCAGGCCTGGCTGTTCAAAGGCAGCACAGAAACTGTGTGTACGTGGGTGTGTATGGGGCATGTGTGTGTGTGTGTGTGTGCATGCACATGCATGCGCACAGATCTGTACGTGTAAAAGGAACCTGTGCCTTGTGAGATAGCTGCCCGTTGGCCATTCCTGGGGCTGCGAGTATAATGGGCCCCTGATCCGGGGTGTCTGTCTTCTGAGGACACCCTTCCGGGCTGGTGATTCGCCCCCTTTGGGTAGGAGGCTGGGCTGGGCTGGGCTGGGTGCTGAGGAGACTCGAAGCCCTGGCCAGGCATTTGGTGTCAGAGACCATGGGAGCCTCTCTCAGGAGCTAAGCAGCTGCTGCAGCGCAAGGAGCTCCGGGTCACGGCCACAGCTTCTGTGTGGCCTCTCGGAGCCTTGACCTTCACCAGCACAGAAAAGCCAGGGAGCTCCTGGAACACAACCCTCCTGGCGGCTCTGGCCTGTGGACGCGGTGGGGCGTGGGTGGGGGTGGAGGAAAGGGGCAGCATCTGGAGTCATTTGAGGCCTCCCCTTTGGGGACTAACAGGATAAGAAGCATCGAGGGCATCCACGGTCATGAAGGGAACAAGGTTTCCTGTGCCGGCCGCTCTCTAGGACAGTGATGGCGAACCTTTTGAGCTCGGTGTGTCAGCATTTTGAAAAACCCTAACTTAACTCTGGTGCCGTGTCACATATAGAAATTTTTTGATATTTGCAAACATAGTAAAACAAAGACTTATGTTTTTGATATTTATTTTATATATTTAAATGCCATTTAACAAAGAAAAATCAACCAAAAAAATGAGTTCGCGTGTCACCTCTGACACACGTGTCATAGGTTCGCCATCACTGATCTAGGACATTCCCGATCACAGCCCACCGTGCGCCCAGCCTTTGGGAGCCTGCTTTGGGCCGTTCCGTAGAAATGTCTGCTTTTAGAAAAAGTTGTGTCACTGCAGCCCCATTATTTTAAATAAATGGCATTTCCTGTGACATTAGAAAAAGATACTCGCGTGTGCATATTGTGGAGCACACAGTTTTGTGAGCGTATCGTTGATCCTGCTCTTTTAATTGAAAGCTGACCCAAGCGAGGAGCCACTGGAAGGTGAACATCCTCTGTTTTTAGAGTCCCCATGCGATGCGGCCATAGGCCCTCTCCGCCTCCCCTCTGTGCGGCGGGCGGCGCTTCAGAGCTCGTGTATTTCTTCCCACACATTTCTTTTCCTGGCACAGTCAACAGCAGAGCAACGCCGGCTTCGGAAGCATCAGGCCCGGGTGAATCCGGTGCACGGCCTGGTAAGCCCGGCAAGTCCCTTAGCCACCCTGCACCTAGCACACCTCCCCTAGGGCACTTGTCATCATTATTATTTTACTTTTGTTCAACAAAATCCTGAACGTGACAACCTGGCCCCATGCCTGTTGCATACCGTGATAGGCATTCAATGAATGATCGTTCTTATAATGCCTCTGCCTTTGTTGACACAGTGTCCTCCCAGCCCAGAATTGTCTTCTCTTTCTTGCCTTCTATTGAAACCCTGGGCACCGGTTAAAGGACTAGCCTGAATGCCACTGCCTCCGGGAAGCCTTCCTTGGTGGCCTCAGCCGGAAGGACGTATGCTTCACAGCGTCACAAGATGCAAGCTTGTGTTCCAGCCCAGATGTCATTGTTCTCTCTCTTCCGTTTAGTGTCTCCCCAGCTGCACGAAGTTCCGTGCCTGTAGGGACATTCTCCACCCTTTCCCTGTCAAGCAGCGCCCAGCCCCATGCATGGCACCGAGCGGGTGCTCGACAGGCTTGTAGAGGGAGTGGGTTTTGAATTGTTGCATGAAGCTGGGTTCCACGGTGTGTTCTGGCTCCAGTGGTTCCGAACTTCCCTTGCCAGACTACTGCAAAACTAGAAAAAAAAAGTGCCTCTTGTGGTGACTCGGAGCTGAGGGTTCCGGGTTCCACAGCTCGCACCCCAGCAGGCGTTCTATGAGCCCCTAACCCTGTGGATGCCGCAGCCGTGTGGCCCGGCCTAGGAGGAGCTGCTAAGATGCAGTCGGACACGGAGGAACTTTCTGGGCTGATGGAAATGGTCTGAGTGTTCGGTGATGCATATGAGGATGCACACATTTGTCAGAACTTGTCAAACTGTACACTTGAGATCTGCGTGGTTACTCTATGGGAATCATACCTCCACGGGATTAGTTCATTAACAAAGTGCAGAAGGGCCAGGCGGAGGGGCCTGCTTGGGTCTCTGTCTTCCCCCTCCACTGTGGGCGTGGTGGCATTGAGACGTGTGACCAGAGCAGCATGTCACAGGATTGCCCTGGGAGGAGAGGGACAGCAGCCTGTGTGGGGGGATGGGAATCCCATCAACACTGGGCTCCACCTCAGTGCACAGGTACCCCCCCACCCCCTTCCTCTCCCCGAGACCTGACCCTCGCCTGCCTCTGAGGAACTGCCAGGCGCTGGCTCTCAACATATATATATATATATATTTCAGAGAGGAAGGGAGAGGGAGAGAGAGATAGAAACATCAGTGATGAGAGAATCATTGATCAGCTGCCTCCTGCATGCCTCACACTGGGGATCAACAACCCAGGCACGTGCCCTGACCGGGAATTGAACCTCGACCCCCTGGTTCATAGGTCGACACTCAACCACTGAGCCACGCCAGCTGGGTACTAGCTCTCAACTTTGCAGTCTTGCTCAGCCTCAACCTAGAGTCGCCTCTCCCAGAGAGGAGAGGGTTAACATTAATGTAAGCCCCCAGGCCTCCCCAAATATCCCCTCCGTGGATACTTGCACACCCATGTTTATAACAGCAGGATTCACAGCAGCCTAAAGGTAGAAGCAACCCAAGTGCCCACCATGAGTGAACGGTGGTGTAGACATAGAATGGGATACGGTTCGGCCTGAAGAAGGAAGGAACTGCTGCACTCATGGGATGCACTAAGCATAGGCGAGCCCTGAAGACGTTGTGCTGAGCGAAGTAAGCTAGACACGAAAGGGAAACCCTTAGGAGGTGCCTGGTCAGATTCAGGGACAGACAGTAGCAGGGTGGTGGGCAGAGGCTGGCAGGGAGGGAGGAATGGCTATTGTTTCATGATATAGTTGCAGTTGGAGAAGGTGAGGAAGGGCTAGCGATGGGTGGTGGTGATGGTCACACAGCGCTGTCAATGTGCCTAACCACTGAGGCATGCACTTACCATGGGGAAAATGGTAAACTGTGTCCTGTACATTCTACCACAATAAGAAAAAGTTAAGGAAAAAAAAAATCCAGAGCCTAACACACCTGCTTTGTGTCCCCCTTAAATTTTGACATCTGTTTCCGAGGTGACGCTTAACTGGGACTGAAATGGGTAGAAAGCGCAGGCCGGCTCCCACGCCTGCTCCCCGCTCAAAGTCAGAGTGCAGGCCCTTCAGAGGGACAAGTGTCCGTCCTGAGAGCCCGGGCCCTCGTGTCGAGACAGGCGCGGCCACATCACTGATTTAACTTGATTTTCCGTGTTGACTCGCTCAGGCAGCACGCAGCCACAACCTGACAGCCGAGGGGTGCAGCTCCCTTGGTTGCTCCAGAAACTCCCAGCATCATAATTGGGGTGACCTGTCCTCGTGACCTCTGGGGCCCCACGTTGCAGAAACTAGAGCACAGCCTGTGGAGGGGCCGGCTGTCAGGATGGGTTGGGTCCCGGCCGGTAATTCGGAGTGACACCTAGCACTTGTCACAGCAAGGAGCCGGGCCCAGGGCGGGCAATGCGAGGCGTGAAGGAGGCCATCTCTCCCATCTCGGCCTTGGCGACCAGATTGGATTTGTCTCCTGAATGTCACGCTGCCGCCCCCATCAGCTCCTCAAGCTCCCGGCTAACACTGCACACCCAGAGGAGGAGCGCCCGGCCGGGCAGCATTCTGCACGGGCCTCGGACCTGCTTGCAGACACACCAGGAACCGGGCGTCCTGCTCTCTCCGTAAGGGTTTGTGGCATTTTGGCTTGAGGGGCTGGGACTGGGCCTGAGCCGTGTGCTGGAAAGAAGCTGCCCTGTTCACCACTGTACATGAACACGTACCTCACGTTGTGAGCAAGGGCAGCGGCGCTCTAAGGCAGACTTCTGGCTTCTCCCCCACCTAAGGAAGAGTGAGAAACAAAACACCCCCGCGTGCACGCACACACGTCACACACACACATGTATGCACACACATGCACACATAAACTCTCACGCATACATAAACTCACATGCATGCACACACAAACTCATGCACACACTCACCCATGTACGCACATGCACACATATACACGTGCTCACACACATGCATGCACTCACACACACACTCTCACACACACACACATACACACACACATGCATGCACTCACACACTCTCACACACACACACATACACACACACATGCATGCGCTCACACACACACTCTCACACACACACATACACACACACATGCATGCACTCACACACACACTCTCACACACACACATACACACACACACATGCATGCACTCACACACTCACACACACACACATACACACACACACATGCATGCGCTCACACACTCACACACACTCACACACACACACACACACACACAGACACACACACACGTACTCACCCTACCCAGGAATGGCGGAAAGGACTGTTTGTGTTATGAAGCCCAGATGAGTGTGTGTTGCTCTCACTCCGCACAGCCCACCCCGTGTTATCACTGTCCTACAGGCTGGCTTTCCGACTCTGCTCCTGCCTTTGTTCTGAGTCCCCCGTTGGCCGTCTGTAGCTGTGAGCCCCGTTGGCCCGCCTGCCTGGGCAGCCTGCGCCTCGGCGTGGGGAGTCTGCTCCTCCCATGGCCGCCTCCCTCATGCTCCTGTGAAGGGAAGGCATTTAACGTCCGTGGGATGGAAGCATAACTTCTCAGGTGGGTGTGAGCTATGGGTTCCTGCAGTGGGCAGGATCATGGACTCCGTGGCACTCTCTAGGTAACACAGTTACACACACACACACACACACACACACCTCCCGAAGATCAACAGGCATCCTGTTTAGCCACTCGTGACCAATAGCATGTCAGCTGCACTAGTGCTTGGAATGCAGTCGCTTGAGCAATCAAATATACCAGGATTCATCTATTGGCAGAATGAATCCAACGGACTCATTGGGGAGGAATGGGCCAGTGGCTCTTTGCTGAGACTCTGGCATGTGAGGCTTGGCCGCCTCCAAGAAGCTGTGTGCTGAGGGGGACAGAGAGGTAGGTCCTGGTCCAGCCCAGCACTCTGCACACCATCAGGATCGAAGGGCTGGACTGCGGTGATGCTCCTGCATCCCTGGTGTGATGTTTTGGGGCTGCCGGGGGCTTTAGGGTGTGTCCAGAGGATGTCAGGATTCGTGCTGTGGCCCTCAGGATGGTACTTCCCACTCTGGACTCCTGTGGTGACTTCTCTGTGAGGAGGAGGTGGGGGGCTCTGGTCTGCGAGGGAGCGGCTCTGTCGGCGCCGCGTGCACCTGCGGACTCGCTTTGAGGTTAGAACTGGGTGCACCGTTGAACCGTTGGGCTGGACCCCAGTTAGCATTTGGGAAAACAGAGGCCAGGAAGGAGAAAGGACTTAGCCAGATTCCCACCACATACAAGTGGCCGGGCCAGGACCGGAGCCCAGGGTTCTCTGGACTCCAGAACTGGGGTCCACTGACCGGCTTCAGGAAGGGGGTGGTGAAGGGACCAACAACTGGCTAAGGCGTGTTCTCAAGGTGAGCCCAGGTCGCCTGCGGACCTGGTCGGACGCAGATTCGGACTCAGTAGCCTGGGGGGGCCTGGGATCCTGAGTTTCTAACTCGCTCTCACGCGCCGCCAGTGCTGCCCATCCAGGGACCACACTTAGAGAAACACAGCTGCCTGAAGACAGCCTCGCTGGCCGGGAGCGGATGGTTTGAATCAAAGCTGGAACTCCTAACTCTTCATCATATCCGCTGGGCTCCATTCTCGCTCAGTTTTATTGTTACCAAGATGTCCCAATGCTGTTGGCCTGGACCTACAGGGAGGTGATCTGTTATTCTGGGTGGGTCTTTGCTACCCAGTTCCCTGCCGTGTCTGGAAGCGGGAACCAGGCCTGGGGAGTGTGTCCTGGACACTGGAGGAGGGAGCCTGTGGCTTTATGGGGTGACGTGAGAAGTGACCCCTGGCTGTGGGGAGGGACCCTGTGTGGAATATGTCACTCTATTGGCTGTCTGGCTTGCAGCTCGACTATCTCTAGTGGATAGTCTCTGTCTTCAACATGAGTGAGGGTGCGACAGCGTGTGCCGCTGATGTCTTTCAGAATAAGAGATCCTCTCGGCAGGCCTGTCAGGGCCTCTGCGTTTTCCACCAATTCTCTCTTATCTGGAAACCTCTCCAACCCAGAGCCTAGACCGAGAAAAGACCGGAAAGCAGCTCTGAGAGGCTGACAGGGCAAACAGGGACCACCCATTGTGTGCGCCCCAAACCTTATTTTTTCGTGGTCATCAACCTTCAGGCTTTCATTCCTAATTGTTCATTTCAAATATACAAGTTAGCTATAAGATTGATTACCTGGATTCTAGATTCAAAGCCATTGTTGCAAACTCCCAATCTGGCAAAAGTAAGGAAAGGGGTCAACAAGATCACAGAAGCAGGGAACGCTGGCTAGAAGCTAATTGGCGAAGCAACTGCAAAACCCTGGAATTGGATGCACACACCTTCGGGGCCGCCGCAGCCCGAGGCCGGTCGGTGCAGACACGGTTCCCACGGGGCTCCTCTGGGCCTGAGCGCGAGGTCGTGTCAGAGCCCAGGGTCTCTGTGATGTTAAGTTCTGTTCAGCACGTGGGGAAGTATGCAGTATAATTCAGAATATTCTGTCTTGAAAACGGCCAAGACGTTTTGTTCTTGTTTAAGATTGGAATCCATTTCTGTTATCTCAATAATATGTCTGCATATAAGAAAAGTGAGACTCCTGCTGACGAGCCAGTGGACGATGCTGTCCTGCCCGTATCTGCCTCCCTCTGGTTCCTCACGCCTCTCTTGTCCTTGGCCTCTCTCTTCTGACCTCTGCATGGGAGTGTTCGCCACAGCTGGAGCCTTGTGATACTTTTCTCTTTCTACAACTTCATCAACCTGACCCCCTAAATCCCGATGACTCCAAAACGTGTGCCTCCGGCCTCCCACTTCCTATAAGTGACCTTCATCCTGGTGTCCTCCCACCTCTGGTTCCATGTTTCCCATATCAACATCCCGCCCGGAAGTTCTCACCTTCTTCCTGGGAGAGTCACCTTCCTGGTGTCGGGCAGTGTCTGCACAGGAGCTCACCCAACTGTGGATGCGCTGATGGAGGGAGAACTGAATCGATGCGGGGGGGAGGTGAAGGATGAGTTCAGGGATGAATGAATGGATGGAAGGATGGGCACGTACATGCCCGGGTAATACTGTGGGGTTCTGTGGGGAAGGCGAGGGGGGGGGGGGGCAGGCCCCAGAACTCGAAGGGCTCCCACTCACGCCCAGAAGAAGTAGCACGTCTTGTCTGATGATCCGAGATGCCCTTGAGGATGGGTCTACCCCGCCAGACAGGGCCTCCCCTCACGACCCTGGCACAGTGCTGAGTGCTGGCCAAGGCTGGCCGGTGGGCTGTTCTTCCGGCAGCAGCTCTGTGCACCTTCTGTGCACCTTCACTACGTGCACGCATGCACATACTCACACACACACACACGTACACACACACACATACACACACACATGCACACACAGAAGGATTAGTCCACATGTCAGAGGCAGCAGCTGTCCCCAGATTCCTGGTCCCAGACACACTACGTCCACCATTCTGACTTAAGCCTCTCACAATGAAAAACATGTTTTTTAAAAAAAGTCCAAGCCCCCAAAAATCCACAGAATTGGTGCTCCCGGTGACGGCAGCAAAGCTGGTGCCTCCTTCTCGTGCGAGCGGATGTGTGGGTTTGGCCCCAAGTCCAGCTCTGGGGAAACAGGAGGCGTGTCTTCCACGCATGCTTGTTCCTGGCCGTGGCCGCAGGCTGCGGCGGCTGGAACTGTCTGGTGAGCTGAAGAATTAATCCTGGGAGTGACTGGCTCTCCCGGGAGTGGTCGGTGTGGGCATGTGTGGTCCATGACGGCGCACTGGTGGCCTTGGAGCAGCGTTAACAAGCCTAGAGGGTGGTGTTTTGTTTTTTTAATATCCACCCCTGTGGTTTCTTATTTAAAAAGCCTCTCAGAATTTGGCAATCGTATTTCTTCTCTGGTAAGTTAGTGCTTTTCCTATCCTTTCTCTCCTCGCGTCTTAGTCTGTGCACGTGTTCATCGAGGAGCAAAAATTCCCGGGGTGTCTGGAGGACTTCTTTCGGCCTCAATAGGACCGCCTGTCTGGAAACTCAGGATGCTCCGCAGGCGAGAGGGCCCACTGAGCAGGGACCAGCCCGCTGGCTGCCACCCGGTCTGCCGGGGAGGCCCTCCCATCCCTGCCCACCTCCTGTTCTGTGTCCATGTGGGGTGGCCACTCTCAGGACTTGGCTGGCGATTTGCTGAGTCTCCTAATTTCTGGAGTCGACCTTTTCTACAAAGCACACAGGCCTAGTCGGGCATTTGGAAGAAGACAGTCCCTGGGGAGCCGGCATCCATTCTCTGTCCTTCCTTCGTTCTCTCCCCAGGGTGGAGGCAGGGGAGGGACCGCTTCCTGCCTGGATCCCCAGGGACTCCCCTGCGGTGTTGCTTAACCTCCAGGGAGCTGAACCTGGAGGATGGGCTCAGGACAGCTGCCTAAGCCTGTCACCTGGGACACCTGAGCGGGGAATACTCCCACGGCACCTGCTTGGCTGCGTCCAGGCTCCAGGGGACTTGGGGCAAGTCCCTTTCAACCATCTGAGCCTCTGTTTCCCCAGCTGTAAAATTAAGATTACGTTAGTCAGGGCCGGCTAGCTGCTGAAACAAACAGACCCAAAACATAGTGGCTAATCCAATAGAAGCTCTGTCCATCTCCGGTCGCAACTCAGGGTGGGTTAGCAAGAAGGAGCTCTTCTCTGTGACCCCGACAGGAACCAAGGCTGCTTCCGTGGTGTATCTCTGATGTCTACAGTGGACAGGGAGCGAAAAAAGGGCAAAAAAAGGCAGCCCTGGTCTTCACCACGTGGGCCTGGGGGCACCCAAAGCCCCTGCCCGCATCTTGCCCACACAGGTGAGAACCGATCACATGGCCCCAGCTGGAATCAAGGGGGACTGGGGAGTGTTGTCCCACTGTAGCCACCCAGACAGAGGGGGACAGCGACATGGGGAGCACCAGTGGCCTTTGCCAGAGACGACACTAACACGCCCCTGCCCCGGCTGCTGTGAGGGTTGCATGCAGAATGCCAGCGTTTCTCCAGCACACTGCCTGGCCCCCAGACGCGAAGAAATTGTTCTTTTTCTTTCCTTTCTCCTACCCGTTATTCCCCCCGAGGCGTATGCAAATGGCAGACCAAGGCAAGAAATTAAATATATCCATCCCTCACCTCTGAGCCGCTTATTTCCTTGTTTCCTCGCAGTGTAACATTTCATTAGACCTTCCAGATGGGGAACGAGCAGGCAGATTAAAAGTCAGATAGCGCCGAGCAGCCCGCTTCATCGGTTTCGGGCACGGCTGGGCTTCGGAGCTATTTGGTATTTCCACTGCCGAAAGGCCTCCTCGGGAGCAGTTGTGTTTTAATAAATGGCTGGCTGAGTAATTTTCCTCGAAGGAATTGCATCGTGGCTGTGTCTGCCCCTGGGGGAGCGCGGGCTGCTCCCTCCCAGAGCTGGAGCTGCTGGTGCATCGTGAATAGGATGCTTGGGGCTGCAGGAGCCCATCAAGTCTGCCCACGCCCCCAGGCCCGCCCAGAAGACTCTCCAGAGCTCTGGGGAGCACTGGACAGTGGGGAGGGGTGGGAGCCTGGCTGGGCCATGTGTGGGTCTTCACCACCGTTCTGAGGAGATGATTTGTTGGAGCCTGAACTGTTCCTTCCCTGTGGCCACAAGCAGAAGGAACCACCTTAAGACTCGGGGCAGATGCATTCCCTTCACTGACCTTGACTGACATTGCCCCCATCAGGGATGAGTGGCCTGGTGGGTGGGGCAGCATAGGAGGGGACACCAGCAGCACAGGCTCAGGGTGTGGAGAGAGATGCAGGCACCGCCTCAGGCCCATGTCTCTGACCACAAGACTCGCAGGCCCTCCCCATAGGCAAGAGGCCTCTAGGCGTCGGGGTGAGCACGCCCGCCTGCTACTTGGGGGCTGGGTCGTTTCCTGGGTGGCCGGGGAACCGGGTGCCAGGCCAGTGCTCTCCTCTGGCATGCGCAATGCTGAGCTGCTTTTATTCTGGCCCCAGAAGTCCATCCTGATGGTGCCAGGCTGGTGTCTGACACCCGAGCCCCCCAGACCCGGGCGGGGACTCCCTTTCTCCCGCCCCTCCCAGGCCCAGACCTCTCCGCATCCTTTGTGGAGCCCAGACAGTGGGTGTCCGCCCTGCTCCAGGCCCCTGCTCCAGGCCGGTCTCTGTAAATGGGCCGCTTGTGTGTGCAGACTGGGCTGGGCTGAGCCGCAAACAGATGGTCATCTCACCCCGCTCCCAGGGGCTGCTGCAGCTGAGATCTGGCCTACAGACAGCTCCCAGTCAGCGGCCTGACCCTGCTGTCCCCAATTGTCCTCAGAGCGCTCACTCCTGGGACTGAGCTCTGTGCAGCTGGGACCTGCACAGATGTGACTGTGGACAAAGGACATGACTGATGGGTGTAAGAGGATTTCCACCCAGGCAGCCAGTGGGGAGTGGCCGAAGCTGTGTGATTCCAGAGCATAGTCTGTGACCAGGCATGTGGGACCCTGCAGAGCAAGGGCTAGACAGCAGTGGGATGGAGGGTTAAGGCGACAGAGTAACCTGGTGTAATCAGGAAGGCTTCCTGGAGGAGGTAAGAGCTGAGCTCGAGGATGACTAACTCGTCTCTAGCAGGATGTTAAATTAGACTGTTCCTATGTCTTGGAGTCTCAGACGAGTCCCAAGGCTGAGCATGAAAGATGCCTAATCTCCCCACATTAAAAAGGGGGACTAGGCCCGTCCATAGCGGCTCGGTTGGTTGAGCATCATCCTGTGCAGCGAAAGGTTGCTGATTGGAGTCCCAGCACATACCTGGGTTGCACATTCAATCCCCGGTCAGGGCATGTACGGAGGCAGCCGATCGATGTTCCATAGGTGTCTCTCTCTCTCTCACTCTCTCTCTCTCTCTCTCTCTCTCTCCCCTTGAGTAAGGATTTAGAAAAGAAGCAGGAGGTCTAGGTAGCCCCAGGACCACCCTCCTGCCTTCCCCAGCCCCTACGTTAGGAAAGTCTGGCGATGGCTCCAGGAAATATTCCTGAGAAGGGGGGTCTCCTAGGAGGGAGACTGGGGCTTTGCCCCCACCTGCCACCCACTCAAAGCCAGTCCTCGGTGGGACCTGGTGCTGGCCTGAGTCTGGAGCACTTGGGAGGGGGTGACCTGTGTTCCCTGGAGCTGGGGCACCAAGACTGCGCCTGACTCTGCAAGTAGAGGCGTGAGGGGTGGGTCGTTTCCTGGGTGGCCGGGGAATGGGTGCCAGGCCAGTCCTCCGCTCTGGCATCGCAATCCGAGCTTCTTTTATTCTGGTCCCAGAAGTCATCCTGGTGGTGCCAGGCTGGTGTCTGACACCCGAGCCCTCCAGACTCGGGCAGGGACAAGGTGATGTCACGGTCATGCTTCCAAAGTGGACACTGCACCAGGGAGCCAGACCCGGGCCATCTTGGAAGAGCCGACAGCCCTGCAGCGAGCACCCTCAGCACAGCCAGACCAGGGCAGCCGCTCCGACAGAGCCCACAGCAGTGCCCACGGGCAGCAGAGCCAGCGCAGGTGGCGCTCCAGTCACCTGGCCGTCCCCCCGGCCTCCCTCCTGGCCACCCTGGGGAAGCCAGAAGCAGCAGCTCGTGAGCGAGAAGGCAGCAGGGCCTGGAGAGAGTCGCACCCCGCCCCGTGACAGGATGCTGGGCCTGGTCAGCGGGAGCTGGGCCGAGGGGAGGAGCTCTGAATATGATCCAAGCTCCAATAAAAGATCGGCCTTGGCCTTGGGAAGCCAAGGATGAGATTGTTTTTAGAGTTGACCTTGCCTGTGACTGGCCTCGTGGCCACGCAAGTCACTTAAACCTATAAGTTACTTAAGCCTCTCTGTGCTTTGGTTTAATGGAAGTCCCCCCTTCGTAGGTGTGTTCTGAGGACGGAAAGAGCTGATGCTCGAAGAGCCCGTAGCACAGAGTGAGGCACACACAGTCAGTGCTCAGCGAGCATCGCTGCTGGTAGTGAAGCAGCAGCACTGATGATGATGATGATGATAATGACAATAATAATAATAATAACAGTAATAGAAGTAGTACCCGAAAGTACTCCCCCAAAAGAGCTGTTTGGGTGCCACAGAATAGTTTGAAGGGAAGTAGTGGGAGAAAACCATCTGTTTGCTCTGCTGTTCTACTGAGTTCAGCCCACTTAATAGCCCTGTCACGTGACTGTCGTTTCCTAGGGTCTGTAAGGACAAGAGAGCAGTGCTGGGTGCTGGGGAAGGCCTGGAGTGGCAGCCCTACGACCTGGGGGGTCTAGGAGGGCTTCCAGGAAGTGGCACAGGGGAAAGGCTCAGGGCCGCGGAGGTGGAGGTACCCCCACGGGAGAGGAAGGTGGTCTGGGAACCTTCCGCACCTCACGTCCTTCTCGCCCACGCCCCACCGTTGGGGCAGGTCGGCTCAGTAGACATCAGTGGGGCCCCTGCACTATGTCCAGCCTGGCATGGGCCCTGGACAGCGAGATGGCATCCTGTACACACACACACACACACACACGCACACATAAACACACATACACACATATACACACACATAAACATACACACACACATAAACATACACACATATATATATATAAACACACACACACACACACACACACCCTGCTCTCGCTGTCTTTTAAGCATGTGACAGGGTCACAGGGTCACACTTCCCCACCCACTCCAAGCTAGACGTGGCCACAGGGCTGGCTTTGGCCGATGATGGGAGAACAGAAAGGATGCATGTCCCTTCCGAGGGGAAGTGTTAAGAGCCAGTGTGTGGCTCCCCCGCCCTCTGTCCCTTCGCCACAGTGGCCAGCAGAGCCCAGGGGAGGATCCCTCACCCTGCATAGGTCTGGGAGGATGACCTGGAGCAGGCCCCGCTGACCAGCAGGGAGCAGGTAGCACGGGTGAAAGGCACAGTCCGTAGCTTAAGCCACTGACTCTGGGACTATCTAATCCTCGAAGCATACCTCACCCACCCAGGCTGATGCAGCCATAATTTTTAAAGTGGCACAAACAGGAAACAGAATCTTCCCTGAGCAACGAGGCCCTTCCTTTGTCAGCCCCCTGGCCTTGGCATGGCAGGTCCATGGTCTACCTAGTTCCACATCTGCCTCGTGCTCTGTGCCAGTTACCACTGTTGTCAGAGGGAGTGGCTGACCCAGAGCTGCCCGAGAGCCCTGTGCAGTGTGGAGGGAGCGGTCTTCGGGGACCTGGGAGTTGGGAAACATCTGGCGGGCATCCTGCTTTCATCAGCTTCCCTGCCTCGGGCCCTGGGGGCCGCGGCAAAGACCAAACGCAGGGTCAGGTGCAGGATGAACCTGGGACAGGGGACCCCCGAGGGTACACGGTGATCTTTGCTGCGGTGGGCACAGGGCCAGTGGTCCCCAGCTGCCCGACAGGGGTGGAGGTGGCAGCCTGGAAGCCAAGCCTCTCTGCTTGGTTAATCTAAAAATAAACAGATAGGCAACAAAAATCTATGTTTCAATTACTGCGCACAAGCTGTTCAAACAGCCAGCTCTGCACTGGAGATGTGAGCTTGTCAACGAGGCGGCCTCGTTTGCATGCTTGGGTGGTGATGAAACACACAACCTCGCAACAGGCTGCCCTCTGGCCTGGGTGGGTTGTGGTTGTTTTTTAATTAAATTAAATTAAAAACACGGATATAGAATAAAGACAGTGAAAATCCGAAGCAAGTACATCACGATAAGGCAGCAGCTCCCACAACAAAGGCCAAGGAGCCCTGGGGAATGAGATGAGCCTGGCCCTCGGTAGAGGGGTCGACAGGAGAGTGGCCAGAACAAGGGGTTAGTGGCCAGAATTAGGGACAGAAATCTCTCCCAAGTGGCCCGATATATTCTTCCCCGCCCCTGCTGAGCCCAGAGGAAGCCCCAGTGAGCAGGTGTCGAAGCGAAGGCCTCTGTGACACCCCTCTATGGGGAGGTAAGGGGTGTTACAGCGCGCGCACACACACACACAGACACACACACACACACACACACACGCACACACTGTGGCAGCTCCTCAGGCGCCGTGCACGGCGGCCACGGCCACGCTGCCTTCACTCCGACGCCCACATTCCTGCCCTCACTGCCCCACCTCGGAGCAGCCTGTTCTCTGAAATGAATGAGCCCCAGGAAGCTGGGCCACCCTGGCTCCAGGGCCACCTGACCGCCCCCTCGGGCTCCAGGCCGGACTGGCCGCTCCTCCCCTGAGCCCTGGTTTGCTCTGCTGTGTCCTGGCTGTGCCTTGTCCTCCTGAGCAGCCCCCACCCCACAGGCAGGAGCCATCCTTGCCTGCGTCAGGGCCTCGCTCAGAGCCCGCATAAGGGACAAGGGGTGTGCAGTGAGCGTGGTGTGATTTAAAGGGGAAAGGGCAGGGCGTGTATTAAGGAGGAAAGGGCAGGCCTAGCGGTTTGCTTGGAGGGAAAGGCAGACACAGAGTCCTGCTCCCTGGAAGTGGAGCCGGAAGAGGAAGGCGGCTACTTTCTGGTTTCCCGGGGATGGGCTCCAACAAGCAGGAGCCCCCCAGAGCCCACCGAGAGGGAGACGAAGGCAGCCTGCTCCCACTGACACTGGTGACATTTCCACAAACCCCAGACCTCGGAGCAATTCTGCTGCCATCAGGTCACGTGCAGCGGTTCTCAACCTGTGGGTCGCGACCCCTTTTGGGGGTCGAACAACCCTTTCACGGGGGTTGCCTAAATACATCCTGCATATCAGATATTTACATGACGATTCATAACAGTAGCAACATTACGGTTATGAAGTAGCAACGAAAATGATTTTATGGTTGGGGGTCACCACAACATGAGGAGCTGTATTAAAGGATCGCGGCATTAGGAAGGTTGAGAACCACTGCTCTAAGTAAAAGCGTCTCTCCCAAGGAAGCTAATACCCTGTCCTGGGCAGTGTGGTCCGCCGGCCATGTGACGGCCCTTCCCTGATGTTTCCAACTGGATTTCAAATAGACTCTTGTCTAGTAGAAAGCAAATTGCAAGAGCATTTCGGGGGGCGGGGAGGGGCAGCTAAGTAGAGAGCGAGCATCAGTCTTTCTTCTTTGCAACTCTGGCCCCGGGGCTGGCTCCAGGCACCCAGTAGGGTGCATCCAGCAGCTGGGCCACTGATGAACACCCTTTGCTGTGCTGGGAGATCTCGTGGAATTAGCGGATTCTGCAAGACTCGGAATCATGTGCAGGCCGCGAGCGGCAGGAGGCCCACTTGGAGAGCGGGGAGTAGCAGCTCCCCGTTCTGCCAGCGTGTGTCTGTAGGACCGTGAGAAGGCAGGCTCCAAATTGTCATGTTTCCATTCTCCGTAGAGCCACCCAGAGCAAGGAGTCGGAAGGAGCAAAAGGGGTGACTCATAATGATAACGCTGGTTAGTCCTCCGAACCGTCCACCCGGACCCGCCTTCCGTAGCGGCCTCATCGATCCTGGTGTCCCCGAGCCCCTAATTGATACCCGCCTCCCTTCTTCCCTCGGTGTATGCTGATGCTAGGTTGCCAACTGTCATTTCCCATCTCTTTTTTATTTTTCAGTATCGCCATTACAATGATGTACACCAGTAGCAAGAGCACAAGTGCCTCGTCAATTAGTCCCACGAGGAAAGTCTCTGAATCACGTGTGCCTTAAAAGAAAAAAAATCACTCTGTCCAAACCCACAGCCCAAATGTCTCAAAGCAGAGGTGTGCCCGGGAAGGGAGGGAGATGGGAGGCTCGTCCTTCCAATCTTGTTCATCTGAAACGGGTGCTGGGTCCCACCTTCCTGAGGCAGGGAGATTGCTTTTCGCACAAGGAAATTGTGCCCAGAAAAGGAATCGGTAGCTTTTCCCCTGAAACCTGTTATCAGAAAAGCGTTTTTGAAACACTTGTCTTGTAGGTCACCTGTTAAGCCCTGTAATTATGGAATATGGCTTTCCCCCCAAATGCCTCTCCCCTCCCCCTATCCTCCACCCCCCCTCTACCCCCCCCACCCCAGGGCCCTCTGAGGACCACAGAGCAGCAGGGAGCACTGACAGGGTGTAGGGCTGCCTGGGACTCAGGTCCTGCGAAAGCCCAGCCTCAGACTAACCTGCAAGGGAACCCCATCCCCACCAAGGCCCCCCACCCGCCCCCAAAATGCAGACTGTCGCTCAGCCGTGCTGGGGCGGGGCTAACAAGCACCCAGTGGCGTGAATGCGGCAAACCCCAGATCCCACTCTGGGTGGGGGGCTGGGGCCGCTCTCCCAGCCTCGGCTTCCTCCTCTTCTGTTCGTGTTGTTCACTTGCACAATGTGTCAGCGCATCCCGCCTACACCGCTGGGATGCTGTGAACAGCCGTGATGTGGGGCTCTCTTACTCATCTTACTCCTGAGGAGTAGGAACCTGTGGCCCTAGAAGGCCACACTGCTGTTACCGTGACCACTGCTGTCGCTTGACGGCAAGGCGCCCTCCCCGCCGTGCCCTGCTGAGCGGGGTCTCAGACTTGCTGGGCTGTGTCTCCCCGAAAGCTTTGGACAGACCGAGACTGGGAAATAAATGCAGGTTTAGCTGGCGGTGAAAAGGCAGGTTCCCCGCCTTCTTTTTTTCTTTACTTTTTGCACAGCACCGTGAATTGTAATGCCCCCACCTTGCCAAAGGTTGCCTGGCATTTTGGTTCAGAAAGCATCTGGTCCGGTCTCTCCCTGGCTTAAGATACTGGAAGGCACATAAAGTTGGCTCAGCTGCCATGGGCTGGGATGGGGCCAAAGCGGGTCAGGGAGGTGGCCTGGGACAGATGGGCGGAGCACGGGGGAGGGCTCACTTCCTGTGGCTACGGCCCCAGAGCAGTGAGCTGGTGAACGGGCAGATGAAGCCCACCCGCAACATTGGCCCAGCCTGAGGCTCAGAACCCACCCAGGACCACCGGCCTCTGTCCAAAGAGCTCGAGCCCAACCTTGTGCACGCCTCCCTTTAAAGATAACCCTGACACCCTAGAGCCCTCTGCCACAGAGGTCAGAGGTCACTGAGTTGTTGCATCCCTGACTCCCCTCTCCTCCCAGCCTGGAGGGCCTGGTGGGGCGTGCTTGCTGGAGTAGACCCTAGAGCTGCAGTGTCTTGGTGGAACCTGCTGGCAGCTAAGCAACAGGCCTGGGAGGACCTGCTCCAGCCTGGGCCTGGGCTGGGCCGTGTCCACTCTGGCCCTGTGAGTGGGGACTGATAGGCAGGTGGCCAGTGATGGTGGGCAGGGGGAGCGGAGAGAATGTCACAGGAAGACGGTGGTCGCTCTGGGCTGGGCAAGGTGAAGTGGAACAGAAGGGCCCTTTCAGAGCAGAGGTGAAATGTGACAACAGAGACTGTGCAGTTCAGAGACTGTGCAGACTGGGGCCTTGGTGTTTTAAGCAGTGAAACTAACACTAAAACTGCATCTTAAGTCGCCCATCCTGCAGGGGGCACAGGGAGAGGCTGGCATAGCCCGTGACGGTTCCAGAGCTCCCCTGGCCCCTGAGCTGATCCACAGGGTTTGCAATGAGGTCTTGGGCCCAGACTGGCACGTGTGCTGCATCCTACTGCCTGCACATTTACACCCACCTGGGGGTGCCACACACCTGCTCCCCCTCCTGAGGAACACCTCACCCTGAGGAGGTTATGCGGGGCCAGGATAGGGCAAGGTGGGCGAGGCAAAGTGAAGGAGCAGTTAGTGCAGAGGGGACCCTGCCGGGGAGGCTCGCTGGCCCTGTTTCACCCCAGGCACCTCTCTCACCTCGGCCCAGTCCCCACCCTGCCACGTGCTCCCAGCTGGAAAGGGCCTGTTGCTTTCATCGGGGAGCGTTTCCTGCGCCCGACCCCGGGTGCCCAGTCAGTTACATGGAGGAAGCAGAGGGGGTCCTGTCTTTAGGGAGCCCATGGCGGGTGGAACAGGCTAGTCCACCGCTGGGTCCTAGGTCGGCCTGTGTGAGCTCCGACCAAGAGGGCTGGTCAGAGAGGGCTTCCCGCAGGAGGAGGCTGGCGCTCTCTGCAGCCTCAGCCAGAGCAAGTCTGAGTTAGCGAGGGCTTGGTGGGGCTGGGGGTCAGTGAGAGTTGGAGGGACCCCAGGAAGCTGAGAGGCACTTCCGAGGGGCACCCCCGGCTCCTGGCCAGGGTCTCCAGAACCACTAGAGAATCCCTTTGTGTTGCATTTGCCAAGATGGGGTTCTGGCTGGTGTTTTATTATTTTGCTCCAGAAGAAAGGCTAAAAGATGCAGAGAGGGAAATGAAAATAAGAAAGATGGGCACGGGCTGTTCCAACCGACTTGGCAGCCCGTCGCCCCCAAATGAGGCAATCATACATTTTCCATTCGGGGCTGGACGGGCCGCACGGCTCCCCGTCTTCAGGCAGCGCGGGCTCCCTACCTTCCCGTGGATTAATCATGCCTCCGGGCCCTCACAGCCCGCACCCACTCCTCCGCACGCCTTAATGACGAGAACAGGGGAAGGGTCATTAGCCACCTGTGATCCTGGGTACGGCGTGTGCACAGGGGACGCGTCCGTAGCTGCGGGCCATGGCCAGCCTCAGCACACCCAGCGGGTCCCCGGCACAGAGCTCCTCGACAGCAGCGCCGTGCCCCAGCCCCACATGGACAATACAAATGACACTGACACATGAAACTCTTAATTATTTACTCATGAATTATTCATGTGGAGGCAAATCTGTGCGGCGAGGCCGCCGAGCTGGTATCCAGCAAGTGTCCAGGAGACGGAATCACAGAGACACAGCTCGGGCACCAGGGCTGAGCCTGGTGGCGGCTGAGTCCCCTCCTCCGCCTCCCGTCAGCGTGGGCCAGAGTCCGAGAGGGCACCCTGAGCTGCAGGAGGAAGCCCATCCTTCAAAGCAGGCCCTGGGGTGCCTGATCGGAGAGCCCCAAGTCATGGGTGTTCAGCTGAGGGTGACCTTCCTCCCACCCCAGTCTGTTTCCCAGGGGCCCTGGGTGACAGAGCCCCCCACAAGGTCCCACCCCCCTAGCACAGGGGGCCTCAGGGAGTCCTTGGGGGAGGGGTGCTGGG
This sequence comes from Myotis yumanensis, assembly GCF_028538775.1. NCBI lineage: Eukaryota > Metazoa > Chordata > Mammalia > Chiroptera > Vespertilionidae > Myotis > Myotis yumanensis. The sequence goes on from NW_027223762.1 coordinate 9,447,533, forward strand.
AGCACAGAGAAGGGAGCTGGGAACCAGAGGCCGTCTGGCTTCCTTAGCGGGCCCTGGCCGGGCTGCAGCTGCTTCCAGCCCAGGGCTGGCTCTGAGAAGCAGAAACCTGGCTGACTGCAAAGGGGGCCCCATGCGAGATCCTGGAGGGAGATGCATTTTATGACCTGGGGGGTGGGGGCGGGGATTCTGTGCAAGCTTGAGACTTCAGCCAAGAAATTGGGGGTCTGCCTCCCCCGGGAGGGCCCAGCCCCCCTCCCTTCTCTGCCAGCCCAGCATTCCTGGGTCATGCAAATGACAGCGGATCCCAGAGGCCCGAGCCAAGATTCACACATGAAACGCCCACATCTGGGAGGCCCTTTAGCTCTAACCCGGACCTGCCCCTCAACGCCTCTGCCCGGGCCCTGGGCAGGCCTGCCCCCACCCCTGGTTACCAGATTTCCAGACCCCGGAGCTTTCTTCACACATGTGCATGCAATTTAAACACATGCCACCCAGGGCTCTGGTTCTTTATAAACAGCCTCCCCCGCACGCACTCAGGAATGGCTGCCATCCAGACCCCCTCCCTCTCACGGCGAAGGGCACGGGGGCCAGGCTCTGCCAGTCCACAGGCAGCCTGCCAGGGAAAGGTGCCCACCTGGACAAGGAAGCATTTGTACACGTTTTGTCTGTAATTACTTGCCAGTCTCGTCTGAGACACCTCCTCCCGCCCCGTCGAGCACTTCCTGCTGCCTCCCCCACCGCCCGCGGGTGCGAGTGTGGGCACAGGGACCTTTTTGACACCGTGGCTCCGTGCCCAGCAGGGAAACGTAAGTTGCCACCTCACCCAGGGTAAACGGCGACACATTTCTTTCACACTGTCTGAAAGGGGTAATTAAGTTGAGAAACTCGGTCCAACCCAAACCTGGCATGCAAAGAGCTGACCTTTGTTTTGAATACATTTCATGAGCCTGAAACCAGACGGTGGCCTCCCGCTGCCCGAGGCTCCATCTTCTCCCCAGCGTTTCAGTGGAGACTTGAAGGGATGTGCGGAGTGGGGTGGCGGGGGTGCAGGCTGCTGGGGCTGTGAGTACAATGGAGCCACCATGTGGTCCAGCAGGTGGTCCCCAAGGCAGCGAGCTGTCAGGTTTAATCGGCGGCAAAGGTTTCACCAGGGCTAAGGAGGCCCCTCTGACCTGATCCCGGGCATCCTCTGCCACCTGCGGGCACATCGAGGACCTGTCCTGCTCGCCTCCACCCCCACCTGCAGGAAGGAGATGGGCTCCCTTTCTCAAGGAAGCAAATAGACAACAGCCCTTTGTGGTGAGCTGGAGGTGGGTGCCAGGTGTTCAGGGGATGGAGGTCTCTGGCTGCATCCAGAGGTGGGAGGGGCGTGCAGCCTCCCAGGAGAGTGGGGACCTGAGCGGAGTCATAACAGACACACGGAATGCAGCCAGGGGAGGCTGTTCCCGCAAAGGGGCATGGGGGCTTAGATGCAGAGCTGACGGGGTGCCTGATGGCCAGGCATCGCCCCTGGGGTAACCAGAGTGCATGGGTGCTAGAAAAGAGAGCCAGCCAGGTCCTTGTGGCCTCTGAGGCGCCCGGACCTTATTCTGAAGGATAGGATGGAAAGCAGGAGCCTAAAGTATCGTGATCAGCCCTGGCTGTTTGCTCAGTGGTTAGAGCGTCGGCCTGCAGACTGAAGGGTTGTGGGTTTGATTCCGGTCAAGGGCACATACCTCGATCTCCTGCCCCAGTTAGGACATGTACAGGAGGCAACCAATTGATGTCTCTCTCACATCGATGTCTCTCTCTCTCTCTCTCTCTCTCTGTCTCTCCCCCTCCCTTCCACTCTCTCTAAAAGTGATCTGGGGGTTTCTGTGCAAGCTTGAGACCAGGCAGCCAGGGCTGGATGTGTGGAGACCAGAGCAGGCACATGCTTGCGGCCTGTCCGTCCAGGAGCCAGTGATCCCAGAGCCCCCGCCGGGGCCGGGCTGGACTGGGGGATGGGAAAGTGAGCCAGGCGCCTATGCTGCCCTCCAGGAGCTCCCCCAGACAGGACATGGCCAGAGAATGGAAAAGAGTCGAGGAAAAGCAAGTCAGGCCCAAGCCGTGACCAGGGCTGGGCACATGATGTGCAGGGCAGCTGCCAACCTAACCCTCTGGTCTGTGCCCTGGCACCACTATGACCTCTGCCCTCTGCCTCGCTGTGGCCTCTTGGGCTGAGACAGCCCCTCCTGTGTCTTTGCATCCTTCCTGACCGAGGGGGACTCGGGCCTGGCTGGGCAGGGAGCCAGGCCAGTCACCGTAATGCTGAGCAAAACACGGTCCTCCTGATGCTGAACGCCCTCGGAGGATCCTGGTGTGTCTAGGTCTCCATGACAACACGGAGGGCCTTATGTTCGGATATTCAGGAGAGTCACATGCAAGCTGGTCTGGTTATCAGAGCCGGGAAGCACAGGGTCTCGGGTGGTGACGGTTGAGTCATAGGGTTGAGAAGGAGAACTCTTAACTCCCGGAGGCTTAGCACCTTTTCAGACCTGAGTCCTGTGTTGAGCTACAGCAGGAAGGCCAGGTCCTGGCCGCATTCTCACCTGCCCATTCTCTGACCCCCATGGATCCACTTCTTCGTAATGAGCTCCCTGGCCCATAAATTGGGGGTGACCCATCTCTCGCCAACTCACAAGCTACTGAGAGGATCAGTGAGATTCACAGAAGGGCCTTGTCCACTGTAAAGTGAGAGTGTAGACGTGGCTGCTGTCACCCCACACGTGGCCTGAGGCGTCCAGGGATCTTGCTTTCCTGGTGGGGACGTCAGGATAAAATCCCAACCGTAGTGAAAGTGCGCACACGGAGCCGTTCAGGGCAGGGTGACGGGCAGGACACAGCCTGACTTTAAGCTGTGCCTGGGTTCGAATCCTGGCTGCCTCGCTTGTGCCACGGCGTCCTGGACAAATCACTGATGCCTCATCTGCGACGGGGGGCTAATGATCCACGCATAGTGGGCCTGCTGGGAACGTGCAATGCGCTAGCACGTGAGAGCCGTGATCGCACACAGAGAAGGTGCCTACTAGGTGCTGAAGGCGCTGCTGCCTCTGGCGCCCTCGCAGGGCTGCTGTTTGTCTAAACTGCCCTCCTCTCCTCTCTGCCCACAGGTCCGGCCTCTGTTTCCCCGTGAGGAGCCCCCGCGGCCCACCGAGATGTCCCGGCACCACAGCCGCTTCGAAAGAGACTACCGGGTGGGCTGGGACCGCCGCGAGTGGAGTGCCAACGGGACACATGGGACCACCAGCATCTGCAGCGCCACCACCGGGGCTGGCGGCACAGCCAGCAGCCTCAGCGCCCGGCCCGGCCTCCTGCCCCTGCCAGTGGTGCCCTCCCGGCTGCCCACGCCCGCCACAGCCCCCGCTCCCTGCACCACCGGCAGTGGCGAGGCCATCACCAGCCTCGTGGCCAGCTCTGCCTCCGCCACCACCACCAAGGTAAGACCTGTGTCCTCTCTGAGGCCTGGGCCAGCTCCACGGGCTTACAACCTGTGCGCTGGACGCTGGGCACTGGGCACTGGGCGCTCTGTTCTCTGGAGCATTGGTCTCCACAGAGCTGGGCTGGACAACTGTTTCCATTCACGTGGTTTTATTTTTATTTTTATAAGGTCTCTCTCTGTGACTAGCTTGTAGGAAAACAAGGAGGTACTGAGGACACTCATTGTCTTGTGCCACGTTCATTAAATGCTATTTAATGAGTGCAATGACGGGGGAAACTCAGTTGGCAATACAGGATCCCTAAGGAGGTGAATGTAGACAGGCAAGCCCTCTGGAGTCGCCAGGAACTTGGGTTAGCAAGAAGAGGCAGTCCAGCAATAAGTCACAAATGAACATAAATCTCCCACTTGCTCACCATGGTGCTGGGAATTCTCACATTCACTGTCCGCTCCGAGCCCCAGACACCCCAGGAGGTCAGTGCCTTTGCCACCCGCCTCTTGCAGTTGAGGATACCAAGGCACACCGCGTCCGTGAAAGCTGGTCAAGGTCAGGGACCCAGGCCCTGGCCCCAGCCATCGGGCTCTGGGGTGTGAGCTCCAGGTCATTCCTCTCCTTGGGGGGGGGGGAGGGGGGGCTCCAGCCTCGATAAGGACAGCAGGTACCAGGCTGTGCTGCTACCCACGACGTCAAAATGAAAATGTCACCAAGGCTCTTGCCTGGCATGGGTTCTAGCTGGTCCCCCGTCATGCTGCTCAGAGCCCGGGCCCATGGCTGGTGGCAGGAAGCCCATGCGTCGTCATCCTGTGTCCTCGACCGGCCAGGCAGGGGCTCCGAGGCTGCCTGTGCCTCTGCCCGCCATTCAGAGCCGCCCCCGGGAGCCCGAGCCTGAGCGTGTGTGTGCGTGTGTGTTGGTGTGCGCAGGCATGTCTGGTCTTTTCTCTTCTGCTTTCATGAAAGTTGCCAGAGAAGTTAAAGGCGGGGGGCCAGGCCCCAGACACTGTGCGGTGCTCGCGCCGTCGGGAAGCCGCGCTCCAGGTGTGCTCGCCTTTGTGTCTGTGGTTTTCAAAACCCCCCTTCAGCCCTGCTTCCCATTAATAACTGAGCGCTGCCGGCGCGCAGCCCGAGGCCGAGACAATGGAGCTATCGGAGGCCAGCTCGCGGCGCGCTGACGTCTTGCTGCAGCGCCTTATTGATTTTACTTTCCTGTTATGAAAACGCCACCCCACTGCGGTGGAGAGGCAAGGAATGCGGGCTGGGGAGAGGAGATGGGGGCGGGGGGTATTGGGGCGCACTGCCCCCAGACTAGCCAAACACATTCCTTCCCTGGGTGCCAGCCCCCGGGACTGCACCGATGTGGTGACCTCTGCCCAGCAGAGCTAGCGGCTGCCCCGCCGGCCACATCTGGCAGCCACTCGGCCAGGCCAGCTGTTGGCCATCTGGAAAGTGGCAGAGTCTGGGGCTGACTGCCGGGGGCTCCAGGTGGGGAGAGAGGAGCTGGACCCAGGAGCCCACTCCATGGTTTCTTTCCTCTCCAGGAGCAGGGTGGGGGGTGGCTTTTTAGGGCTAGCGTGGGGCTGTGCCCCAGGTAGGGGTTCGGGCTCTGCCAGGCCAGGGAAAGGTCAGAGACTCAGTAGTAGGGCCTCCCACAGGACTGCCCTGCCCACACAGCTTCTACTCTTGCTCCCTGGCAGCTCAACCTTCCCGATCCCTGTCTGGCTGGGCCCCAACCCACAGCACATAGGAGGGAAGGAACCCAGCCTCAGGCGGAAAACAACAGCTGGGCAAGGGCTGAGCTGAGTGGTGGCAGGGGAGAGGGCCGAAAGTTCACGCCCGTGAGGACTGCCAGCCCCTTGGCGCGCTCGTCCTCTATAACCAGCCCCAGCCCAGTTTCATTCCTGCAGGGGCTTGTCCCTCCACCAAGGTGCCCGGGTCACCTGGCATCTTCGGGTGCAGGGGAGAGGGAGGGCAGCGGCCAGCCGTGGCTTCTGTCCTGGGTGCTGTTAGTGGATTTGAGCCGCAGGGCCTTCTGCCCGTCTGGCCTGGCCACTGCCCCCCACATGCCAGTCCCCCAGCGTATTTGTCTGATTCCGTGCGAGTTCCACATCAACTGACCGGCGGCCGCACTGAGGAGTCTGTGGTTTCCCTGGTCAACAAGCGAGCAGAGTCTTTGCTGAGCAGCCAAGGGCAGGCTCATGCCCTCAGGGAGTTCCTGGGCCGGGACATAATGAATGTGTGGCCTGGACGGTGTGGCCAGATGACCTGAGAATGTCTCTCCCCTTGAGGTTGTTGGCAGAGGCAGCTTAGTGAGTGGATAAACACAGGCTCTGGAGCCAGCCTGCCTGGATTTGAGTTCTGCTCAATCACTTTCCAGCTGAGCGACCCTGGACAAGCCACCTAACCTCTCTGGGCCGCTGAGGAGGGGAGGGCCTGGCCAGGTGCAACACACACACACACCACTCTCTCTTGCACACACACTCATTGCTCAGACCAACCAGCTGCCTCCCTGGGACCTGGATCAGCTAAACCTCCAGGACATGGGTTCCCAGAGCCCAGCAGGAGCAGGTGGCCAAGCCCTCCAGCCCTTCTCTTTTGAGGTCAGAAGAGTGTGACCCAAAGAAAAGACTTGCTAAGGTCCCTCAGGACGGGGTCCCTCAGGGGGTGGGAAGCAGGACCGGCAGATCTGGCTCCTTTCCCGCCCCGGCTGCCGGGCGTACTGTTGCGTTCACCCTGGAAGCCACATGGCACGGTTAGGATGACTCCTCCCCTCCTCTCACCCACCTGGCTGCCAGCAACCGCCGACTTTCAGCAAGAAAATGGGCTCATAGCAGGTCATCGATTAGCTTGCTCAGCCGCCTTCCATTATAACATCGACACGGAAGAAGGCGGTTCCCGGCCGGGCCACCGTCCGTGTGGGGTTTGCATGTTCTCCCCACGCCCACGTGGGCTTTCCCCGGGACTCGGGTTTCCTCCCACATCCCACAGACGTTCGCAGGAGGTGAATAGGTGCCTTAACAGTCCCTGTCTGCGTTGGGGGCGGGCTGTGATGGAAGGGTGTCGGTCCAGGGGGGCCCCACCTTCGCCCTGAGCTGCCAGGAGAGGCTCCGGCCACTGCCACCCGGAGCTAGAATAAGCCCTTTGGGAAAGAATTCGTGCTTGTTTTCATCCTTTCTCAAATGAGTGCATACTCACATTTATTTCAGTGTTTGGCATTAGAAGTGTTTGGGGTCCTTATTTAGAAGTTTGGTGATGTTTTTGTGACCAGAAAATGCCTTAGGATCTTAACTCTTGTTTATAGCAATTAGCCGGTGGTAACCCTGGTTTCCTTACACATCGCTTTCCTTAAAGTCACAGTTTCCATGAACACACCGACAGCATGATGTGGGGACGCTCTGTGTTTCCCTCTTGTGTTCTAGGTGGGGAATTTAGGCCAAGGGCTATGTCGATCATGAATGCACAGCTGTGAGGGCTTCGAGCTCCGAGTCAGGGCTGGGTTAGAATCCTGCCTTTGCCACTTAGGAGCCGCGAGTCTCTCTGAGTCTCAGTTTGTCTACAAAGTGGGAAGGATGACACCATGGGTAGCATCTTCCACGCGGAGACGTTGTGAGGACTGGTTAAAGTCATGTGTCGAAAAGCTTAGAACAGCACAAGCCTCTTGTTAAGCACTCGGTAAATGTTAAGTTTAAAAAGTTAAATCAGAGAAAAGAATAAAAGAAGAAAAAATCAAATCAGAGATTTGGTCGGACTGAGCATCCAGGCATTTGGGGAGCAGCGAGTCCCCCTGCAGTTGGTGCTGGAGAGCTGTGGGAGGCTCACTGGACTGTCCCTCCCCTGGCTGAGATGGCCCCAGGCGAGGCTGGGAGCTGGGGCAGCCCCAGTCCCCAGCCCCCCCACCCCCCCACCAGCCTCCACCCCACCCAACTCAGCTCTGGGCGGTCAAGGCCCCAGGGGGAGGGGGGTTGGAGCTGAGAAGCAGAACCAAGACTCTGCGCCAGAGCCAGACCTGCTTGTGGGATGGAAAGGGAGCCGCGCTGCCCCGCAGTGGCAGCTGCATGAAATTTAAATTATTCTCAGCAAACCTGCCTGACAGAGGAAACGGAAAAGGGACGGCTTCATAAAATGCAATTTTGTTCTCGAAAGAATGGACTTTGAAGAATCCCGGCGGATGCCTGTGAAATGCACTGGGGGCTGTTTCCTTGTGGTCCAGAGCACTCAGCCTGAAACATTCCCATCGTTCCCGGGAGCTGAGCCTGGAGAATACATCTGGGCCGGGCAGGGAGAGACGTCGCCGGCACCGAGGCCCGAGGAACCCGGGGAATCGGCAGGCTCCGTCCTCAGCACGAGGCACCCAGAGTTTGGACATTTCTGAGCACGTGGGGCTCCTCAGGGTGGGTATGTGCCACCACAGAGATGACCCTGGAGCCAGTGTCCTCCTCATGCACCCTCCATTCTCGGGAGACATGTTCCTCTTGGTGGAGATGGTCTGGGATTTCGATGGGGAGTCGAGGGACTGAGCAGGAGGCCCCTCCTCACGTGTGGTTCTGGGAGTCTCTGAGTTGGTGAGGGAGCTTTCACACAGAGGGCGGATCAGAGCACCAAACGCTGCTGAGAATCCCGGGGGCCCCTCTGGTGGTGAGTTTCCAGACTGTGCGTGACTTTCTGCCGAAGCCTGCTTCCTGCTCCGCACACGAGGATCTGTGATCCCTTGTGATAGAGCATCAGGCACTGGCGATGCGTGTGAGACAGCCTGTGCCTGCCTGTCCTGGGCTTGTGGCTTCTCCTGCACTTTACCTGGTAGCCACAGCGTGGATTGGATCTTCGTTGACTTAAAGCCCATCTGTCCGTCACGAAGTGTGTACAAAACTAAACAATGTCATGACTTCTAAAGCACCTGTGTCAACGCCTACAGTTTAGGGGGGCGGCGGGGCGGGGGGTGGGGGGGTGGATCTGAGCAATTCCAGCTTAAATTTCTGGCTCAGGAGACAAAAGGAGGAGAGAAGATTGTGTGTTTTCCTACATTTATTTGTAAGGGATGAGCCATCGTCTCGATTACCAAGGAAAGTTATCAGAAGAGGTTACGGACTGGAGTCAGATGTGTTTGTTAGCCTTTGCTGCATCACATGCATCCCGAAATGTCAGCTCTGTGGACAGCTGCCAGCTCTGGCCTGGGCTGGCTCGGCTGATCTCGGCTGGGCTCTCTCTCTGGACTGTCATCAGCTGCCAGTTGACATGTGGCTCGAGGCTCGTGGCTGATCTAGGATGGCCTCACTCACTACCCGTGCTTGGCAGGCTGTCGGCCAAGGCATCTCAGTTCTCCTCCGTGTGGCCTGTCGTCCTCCATCCAGGCAGCTCAGGCTCAATCACATGTGGTCTCAGGCTTCCAAGGGCAGCAAGAGGGCAAGGCTCGGCACATCCGTGCTTTGGGGGCCTCTGCTTGAGGCATTTCTGCTAGAACCCCCATTGCTAAGGGGCAGGCCCAGAAGGATGGGAGCATAATTGGTGATCCTTTTGGCAACACATCCTCAGTGTTGCCAGTACTTGCTTCAACGGTTATTTACCCTCCAGCTTCCATGGCTCAGGCGGGAAGGAAAGACTCAGTCTATCACTCTCCTCCGAGGGGCCCCGGGTAGGGAATCTGGGACACGCGTGACCTGTACACACCTGGGCCTCCACACGTCCCATCCACACCAGGAGCGTGGGAAAATGAATTCTGACCAGAAGACTTTCCAAAGAGCCTGCAGTCAAGAAAGGGAGCCAGTTGTGGACTGCACATGCTCAGTGACCTGGTGGCTCTTTCTCCCTCATAGTCTAAATCCCATGCCGTCCCCCAGAAGCCCCTTGGAGAGGCCTATTTTTAAATCGGATTAGGGTTTCTGCAAAAAGCATCATTCCAGATGCACGTAAATCTACTTCTTATTCCCTTTTAATGGTTTTCCTTGTTTCATTTAATTACTCATGTTGCAATTAAACAATTTTTTTTTTCAGTGCAAAAGGACAGCATTTTAGCTACATGATAGGGTTTAATAGGCTTTGGAGGACTAGCCTACAAATCTCATCATCATTTATAACATTGGGTTGGTGTTTTTTTTTTATGGGGAAAGTATGTTCCAAAATCTAAACAGCCAAATTACAAATGAACTTGCAGAACTCAACCCATTTGTTAACAGGGAACTGTCTGCAATGCTAAAAATAAACACAAAGAGGAGAGCGTACTGCCCCTCCGTGTCATATGTTCACCATCAGCTTCTATAGATTTAGTTTAATTTCAAGGAGGAGAATTTCCTCCAAACCCAAATTCAGGGAGAGTCGACACACCAAGTAATTTCCTTTATTAAGAGACATGGAAGTGTGCCCTGACCGGTTTGGCTCAGTGGGTAGAGCGTCAGCCTGCAGACTCAAGGGTCCCAGGTTCGATTCCGGTCAAGGGCATGTACCTTGGTTGCGGGCACATCCCCAGTAGGGAGTGTGCAGGAGGCAGCTGATCGATGTTTCTACTCTCATCGATGTTTCTAACTCTCTATCCCTCTCCCGTCCTCTCTGTAAAAAAAATCAATAAAATATATTTTTTTAAAAAAAGAGAGAGACATGGAAGTGCCAATCACAGTAGCCACCATGGAGGCCAATCAAACGATGGACTTAGTGCAGACCAGCCTGGGCTTGATTGGCATGTGGGGAGAACTCCTGAGGCATCGGGGGGAGGGCGGCCCAGCACCCAGGAGGGCCGCCTGGGTTATGGCGGGGTCCGTGTCACTGAGGATTCCCCGTGGTGGCGCTTGGCAGCCTGGCTGTCTGGAGGAGTCTCAGCCATCCCACCCAGTCCCGCAGCAGTGAGGTGACTGCCACCCACAGCGAGAAGGCCAGGCCCTGGAGAAGGAGGGTCTTGGCGGAAGCCGGAGCCACCGGTTGGCTTGTTTGTGGTCATTTCCTCCAGCACCCCAAGAGCGGGGGCTGTGAGGGAAGCCTCCGCTGCGCTGTGTTCCGTGGGGGTTACAAATCTCACCAGCAGCTGGGGCACGCCAAGCTAGAGCGGTGGGCCTTCCTCCCACACGGTGCGCCTTAACCCCGTGCACTCGGAAGCTACCTGAGGACGCAGCTCAGTATTGAGTGCTTGCTGTGAGCCGGCCAGGCCTCTATAGTAAGTGTCTTTGCCCAGGTTAACCCCCTGCATCCCACAAGGATTGTACGAGGCAGGTGCCATGACCGCCCTCATTCTGTAATCACAGTGAGGCCACACAATGCCCAGGCTTGCAGGGTGGGCACGGGCCGTCCAGCTCACTGTTCTTCGGTGTGGTGCTGAGATGTGGGGATACAGGTCCTCGAGGGGTGGGGACACCTGTGCTCTGAGGTGGCGTGATGCTGAGGAAAGAGCCGTGGAGGAGGAGATTCATGCTGCCACCGCTCACCCCCGACTGCGCTCCAGGGCCTTGCCCACTATCTGCCCAGCACGGGCGCACCCCCCCCCTCCCGAGGCAGGAGCAGACAGACCCCACAATGCCGTCGCCCCGGGCGTCGGGGATATGCTGAGCGTCTGATTTTTATTCCCCCACAATATCAGGCTAGGGGAGGATATTGGACAGAATATACTGTACCCAGAATTCCTGTTAATGGGAATTCAATTGTAACAACTTGTCATCTGCCGAGATTAGAAGGGAATCGCGTGAACGTTGTGTGCGAAAGGCATTAAAAAGGCATTATGAATTAGATTCTACGGCACCACATCGTATTCCTTGTAAATAATTGAAGAAGAAACTGGCGCTTGAAATTTGGGATCATCCATTTCTGAGATCCCAGCAGTGCCCTCGCTGGGCTGATGGGGCCCCACTGATCCGGCTGCGGGGAGAGCCTGCACCTGGCAGGTCCGAAGGCGCCGAACAGTGAGCATCATGCGTCCAGAAAGATGCTTCCTCCAGCAGAAATGAGTGACTGCCGCCTCCGGCGTGAGGTTCTGGGTTTTCTTGCACCATCTTCTGAGTCCCCGTTTTTATGTCCCTCGCCTCCAGCCTCCAGAAGGCTGGTTGTTGGCCGGGGCCCCGGTGGGCACTGGCGCATCTCCGAGTCAGCAGCTGCCTGCCCACCACCACTCACGCCCGCCTCGGGCCAGGATCTGAGCGCCAGTGCAGCCATGGGCAGGCCGCCGCTCAAGCATCAGCAGCTTCCATCGAGGAACAAGCTCTGGCCAGACAACACCCACCCCAGTGGCTTCTCAGCCCTGCTCTGCCGTCCTGGCTGAGCCACCTCTCGGCTCCGACCCTAGTGTCTCCCCCTGGCCCTGTGAAAGACACGGGGGGCCTCCTGGCTGGGGCCAGGTTCTAGCTTTTATTATCAAAGCCAAGAACTTAGTTCAGAGCAGAGGAGTGGCTGCGCCTGGGAAACGCTGGAAGGAGAGGAGGGGGAGAAGCTCTGAGTCTTGCCCCACGTGCAGAACTGGCCAGAACAGGTGGACGCCCATCCTGCGTCCTGGCTTTGACTGTTCAGAAGTCCCTCTGTAGCTGAGCCCGCCCCATCCAGGGTGGACTGGAGGGCCTGGAGAAGTTCTATGACCGTTGCCAACTGTGCGGGCAGTTCGGACCAGCTGGTGGTTGGTGAGTCGGTGGCTCCCCTTGTCATTAGAGGGGTGGTTCCAGGTTTCCAAGTGTGACGTCTGTTGGCTGCCATGCCTGGGGCGACCAGGGAGAGGAGAGGGGGCTGCCCATGAAGGGGCAGTCAGGGCTAAAGGATCTGTTGGGCAATCAGCCAGTCATGTTAGTCAATCCTGGTTGCCATGCCTGCTGCACACCAGATCTGTAAGTACTGAACACACCTCTTTGCCTGGCACAGTGATGGGATCGGAAACCCGCACTCCAGATTCGGACTGCCCAAGTTCAAGTCCTGACCCTTCTACTTTCTGAAGCTGTGTGACCTTTAGCAAGTTACTTACCCTCTCAGAGCCTGGCTTCCTCTTCTGTAAATAATACCATCTATTTCACTGGGCTGTGGGAGGGCTGGGGGAGGGGGGATTGAGTGAATTAACATGCAAATGTCTACAGCAGTGTTCTGGTGACCTCCAGCCTCCCCACCTGACCCAGTCCAGCCCTCGGGCTGCTGCCCTGGCCTCGCGCCCCTCAGATGCCATGCAAGTTGGGGAACCAGGCCTCGCTCAGAGGCAGCATCTCCAGGCTCCCACCTCCAGTGCCCCCAACTCCTATACTTTGCTCATCAGGGGAAGCCATGAAACAAGGCAGAAATGATCTTTTTAGACTGGAAAAATAGGGCTGCTGCTGTTCTATGGTGGTGTGGTTTATGGTTTTCAAACATTTTAATTAGTGTCATTTTTTAATATAAATGCACCCCGATGCTTTGTGCAGGAAGGGCACGGTTCTTAAAACCTCAGAAATAAAGTAGGAAAATGACAGAGTGGCTATTAAAGTGTCACACTCAGATGTGTTATTATTATTATTGTTATTTAACATTTTTAGGCACCAACCCTGAGCCAGGAGCAGTGATGGAGGGTGGGGAGGCCCAAAGGTGCCTACGAGTCAAGTGTGGTGTTTGGCCCTGTCTGGTGTTGCTCCTTTGGTTGGAGCGTCATCCCAGGCACCAAAAGGTTGCTGGTTCGATTCCTGGTCAGGGAACATGCCCAGATTGTGGGTTCAATCCCTGTGCAGGAGGCAACCAATCGATGTTTCTCTCTCACATGGATATATTAAAAAAAAATTTTAAGAAAGTGTTGGTATTGTGGGCTCCCCGAGGACTGGCGTGCTCCCTCATCTGCCTGAGATGGCTCTGCCCACTGGGGAATGTCGCAGGAAGCAGGCAACCATCGGCCTTGTGGGCTGAGAACACAACGGGATCTAGGCTTGGGCCCCAACCCTGTCCTGTGGCCACTTGTGATGTCGCTAAGACCTCCCAGCTTCCCCAGGCCACTCGGGTAGGGCTTTGAGCTATGCTGTAGGATGGGCCTCCTCCGGAGCAACCCTCTCTCCCTTACATTTCTGAATCGATCAGAAAGCAGGGTTAGATGGACAGGACTTCACTTTCAGAGAGAGCACTCTCTGTATAGTGGTTCGAATAGTGGCCCCCAAATTACATGTCTGCACAGGACCTCTGAACATGGCCTCATTTGGAAATAGGCTCTTCGAAGGTGAAATTAAGGAAAGGTCCTCGAGGTGGGATCATCTGGGCCCTGCATCTAGTGACAAGGATGCTTTTAGGAGAAAGGAGAGAGAATTTGACACACGGGCAACAAGAAGACGGCCACAAGAAGACGGAGCGGAGGTTGGGGTGACGCTGTCATAAACCAAGGGACGCCCAGAGCCACCAGAAGCCGGAAGAGACAAAGGGGTTCTTTCTCCCCTCGAGCCTCCAGAGGGAGCGTGACCTGCAGACACCTTGATGTTGAACTTCCGGCCTCCGGAACTGAGAGAATAGCTTCCTGTCGTTGAAGCCACCCACCCCGTTTGTGGTCATCGGTAGGGGCCGCTCCAGGAAGCTGCTGCCTCCATGCAGGCTCTCCCCCTGGCATCTCCTTACAGGAGGCCCCCCTGGGGGGCGGGGCTGGATGCGGGGAGTTTCATCCAGGAGCAGGAGGGCCTGCTGCCTCCTGTCCGCTGCGTGGAAATGAAACACCATCACACCTTCTTCCTCGAGGTCAGAAAATGTTTCTACAAGCTTTCTAATGACCCCCCGCCCGCTTCCTGCGGCGTCTGGCCCCGGATTTGGAAAACATTCAAAGGGAAATTAAAGCGAGAAGCTCCAAGGGCTCCCATGTCCCTCTTGCAACCCACAGCGGCGTCCCCTCGGAAGGCGAAGGCGCCGGGCGTCGTTTACAGGTGCTGGTGTCCGCAGAGAGAGGCGGGCCGGTGCGTGCGGGCCCTGTGCGTGCGGGCGAGGCTTTGCTGTGGCCTCCATTTAAAGGGAGCCTCCGCCGGGCCTCTGATGCAGCCGGAGTGAGAAAATGGGAATGGACAGGCTCTGCTGGTTCCTCCTCCGGCAAAAGGCTCTTGATCAAACTCAGAGAGCCACTGAGGAAATTCTTTAAATCAAAAAACCACACAAGCCAAATAAAAGCTCCCAGCACTCACTGCTCCCTCTTCTCACAGACTCTAATGCAGAAGACAATTCTCTTTGCTGCCGTCGCTACTCCTCTTTATCTCCCGGTAATTGAAAGGAAAACATTTGCCAGGGCCGTGGTCTCGGACATTCCGAATCTTCTAAGGTCGCACCTCGACTGTGCGACTTCTAGCGGGTGTCGGTCCCAGTGAGGCACGGCGGGCCCTCCCCGGGCAGAAGGCCTCTCTAAAGACACACGCGCACCTGGATGGCACTGTACCCAGATGAAGCCGAGGTTTATGGGCCGATTTGAGAAATCGAGAGCTCCCCAGGCAGGCTCCAGGCAGGCTCGTGGGTCTGGGCTCTCTGTCTTTTCCCAGCTGTCCCCTTGAGCCTGGGTATGAAATTAGGTTGCAGCCCAATTGTTTACCCAGCTGTTGCTGGCGGCCCGAAGCCCATACCGAGGCAGGCAGCAGTGCTGGCCAAAGGGTATTTATTCTTTCACCAGCAGGGATTGGACACGGCGCTGTGTAACAGGCTCCTGCAAAAAGACCCCCTCCTCCCGGATTAACCCTCAGGGGATCAGAAGGGCAGAAACTCTGGGAATAGAGAATCGACACTGGGGAAAGTATTGGTACCGCCCGTGGCGTTCACACTGCTGATTTAGGTCTTGGTCGTGACTTAACGACTTGGGTTTAATTTCTTCTTTTTTTTAAATATATTTTTTTATTAATTTCAGAGAGGAAGGGAGAAGAAGAGTGAGATAGAAACATCAGTGATGAGAGAGATCATTGACTGGCTGCCTCCTGCACGCCCCCTCCTGGGGATCGAGCCCAAAACCGGGCACGTGCCCTTGACCGGGAATGGAACCTGGGACCCTTCAGTCGACAGGCCAGTGCTCTATCCACTGAGCCAAACCAGCAAGGGTGACTTGGGTTTGATTTCTTTTGCAGCGGTTCTCAACCTTCTGGCCCTTTAAATACAGTTCCTCCTGTTGTGACCCAACCATAAAATTATTTCGTGGCTACTTCATAACTGTAATGTTGCTACTGATATGCATCGTCATGTAAATATCTGATATGCAGGATGGTCTTAGGCGACCCCTGTGAAAGGGTCGTTCGACCGCCAAAGGGGTCGCGACCCACAGGTTGAGAACCGCTGCTTTAGAGGGACATATGAACCGTCTGAGCGAATCCCGTCCCTCCAAGCCTTTGGTGACATTACAACCCCAGGGTGGCAGTGCAGGGGTCCTCAGGCACAGTGGCTGGGCGATGACGTGGGGACTGAGAAGCAAGGGCTGCAGCCCTTGGTGCAGGAAACTGCACTCAAACGAGGAGGTGAAGTGGAAGACACAGACCTTTGTACCCACCAGACCCCTGGGCAGACACTGCCGTCGGCCGGTACAGGTGTGCAGAGGGACGCCAGGGTCCCTCGGGAAGCCCAGAGGACTGAAGGGACTGGCTCCGTTTTCCCAGCGTGCAAGCGACTGCTCCGAAAACCAGTGCCTCCAAAGGTCAGGGCGGTTCTCGCCAGCGCGAGGCAACATGGCAGCTGAAATCAGTATAAGAAAGGAGATAGATTACAGGAGGCGGAATCCGTCACTGAAAGATTCTTGGAGCCGAGCAGTGATCGCTGCAGCTCCCTGCTCCCTGCTAACCAGGAGATTTATGTGACAAGATTATCGATGGTGTTAAGCACATTGAGAAGAGAGGATTATACCTGCTTCTGGGTCAGTTCCGTGCCATCAGGCCCCGGTCTGGCCAGCGTGTTAACAGATGGACTGCCGGCTGGACGAAGGTGAAGCTAAATATTTGCACAGTCACGGGAAGCGGGGAGGTTCAGGCGAGGAGTCCAGTGCTGGGTGGCTAAGTTCAAATCCAAGGGAAGGATGTGGCTCAGGGCCGCAGCCAGTCTGATGGGAGTTCCATGTCCACCTCCTCCCTTCCTGCTCCCCCGCACCCCCAGTCCTGGCGCCTCCCCAGAGCTCTGGCTCCGTGGTGTCGGGAGGCATTGCGGAGTGAGGGGAAGGAGACTGCTGAGCCCAGCCACCCTCCCAGAAGTGAGCTCCTCACCATGGCAGGCTCCTCTCATGGGGGGAGCAGCTCTGCCATGGGAGAGCGTTGGCATGGGAGCGGGCGGAGCTGCTGGGAGGGTTCCTGGTGGCTGTGCAGGCTGCTGGCATGTGGTCTGGGGGCCTCGCTCCCTCTCCGCGGCTGGAGCCCAGCGGGGCCCGGACTGTGCAGAAGGGCGAGTGGCCGGCCTCTGAGAGGCCTCACTCGGAAGGAAGCCTCCTTTCTCAGGGGCGGCCAGCTAACCCTTGAAGCGGCACCCAGAGCTTAAGTGAAGTGAGACCTTGGAAAACATCACTTTTTAAAAATTGGGGTAAAATATGCAGACGCATAAAATTCACCATCTTCATTTGCACAACTCGGTGGCATTTAGTACGCTCACAGGTCTGACAACCATCATCCCTCTCCAGTTCCAGAACATTCCTTTCACCCCGAAAGGAAACCCCATCCCCTGCTCCCGGAAATAGTCCTGGCTGGTACTGCTAGGTGGTTAGAGCGCCAGCCTGTGCACTGAAGGGTTTTGGCTTCAATTTCCAGTCAAGGGCAGGTACCTGGGTTGCAGGTTCAATCCCTGGCTCTGGTCGGGGTGCATGTGGAAGAAACCCAATCGGTGTGTCCCTCTTACATGGATGTTTCTCTCTCTCTCTCCCCACTCCCCTTCCTCCCTTCCACTCTCTCTAAAATACAATGGGAAAAATATCCTCAGGTGAAGAGTAACAAAATATAAACTAAGGGTAATAGATGGACTCATGGAACATCCACTTGGCCAACATGGTAGGAGGGAGAGGGCCTTGTGCTTGGTGACCTGTTGCCTGAGCACAGGCCATACACGCTGTGGTTTAGTGGTCTGAACTCCCCCTGCCCTCCCCGCCCCCCGCCCCCGGCCCTGCCAGCGTCTTCCTTCACTCCGCGGCCCCAGTTCCTAGCCTAGCAGCCGCACATGGCAAGCCCCGGCGACCCTGATGGGACGGAGGGACAGAAAAGCAGTAATTCAGCAGCCGAGATGCTGCTTGTTTGGGGACATCGCTCTTTGTCCTTGAGTTGTCGTGCTTGTGAACTCCGCACCGAAAGAAGCAAACCCGGCGTAGGAAGAAAAGGGCCTTCGCGGTGCTCCTTTTAATTAGGCGCCCTGTGAAATTGCAGCAATTTTGCACCGTGGTTTCCTCTCAGCGTGTCTGGAAGCTCCGAGGAAGCTCTTAACCAAGGAAGCCCGGAGTTCGTTTTATTCTTTTCCTCCTTATTTTCTTTCGAAGACCAATTTACTGTTTCTTTAACAGTTTGCTTTTTGCCTGCACCGTTCTCGGAGATCTGTGCTGTAACAATGCTCCCTCACAAAGAGGCTGGTGCGCTGCCGGGATCCCCAGGGCCCCCCACTAATCACTTTTGATGGAGTAAGACTTGGAGAATCAATTATTTTGCCTTATCGTCTGAAGAAATGCACTGTTTTCTCGCCTTCTTACATGGAAATCTAAGCCACCCGGAGCGCTGCTCCGGCCCCTCCCTGCAGCCACCCTGGGCCGCCCCGGTCCCCCCTGCCAGTCCCCTCCGCTCTCTGGCGGGACCTGGAAAGATCAAAGGGACAGATGACAGTGCTTGGCACCCATTTGTCACTCCATTGGAGCGAACCAGTCGCCGCGTTAACAGTCAGGCCTTGTCCCGTGTTTCATGAATATTTTAGAATGTTTGCTGGCAGGATTCTCACTGTGCTGTGTCCTCCTCGGTGTACGTGTCACCCATATTCCAGGGTTTAATCGGAGCTTCAGGGGACAGAAGCACCGCTCCCCATTAGTCTCCTTCGTTACCCTGAGACAGGCCAGCCCCGCCGCTCCGTGCCCGGGGTCTGAAGCCCGAGCGGGCTTTCTCGCTGTTGCCACCTGAGTCCTGACCAGGCAGGGCAAGTGGTCTCGTTTTGATTGACAGAAACCTTAGGGGCTGCAGAAGGAACGGCTGAGTGCCGGCCCCCCTGGGGCTTTTTTCTCACGTGGCTTCCGGCCCGTTCTTCTTTTTTAAAAAAAAATATATTTCTTTATTGATTTCAGAGAGGAAGGGGGAGAGAGAGAGAGAGAGAGAGAAACATCAATGATGAGAATCATTGATCGGCTTCCTCCAGCACGTTCCCTACTGGGGATCAAGCCCACAACCCAGGCATGTGCCCTTGACCGGAATCGAACCTGGGACCCTTCAGTCCGCAGGCCGACGCTCTATCCACTGAGCCACACCAGCCAGGGCCCCGGCCCGATCTTCTTGCCGACCCGTTTCTGGACCTCCTCGCTCCTCCTTCCATGCCCCTGACCCGCCTGTCTTCAGGTTCCACCTGCGTCCCGCCCCACCCGGCAGCCTTCACAGACACCGAGGACAGTTCTGGAGTCCCCGCCCCCACTGTGCACTTGGGCTTGACCCGTCCCCTCCTGAGGACCCCATGGCAAGGCCTGCTCTTCCTCCCGCCTCGCCACCGCGCAGCTGGATACCACGCGGGCCTCGGGAGGGAGGCTGAATTGGGAAGGGGCTGCATGGTGCCCGGCCTCGCCCTTTGCCCAGTGGGAGAACCACCCAGGGAGCAGGCCCAGGAGGCAGAACAATGGACTCTCCTTGGCTAAGCAGTCACATAGGCTCCCAGTTTGTGGACAAAAATGAGACTGTGTGCCGAGCGTCTCCAGGCCCTGAAATGGAAAAACCGCTCTGAATCCCAAATTCCTGACGGCTCCCTTTGAAAGAGGCTCCCCATTGCCCCCATCTGGTGCCAGGTGGCGCACTGTTTGTGAGGCTAGGCACCTGGCACAGGGTGGGCTCTGGAGGCCAGGTGGGGGCTCCTTACCGCCCGGTGACAACTCAGCCACGTTCACTGAGGGGTGGTGTCTTGGTGCCTGACCTGGGCGCGGCCCTTGTGGCAGGGTCTGCACTGGGCATGTCAGGGGTGAGGCCAACGTGGACCCTGCCCATAGTGGAGCCCGGTGGGGGGCGGGGGTCAGGATGGCCAGCAAGTCAAGCAGCATATAGACATGAGTGAGCCTTCCTGGGAGGACACGGCTGATGGTGGGTCTGGAGCCACCACTCCCATCACCCTCACGTCTCTCATGGCACCTGAGGGACAGGTGAAGGGCTCGGCTGTACTAGAATCTTGGGGAATGTGGAATCTGGATCCTTCTCGGACCCAGGATTCTGATAAACACACAATCTCACACTCGCGCTCCATGGACTCTAAGGCCTGTGAGTGCAGAGCAGGAGCGATGCTCCGGAGCCAGGCCTGCACACACAGATGTGCAAGATGTGGGGTGTGGAGAAATGAGCCCCGAGGTCCGGAGGCCTGGGGTCAGCTTGGCAGCACCTGCCCACACAGTCTCACCCTGAGAGCATCTACAGCGTTCCATTCATCAACTGCTGACACCCACGCCATGGGGGCTGCAGGGGGAGGGGGCTGAAGGGGCCTTTCCTCAGGGGCCCCAGCCCAACCCCGAGGTGCCCGTGGAGCAGGCAGAGTCCCACATGCCGCCTCTCCCCCAGCCCCAGTGGATTGATCCGGAATCCCTAGGACTGCAGCTTAGATCCTCGTCTCCAGAGAGGATGGTTCCTGCACTGGGGGCTGAGGCCCGAGTGGGTCAGGGCTGTCTCCACCGGCGTCTGGAGGATACGGAGCGGAGGCAGAGAGACTGCTGGGCCCGACCTGGAGACCCCCCGGCCAGATGAGCTGCCTCACCCCCAGCGCTCCTGTTAGGCCCGGTGAGGGTGCTGCCTCCCAGGCACCCTCAGATGGTCTCCCCGCACCCTCAGACGGTGAGCGCTGTGGGGGTGCGGGGTCCGGTTCAGCTTGGCATCAGGCTCCGACCGTGCCCCAGGGTGGATGATTTGAGGCACGGGTCCTCCTGGCCGCATCCTGTCTGCCCGCTTGCACGTCGCACCGTAATTCCTCAGGCTCAGGACCCGCCTCACTCATCCTTCTCTCCCTCGGGCCCAGTGGGGTTTGACATGTTGAATGTGCTCAATAAGTGTCTGTTCATCTGATGTAATCAAATCGCTGGACTGAGGCAGCAAAGGGCTTGGCGGCTGTGTGCCCCTCGCCTTGGGCCCAGCCGGCAGGGATGGAGGGAGGCCTGGCCTGTCATCGAAGACCCGACACCTCCCCTGGCGAAGGAGATATTGATTCTGCTGTTTGTTTTGCAAGGAAGCTGCCCCCACGGGGACGGTCAGATCCAGAGCAAGCCAAATGGAAACTGAAGGCGGCGGCACTCTTACAGCTGGGCTATTAATAGGGCGGCCGGGTGTGTCGTGGGGGGGGGGGGGGGGGGGGCCAACGTGGGGCCGCCCAGGAGCGTGGGCCTTGGGGTTACTCTGGAACCCCACCTCCCTCCCACCTCTGCTCAGCTCCCCTTCGCCCTGCCGCAGCCAGAGCTGGAAATGCCGCAGTGTCAGCCCAGGTCGCCTTTCAAGTGGGAGCCAAGTCGAGCAGCCTTGGCCAGGACTCCAGCAAAGAGGTCCCAACACTCTGCTGGACGCAGCCCGGGGTCGGCACGGAGGCACCTGGGAGCCGGCCTTTCCCTCTGCTTCAGGGGGAAACTGCAGTGCAGCAGAGCAGGGCCAGCCCCGCAGCCATGTGGGTGCCACACGGTCCACAAGCTAAATCCCGGACCCCCACTCCCCAGGACGGGTCTCCGAGGAGCCTTCCCAGATACTGGGGCTCGGTGGTCTGAGAAAGGAGTGCTGGTGTCCGGTGTGCGGGCGGAGGAAGCTGCCACGAGCGGCACCAGCTGTGCACGGAGCCTCGGTGGACTTCCGTCCCGGGCCCTGCCACCTTGCGATAACTGACAAGGGAATGTGGAATCTGGATCCTGTCTGAAGGAGGCTCCTGTCTGAAGGAGGCTACCTAAGCACCAGGAAATGGAGCGGCTAGCAGAGCCGGAGGCACAGTGTTTAAACCCTGCGTGTTCAGGTACAGAGGCCTAGGGAGAGAAGGGACCTGTCCAAGGGCACTCAGCATCGATGGCAGAGCTAACTGGATAGCCTGGCCTCCTGGCTCCCGGGCCCCACCCCCACCCCCATCCACCCCCTGCCTCTTGTTGCCTTTTCTGATGGATTCCTCTTGTACTTTACCTGCTCAGGTACCAGTGAGGGACGCAGCCTTGAAGGAAGCTGACATTCTGGAGTTTTCTGTGTCTCCCCAAGCAGTGGTCTCACCTGGTTTTCCTCAAAGGCCCTGGGCCGGGCCGGCTCTCCAGCCTGCTGTTTGTTCAGGCTTTGGCCCAGATGTTTTGTCCATTTCACACTCCCCGTCCAGCTCTCCGCGGATTATTTCCTGTAGGTTTTTGCATCTGCCCCTGCCAAAGTATGTGGGTTGATGTTCAAGACCTTAAAACTCAAGGAGCCTTCAGAGCAATAAATTCCGTCCAAACTCCAGGCGTCCTGCCCAGACTCTGCCTTCCTCTCCAGACCTACACGAGGCCCACGGGTGGCCAAGCCCGCGCTGCTCTTACCACCCACCGGGTGCAGGAGGCTGCCTCTCACTCCCTGGACTGTAGGGGAGCATCTCAAGTCTAGGCCACCTGGAACTGGGGGTCCCAAGCAGCGCTTCTAGGACCCGAAGCCTTCAGCTCCCAGACCCAGCGCGAGGCTAGGAGGGTCAGCAGTGAACCAGGGCATCCTTTATTCATGGAGGTTGGGGTAGGGCCAGCCAGAGAGCAGTAATGTATTCATTCATCACTCAATCATTAAAGGTTTATTTAGCACCTACTGTGTGCCTAATCAAACCGAACATCCCTGTTTTTATGGTGCTTACGTGCTAATGGATGGAGACGCAATAAAATAAACAAGTGACTGTCATATGGTGAACAGTGCTCTGGAGAAGTGAAGCAGAGAAGGAAGTCAGAGATGCAGGTGGGAGGCAGGGTTTGCTGCAAGTTTAAAGGCCTGTGTAGATGACACCTGACCGGAGACCTGGAGATTTCTGGGCAGACTCACTGGAAGCAGAGGGAGGAGAAGGCGGGAAGGCCTGAGGGAGGTGTGTGCCTGGCCGGTGCCCCGGGACATTGGAACTGGACCCCTCGGGCTGAGGGGGGCACAGGCAGAGCTGGGGCACAGTCCAGAGGCTCCCACAACCCCTCTGATCACAGGCCAGTCCTCCTCCTGGGCTCCCAGTCCAAACAACCAGCTGCTTCCTGGGCAAAGCCCTGAGTGCGCCCGGCACCTCCGCTCACCTCACATAGCCCTTCACCTCAGCCTCCTGCTGGGTTTCCTGACCCGATCCCCACTCCGGCCCAGGTGTGCATCCTTGCCTCCCCGCCCCCTTACCGCCCACAGCTGGTGGCTGGTCACCATCCTCCCCTCCTCTCCTCCCCGTGGCCACAGTGCAAGGTCCTCAGCCGACTCCCCTGGGGCATTGCAGGGCAGGGGAGCCACCCAGCGAGGCGCCCAGGTCCACGTGGCGGCAGGCGTGAGGCCTCCTGGGGAGCACAGAGCTTGTTCCTGCCCCGCCAGGCCGGTGGCAGCGGGTTTGCCCCGGGGTCAGCCTGCTTTGAGGTCCCCTAGGACTTTGAGCAGAAGTTAGCAGTCTCCTTTGCAGAGTGGACATGCGCGGTGTGGTTTGCTCTTTGAGTCCATCGTGGAGTCACAGAAATTAGCAAGCAGGAGGAAAAGGGGGTCCCGGGTGCCCTGGTTGAATTAGAGTGGCCAGGGTCCCTGTGGGAGAGGGGCTCCCCACGTTCTGGGAGCACTTGGCAGAGAGCGTCTGTCACCCACGCGGAGAGAGAACATCTCAGTCGTCAGGGCACCCGTCGGGTGGTCTGTTGACAGGTCCGTGATTTCTAATGTCTGCGGTTCAAAGGAGGCGAAAATCAGTCATCTCCCCCGTGTTCGGTTACCAATCCGGGTGGCTGGCGCCGTGCAGACACTGAAGGTCTGGGCCCGGATGTCTCCCCTGCCTGTCTACCTGGAAAGGGGTGCGTTGTCCCAGAGAGTGAATGGGGTGGACGAGAGCTGCAGGCCTTTCTCTCTTCCTGGGGGCCCGTCTCCCCAGGGTGCTGATGACCCCAAAGTCTGTGGGTCCCTCTTTCCCATGGGGCGCCCCCCCCCTCCTCTGGGGCAGTGGTGAGGGATGGGAAGGCATTGGACCCCTCAGAGGACGTGGGGTCAGGACGGGGGGTCCAGGGAGCCTGCCCCCATCTGCTGATCCTTCGGCACCTAAAACCCGGACTCTGAAACACCGTGTCTACACCTGGGAAAGGCCTCCCTTGCCGCTCCCCTTTAGACATCTCTGCGTGCAGCAGCTCGGAAGCAATGGATTGATTCTAAGGGAGACCCTAGGGAGCATGGAGTGAGAGAAGTCAGGGGTGCACTTGCGGCCAGGAGTTTCTGCCTGGGGTTTCCTGGGCTGGCGTTCGGGGAGCTGCCGGCTCCAGGGAGCAGGCATGATCTCCGGGTACAGCGGGCGCCGGGCTGTGGGGGGGCAGGGTGCTCCATCACCATCTGGAACTGATTGGCGTTTTCCTGAAACCAGAGGCCGCCGCAGGCTTCCTGCCCGGCTTCCGCGGGCCCTGGAATGGTTCCACCCGCACCCAGGGCCAGGGACATCTCATTCCCGGGATGATGGGTGTCCCAGACCCTGGAGCGCCCGCCCGCCGCCAGCACCAGCCCCCGCTTCTGGTAGGCCTCTTTCCATTCTTTCCATTGTGCTTCTGTAACCGCGTTACAGTCGCCGCCGGAGTTTCAGGGCTCCCTCTCTCCCGCACTCCAGCCTCCCCGGGTCTCAGCCTCCAGGACTGAAATGCTCTCTCCCCGTCTCCATGAGGAATTGGTGAGGACAGAAAAGAGGCAGGAAATTAATGTCCCAGCCTCCAGGCTCCACCGGCATTAGATGGAATTAAAGCAGAATAATGAGTCGATGCACACACAGCTCTGTTGTTCTTTCATTTTCCTTTCAACATGCACGCCGTGAACGCTTCCCCCGTCCCGCACCGTCTTGGGCTGGGAGCGCCCTGAATGAATTTACATACCAAATGGGTTTTAATTTTATATTTTCCCTTAAGGTCAGGACATTTATTTATTATCATTATTTATTACTGAAGCACGAATGGTTTTAATTATTTTGGTGTTCCTCCCACAAAGCAGGATCGCTGCTAGCGCCGGAGCGCTTTCCGTTTCCGCTCACATCAATAATATAGTTTTTAATTTTATGAAGATTTAGTATTCGTCTGCTTTGTAAATTAAAGTCATCGCTTACCGCAACAGAGACGGAGTGCGCGGGACATCCTGGTGGACTGCCTCCGCGTCTCCTCTGGGGATCGCTCTCCCAGCGTGAATCGTCTCGGGCAGGTGCCCGGAAGGGGGCCGTGCCCGCTGGCCAGGAGGGAGGAAGGCAGGGGAGAGAACTGAACCCCTTCGGCCACCAGCTCTCCCTTGCTTCTCCACACATTACCCCATGTGTTCCCCACAAAATCCCTTATCGCCAGCATGTGGGTCTCTCCTCTACCGATAAGAAAGCTGAGGCCCCTGCACGATAATGAACTGGCCGGAGACCTCGAAAATGCAAGGGACAGGTGCAGATCCAAGAAGGTGTGACTCCAGGGCCCACCCCTTCCCTCCTCCCTCCGAGCCCTCTCTGTGCCAGAGGTCAGTCCCCGGCCCGGGTGGAGGCTGGTGGAGGCCCTGGCCAGCCTGGCTGGGAGCAGAAGCAGCAGGAGGGGTGGAGGGCAGCGGCCACCAGCCAGGCCGTGGGTGTGACTGTGTGTTTGCGGGTGGATGGAAAAGCATCCTGATTGTCTGGGGGGCAGAGGCCCTCCGTGGTGCCTCAGGGCAGTACCCCCAGTATACAGCCAGGAAATTCATTCCGGCTCCCCTGGAGTATCCCCTTCCATAACCAGGGTTCCTGTCTGTAACTCGCACCACCACCCCCCAACCCCCCCCCCCGCCTCTCCGAGGCCCTCCCGCCCTCCCTGGCCTGGCCTCCCCCTCTGAAGCATCCCCAGAAGGCAGCGTGTTCACACCGTTCCATGGGACCAGGTCCACTTTGCTGCCAGCGTAGCCTCTGGAATGAGCAGGCTGTTGGGGTTGCCATGGAGAAGCTGGGCCCTTTGGTGGTTGGAGCTGTGCGGTGGCAATTGAAGGCCCTCACCCGCCAGCCAGGGCAGCAGCTCACACCCTGGTGGCCTCCCTGGGCGGCAGATCCCCTTCGCTCGGACCTCCGGCAGCTGCACCCCCACCCCTGAGGGCTATTAGCCGGTTAAAAACGTGTGAAATGGAAGTGACTTTATGCTGCAGGGCTCAGTCAGCCCCTGGGAGGCTCCCTCTCCACGCAGAGGCCTCCCTGCCCTGGTGGCTGCGTCCCCGGGGAGAGAGGCGGGAGCCGGCTTCCCCACCACGCTCATGTCAGCGCAGCACAGAGGCTCGGACACGCGCTCGCCGTGGTGAATCAGAGGCCCGGCCACCCTCCCTCTCCATGCGCACCACGTGGCTTAAATTTAAGCGGAAAATAGAGCTCACTCCGAGTCATCCTTCTCCATAACGGAAGATGGGATTGTGTTCGCGGGAATCGGCGTGTTAGGGGATGTCCCCTGCCAGAGCGGGGATGTACCTCTTTAGCGTCTCTTTAATCCCTCTCCTGCGAGCATCGCCCGCTCCGCTAAATGGGGGAGCCAGAAGACGCCGAAGCTGGGCCGAGTGTCTTTCCCTGGGAATGATGAAGTTCTTTCCTCCATCTCAGACACAGGCTCCCCCCGGGGGGGGGGGGGGGGGGCGGGCATAAATAAATAACAGCTTCCTGGGGTGTACTTTGCCCATTTTTCAGATTTTCTTACTCGTGGCACTAACTTAAGTGGTACTACTGGACCGGTACCAGCCAGATAGGGGTCTGGGGAGGCAGGGCGTCTCAGGGCTGCGTTCATAATCAAATAGTTAATGGCGAAGTCTCTTCCCACTGAAAAGGGAGAGGAAATAGCTTTCAGAGCCAGATCTCTTGCTGCTTTATCCAGGGGGCTCCCCAACAGCCAGAGCCGTGCATTAGAAAGACGTTTTCAGCTTCCTTTCAAAAGGTGGGAGTAGGCACTTGTTGGCCAGGTACCCTGTCTCCCGGAGGAGATTGAACCTGGCTATGGAGGGGCTGCCTGAGGTCACAGAGGGAAGAGGCGTGCCTCCTGCTCTGGGGTCAGAAAGAGGTTTTGTGTGCTCAGAGACACGCCGTCTGCTGAGTGTGCACGTGGGCCCAGGCCCCTGGTGGGAATATTTTCTCTAAAACCGGTGTCTGTGAGGCCGCCTCTGGGGCTGGCGTTCTGTCAGTCTGGAAGGGGACTTGGGAGCCCTAGTGGTTCTTCTAAAGCAGTGGTTCTCAACCTTCTGGCCCTTTTAATACAGTTCCTCATGTTGTAACTCAACCATAAAATTGTTTTTGTTGCTACTTCATAACTATAATGTTGCTACTGCTATGAATCGTCATGTAAATATCTGATATGCAGGATGGTCTTAGGCGACCCCTGTGAAAGGGTCGTTCGACCGCCAAAGGGGTCGCGGCCCACAGGTTGAGAACCGCTGTTCTAAAGAGGCGTCCCTGGAGGTGCATCTTCCGGGGCCTCCCCATCCTGCCTGCGGAGCCCCGGGACCTCACGCTAAGGTGGCTGCGCCACTGCTGGGCCTGCTGCCGGGAGTAAGGCCCCTTTCCAGTCTGGGGAGCCCTTGGCGGGGCAGGACTTGGAGGGACCAGAAAGTCAGCTGGGTGGCTCTCCAGGGCTGGAGTCAGAAAGAGGTTCTGTGTGCCCATCGCAGGGGCCCAGTGTCCAGGCTGAGCTCACCTGAGGTCGGACTGATGATTGACGTCTGTTGAATCTTTACTGCCTTCCAGGCACGAGTGAGTGCCATGCACACATTTTTGTATCAAATCCTGTAGGACAGGAATTATCCCATTGTAAGATGAGAACGCTGAGACTTAGGGAAGTTCATTTGCCAAGACCGTTTGTAAAACACGTGACCTTCTCAGGTTTTGACCTCAGGTTCATCTGACTCCACAACTCCGCAAGAGTTTAACATCCTTGTGTTTGCCTCAAGCAAACTGAAAATTCAGGTGGCATTCCTTGTCCCTGCACACGCACGGACACACTCACACATCTGTGCGCGGGCACACATAGCCCTGTCCCGGTCCCACCGACGCCCCCCTAGGCACAGCTCCCCCGGTGGCCGTGGATGGCTGCGTGGGAGCTCTCGCTCCACAGTCACAGGGACAGCCGAGGACAGATCACAAGTGCACAGCACAGGGGGTCTGCAGCAGAACGCTCCCAGGGTGCCCTGGCGGCCCGCGCGGCCCAGGGGAAGGCTCCGCAGAGGCCTGGGCCATGGTGCATTTGCTCATGATGGAGAGCGTTCATCGGGCCAGGTTCCCGGGCTGTCCTGCCCGCGCTGCATGGGGAGCCTGGTAGCTCAGAACGAACAGCATTGAAATTCAGAACTACAATGCCTGTGCCCACCAGCCAGATCATGGGGTGGCCTTCTTCACACCCCGAAGGCATGGGGAGGGCTGGGCGGGGGAAGCCAGGCTTGGCACGGAGCCCCTTAGGAGCTGCCATTGCTCTGGCCAGCTTGCCGGGGGCCGGGTCCCAGGAAACCCCCACATTCCGATCTGATCGGCATTCTTTTCTATTTAAGGAATGTTTATTACTTAAGCAGCTGCACTGGGGAGGCAGGGTGGAGCCAAGTAGAGAATGTTAGAGGTTAGAGAACAGTGAGGAGGCACCATGCAGGATGGTCTGGCGCTGGTGACAAGGACGCCAGCTGAGCTGCCAGCTCAGGGCTCAAGGCCCAGGTGAGCCTCTGGCCTGCAGAGTCCCTCAGCAAGTCTTGGTCTGGCTTCCTCGTCTCATAGCCCCGAATGGCTGGCTCACTGGCGGTCGTAGAGAATGTCAGGGATCTCTCCAACCAAGCAAGCCAGGCTCTTCGCATCAGAAATAACAGGGAAAGGTCTGGAAGGAAATGTCAGTTTCTTTAGCCACCTCTTCAATTGCCATCAACTGCAAAAGGGGTGACGTATCTTTAAATATGTTTAAAATATATTATCTATCTATAATAATAAAAGCATAATATGCTAATTAGACCACATAACCTTGAAGCCGGAGCTGCAAGGAAAGCCCGGGTCCCAGGTGCCAGAGGGAAGCTGGTGCTGGCAGCCAGGGAAAGGAAGGCCTACTATTGCATGAATTTCATGCATCAGGCCTCTAGTATATATATAAAAGCTTAAGTGACCAAACAACTGAACTGGTTGACCAATTGCTATGACGCATACTGACCACCAGGGGGAAGCTCCTGTGTTGAGCATCTGCCCCCTGGTTGTCAGTGTGCTCCCACAGTGGGAGCGCCACTCAGCTGACCAACGGGCGCCAGACGCAGGGCTCACGGCTGGCCGCAGCAGCCTGGAGACCACAGCAGAGTGGCAGTGAGCCTACTGAGCAGCAGTGGCAGCAGGCACAGTGGGGCCTGGATGAGCAGGAGCGGCAGGCAGGAGCAGTAGGCGGCATTGGACTGCCAGTTTTGATGTGATCCTTGCAGGCTATGCCAAGGGACCCCACCAGTGCATGAATCTATGCACCGGGCCTCTAGTATGTTATCTAATATACCACATACACTCAATATAGAAAATGTAAATTTTTGTATATTTACATGCCTATGTGACATGTGCCTGTGTACATGTAAATATACACAAATACATATACCTATGTATTCTGGAAAAGGGAGAACACGAGGAATTCTAAATGCGTATACTGGTACTCACCCTTAGTTGTACCCATGGCTGTTTTGTTTTGTTTTGCCCTCTAGCATTTTCGGTTGTGAGGTCAAGGAATGTGTGTGTTGCTCTCCGTAACTGAAAAACAAAGGGGGAATGAGCCCGGCCTCTTTGCAAGGTGCCCCTGGGAGCCACGCTCCCCTCGGATGCTTCTTCCACGTGTTGGCGACATCGAGCTCCTCTGGGTTCAGCCTGACTGCCCAGGTTTCCTCATTCCACAGCCTTCCTCAAGGTGTCCCCAGAGGGCCGGCCTCCCTCGCATCCTGCAGGGAACCTTAGCTGTGCCATCTGAGGGGACACCTCACATTAGCCAGATGTGTCCTTATAGTTTAAATGCAGGGCTAGGTTGGGAGTGAAGAGGGAATTTTCCCGCATGTGAGCTGGAACACGGCCCGAGCTGGAGGTTGGTGACACCAAAATAATTGGAGGTAAGAGCTGTGAGGCCATTAAGATAAATGTTTGACATAAAAAATGTGGGCTGGTTCATAAAAGGTTGCAGTGACACCAGGTCATAGTGACAGCTTTTCAACAACTGCATGAGCCTCCGAGGGAAGGGAATCGGCATAATGAATTATGGGCCTTCTGAGCACACAGCATCTTTTTATGGGCATAGATCTAAGGGGAGGACGGAGTTATTCAACCTGGCCCATGTTGAATAGCATTATTGTTAAAACAGGAGAGGAGCCAAGTAAACGGACGGGCGGCTTAAACACTCAGCTGCGGAGGCAGAAGGGCCTGGGTCTTCCCGCCTGGGCACAGGGCACCTCCTCCTGCCTAACAAGTGCCTTTGTCCGCGGAGCCCGGCGCTGACGTCCACCTTCCCTGTGAAGGCCGCCTCGGCTCCTCCGCAGCTCAGCTGTTGGTGCAGTTCTGCCCTTTGGATGAAATGGCCTCCATGGACGCGCGGATGAGACGCGTGCAGCCCTTCCGACCTGGGGTGTTCTCCGGGTGGGAGAACCCTGCAGAAAGAAGGGAGCTCGGGAAGGAGTGGGACCCGCTGGCTGGGAGATGGGAAAAGGCCTGACTCCCAGCAAACCCTCTGATCAAGTTCTGGTCCCTGAAGCAGGGGGCACCTTTCCTCAGCTAATATATAATAACAATCTATATATATAAAGGGCTAATATGCATAGTGTCCCCTTGGGAATTCAACCAGACCAGGAGTCCGATCGCTCGCTATGATGTGCGCTGACCACCAGGGGACGGCGCGGAACGAAGGAAGGCCCCAGAGGCCCTGATCGCCAGCCAGGCCTAGGGACCCTACCCGTGCACAAATTTCGTGCACCGGGCCTCTAGTATATAATAATAGCAGCGACAAGGATAGCCATCAATCCTTGAGTGCCTACAGTGTCTCTGATCCTGCACTGGGCACTTCTCGTCCTCTCATATAACCCGAGGGTATAAGTGTTGTTATTCCCGTTTTGCAGATTAGAAAATGAAGGCTGAAGGAAGTTCATCTGCAGCTGGCTAATGTTCACACTGTTTGGAATGCAAATCTGGATCTGTCTGAGCCCCCATCGGGGCCCCGGCCACTACACCGTTCTGTAACCACGCGTGAGCATCCACACGCCGGAAACGGAACCAAGAGCATCGTCAGAATGGGGAAGAGCTTGCCGGGGGGCCCTCTGGGGCTCAGCAAGGGGCGGTGCAAGATTGGCTCCGCCACTGACGTTCACACAGGTTTTAAACGGGCTCCGCTGGGGAGGAAGGCGTCCTTGGTAGTAAGAGGTCTGAGCCCGTGACTTCCTTCTGGGTGTGAGAATGTATATGAATCACTTGCTAATGGCAGTTAAATGAGATGAAGTCATTTATGTGGCTGTAAAGGAGCCAATTTCCACCCTGGCGCAGGCATATGTACTCGTGCCTCCACTGTCCGTGGGCTGCCACACCTGTGCTTGTGAATGAGGCCCGCTGGGGTCTTTGCCCTCAGATAAGGACAGGCCCTGGAGGGACCCCCTCGGTCCCCAGGGAATTCAGGGCCAGGCCAAGGTCCCTGACAGCTGGGCTGTGTTTCCTTCCAGCTTCTCAGTTCTGGAACGAGAACCAGTTCCTTTAGCCAAGAGCATTGGCGTGTGGGGGGATATACTCTTAGCTCTGAGATGCCCAGTCCAAAAGGTGAGTCCCCCTCTGTCTTAGCTCTGGCTGCTATCGCAAAAATAATACAGACTGGGTGGCTTATAAAATACAGAATTTTATCTCCCACATTTCGGGAGGCTGGAAGTCTGAAATCAGGGTGCCCACGTGGTGGGGTTCCAATGAGGGCCCTCTCTCTCCCAGCCTGCAGACAGCTGACTTGTTGTTCTGTCCTCACGTGGCAGAAAGAGGGCTAGAAAGCTTTCTGGAGTCTCTCTTGTAAGGGCACTGATCCCATTCATAAGGACTTCACCCTCATGACCTAATCACTTCCCAAAGGCCCCGCCTCCTGACAGCATCACATGAGGAGCTAGGATTTGAACCTATGAATTGGAGGGCAGTGCAGACATTCGGTCTACAACAACCTCCCCACCAAATAGCGTATCCTTGGCTGTTGGGTTCCCGGGAAGCCCACTGCCCTGGCTGAGGTGGTCTTGCCTGGTGACTTTTCTGTGGTGTCCCCAGGGCTTCCCCCCATGACCTAGCCTGTCATTGGCTAATGCCCGAACCTCTCATGGTCATGCTGGATGCACACCTGAGCCCTCCCAGTTTTGGGCACGTGCAGGGCTCACTTAACAGATACTGCTTCCATGTCACGCCAAGAAGAAAGCTCTCGGGCCCTGGGTCCAGATGAAGGCAGGTGACCAGGCTGAGGCAGGCGGAGGGAGAGGAGGCTAGTGGCCATGGCAGCCACAGCCCTGGAGAAGCGCACGCACCCAGGGGCAGGGGCAATGGAGAGGGCCCCTGAGGGTGGCCCTGGCCCTCCGGGGCCCCAGAGCCTTGCTAGGCCACGCCTAGTTTCTGCAGAATTTGGAGACACCCGGAGCACAGGGCCTCCTCACCCTAATACACAGGGACAGCCATGCCGGACAGTCAGACATGACATCGTCCCTGTGTCTCCGGGAACATCCCCTGAGTCATCTGCCCCCCACCCCGCCCTGGGGCCTGTCCGAGGAGGCGTGTTGTGTTACCCTCTCTCCTTGGGCTTTTCTTAGTAACAGCGCTGGCTGGGCGGCCGCACAGAGGCTCCTGGAGACATTCTGTCCTGGGCGGCCACAGGCTGACCCTGAGTCAATGTGTGCACCCCACCCAGGGAACCTGCTTCTCATCCTGCCGGGGCCGGGTGAGGTCAGAGGGACACAGGGGTCAGGAAGGCCGGGCTGTGGCGTATAAGCTGGGGCCTGTCTCCCAGCCCGGGGGCAGCTCTGAGGGAAATGCTTGTTTAAACTCGTCTGCTCTCACCCGACTCCCCCTCTCCCGGCCCGTCTCCCATTCTTGGGCCAGAGGGAATGACCTGGAGGTGTGCGAGGCTGGATCCCAGGTGCTACCCAGGCCTGGCTGCACCCCAATCAGCGCTGCACCCCATTGGCTCAGAGAGATCAGGAAGCAGAGAGGGTTTGCCCAGCCTAGGCCAGCTGGGACTGGCCAGAAATACCAGACCCTCTGGTTTCTCAGGAAAAGGTGTCACAGCTGCTGCCGACTGGCAGATGAGACCCTGACTATGGAGAGAGTGGTGCCCTGCCTTGTGATGGCAATCTAGGGCGAGGTCCAAGTCAGAGCAGTGCTTCTCCTCGGGGTAGGTCAAGGTCAGGGCAAGTGAGGGCTTAGGAAAGCAGGTCTCAGGTCAGAGGGAGCTGGGTCGGCGGGGTGTGCCTGGCCTGTGAGGGTCCTGGTACCCACTGCTCTGCTCACACGCCCGGGGGCCATTCTGGCCGGAAAAATAGCCAGAGGTGGACCTCAAACCACAGGTCCCCTCCCACCTCCACCCCACACTCCCGAAGTTTCCTGGGCTGAGCATTGAGGGATGGAGGGGTCGGGACAGGGTGTGTGCCCCGAAGAGGTCAGCTAGGCCCTGGGCTGTTGGAGTCTCAGGTGGCCTGCAGCCAGCCCTGAGCTCTGAGTCTTGGCCCCAAAGTCAGGGTTCCAGAGCGGCAGGAGCCTCGAGCCCCACCCCCACCTCCACCCCCAGGCCTGGGGGAGAAAGAGTCTCCCCTGCCTGGCTTTTGAGAGAGGAAGAGGGAGGCAGTGCGCCCAGGGAAGCCTGCCCTGCCCTGGTGCCGGCGTCCAGGAAAGCGTAGGAACACATTTGAATCCACACCCATCTCCCCTCCCCCCGCCTGTCTCCCATCTGCCGGCCCCCAGGAGCAGCACTGACCGTGCGCCTGTGGGCTCATTATCAGCTGCATTCGGGGTCCACAGGGGAACAGAGGCTGAGCTCAGTGCAGGAACTGGTTGCCCAGAACTGTCCCCATCTCCTCCTGAGGGTCTGTGCCTGGAGAAGGGGCCCGGCTTTGTCCCCGTGCCTGGTGGGCAGCCCTATTGTGGGTCTAGACTCGGGGCCCAAGGACTGGGGCAGCCCCAGTTCCCATCCAGCATGAGGCGTCTGGACCCTGGACCGTGGGGCGGCTGGAGGGTCACTTCTCCTCCAGTAACTGAGGCGCTTGCTACAAAGCCTGCTGATAAGTGGTCCCTCTGGGACGAGGGTGTCACCGGAGGAAAGAATTGACAATGATGAAAGCGGCCGACTTCCTGGGAGACGGCATCCCTTCCAGGCAACAGCAGGAGCCTGGAGGTGGACGCTGAGAGCTTTTCTCTCTGGTTTTGACACCGAACTTGCCCTGAGGACTTGGGCACTGAGCACTGGGTGCCCGTCTGCGAAATGGAAAGGCCAGGTCACTCGGGGTCATTTGAGTTCGTCATGAGAGCAGACAGGACAGCTTCAGAGTGCGCAACGAACGCTACCCCCACCCCCCGAAGCTAGAGGACCCCCTTCTCGGTGCCTGTGTCCTTCCCCTCCTCGCCCACGCCGCCTCCGCTCTGCTCTTTGGCTGGCTGTTGGCACAAGGTCCCCATCCTGCCTTGGGCTTCCTGCCCTCACCCAGGGCCACGCCTCCCTGATGGTGAGGCAGGAAGGTCCTACGGGACCGTCAGCTGAGGGTCCCCCCTGCCTGTGGAAGCCTGACAGCCTGACCTGACCTCCTTTCTCTCTAAGACCCTGGAGTCAGTCCTCGACCACATGGAGGAAGAGGGCCCGAGGGGTCCAGCCAGGTCCTCTGTGGTCCCTGGCCCCCGAGGGACCGCTGTCTTGTGAGGGACACGTGGAGGAAGCCGCCCCTTCATCTTCTTTCCGTTTTGTTGAGATATGAATTTTGGTCGTGTCTTCAGAAAATGTAAATCCTTACTGATTAAATTGCCCATGTAAATTGACATATATCCTAGCCTCTGGGCCTGAGAGAAAGAGGAACGAGAATAAAAGCAGAAACGGTCGCCAGAGCCCTTCTTGTCATGTCCTTCAGCACGGCGACACTACCAGGTCTTCAGGACTGGGAAACCTTTGACGGACAGGTTAGGGTCAGGGTCTACCTGTGAG
Source organism: Myotis yumanensis (assembly GCF_028538775.1). Lineage (NCBI taxonomy): Eukaryota > Metazoa > Chordata > Mammalia > Chiroptera > Vespertilionidae > Myotis > Myotis yumanensis. The sequence continues at coordinate 9,482,330 of NW_027223762.1, forward strand.
TGTGTGTGAATGCATGTGTTTGCGTGTGTGTGTGTGTGTGTGCGTGTGTGTGTGTGTGCGTGTGTGTGTGTGTGTGTAAGGAGGGAAAGAGAGGAATGATTGAATGATTTCAGAACATTCTATTGATACTCAGGAGGTGGCATAAGTAGAGGCCATGCTTCAGCTGCACAACTGGGCCTTGCACACAGTAGGTGCTCAGGAAGGCTGGCAGGCCTTGCTGTGAGGTGTAGGGGTCTCTGTGACCTCATTTGTTTAGGGCCCCCTTGCACCTTAGACGCCAAAGGAGTGGTTAGGGCAGCGCCACTCTACAGTCAGGGGCTGGGGCCTCAGAGCGGGCCAGCCGGTTGCCCAGAGCACACAGGGAGGCAGGGATGGGCAGGGGGTAGAAAGGGGGACCCCTTGCCGGCGACACCGGGAGGAATGAGTGGGATGAAGACATAATTGGAGAATTCAGGGGCCGGCAGAAAAGGAGATAGGAGACTACTAGTGACTCGCTTTGGTTTTTTCAGTCTTGCACCAAATGGGATGCTTATTTTTAATGGAACATCTGAAATCAAATCATACCCAATTATACACCGACTTGGCGCCCATTCTATAAAGGGCCCTGAACGTGTTTCTTGTGGGAGCAAGACTCTGGTAACTGCTGTGCCCCGATGTACCTGCTCGGTCAGTTTAGATTCTCACTGGAATGGCCAGGATGGGAAGGGCGGAGCCGTGAGGCTGTGGCCTGGAGGTGGTCACACAAGCCAGTGCTATTGGTCCCCGCGGCCGGTATGATGAGGGGAAAAGGAAATGCCCGGAAATACTCTGGAAGATGTTACCCTGTACAGAGGGAGTAGAACTGTGTCTGCAAACACTAAGATGGTAGTGTGCGCTGGTGAAGCTTTTCATTTTGTTTTCAGTATTTCATTTTGTTTGCTCCTGAACGCATCTCCAGCGTATCGTCTGTGCAGGCGCTCCATCACCCTGTGAGCTCTCCCGCCCAGCCCCCCGAATCACAGTTGGGCAGTTCAGTTTGGGGCGCATTCTTCTGAGCCTGGATGGGGTCTCCTGGGGGGTGGGGGAGGCGGGGCGCCTTTTCCTCTTTGTCTTATCTTCAGTGCCGGGCTATGAGAGGAGCTCAGAAAATGTTTGTTGTTTTGTGTTGATTCAAAGTTAGAGCTATAATTCACAGAACACACACCTCACGTGCACTCGGGTAAATTCTCCCTTTAATTGAAATGCATTCACTTGGAGAAAGCAGTGCTGATGGGAAGCAGATAACCGAGGACGGGTGGTTCCCTGGGTGCCACGGGCCGAGGGGTGTGAATTACAGGACCCAGCACTGAGACACCAGCCTGTTGGGGGAGGCGCCAATGACTGTCCGACTATCTGTGCTCGCACAAGCACTCCGTGCAAACCCCACCTCATATTAATTAAAAATTCTAAATCACGCCATTTTTTTTCTGGAAATACTTTTATGCTCTGTTTTATTTATCACCATTAATAATAATGATAATGATAACAATAACAATAAAACTACTATGTGATTAAGGTGCAGATACGCAATTGGGGGGTGGGCGGGCGGGAATACGGGTTTTTAGTGAGCCTTGAGCTAAAAACAGAAATAGAGTCATTTCAAGGAGTTTCCGGTGAGGGCTGATTCCAGAAGATTCTTCGACTGGGAGTTCACCTGTTCCCCCTTGTCAGTCAGTCACTTGCTCATTTGACAAGTAGGTATTAGGTGTCTCATGTATGGCAGGCCGTGTGCTGGGTGCTGGGGTGTGGCGGCAGCTGGGACAGCCCCCGCTCTCTAGGTCTGGGAGGTTACAGGCGAAACGCGCCACTCTCTGGAGCTTGCCTTCTAGGGAACGGGAAGACGACGGGAAAATCCGTAGCAGGAATATCTAACATGTTAGTTAGATGGTAAGACGTGCTAGTGGGTTCCACGTTCAGAGTGGTAGACTCAGGAATTCCGGCCAGTCCTCCTGCTCCCTGGAGCCTTGAAGGACGAGATAGTGAGGGACTCCCTGACCGGGCGTGGGGAAGGCCAGAGGCCTGGGGGCTGAGCCCAGCATCTTGGGCCGGTTCTCCCCTCGGACTGTGTGCCGGCTGAGAGCTGAGCAAGCCTTTGACCAGCCTGTGGGACTGGAGGACCAGCCTGGAGTCCTGAGCCTCCCAGGGGCCAGCGGAAGCCGAGGCCCTCCCACTAGCTTTGAGTTGGACTCTGACGGGCTGCACCCTGGCCCCTCAGCCTCCAACATCTCCACTCTTCATTCGGTGACCCCAGATTGCTGTGCCCCCAGGTGCCCAGCAGAAGCAAACAGACAATCTTGGGAGGAAGATAACCTCACCCTCGGCCTCAATCGTTTTTAAAGTAATGTGCAAAGACAGAATCTGGCACACAGTAAAAAAAAAAAAAAAAAATACAAGGAGATGACATGAGCACACATCAGTAGAAATAACAAAAAAATGGACACAGAGTCCCACGGGGCTCTGGGTACATTGGAGTTATCGGACACAAACTTCAACTCTACTTATCGTGACCAAGGCGTTAAAAGACAAAATTGGGGTTTTCGGCCGAGAACCATAAACTGTGCTTTTGAAAAGAACCAAAGGTAAGTAACACCCCAAGTGGAGAGTGCGACAATGAGTTTAACAGATGCAGCCAGAGAGAGGATTGTGAGCTAAAAGATTGGGTAGAAAAAATATCTAACATTACACACAGAGAGACAAGAGAAAAAATACCCAAACCAGAAGATAAGCAACATTGGGATGACACCCCAAAGGGCAGGTGACCCTGCCCACAGTCCCACTGGCTCCCCCACGAATCCTACCCCCCGGGCAGCCCAGGAGCAGTCACCCTTCCCGACCCGGCTCGTATGGGGTGGAGCCCGACACAAAGTTCAAATCCGGCCTGGGTACCTCCTTGTCCTCGGTTCTGTGACAGGAAGGGTAGGGTGGTGTTAAAGCCTCGTGGCTCTCATTTTGCCGTAATGAGCCTTGCTTAACTTGGGAGAAAGGGGCAACATTGACAGGAGGAGAAAGAACCTGTGGCAGTGAACGTCAGCGTGAGAGATTGGCCGAGCACCTGAATATCGCCCTCAGCACTCTCCCTGTTTCCCCGAATAAAGGAAACAGAGGTGCCTTCTGGCCTTTTTTAAATCAAGATTTTATTTAAAAGCAGCAAAGTTTCGATCACCAAGCAAACAGCTCACAAGGACGTTTTCTGGGACCATGAGAGTCATCACAGCTATCATTGTGGAGGGTGGCAGGCCCTGGGCTGTGGGTCCGGCATCCGTCATTCTCGCCCACCCGGTGGACTGTTTATAGATCAGGGACAGGTTCGGAGATGTCCGGGGACCCTCCAAGGGCACAGAGTGTGAGAGGTGGTTCCGTGGCTCGTGCCAGGTCTGGTGACTCTGGCACTGTTCCCATGGTCGCGCCCCATGCACCCCACGCAGACCGAGGTGGGCAGCCGAAGGCCACAGGGAGCTTCCTAGGGCACCAGCTACAGCCTGAAGCTGTTCTGAATCCCAAAGCAAAGCGGGGACCATAGGGGGGCCCCAAGTTTGGTTCCTGTTGCCCATTTCTGAGCTTTCTCTCTGGATGAGAGCTGTGACCATTCACAGCGTGTTTGCCCAGCCCCGTGGGAATCGGACGCTGGTGAAATAGAAATATCCTTGTGAACATATGAGCACACTCATTTACCGAAGGTAAAGGAAGCCTTTCACTGGTCTGGAAGGCTCCCATTTTTCCTTTTTCTGCCTTTCGTCTCCTCTTCTCCACTCCCTTTGATTGCCCATAACATTAACCTTCAGAAGGAAACTGGGGTAAACAGCCTGGCAAGGCAAGCAGCTGACTTCCCGGCTGCACCTGCAGCAGCCCCTCGAGGGAGTCGGTGGCTGGGAGGTTTGGGTGGGCCTCACGCCCTCCCCACGCCTGCCCCTGTCTTTGGGGGGAAGGGAGTTCCCTGTGGCCCTAGGTCGCCGTGAAGCTCGCATGCATAACCGTTCCTGGTGCTTTCCCTCCGTCCAGCTGGCTCCGCGGGCTCAGCCACAGCTCCGAGCTGGGGGCTCTGTGACAGGGAAAAAGGAGGGAAATGAGTTCCAGGCAGGATTGTTATTGCTGTAGAGACGTCGGTGTTATTTGCAGGGACGCTGTGCTAATAGGGGAAGGCTGTTTCTTGGCAAACACCGCCTTCAAGCACTGTGGCTCTTTCTCCGGTTATAGGAAAGGGCATTAGGCAAACACTTGGAAATTCAGCAGCGTCCTCCCCTGCGGCTGGGTGGCAAGGGCAGGGATGGGGGGAGAGGAGATGCTACGATGCCCGACAGCAGCAGCCACGCAGAATGAGCACTGGCTGCAGTGCCCTCCTGATCAGCCCTCGGGCAGGATAGTATCAGCAACGGTAAAGGTTACAGCTTTTTCTGCGATGCATTGCCTCTTCAGAGAGTATTAGAGTGTTTTGGATCTATTTTTTAGGAATCTGGAAACCACCAGTGGAACATTTTTGATGTTGTGGGTAATGCATAAAGCAGCCGCTTGGGAAGCTGAGCAGGGAGAGGTACCCGGGGCACAGGGAGCATGGGAGCCCCTGCCTGTTGCAGCTGGAACAGTTAGGACGCAGCGAGGGGAGCCCCACTGCGGGGGGGGGGGGGGGGGGGGCGGGGGGGGTTGTAGGGGGGGCAGGTGTGGCTGGGAGGTGGCGCAGTCTGTTCTATTTGCTGGGGGGCGGGGGGGGGGGCGGGGGGAGGAGCAGACAGGCCCTGCCTCTCCTGGGAGTGGACGGTATTTATTCTGAAGGGAGAGCCAGAAGAAAGTTCCATCGTCATGGAAGGAATTTCAAGCCCTGCTTAGTATTTTATTGTTTTGGCTTTTTTTTTTTTTTTTTTTTCGGTCCTGCCTGGACCCTCCCTACCTAGAGCACAGATTCGTATAAACAGGGGAAGTTATAGTAGACTAGAGGCCCGGTGCACGAATTTGTGCACCAGTGGGGTCCCTTGGCCTGGCCTACAGGATTGGGCCAAAACTGGCTCTCCAACATCCCCCATGGAGTCCCAGATTGTGTGAGGGTGAAGGCCAGGCCGAGGGACCCCACTGGTGCATGATCGGGGCCGGGGAGGGACGTGGGAGGTTGACCAGCTGGGGAGGGACTGCAGGAGGGCTCCAGAGCATGTCCAGCCCATCTCTCTCAGTCCCGATCGGCCAGACCCCAGCAGAAAGTAACCTAGTGGTCAGAGCCTCTGCCCCCTGGTGGTCAGTGCATGTCATAACAACTGGTTGACTGTCTGCCCCCTGGTGGTCAGTGCACATCATAGTGACTGGTCAACTGGTTGACTGTCTTCCCCCTGGTGGTCAGTGCATGTCATAATGACTGGTTGACTATCTGCCCCCTGTGGTCAGTGCATGTCATAACAACTGGTTGACTGTCTGCCCCCTGGTGGTCAGTGCACATCATAGTGACTGGTCAACTGGTTGACTGTCTTCCCCCTGGTGGTCAGTGCATGTCATAATGACTGGTTGACTATCTGCCCCCTGTGGTCAGTGCACATCATAGGGAGCGGTTGAGCAGCCTTAGCATATCATTAGCATATTACCTTTTGATTGGTTGAATGGACGGCCAGACACTTAGCATATTGGGCTTTTATTATATAGGATGGTGTGATGGTTAATTTTATGTGTCAACCTGACTGAGCCAAGGGGTGCCAGGCATATGGTCAAGCCTTCGTCTGGGTGTGCCTGTGAGAGTGTTTATGGATGTGACTAATTTGATTCAGGGGAATGAATGTAGAAAATCGCCCTCCCCAGGGTGGGTGGGCATCGCCTAATCAGTTGAAGACCTGAATAGAACAGAAAGGCTGACCCTCCCACAAGTAAAAGGGAAATCCTCCTGCCGGTTTTGTGTGTGTTTTCCTGCCTTTGGACTCGCACTGAAACATCGGCTATTCTGGGGCCTAGAGCCTCCCAGCTCTCAGACTAGAGCAGCCGTGGGCAAACTATGGCCCGCGGGCCGGATCCTGCCCGTTTGAAATGAATAAAACTAAAAAAAAAAAAAAAGACCGTACCCTTTTATGTAATGATGTTTACTTTGAATTTATATTAGTTCACACAAACACTCCATCCATGCTTTTGTTCCGGCCCTCCGGTCCAGTTTAAGAACCCATTGTGGCCCTCGAGTCAAAAAGTTTGCCCACCCCTGGACTAGAGCGTACACCGTTGCAGCTCCAGTTTCCAGGCTGCCACCTGCAGGCAGGTCCTGGGACTTCTCTGCCTCCATAATCCTGGGGGCCAGTTCCTTATAATAAATTCTTCCTATAGTTATGCATTCTCTTGGTCCTGTTTCTCTGGAGAACCCTGAGTGATATAGATGATATTAATAAGGCAGGGACAGAAATATTGAAATCTTACCTGAATTTCTAACCTGACCAGATCAGCTGTGTCCTCTATGAGAACAAAAAAGGCCCATGAGTCCCCAACGTGTTCAGAATGAGGCCAGTGGCTCAGAACGCTCTCTGGCCACACCTCTCAGCTGAGGAAATCGGAGGCTATGAGCCGTGTGGACGGAAACGGGAGAGAGTGGCATGAGGGACAGGGAAACGGGCATAGCCCTGGCCTCTCTCACCTGGCACCTCCTGGCACCTCCACCCAGAACGCACCTTGGAAGAGCAAAGGACCCAGGCAGAGTTGGCCTGATACACAGGCCCAGCTCCCCACCCCCCACTCCCAGCCTGGCCCTGCTGAGCTCCCAGAAGTAAAACATTATCCGAGTGCTGCAGGCACCCCTGTGCTGGGATGGAGCCCAGGTCCGTGCAGCAGTCCCTCCCACACCCTCAGGGCTGCTTTGTGAGGAGACAGAAGCCCTGCGGCAGCCTCTGGCCACCATCCTCTCATAGCTGTGCCCTGCAGGTGGCCCTCTGCCACAGAGGGGTCCTGACTCCTTTGTCGTAGCACAGCCTCTCTGTCTGCCCGGTGATGGGTCCCTGGGGCTGGTGGGAGGGGCAGGGAGGGGTAGCAGGCACAGACCTTAGACTGGAAACAGGGAGGAGCCGAGATTCCTGCCTCTGAGACTAGTTATTCCCTGGCGTCCACACCAAGTGGTCAGCCGTGGTCCGAGAGTTAGTTGATGTGGTCTATTAGAGTGGGAGCTCCAGTTGGTACAGGCTCCGTAGCCCACCTAGGCACCATGACCAAGAATAAAAATAGCCCCAGGCTCACCCTAGCCAGTTTGGCTCAGTGGATAGAGCATCGGCCTGCGGAGCAAAGTTTCCTGGTTTGAATTCAGGTCAAGGGCACGTACCTCGGTTGCAGGCTCCTCCCCAGACTGGGCCCTGGTCAGGAGACAACCAATGGATGTGTTTCTCTCACATCGATGTTTCTCTCTGTCTTTCCCTCTCTCTTCCACTGTCTCTAAAAATCAATGGAATTGAAGGTGAGGATTAAAATAATAATAATAATAAATAAAAATAACCCTCGGCTCTGTGGCTCAGTGGTTAAGCACACGGGTTTTCTAATCAGATCCAGCTTTGTATCTCAACTCTACTTGGTTAGCTGTGTAGCTTTAAGCAGGTTAAGTAACCTCTCTGAGGCCCACCTCTGAACCTTGTTATAAGGAGTAGATTCAAGTGTATAGTAAAGAGTTTAGCTCTGTACTTAATAGGGTTCGCACTCAATACAATCTTGTTATCATTTTCTATTTAGACCATCAGCTCTTTTTTACCAGATATATCAGTGCCCATAAGACGACACATAACTTCAGGGTCTTGGCAAGTAACAGCATTCTGTCCATGAAAACGGTATCAAAATGAGTCTGAGGGACCCACCGGAGTATTTTAAGTGGGGAAACCCCAAGAGAAGCCATATGAAGGGACCATTTCATTTGTACCCTCATTCATTCATTCAACAAACACTTTTTATGCCAACTGTGTTCCTGCCTGGACCCTTGAGTAACGTACAGGCTAGAGGTGAAAGCAGACCCGAGATCAAGCTCAGCCCCGAAGCCCATCACAGCCCAGAGAAGGAAGATACAGCCCAGACTTGGGCATGGAGAGAGATCAGGGAAGGCTCCCTGGAGGAGGCGATGCCTATATTGAAGTTGAAGTTCCAGGTAGGCAAACAAAGAGGTGGTGCAGAGCACTCCCGGGAGGACAGCAAACACAAAGGCAGAGAGACAAGAACCAGAATGGGTGGCTCCCCCGCCAGGAGAGGGCCGCCTCTCGATTCCAGGTGGCACGTGCCAGCCAGAGCCCCTGGTTCTTGGTCCCCAGACCCAGTGACTGCCCTTCTGTTCACCCCCTGCAGGAAGGGAGGGAAAATGGGAATGAAAGGCTTAAAACAACAGGTCTGTGATTGTCCCCATAGCACGTGAGGCTCTGAGCTTAAATAATAGGTCCCACGTGGGAGCTTCCCTGGATGAGCTGAGCACTAGGGCTAGCTCAGTCCTGGTCGGGCCAGTGGAGTATTTCGAATGACTAGGTGCTCTCAGAGGGGTCTTGGGCCTCAAGGTGACTGTCACCGCGCTGGTGGGGCAGTTGGGGGGACAGAGCAGGGAGCAGAGGGAGCAGCTCCGGGCTGGGGAGGGGAGATTGGGAACCCAGCGGGGCACCCACTGCGTGTGAGGTGCGGGCAGGACATCCACGTGGAGATGTCCAGCAGGCATCTGAATATGCAGGGTCCAGATTTATGGGGGACAAAATGCTGGCCGTCACGCAGTCATTACATCCAGGAGCATGAGCAGGACCCCGTCTGTGTGTGGGAGAGGCAGGCGTGAGAAGCACATGATAGGATCCCGAGAAACACTTACAGGGAGACAGCCACCCACAGAGATGGGTGCACACACCGAGGCCAGCGGGTGCCACGGGTGGTGACCCTCCCAGGTGGGCGGATGCATGGGAAGCCAGCTGCCCAGCGTGGCGCCCAGCTGGCTGCCCAGGGCACACGTTTCCACGGCCAGGACAGCTGAGACCTGCTGCTGTTTTCCAAGTGCCCGTGTCTCAGGTGAGTCCCAGAGGGGAGACGGGCCTTGTCCAGGTCCCACGGAGCCCGGGCCTCCGGGTCCCCGTCCGCTGCCCTCCCCAGGAAGCTGGGAGGGCAGGGCAGAGAGGAGGGAAAAACGCCCGTGGTGTCTGGAGCGTCAGGGAGGGGCGGGGTGTGCCGGTCCCTGGTGCTAACAGGACAGACTCCTTCGGGCGGGGAAGTGGGCAGACTGCAAAGAATTGGAAAACGCTGACCCCCCCCCCCCCCCCGCCCCCGCCCCCAGGAGAACAAGAAAGGAGGGGCGTTAATATGTTTTAAAATAGGAGCTGCCAAAATAGTATGTGGCACTGTGGGAGTGCTTACCAGACAAGCTGCCTGATTGGAATTTGTGAGTAGCAGGCCCTGGGGGGGGGGAGGGATAAAATATATCCTCCCTCCCTTTGTCCCTGAGCTTCCGCAGCCTGCTTCTGCCTGACCCTCAGAACGAGCCCAGAATGACAGCACTCTACGACGGTGAATGCAGCCCTCCTGGTCCAGGGCCCTGGGACAGGGGCGCCCACCCCACACCCCAGAGGCCGGAGGCTCAGTCGAGTCCAGGGCGCAGCGGAGGGAACCTGGCGTCACATAAAGGGGGAGATCTGGGGAACACAGTGTGGACCAGCTGCATGTGGCCGTGTGGAGGGCGCATGTGGTGGCCCAGGCTGCCTGAGCAGAGCACCATCACCGAGTGGCTCATAAACAAAGAACTGTACTGCTCTCAGCTCTGGAGGCTGCAAGGCTGGTCAGGTGCCAGCGTGGCCGGGTCTGGTGAGAACCCTGTCCCAGACCGCAGAGCGCGGCTTCTCCTCGGGGGGCCCTCACGTGGCAGAGGGGAGGGGACGCAGGGCACGATCCTTTCCGTGACCTAGTCACCTCCCCCAGGACCCGCCTCCTGGACCATTACCCGGAGGTGAGGATTCACATAAGGCAGTGATTCCCAAACTTATTTGGCCTACCGCCCCCTTTCCAGAAAAAATATTACTCAGCCCCTGGAAATTAATTTTTTAAAATTTTAATAGCAATTAAACAGAAAGATATATGTATTAATGTTTCTACCTTTTTTGTAAAATATAGTAAAGAAAGGTGTAAATTAGAAACATTGAAGTCTGAAATTATGAAACTATTTATTGAACTCAGAATAGAAAGGTAATACAAAAAAAGTTAAAACAAATGCACCTGTGGCCATCACCGTCCCCCTGGATCGCTGCAGCGCCCACAAGGGAGCGGTAGCGCCCACTTTGGGAATCACTGACGTAAGGCCTTTGGGAGACAGACACACTGCGTCCATGGCAGGGGGACATCCAGTCCATGGCAGAGGAGGACAGTCGTGGCCACTGGCCTGCTGGGGAGAGCTTGTGTGTGTGAATGTGTCTCAGAGCAGGACATGGGGGGGGGGGGGGGCGGGGAGTCCCGTGTGCTAGCTGTGCAGCCGGCACTTTTGATATATGCAGCTGACAGGCCCGGGAAGGAGACTACAATTCCCACTGTGCAGGTGGGGAGATTGAGGCTCAGAGACAGTAAATCCTTGCCTGGGACACTCTGGTAATGACTCAAGCCCCTCATTCTCAATGCCCTGCTGCTCTAACCCCCAAAGGCATCCCTGTGTGCCCCATGCCCCTCCTCCTGGCGCTCCTGGCTCAGCCATCTCCACCAGGAAGCTTTCCTGGACCCACTCGGCTGGAGGAGGTGCTGCCCTCGGTCATGGCACTTGGTCTGTCTTGATGGCACCGGTTTCCTTGTCTGTCTCTCCACCAGCCTGATCTGTTAGAGGCGGAGCCCTTGTCCTGCTCAGACCACAAAGGATGGATGAGGGTGGTCCCAGGCACAGTGCCTAGACCTGGGTGTCTGCTCCCAGACCCTCGGGCCCCCACACCCACAGCAGGACTGTCCTAGCCTCCGTGCAGGAATTCCCCCACCAGGAATGCCCTGTCCATCCTTCGGGCACAGCTCGCAGCCTGCCTGCTCATCCCTCGGCGTGGCCGGCCCTGACCGAGGCACAGTGAGTGCCAGACAAGGAGCAGCTCTCGGTGTGGGAAACAGTGAGACGGCATCCACGCGTAGCCCCGGTGCGCCGGGCTAGCACTGATTCCCGGCACGGAGTCGCTGGTAGCCCATGGTGCAGGTTCCGGCATCATCTCTGTGTGAGGGGTGAGCCCGTTAGCTGCCCCAGCTCACCCCACTTGTCAGTGTCAGGTCTTGCCTTTGAACCGGGCAGCCTGGCTCCCACCACCGCCCACAGGAAGAAACACCCCTGCCCTCGGGCCCCTGCACAGCAGCGAGTTGCCGGGAAGGGGCTGGACCCCTGTGCCCTCCCTGGAGAGCTGGCAGCTGCCAGGTCCTGGGGGCCCACCCTCTGTGCTTGGAGCCCCTGTGCCCCTCCCGTGCTGGCCCGGCTCCCGCAGCGGGAGAGCAGGAGGGCGCGGAGCCTGCGCCCGGGTACACAGCAGTGGCCGGGGACGAGGCGCCGTGGGGACAATATGTTCGGCTGCCCTCGCTGAGGGAGCGGCTCTGCTCTCTCCCTCCTGTAATTGTTACCATCTGTTTCCCTCCGCCGTGTTTGTTGATGTTTTCTTGTTTTAAAATTGAAATGAGTCAGATTGGAAGCGGGTTTAGGAAAAAGTGTCTGGGAGGGAAGCTCCCAGTGGCCGCGGGGGACTCTGTTTCGGAGCCGCTGCAGGAAAACAGCTTCTGTGGGACCGATGGGGCGTCGGCCAGCACCCCCCGCCCTGTGGGGGCTGAAGCCCCCCGCGGCCCGAGCAGGCGGGGTTCTGTGTGTTTGGGGGGGTAGAGGGCACACGTGTGAGCTTGGTGCGTAGGTAGCTGGGTGCATGTGTGGGCACACTTGTGTGCCTGTGTGAACGTGTGTGTTGTCGGGCCAGGCTGGAGGGCATGGACGGTGCATTCAGGGGAGAGGAAGGAGCTGCGGGCTGGCCGGGACCACGGTCTAGGTTGGGAGGGTGCCCCACCTCTGCTCTCGGCGTATATTTGTGCTTCAGGTGGATGTGTAATCCACCTGCCTGAGCAGTGTCGGTGCTGAGCCCACATGAAGGTGATGAGGGGCGGGCTGATTTGGGGGTATGTATGGTCCCCGGAGGTGATGCTCACAGGGACCTTGGCAGTGCGGGTGAGCTGCCGTGGCTGCCTGGACTCCCTCTCTGGGGCGAGGAGGGCACGGAATATTATATTGCCCTGCCTGCCCGCCTCCCTCCCCAGAGCGAAGCTTCGGGTTTCTCTCCAGGGCCAGGAGGCTTCCGTGTCCTGCCAAGGCCACGGGGCAGGAACTGGCTTCCCGAGCCGACGACACGGAGGCCTTTCAGCTGCCACTCTGCTGGGAATTTTGAGTCAGTGCCTCGTGCCTCCCCCTCTTCCTGTTCCCAAATGCCAGTCACCCTAGACTCTTGGCTCCTGGGTGTTGTTCTTCAGGCCAAGGAAGGGGGCCCCGTGGTTGTATCCCTGCTCCCCGGGTCTGCAAGCTCAACAGCTCTGCGACCTTGACTCCAGCACAGACCTGCGGCCCCCCGAGCTTGCAGGCCCGGGCTTTGGTCTCGTGGCCAAACTGCCAGGCTTCCCGTGGACGTGGGGAGGCAGGATCCAGCCCGCGACCCTCTTTTCTGTCCCCCCTTGATAATCGCAGCCTGCGGCGGGCAGGTTCTCTGGCCCTGGCGACCCAGAGCGAACTGATGTAGAGGCTGCCAGGGCACGGCGTCCGCCTGGCATGGCGGGGCCCCCTCACAGGAGTAATTGCTGCCACTGGCTGAGCCGGCTCTGCCCGGCTTCTGTGCTGGGCCCTGACGCAGATGTTCACTCCCTGCTGAAATCGGTCTTCGGAAGAATTACCGTGTAGGTTTCATAGCCCAAGGAAGGCATGCCCAGAGGTGAAATGACTTGTGCAAGGTCACAAGGCAAACTAGAGGTGGCGCAGAGCTCGAACCCAGACCTTCCGCCTGCCAGGCCAGACCTCCGATGGTTATGGGGGCGGAGGCCCTCCAGGACGCCACGCTGTTGGCCCGATGGCGGGTGTGTGGCCACCAGGCCGGCTGGGTCTCCAGCAGAAGCTCCTGGGCACCTTTCACGCCTAGCGTCTCCTTCCTCACAAGCCACCTGGCGTGCGCTCAGCCTCTCCGCGCGAGGCAGGGCATGCAGCTCACTCCCCTTCCTGGGACCGTAGGAGCGAGCCAGGGAAACTTCTCGTGTCTGCATATTCAAGCGCTTTTATTAAGTGGAACGAGCTATTTCTGAACACGAGAGTGGCCAACAGCCTTAGAGGAAATTAAAATGAACCGTGACAATGGAAAATTGCACGGGGGCACCGCAGATTCTCCGGAGATAAATACAACAAGCCTTTCAACAGCATGCGGGGAAGACTCCGATCACGGAGATTATGTTGTGAGAGGGAGAAAGCAAAGCCTCAGAAAACGAGCGCTCAGGCTGGTGGGAGGGCCAGCCGAGCGCGCATCAGGCCTGTGTGTCCCTCGGTAAAAGCCCCACCCGGGCCTGGGGCGGAGGGGAGCAGAGGAGCCACAGGCAGGGCGAGCAGGCCCCGCTCAGCCGGCGTTTCTGAGCCCCCGCTGCGTGCATGCTGTGTGGGTGCAATGGGCTGCGTGGTGCCCCCTTCACATGTTGACTCCCTGGCTCCCCCGTGATGGTTTCAGCGCCGGGTCCTGCGGGAGAGAATTTGCTGTAGGTGAGGTCTGGGGACCCAGGATAGGACCATGAAAGAGGAAGGGACTGGCATTTTCTCTCTCTGCCACGTGAGGACAGAGCAGGAAGACTGCGTCTGCAGGCCCGCAGGGTTTCTCTCCAGAACCCAACCAGAACCCTGATCTCCGACGTCTAGTCTGCAGAACTGGGAGGAATACACTTCTGGTGTCAGGTCCCCCATTGTTATGGCAGCCGAGTGACTGATACAGCGGGCAGTGGAGATGGATACCCAGACCTCGGCTTCAAAAACTCCTGGGTCTTGAGAGTTATAAGCTGGCACATCTATAGGGTCAGTAGGTATTAGCTGTTACGATTATGACTACGATTCTTCCGTTAGCCTGTGCGCTCCCCAGGGCCAGAGACTAATCACTGTTGTGTCTCCAGTGCAGGCTAGCTACTCCATACGTGAGGAAGGAAGGGATGGAGAGAGGGAGGGAGGGAGGGAGGGAGGGAGGGAGGGAGGGAGGGAGAGAGGGAGGGAGGGAGGGAGGGAGGGAGGGAAGGAGGGAGGGAGGGAAGGAGGAAGTATGCACCTGAGGTGATGCACCCGCACAGAACGCATGGAGCCTGGGAGGCCAGGCGGTGCTTCGTGGAGGCGAAGGGGGGAAGCCTTGGCCCAGGCATCTGGCCCCTGCTAAGGAAGGGGCTTCCGAAGAGGGGGCAGGTCTGGGACCCCCTCTCCCAGACCCAGGGGTCCACGGCAAGCAGCTGCCGGCGGAAAGCCCTGCAGCCCTGTCCACGGTGGGCCAGGAGCTGGGACAGTGGCTGCCCACCGCCTGCCGAGCAGGGCAGACCCTTACACAGCTGGTCACCGAGCGCCCACTCCTCCCTGGGTCACTGTCCAGGAAGAGAAGTCTGTCCAGCTGTCTACCCAAGAGGGTTCCTGCCCCCTCCCACCGCCTCCTACAAATTTTACCACTTTCCCCTTCGCTCCTGGACCTCCAAGGAGTTTAGAGAGAATCCGTCTGCCCCAGCAAGCTTCCCAAAGCCTAAAGAGACAGCTGATGCTGCAAGAGGGCATTTCCTTACAGAAAATCCCTTCCGCCCTAGCCGGTTTGGCTCAGTGGATAGAGCGTCAGCCTGCAGACTGAAGGGTCCTGGGTTCGATTCCAGTCAAGGGCATATGCCCAGGTTGTGGACTCGATCCCCAGTAGGGGCGTTCAGGAGGCAGCCGGTCAATGATTCTCTCTCATCTTGATGTTTCTATCTCTCTCTCCCTCTCCCTTCCTCTCTGGAATCAATAATACATATATATAAATTTTTTTAAGAAAAAAGAAAATCACTTGACCCATCCATTCTGAAGGAAGGGAGCTGAGCTGGCCGTGGCCAGGGGACACCCCCCTCCATCAGGACCCTGCCTGGCCGCTCGGTAACCCATGACCCAGAGCCCCAGCAGAGAGAGGGTGCGGGGAGTTGGGAGGATGTCAACGGAGACCCTCGTTGTGCGCTTCTGGAATGTTCCACCGCAGGCCCCACCAGTCCCGCCGAGCTCCTCTCCTCGGAATGCAGGCCGTCTGGGACACACTGGGCTGCACTTGCTTCTGGGAGTCTCGAAGTCCCGGCAGTAAAACTGGTTTAGCTCCCTGTCTGAGGCGCTGCCTCCCAGGGACATCTGTTTCTTTGTCCTCCCGACCTCGGGGCGACCCTGCCACCGTCCTCTCTCTTGTTAGGCCTCTAATGAGGTCGCCACGCCGGTCAGCACCTCCTTGCTGGGCGTGAGTGGAGCGCAGTCGACTTCCTTCCGCAAGTCGCAGGCCCAGGCAGAGGCCTCACAACCCCACGCTGCTCCCCTCGCAGAGCCTTTGGGGTGAAATGAGTCTCTGGAGGAGGGTGAGGAAGGGACCTGAGGGGGTGCACAGTCCACGGGGCCCTTTCTGACTCTGGATGAGCCCTGCACCCAAGGAAGCTTGGTTTGTCCTAGGGTGCCCAGGGGTGGGGGGGCAGCCTTGAGGGGCAGAGGGGCCAGGCCGGCCCTGACGAGCCTGCTGGGGAGCCTGCTGCTTCCCCGGGAGCCTGGGAAGTGCGGCTTCAGTTCACCTTGGCCTCTGAGGGCCCTGCTGGGGCCTCACGGTCAGCCAAGCAGCACCTGGTCCCACCGGGTCCCACCTGCGCAGCTCGGGGCCTGCACATTGGCCTCGTCCTCGCAGGCGCCCTGAGGAACTGGGACCGCGGAGAGCAGAGGCACCCCAGTGGCCGTCGTCGAATGTGTGTCTGCAGTCGGAGCTGACCCGGGGAGGGGAGGACAGGCGTGTCCCAGGCTCCGAGGCTGGGAGGTCCAGGGTGGTCCCAGAGTCGCTGCCTGCAGGGCGGGCATTGGGGAAAAGTCCCATCAAAGGCCGGGCAGGGCTGCTCTGGCCCGGCCTCCCTCCCCGCCCGCTCAGGCAGCCGGACTGAGATGGCCACTGCCTGGTCACAAAGGCCGAGGGCAGGGGCGCGGGCGGGGCGGGGTGGCGGGCTCTGAGCAAACCGGGCAGGGGACCGGGCACACGGCTGTCGGGAGACCCGGGAGGGCCCACTGAAGGGGGTCGATGAAAGGCTCACCCCCGCTCCGCGCACAGGTGCCCCTCGCCATCCACCTCGCCGTCCACCGGGCCGCTCGCTCGCTCACATCACAGGCAGAATGAAAGGGGGGCTGCTGCAGGGGGGGGGGGGCTGGAGCCCGGGAAAGCGCCTCTTTCTCTTCAGAGCCTTTCATCTGTGGCGGGCTGCTTTTTCTAGGTGATCTTATTTCAAAGCCCCTTTGAAAACGGTGTGGGTTTTGTAATGGATGAAAAGTTCCTTGGAAATGGGACTAAGAAGTTTTCTGTTGAACGTTGTCAGAGGAAAGTTGAAAGCTTTGAGTTGAAGGTTCTGCCAGATTTATCCTTTCTTTTGTCCGCAAGGCCCGTCCCCTGGGAGAGGTTCGGGGGCCTGGACGGGGCGCGCGAGGCGGCGAGGGCGCGGCGCAAAAACCAGCCCCCGGACGCCGTTGCTTTACATGCGCCGGGGGAGTCGTCTGTGCTGAACCCAGAGCAAAAACGTCTCTCAGGCGTAGACTTTGAAGCCGGAAAACGGAAAAGCAAATATACTTGCCCAATACTCTAGGAAGCGGGGTCCTATCAAAGACAATGGCTACCGCACAGGTGCTTCGTATCAGAACAATAATTACCAAAGGAGACAGGGCCCAAAGGGGCCGGAGAGGGAGAGGCAGGCCTGGCGGGACCCTGGGGCCCGGCCACCGGGGAGAGCTGGCCAGCGGGCACCTGAGAGGGGCACTGAGTGTCACCCAAGGAGGGCAGTGTGGATGTAACCTTGACATGGCTACGCCTGTTTGGGGGGCTGTCAGCCACAGTGGGGGTGGCCTGGGGACATTCTGGCCCGCCCAGAGCACCCGCTGAGAGTCCTAGGACAGTAAAGGCCATTGGAGTCTGAGTCTGGCGCCCTCTAGCTGCGATTGCGCTTCTCCAGGCCTCAGGGGAGGAGATGGCATGCAGCAGGTGCTCAGTAAATGGAGCTGTTAGGATAGCACAGGCCAGGCAGCCCCACCTCCTCGGTGCTGCCGGCTCGTCGTGGCTGGAGCTTCTTGGTGCTTATGTGGCCCAGTGAGAGAGACAGGCAGGAAGTGGCCAGTCTCCACCTCAAGTACTTGCAGGTGACCCTCAGGGCAGGACACAGCCTGGGATGACAGGGCCAGGCTAGCGGCTGCCCGCCGGCCTCTGAAGTTCTCTCTCCCACCCAGCACGTGGCTGCCCTCATCTGCCCCCTGGCCCCTCTCCTCGCTCAGCTCCCTTACCTGTCCCCACATCACATCCTCCGACCCCACCACACCACCCCCCCACCCCCCGCCGGGCTCCCAGAAGGGACACTCGCCCTCCCGAGACATCATCAGACTCTGTCATATGATTGGAATCTGAATATCTATTTAAGATGACAAGATTGAAATTAAAATTCAAATAAAGAATTACTTTTCTGTAAGTTGCTCCGAAAGCAGTGATTTAGCAGCAAATTGATAGAGAAAGGTAAGCGCTGGTCCTTCAAACCATCATTCGGCTTCCGGCGTGCGAGCCAGAAGTGTCTCAATTTAACACATCATTGGTTAGTATTATTAGAAATTTCATCGGGCCCCGGAGCACATGATGGCGCTGATGCAGAGGGGGGACCGAGGGCACCGGCCGGGGACCCGGGGGCCAGGGAGGGCAGCCTCGTTAATGAGCGCAGAGGGGACCCCAGAGAGCCTCCCTCGGCCCTAAGCAGGGATTGACTGTGATTATGCTCTTGTTTGCAGTTCAGTGGCGATCATGAAATGGGAATTGAGAGACACATAAATGTCACTGCTCTTCCCCGAGGCCACAGATTTATAGCTTTGGTGCCTGTCAGTGTGTCCTTCTGACCCTGAGAAACCCAGGCTGGGAATAGGAGTCCGTGAAGACAGCGTGACTAAAGAGCCGGCGCCTGTGAGCCCCGTGAGCGAGGCCCAGAACTCTGTCCCCGTCCAGCCCCGCCAGCAGCTTCGGCTCTGCGGTCACCTCACTGAGGGCACAAATGGCCTGAGGGCTTGAATGTCAAGGCTGTTGTTGCTCCACAGAGCGAGGTCCATGGACCACCTGCACCACCTGGTGGGCTTGTTAAAGGGCCACATTTTGGGGTTCCCTCACTCCAGACCTTCTGATTCAGAAGCGCAGGGGGTAGATCCAGAAACCTGCACTTTTAACACGCCCCCCCCCCCAGATCCTTATGTGCACTAACGCTGGGGAACCCCTACAACCGAGGTGGTCGATGCTGCACCTGCGTGACCTGTAAGTCAGTGCTGTCATTGATAACCGGGCAGACCTAGAGAGCCAACCGTCTCGGTGTATAATCCATGAGCTGGACTCTAAAAACCCAGACACCAGCCTGGTCCGTGTGGCTCAGTGGTTGAGCGTCGATCTACGAACTAGGAGGTCACTGTTGGATTTCCGGTCAGAGCATATACCCTGGTTGCGGGCTCGATCCCTAGTGTGGGGCGTGCAGGAAGCAGCCGATCAATGATTCTCTCTCGTCATGGATGTTTCTGTCTCTCGCTCCCTCTCCCTTCCTCTCTGAAATCAATAATAAAAATATTTTTTTCTTAAATAAACAAATTAAAAACCCAGACACCAAAACAGCCCCTCCCCAAGCCTGAATTCCCCCCATTTCAGTATCATTCCTTTAGGTAAGAGGTGCCTTCCTGGGGCTTCCCTTTCGTAGGGGCCCCGACAGGTTCCCACACGCAGGCCCAACACACCAGTCTGAGTACGTTTTCTAAAAACTGGCGCCCATCAGTCCGCACAGGGGCCCCGACACCGTGAAGAACCTGAGCGCCTGGCAGTGGAGGGGACGCGGAAAGGGAGCGGCACGTCCACTCTGCAGGGAGAGGCCTCCCCAGCTCCGCTCAGTCCTGCAGCCGGCAGCCGCTGTGACGTGCTCCCCCAGGGCCCGGAGGGACCTGAGCAAATCCACTTCCGCTAGGAGCTGCGTGGGGACCTGCTCTGGCTGTTCTCAGAGGAGACCTGAGAACCCTCCAGAGTAAGAAGAGGGAAGTGACAGCACACACCTCAGCTGCTGGCCCAGGACCCCAGAGCCTCCACCATCTGCGTGCTCCCTAATCTACGTGCCTCTGCCACGGACCTCTGCAGGGCGTGGCCTCGGAGCTGCACCGGTTTCCTCGTGTTGCCCAGCTTCCAGACGGAACTCTCACCTAGTGTGTTTGAGCCGCAGGCACAAGCCTGTGTTCTAGCTGCAAGGGAAGCTGGCAGAGCCTGTTCTCCGGCTTCCACCTCGAATCAGAGAAGATGCCAAAGGGCTCAGGCCGCACCAGCAGCCCTTGGTTAGAAGGGGCCCTCAGAATCCGGAGCTGGGCTGTGGGGGTGTCACTCCAAAGCTCGTCTTTCCCAAATTAGATGGAAGTGACAGGGACAGAAATGAGGCTGCAGATCCGCCCCAGGTCACCCATGGCTTCTCAGTTTTCATCCAAGGCCACCCCCCCTCCACCCCCACCTAGCGGCATGTGCCTGGGGAGAGGCTGCAGTAGCTTTAGTTTTAGCATTTATGTAATTACATCCCCTGCTGTAGTTAGGCTGCCCCTGTCCTCTGAGGAACACAAAGGGATGCATGTAAAACTGTAGCATTTATATGTCCAGAGCAACACATGAAGGACTTTTGAACTTCTGCTATTTTGCAATATGCACAGTAGACTGTGTATCCCTCTGTTTTAGGTGGCTTTAAACAGCATTCTATAAAATCTTACGAATGTGTGCCCAGGCACTCTGGGAGGGCTTGGCTGGACCCCCTGAGCTCCCGTGGTGTTGGCTAGAATCACTCAGTGGTATTCTGATCTCTGGTCTGAACTGGAGGGTCTGAGAGACCCAGGCCCAGGCTGTGAGTCCCCTTGAAAGGCTCGGCCCAGAGCAGGCGTCGTGTCACGGCATCGTAGTTCTGTTTCCTACGGTCCCTCTTCCAGCCTGTCATCCTCACGGGTCCTTGGTGTGGGTGTGTCCCATGCCACTGGTGTAAATTTCTCAGGGGTGAGAAGCAAGCCTTGACCATCACTGTGTCCGGTGCCCAGCAGTGGTTCTGGCCCACGTGAGCACGGAAGCATTGTCTGACCAATTCCACCACCGTGAGAGCTGGGGCACTCGGCTCCCGGGAGGGGAAGGGCTGTTACTGTGAAGGGGGGCTGGCTGTCCTCAGTGACACTCGGCAGAAGCAGTCACTGCCAGCCCTGCCAGGACCACACACGTGACAGCAGTGTGAGGGCTTGCAGGTTCATTGGCGGGGACAGGACATGGGTGCTGGCGCTGTCATTTCCCCCAGAGGAGGCCCACCTGAGCCCAGCTCTGTCAGGTGTGTAGGCTGGAAACACGCTAACTGTGCTGTAGGATCCTTTGGGGGTGACGTCAGCCCGAATCCATCAGCCTTATTGGATCCTGCCTAGTTTGGGGGCCCAGCACCAGCCCCGTCCATTCTGGAATCGCTCCCTGCTGTCCAGGCTCAGTCAGTTCACTGTCTTCTGATCTTCTTGGCGACGGTGGAAGGAGCTGAGTTCCGGTTTCTGCAGAAGATGCCCCCGCCCCCCAGAGGCGGACACCAACCCCGGCACCCAGTCGTCCACAGTACCAGGCACACAAGCAGGGGCAGAGGTTTGGGGCACCAGGCCTCTGAGCAGCCTCCAGCAGCCTCCAGGGCAGTGGTGTTGGGGTCCCAGCACACAAGGCCCCACAGTCCGGAAACCCCGTCTCCCCAATGAGGGGAACGCATTGCACCAGGTTGCCCAGGCACACCACGCGCTTCACCCCCCTGCTCGGTTGCTCACGTTGTTTACTCCTCCTACGCGCACTCCATGCATCAACACGTGCGCCGAACCTACAGGGAGGCATGTTCCTGCTGTTGGCCAGCACTGTAGCCCACATCCATTCGTTCCCTGGGCACCTGCACCAAGCCAGGCACCCCTCGGCCGGGCACCGTGCCTGGTCCCTCCCTCATGGAGCTGGCCCACCAGTGCAGGGTCAGCACAGCCCTGAGAGGCAGCGCACCAGCTGCAGTCGTCCTGTGCACAGGGCATAGGAGCTGGAAGAAGCGAGACCCATGAGGGCGCCCAGGAAGGCTCATCCTTCAAACCCCCCTGACCACCCAGACCCTGCTGGCCCGGAGGGCACCTCTGTGCAAAGTAGGAAATGGTGCTCCCTCTGGGTGAACACGTTAGAAAAGGCAGCTCCTCTGGACTGCAGCAGCTTCACGGGTGCACAGCCTGGTGAGCCCGTGACGCTCTGTGGGAGGGAACGTGGCTCTGTGCCTCCAGCGGTGTCAGCCCCTCGCCCCCGTGGCCAGGCATCTCTGCAAAGTGCCCCGCCTTCCCCCACGGCCACAGGCCCCGATGCAGCCCTGTGGGCAGCGAGCCAGGTGCCCTGGGAGGCTTCCTCCAGGAGGAGGTTCCCCAGCACCCACCCCCCACAGCGGGCGCCTGGGCCAGAGCAGCCGCCTCACAGAGGCCCATCCATTAGGATCAGGGTCTTTAGTGTCTTCAGTCGCTGAAAGAAGCAGGATGCTGTCAGCTACCATAAAAATGTGACCTTTGAAAATTTACAAGAGCTCGGGTTTAAAAGCTGCTGCGTTAATGATGCATCCCATTAGCATCTCATTAAAGGGAAGCAGAGAGGATCCTGCTCAGGCTGGATGATGGGCGGATAGGGCCTCTTCGTGGTGCCGGGCAGGAGGGCTGTCCTCTTCGCCTCTGTCTGCAAGTGCCATCATGTCACCGGAGCAGAGCCCGGCCAGGGCCGCGGGGGAAAGGCCAAGTGTCCGGCGGCTTCACTGACGTCCCGGAGGGACAATGGCAGTGGCAGGGGGTCAGGGAGGCTCTCCCAGCCCTGCTCCCACCTCCGCCTCCCCCTTCCCCCCCCCACCCCCCCCCCCCCCCCCCCCCCCGCGTGCTCCGAGCTGTTGTCCTGGTTGTTTCTGTGGCAGTCTCACAGAATGCAGGGCAGCCCCCTGGCGCGCAGTGGAATCCAGAAGCCTGGCATTTGGGCTGGGGTGGCCTGGGGAGCCTTTGGTGACTCTCGGACCTCTGGACTCCAGACCATGGGGGAGGCTTAGAGCCGGAGCTTCGGACCCACACAGTCCCCCGGGGCCTTCAGAACCGGACCACACGTTTCCTTGGACCTGGGCCTTTTGCAGGAGGAGGGGCCCCGGTCAGGCGGAGCTGCCTCATCGCCGGGCGTCCCTCTCCCACCTGGGTGCCCGGGCCTCGGCACACCGCACACCCATGTCTGTGTTTTTTCTGCAGGGAGTAGAGGGCGGGATGTTCACGTCACTCTTTTAATAGAACAAAACTCCTGAACTGCAAGTTGCTCCTAGCCTCAGAAGCTGCTGGTGCCGGGGAGAATGGGAGTGGCCTTATTTATCTTTCCTGAAGCAAAAAGGGAATCTGTGCTTCTCACAGCAGAACACAGTTCTTGTACGGAAGAACTTGCTTGTAATGTTCACGAAGGACATAGCCGGACAGCTAACCAGTTGTCACCACACCCAGTCACCCCCAGCACCCCATGCACCCCAGCTTCCTTCTGGCGTCTGAGTCCCCACTGTTTGCATAGGTGCCGAGTGCTCCCTCTGCTGGGCCTGGTGTCCCCGTGCCTGGGGCAGGGCTGGGCACAGGACAGGGGCCCAGTTCTGTGAAACAGACCAACTAACCAACAAAGGCACAAGCGACTGAGCTGGCGGGAGTGTTTTGGAACCAACGTCAGGGCAAACACTGGAACTCCTGAAGTTGTAAAGCTCAGAATCGGGTTCCCCACTCTTGCAGGGGGGCCCCAGCCACCTCTGCTGGCTGCAAGGCCTGCTGTAAGGGCCAGGCCCAGGCCCTTGCCTTCCCTGTCAAGGGACCAGGCAGGGCCCTGACACTGACTCCGCAGGGGAGAAATGAGACAGAGGAGGTCCCTGAGAACCAGGCCTGCCTCTGGCCTGGGAGACCCACAGAGACCCAGGGTAGCAGAGAGGGGCTGCAGCGCCCCCTACTGGCAGGAAGGGTTTCTGTCTTACCAGGGAAGGAGGGTGCTGGTGAGGAGGCTGGGGTGTCTGCCTTCAAACTTCACACCAAACTGGGCCCTGGATGGGACATCGCACAGGCTCCTGCCCACCCCCTTCAATGCCTTTGATTACGGGGAAGCAACCTGTGAGCCTCTGAACCCACCAGCACCCCAAGAACCTGGGAATACAGAGGAGTGCAGACAGGGCGCCCTGGAGAGCTGTCTATTTAGAGAACTCTGTAGAAGCCACACTATTGTTCCTTCAGTTCCCACCCCTCTCGCCCACCGCAAGCTCCCATCTGTCCCACAGACAGAAATGGGGCAGGAGCCTCCAACAAGGAAGTTTGTCCGTTGAATTGTTCTTCCCTCGGGAGATTCCTCTTTCCCTTTGTTTGCTGCTCTGTTCACAGACGCCAAGCATCTGAAACGTAGGCCAGAGCTAAAGTGCAGCCTGATGCAATTAGCTCAGCGCAGCAACGGGCCTAATGGGATGCGGCTCTGCTCCTGCCAGCAGGCCCAGTGCAGGCTGGTGGTCCTCCCTGGTCCTAATGGGATGCAGCTTCTCTCCTCCCAGCAGGCCCGGTGCAGGCTATGGTCCTCCCTGGTTCTAATGGGATGCAGCTCCGTTCCTCCCAGTAGGCCCGATGCAGGCTGATGGTCCTCCCTGGTTCTAATGGGATGTGGCTCCGCTCCTCCCAGGCCCGGTGCAGGCTGGTGGTCCTCCCCATGAGGCTTCAAAGCCCCACTAACCCTCTGCCCTCCCTGCTCATACATCCCCCCACCCCGGGGACCTACTGTCAGAGAGGCCAGCAGGGGGCGCTGCCCCACCAGCTGGGGCACTGGGTCTGCTTCCATCAGAATCATCAGGACCGAGGCCTCACCTAAATAGGCCTGCAGATACCCCTTGGGGCTTCTTTGGCCTTGGGTGACTGTCTCCAATGGGCAGCTGTTTCTGCCCCCCACCCCGTCTCGCTCTTCACCCCCAAACTTGTTGGACTCTGGCTGAACTCCTGGGAACCATGGTCACTCCTGAAACTACCTCTGCTGAGACCCACACCCCCTCACATCCCAGTGATCCCAGTCCCGGGCTCTCCGACCTGCTTTCTGGATTTTTATTTTATTTATTTATTTGTTTGTTTGTTTACTGCTTATTATACAGGGTGGGACAGAAGTAGGGTTACAGTTGTGAGTCTGCGAAACACAGGGTTTATTCTTGTGCTAATCTTTATTAGCTATTGTATTGTTTTCCATAGGAAAACTGTAAGCCTGCGTCTGCCCCCCTGTAATTGTAATGATGATAATGGAAATGGCAAATACAGAAAAGCGTAGGCAAGAGAATAAACGTCACCCCGAATCCTCTCACCCAAGGATAGCACCCCCGCTAACGCTTCAGCGTTTCCCTCCGACACGTATTGTCCACATGGTGGGGCGGTGGTTGTGTCATTCTGTGTCCTGCTTCTCTCGGGTAGCATCCCAGTGCAAGCATTTTGCCATCCCCTTGAGAACGCTTAGGAAACGTGATTTTTAACGATTGCATAACATCCCATCGTCAGGCTGAGGCTCAGGAGACCAGCGCTGTCCTCATGGCTGCTTTCGCCCTGAGGCTCCTTTCTCTTTCATGGTTGAGGCCTGCAGCCCGGCCTGCCTCCCTCCAGGCGGCCGGGTGGGAGCTGTCCTCCCACCAGCCTGGGTCCCCACCCTGCCCCTGCCTCTGTCTCCTCCCCAGTGGGACTTCCGGGGCCTCCGGGCTGGTGTGGGGGCAGGGTGGGGCCTGGGAGCTGAGCTTTGGAGAGCCGCTCTCTCACATGTCGAAGGGCCTGGGAGATGGTGGCACTGAGTATGCCGCTGGTGCTCGGCACATGTCCATGGATGTTGTTACAGTTTACGAATGCCCCAAGGGCTGGAGGGAATGTCACATCTCAGGGCAGAACGCTCTTTTCTTTGTGATGGCTCCAGTGGCGTGAGTGGCCACGGAGGGTGGCCGGGGAGGTCCTGGGGTGGGTGCTCCGGAGCTGGGAGTTTAGCAGAGGTCACAGCTGCTCCGGCTGGGCCACAGGATCTGTCATTCCCCCGGGGACTGGCCCGTGGCTCAGGCAGCAGCAGGACTGCTGGGGTGGGGGCAGGGGACACGGGTCTCAGGGCAGGACCCTTGCCGGGCTGTGCTCACCCTCCTGCTCTGCTTCTCCCCAGGCGCCCGGCATCTCCAAAGCAGACAGTCAGTCCCAGGGACTCACGACCAGCATCCGGTGGGGGCAGACGCCCATCAATCAGGCCACGCCCTGGGACACTGATGAGCCGCCCTCCAAACAGATGAGGGAGAGCGACAATCCAGGTGTGTACTTCCTCCGTGGGCAGAGGCACCTGTGCCCAGGGCTGGGAGAGGTGCTGGGCGCCTACGGGGCACCCCAGCTCCTCAGCAGGTCCTGAAGCCGGGGCCTGCAGCAGCCCGGACCCCAGGCTGTGCTGAGTGGGGTGGGGGCCCTGCGTGTCATTCCGTGGGCAGTGGCTGTGTCTCTACCCCCCTTTCTCTGCTACTCAAGAGAGTCGTTGGGAGAAAGCAGGGGAGTGAGAGTGACATGGTAGGAGTGACTTTGAGTGGGCTCGGGGTGATTTTGAATAGTTATTCCCAAACAGCAGTACCCTGGTTCATAACAAGTTTCTCAAGTCACACCTTCCAGTGAGTTCTGCCTTGCCAATGGATACATGGGGAGGGGGGTGCTCCACACCCCACCCAGGACGGGGGATTCACACACCACTTCCTACAGCAGGCCAGGCCTTCTTTGGACAGCTGGGACCATAACCAGAGCTTTCCGTGCTATCTCCATCAGTCCCACACCCCCCTTAGGATATGCACACGTGTCCACTTGGCCCTCCATGCCACAGCCCTGCAGATGTCTGGAGAGCCCACTCCTCCCCCTCCCAGTCTTCTGTGCGGTAAACACCCACGTTCTTCAGCCCGTTTCCAGTCCCTTTCCCTTCAAAGGGGTTGCTCCAATCTCATTGCTCAACAACGATCCCCATGATCACAGCACGAAGGACCGTGTGTGGCCTGCCCAGTGCCTCCGCTCAGCCCCTCTGCTCTGCTTACCGCAGCCTCTGTCCCCTCTGCCCACTGCAGCCTTTGTCCCCTCTGCCCA
The DNA here is from genome assembly GCF_028538775.1 of Myotis yumanensis. Classification (NCBI taxonomy): domain Eukaryota; kingdom Metazoa; phylum Chordata; class Mammalia; order Chiroptera; family Vespertilionidae; genus Myotis; species Myotis yumanensis. The sequence continues at coordinate 9,508,680 of NW_027223762.1, forward strand.
CTGCAGCCTTTGTCCCCTCTGCCCACCACAGCCTATGTCCTCTCTGCCCACCGCAGCCTATGTCCCCTCTGCTCACCGCAGCCTATGTCCCCTCTGCTCTGCTGGCAGCCTCTTTCCCCTCTGCCCTGCTGGCAGCCACATCACATGCTGTCTCAGCAGTAAGAGCCCAGTGCTGTCCTGTGGCTGCCCTGACCCTGTCCATCTCCTCGAAAGCAGGTGAGGCAGCTAGGGGTGGAGGCCCCAGAGCAAGGCCTTGTCCATGTTCTTTCGTGACCCTGGGATCTCTGAGGTTCCTGCTTTCCTTGCTGACCAGTGCCTCATCCTCCCAATATTATGTCACCTGCAGACTTAGTCATCCTTGGGAACAGTGGTGCGCAGAGTTTGGCTCACACCATCAGACGCCTCTCTGCAGGTCTCGGCATCCTCTGGGCCACCCCCTCATACATCTAGGCCTCCGCCCGCGGCACCTCTGGATCTTCCCACAGAGCCATCCGAGACCTCGCAGCTGCGCTCGGAAGTTCTGGAGCATTTTCTCGGGCTCCCTGGCTGATCCTGGAGAAAACTGAGCTTAGCAGGCCGTGCTGTGTCCCTGAGACACCAGGCTGGCTTGTGGTGACGCCACCTCCTCTTCTCCAGGCTGGGGGACAATCTCCCCTCGGCAGCCCTTTCTAGAGTCTTGCTGGTGCCGCTTCACCGACATTTGCCAGCTTCTCGTGTCCTCCAGCGTCTTCGTGATCAGAGCTATTGGTTGCACGGGTATGACGTGCCTCGTTCTATGTCATCTCGCTGCTCGCAGCAGCCCTGCCAAGCTGGCGTCATTCCTGTCCCACTGCAGATGGGGAAACTGACTCGGGGAGGCTTGTGCTGAGGTCACTCAGCTAGTGAGGGCAGAATCAGGCCTAAAGCGCTGTCCGCCACCATGCCCAGTGGCTCTCCCTTCGGACAGCTCCTCAGGGACAGCGCCTTCTGCTGGTTTGATAGTTGCCCTGCTGTCTTGATTCTTCCCCTGCCTCGTGATCTTTCTGTGTGGGAGCTCCCAGCCCCAGCATTCTAGCCTCTGGGGCTGGTGGCCCACCCTCCTTCCTCAGGGCCTCGCCCTCAATCTTCACGGCCACTCCAGAGGCATCAGGAAAGCTAAGGTGACATTCAGGTGACAAAGACCTACATCTACACCCATTCAGTCCAAGGCAACCCAGACTGGCCTTGCCTGTCACCGTATCCTCTGGTCTCACTCATAAGCCGGCTTGAGTCCCCTCAATGGCAGCTCGCTCGGGGGGCCCTGGCCCTGCCCTGCCAGCCCTGGCCCTGCGTCTTGGACCAGGCCTCAGGAGCTGTGTCCAGACTCCCTTGTTCAGCCACAAGTTCCTTCAGGGCCAAAAAGGATTCTCACGGTTCCCCCGAGGCCGGCTATGCAGAGGTTGGCCCCGCAGCGAGGCCATAGAGAGCAACCCCTACTGACTTCCCACACCGCACACACCCCCAGCTCTGCAGCTCCAGCCCTTGCCCAGCGAAACCAGCCATCACCGCCCCTCCGTGATCCTCCGAAGAGGAAGGGGAAATGCCGGCATGTATGGAACATGTCGCACATACGAGGCCCTCTGCTAGTTGTTTTAAAATATGTTTTCCTCATTCCCTTCTTCCCAGGAGACCTGTGAGGTCGGTGTTGCTAGCTCCGTGTAACAGGTGGGAGGAACGAGGCTCAGAGGAGATGAGCCACTTGCCCAGGCTCTTAGCTAGCAAGTGGCAGAGCCAGGCTTTGAGCCCGGATCTCTTTGAAGGCCTCCCCGTTTTTCTGTCTGTTGTGCTGCCTCTCCACCTGTCCCAAGAAGACTGCCGTCCCTCCCGAGCCCTCGCAGCCATCTGCTCAGATATCCTGAGGCGCTTCTCTCCTGCTCCTGTAGTCGCAGGTGCTTATTCTGTGAGCTCCTGGGCACAGGCGTGCTGTCCACCCCTGTGACCCTGGCGCCCAGCCCAGGGCCTGGGGCAGCCGGTGTTTGTTGAGTGAATGAATAACCGGCAGATGACATCTCTTCCATCTCCCTTGCAGGCACAGGGCCATGGGTGACCACGGTGGCCGCCGGGAGCCAGCCCGCCCTGATCGCACACTCCTATGGAGTGGCCCAGCCTCCCACCTTCAGCCCGGCCGTGAACGTCCAGGCCCCGGTCATCGGGGTGACCCCTTCACTGCCTCCACACGTGGGGCCCCAGCTCCCTCTGATGCCAGGCCACTACTCGCTGCCACAGCCGCCCTCTCAGCCACTGAGCAGCGTGGTGGTCAACATGCCCGCCCAGGCCCTGTATGCCAGCCCACAGCCCCTGGCCGTCTCCACACTGCCTGGCGTGGGGCAGGTGGCCCGCCCGGGACCCACTGCGGTGGGCAACGGTCACATGGCAGGGCCCCTGCTGCCTCCACCACCGCCAGCCCAGCCGTCGGCCACTCGCCCCAGCGGTGCCCCTGCCACCAACGGGCCCCCCACGACCGACTCCGCCCACGGGCTGCAGATGCTGCGGACCATTGGTGTGGGGAAGTATGAGTTCACCGACCCCGGGCACCCCAAAGGTAAGTCCCGCTGCCACCTGCTCCCCGTGTGCCTGCGTCTGCGCTTCCCCACGTGGTCACTGCGACGGGCACGGACAGGAGCGTGGTTCCTGGCGGCCTCTGCTCCCTCGCAGCACCCTCTGACCTCACCCACCCTGGAGGCTGCCGTAGGGCCCCCTGGCCTCAGACAGAAGGAGGAGGAGGAAGACAGGACAGGTGTGCAGGGCAATGTGAGTGGACAGGAAGAGGAGGGGAGGGCGAGTCTGCCAAGTCCAGGGTCCTTATGCCTCCAGCCCAAGCCCTAGGCCATTTCACCTCTGACCCCACGGCCAGGCCGAGTGGAGAATGAGCAGGCGTCATCTGTTCCCCTCAGGGCTCCATGAAACAGTCCCTTGGGCCTTTTCCATCTTCCAGCCATGCGGACAGGGGGAATATGAACTGTCCGTGTCCCTCCCCAGAAAAGCACCCCCGCCGTGCCATCGGATGAGAGCGCCTCCCTGGGCATTCGCCGAGGCCCAGGAGACACTCCCAGACCATCCTGAGCCAGTTGGATTTTTTTGTTTCAAGGACCCAAGGGTGGCTCGGTGAGGCTCTGGTGGGGCCCCTAGAGCTCCAGACAGCCAGGCCTGCTCGTGCTGAGTGCGGAAAGGAGGCAGCTCGGCCTGGGCCCGGTGCAGCAGGAGGGACATGGCCAGCCATCTGCCTGCTGGGGGACCCAGGCCTTGTTGAAAGGGGAGGGGAGGTGGACCTAGAAAATGTGAGTCTCTGGGCACGATCCTCAGCCTCCCCTTTTTCAGCCTCTGAGCCTGCATCTCGGGGGGCCTTTCCTCTTGGGGAGCACTGGCTCCAGCTAGCTGTCCTCTTTCCACCTCTGCTCATGAATCTCCTTCTTCGTCCTTTCGGGCGATTTCCAGGCCTTGTCAAGCACCCCCACAACCTATATCTTCACTGGGTTTCGTTCCCAGTCTTGTGGCGCCCTGACTGTCTTTGTTTTGGAAATCAGCACTAATTTTAAACAACAAAATTATAGAAAATTACATCTACATTCTGGTAAACTCTTGCTTTGTTTAAGATCTTTTAAAAAAAAAAAAAAGGACTAAATTAATTTTTTTGTTTGGTTTTAGGCTCTCTCTCCCTTTACAAAAACAAAAACTTGCTCCCAATGTACATGTTGCCAACTCTGACACAATGGGCCCTGGGTGTCCCAGCGGCTCCGAGGCCTTGCCAAGGCCTGAGGCTGTGGGTGGGCTCACTTCTCCCCGCCGGGGGAGCATAACCCCCTAACCGGGCAGCCTCCCGGGACTGGTGAAGGGTCTTGCTGACTTGCCAGGTGTCAGACGTGCATCTAGGAAAAGGCCTTGTTCTGTGCAGAAAGGAAACTGGTAACTAACTGGACTGGAGTCCCTTGTTTGGGGTTTAGCAGGGAACTGGCATCCGCCTCCCCAGAGCTGCCAGGCATCATCCCCAGACACCTGAGTCCATAGAGCAGGAAGATGCAGTGGTAGAGACGGGCCCCTGCTGTCCCCTGGGCACACTGGCCAGCAGGTCACTGCAGAGTCAGACCTGTAGCATCTTTGTGGGGCCCGAGGACATGAACCATCCTCTATGGTAGGTCCAAGCCCATGGACAGGAGGGGAGAAGAAAGAGGGGCCTTGATGGGCTTCCCTCTTCCAGCCCCAAAGGGTAGATTCAGTGCTAGGAATGAGCTGGGGGTGTGCCTAGCAAGTGTCCACAGCGCCCCCTTCCGGTGAGTCAGTGAGGTTCCCCCCCCCCCCCCCCCCCCCCGGTGACAACCCTCACACAGACTTGGGTAGTTTGCGGGAGAGCTGACTGTTTCCCCCAGAAATTACATTGAACTTGATTCTTTATGTTCACGACCTCGTCTGCTGATGTATCTCCTTATATTCCGGTGAAGAGAGACAATGAAACACACATACAAATGCCTCCCAACTCAGGCCTGGTGGGTTTGTTGGTGTGTGTGTGTGTGTGTGTGTGTTGTGGTGTTTTTTAAGTAATTTCTCCTTCCATTTCTAATCCTAAAAGCCTTTATTGCTAAAGCTATAATTTGTCTGTCAGATCTAATGTCAAACAACTGCATATTTTTTAAAAATAAGAAGCCCGAATTTTGAAATCACATCTTTGGAACTTGCCGTGTGAGAAGCCTATTCCTGACAAGACCGTGTGGGTTTGGATTTGGGTCACTTTTAATTCCGCCCCTGGGGATTTTACATCTCCCGAGCCCCATTGATTTCACACTCCCAAATGACAGGCAGCCGGCTCCGAGAGGGGTCCGGGAGGCACTGCGCGGTGTGTCAACACCGGTCTGAACTCCACTTTAGGGAAAGAAGAACTTGCCTTCTCGCCTGTTCGCTGGCTGAAACCTTGCCCAGCGTTATAATAAGACCCACCGTGGCTCGCCTTGAGATCTGGCTCCTTAAAGTCCCGAGACTTTCTCTCCTATTGTTTGACGTGACAACCTAACCTACCCTCTCACGGGGTTGAGTAATTATGGAGAAATCCCATCCACGAGGAGTGGGTCTTGTCAGCCAGAGGGAGGAGCCACTGGCATTTTCAGATTTCATTAGTGCCCTGATTTAAAATTTCACGTTTTGTTTCTTGTCATTATCTTCCAATCGGCTGGGCTAAAAGTTCCGTTGGAGCGATTTATGTTAGTCTGCCTTCCCCCCCAAAAAAAGGGTGTTGGGACTTTCATCTGAAAACTTAACCAGTTGAAAAATAAAGGTGGTGTGGAAATGCTTTTTGATTTGCAATAGGTCAAGCTACCGCCTCTCATCTGTGACGAGGGAAGGCAGCTTGCATGCAGTTCACTTTAATGAGTGTTATTTAAATGCATTGAGCACATATAGATTTTCTTACGAAACTTGCAAGGATAAATCTTTCTTTCTCTAAGCACCATTTGGGGGTGGGAGCCGTCTGCGGGGTTTCTTCCTTATTTGGCTTAAGGTGATAGACGGAAAGCTAATTAAAACAGATTTCACGTGTGCAAAGTGATAAGGGAGGAAAAAAGAATTAGTTCCATTTGTATCCTGTTGTAAAACACCAGAGCCATTTGTCTTGTTGTTGGATTGGGTCCCCTGGGCTTATCTGTGGGCAGAGGTGGTGGCCAGCCTCAGGCCTGGAAACCGTCAAGTTGAATGTCACCGCACCGGTGCCATGCAGCCCAGCCGAGGCGGGCACAGTAGAGGCGCAAGCTACTGACGTCATCCTTCCTATCCCCTTTCTTTCAAAGGATTACTGGTAGCTGAGAGGGTAGCCAGAGACCTTGTGAGGCCCAGCCCTGGGCCTGGTAGCAGCTGCAGAAAAGCTGTTGTGTTTTCACCCACGTGTCCAGGACAGAGAAGCCAGGCTGCTCCTGCTCCCACTTGCTTCTGCACCAAAAAGCCAAGTCCAAGTTGACCTGGAGTGAGAGGCTTGTCTGTTCTGACTTTAGACTTTGTAGGCCCAGAGGGAGGGGCCATGAGGGCTCCCAGGGTTGGGGAACAGGCAGTGTGTGTGGCCCCATCCTGTGGTTCCCCCTCTCCTCACCTCCCATCCTTGGCCCTGGGCCTCCAGCCCACGGAGCTCTGTCTGCCCTCATGCCGCCTTCTGCTTGGCAAAGACAGGATCTGCTGAAGATGCTTTGGGGCATAGTGAACAGCTGTGTGACTGGGGCAAGTCTCCTAACCTCTCTGAGCCTCCTTTCCCCCGTCCACCCTCGAGGAGGATTTGAGGAGACCAGCATGAACACGCGTAGCACTGAACCCCCTTTACACCGAAAGCAGTCATCCCATCGACAGTGGCCCCAGGTCTGGAGAGTCCGGCCGAGCAAAGAAGCTCATGAAAGGGTGGAAATCCGGGCCCCGCCCAGAGCTGGAGAGGTGGAAGAAGCCCAAGCTCGTTCGCAGGGTTGGCAGCCCTGACCAAGCCCCTTCGTGGCACCTCCATGTCCCTTCCCTCCAAGCTGCTGCATCAGCTGCCCTGCAGGGGGACCCAGGACTGCCGTCCCCAGCCGTGAGGCCAGCATAGATCCCAGGTCTCCCTCCCCTGCCCTCTGCCATGCCAGGGCACACTGCGCCCTCTGCACCCGCAATGAATATTCTAGAAGAAGCTGGGAATGCTCGGTAAAGCCGTTTGCCCACACACGGTTAGCCCAGAGGCACGAAATGTCCACACTGAAGTCATCTTCCCACAGACCCGCTCTTCCTGGGTCTCCGTTTCAGAAATGACCTCACGAATCCATCCCAGAGTTCAAAGTCACAGCCTGCGTTTGTCCTTGACTCGCCTTTTCCCCTGGGGCACTGGGTTTGCAAACTCCGTGGACCCTGCCTCCTCTGCTCAGTCCTCCCCTCTCCACTGGCCTGCACTGCTGACCTCCAGGCCCTCAGCGCAGTCACAGTGGTCCTGTCACTCCTGGTGGAATGCGTCCAACGGCCCCTCTCCTCTCAGGACATGCCCATCCCCCACCTGGTGCTTAGGGCCTGGCTCCTGCCTGGCTCCCCCTTCACCTCTTGCCATTCTGCTCACAGGCTGCCCTGTAGCCACTCAGCTCCCTGGTTCTCTCCCAGCCAGCGGTGCTCCGTGCCTTGGCACAGCACCCACTCCTGGGTCATTCTCCCAACTGGATGGCCAGTACCCCGTCCCCTTCCCATGCCACCCCTAGCTCCCCAGCCAGTGCTGGGCTCTGAGGGATGCTCAAGCAGCGTGAGATGGATGACAGCACAAACCACTGGGCTGGGAACGACCCGCCGCGGTTCTGTGACTCCTCTCCAGCTGCCTCCTCCCTTTGGGTGGTGAAGGCAGGTTGGTGCCCAAGGGCCTGAGCAGACAGGAAATGCCTGTGGGACTTCATTCTGCAGCCGGGCAGCCCATACCTTTCCCCTGCGTCAGCTCCTGTCCCCAAGCACCTCAGCAGAATGTGGGTCCTGACCCTGTCTCCGTTCCTTCGTCTGTAAAAGGGGCATCATCACAGGACCTGCTCCTTCCAGTTGTTGTGATGGGTGAGCGAGGTCTTTGACGTGAAGCCGGGAGTGGTGCCCAGCACATAGCCATCCCCGTAAACCTGTCTGCTGTGACTATTTTCACCACTGGCACCGGTGCCACTTCCTGTGCCCACCATCTTCTAGGGACCCAGTGTGACAAAGCCAACGACCCCTGGCCCTCCAGAGTCTCGGGAGGTTGTATCAACAGCATTAACATCAGATGCTCACAAGACCTAGCTCCCAGGCATCCACTCTGAACAGAAATGGGCCTTTCTTCTCCCACCGGCCCATTTGGTCTCTACCATCGCCCTCACCAAAAGGAACCAGGCCTGTGGTGGGTCCTCCCCTAACTCCAGGGGCCCCTCCCAACAACCTGCAAGGGCTCCCAGCATCCTGTGATGCTCAGCTTGATGTCAGGGTGCCAAGGGCTCAGCAGGGGCCACACCCATCCATGGGACAGATCAACCCAGCAAGGCTGCAGGCGGCGGGCTGGTGGGCCAGGTTCTGCACGGAGTGGCTTGGGTAGAATTCAAATTCCACTCCCCGCGAACCTGGTGAACTCGTGCCAGGAAGCAGGTGTCTCTCGGCCTCAGTTTCCTTATCTGTGATGTGGAAGCAGTGACAGCGCCATCCGCATGCACATGCATTGAGGGTTTAGTGATGCATGCAACGTCTTAACACAGTGCCGGGCACCGAGTAAGCTCACAACAATGCCAGCTGTTGGTATCACTGCCCCCGCAGTCATTTCTAAAGAATCCCAGAGAAGAAATACTGTTTTTAAAGCAAGGTTGTCCAAAATATTCTCCCAGATCTGACTGGCGTAACCCTTCGCACAGATCTGGAGCCAGACCCACAGTCCCCCGTTACCCTTTCCAGCACCCACCCCAACACTCGCCCTTGCCCTCGCCCAGGAAATGGGTCAGAGCCCCTGGAATGTGGCGCTCTGTCCGCAGGAGGTCTGGCCTCCTCGCCCACCCACAACACAGCGGCCCTGCCCCGCCTGGGAAGCCTCCCCCTTCACAGAGCTCTGGCCTCCAGGGGTTTGTTAATCATTAATTGGAGGGCTGTCTGGACTTAACGGTTTTGTTAACAGTTCATTTGACGCTGAGTGAACTAGGCAAGCAGAGAGATGTAACACAGGCAGCCAGACCACCCAGAGATGTGTCCTCCTCGGAGCACGAGGGGACCCCCGGGGACAGCAGCCTGGGGACACCCCTCTCAGGGCCCCACTGCTCAGCAGAACAGAGGCAGAGCGGGGACCCCTGGGCCTTCTCCTCGCTGGGCGGAGGACAGGGAGCTGAGAACAGTGTATGGCTTTCAGCTTCCAGTCCCTGCTGAGCACTTCAAGGTCAGAAGTCCCGCTCTGGCCCTAACTGACCCCCAGGAGTGGCCGTGCGGCACCAACAAGGACTGCCGCCGGATTCTAGATCACAGACGCTCAGAGGACTCCGAGGGGCTTTGAGTCACGCCGCCTCCCGCCCTGTGCACTACCAAGCACTCACTGAGCAACTAATGGGTGTAGGATTAGGCACCTACTGTGTGCAGAGCCCACACTTGGCAGTGTGCTGGCTGCGTCCCCAGACAGGTCTCGGCTCCTGCTGGACGTAGGCCTGTGGTGATACCCGCAGTGTCCCAGACACCATGCCAGGCACTGGGAGGGGCAGAGGTCTGCCTGGAGGAGCCTGTACTCCACTTGGGGAGTCCAGGGGGGTGCCAGCGATAAACGCTGCAGGGGCTGGAGAAAGGAGGTCAGCGTGGTCTGGGCCTTTGGAAGCAGTCAGAGTGATGGAGAGGAGGCAGAGAGAAGGCAGATAGTTCTACAAATGCCCAGTCTGGAGGGAGAGTGCTGGGGCTGAGTGCCCGGACACAGAGTAACGATTTCCCAATAGATTCATGTATCGGAGTTCCACACACACGCGTCTACTCAAATGGCTTGCAGGACCTGTCCTGATGGGAGACACGTTCAGCTAGTGACTTACACCTACAGGCCCAAGAATCCTGTTCTCTGAATCCTTGGCTACAAAGGCCATTCCTGGCCTCTGCTCCAGCTACCCAGCTGCCTTCTTTCTCTCCCCAGCCAGGGTGGTCGTCAGGGATCCACGCTCGTAGACAAGGAGCAGTCCACTTCATTAGTCCCCAAGGCCATTCTGGTCCTGCAAGGTGAAGGTTCCTTTAGTCTTCAAGGGCTAGGATCTAGTCAAAGAATCAAAGTGGGGGCCAGGGTGGGGCATGCTGGGAAATTGGTGCAGACCCAGCTTCACAGATTCTGCAAACCTTTCTCCCCCTTACTTCACAGAGGTAATGGCCTATTCAAACCTCCAGCATGTGCTATCTTGGCTGGGAAAGGCATGCCCTGTCTGGCTGACCCCCAGGACTTTTCCATTTTTGAGTCTGGGAATGAGTTTTGGGGGCTTTTTAAAATTTTTTTATTAAAGTACTAGAGGCCCAGTGCATGAAATTTGTGCACTTGGAGCGGGGAGGGGTCCCTCAGCCCAGCCTGCACCCTCTCACAGTCCGGGACCCCTCACTCTTTACCATTCACCTGCTCACTGCTCCTTACCGCTTGGATCACTGTTCCTTAAGGCTGCTGCAGAGGTCCCCACCACTGCAGCTGCACTCGGCAGCTGTGAGCCCGGCCTCTGGCTGAGCAGCACTCCCCCTGTGGGAGCGCACTGACCACCAGGGGGCAGCTCCTGTGTTGAGCGTCTGCCCCCTAGTGGTCAGTGTGCATCATAGCGACCGGTCATTCCGCCGTTCGGTCAATTTGCGTATTAGGCTTTTATTATATATTTAGGATAGTTGGCATACCATGGTATATTTGTTTCAGGTGTACAACATAGTGATTTGACATTTATGTACCTTATGGGCTGATTACTACATTAAGTCTGTCTCCATGCAGAGTTATTGCGATATTATTGACTATATTTCCTGTGCCATACACTCCATCTCCGTGGCTTGTTTATTTTATAACTGCACCTTCCTTCCCCTCTTATTCCCCTTCACCTTCCTTCACCCAGTCCCCTCACTCCCCTCCCCTCTGTTTGCTCTCTGTTCCCATGAGTCTGTTTTTATGTGGGTTGGTTGGTTTATTCATTTGTTTTGGTTTTTTTTCTAGATTCCACATGTAAGTGAAATCTTACAGTATATGGGAATGAGGTTTGAGAGGAGGAGAGCTGGGCGAAGGTGTGGCGTCCCAGCTGCCTGTCCCCGTGGGAGGGGGGTCATGGTCCCCCAAACCATGAAATAACACTGGAGAAACACAGCACCACACTGGTCTCATGAGAAAGGATTTGGTTGAAATTGCATTCTATTCAGGAGCACACTCACTGTTCCAGAAACATAAAAGGTGAACTTAATGCTGGCCGGCCGGCCGAGTGGGTTAGGAACACAAAACTCTGTGTAAATTGCCTGAAGAAAAAAATGGCTGAAAGGTTGTTATCTATTGAAATGGTTGTCCTTGCCTGTTTCCTTGGTGTGGTTCTCTTTCCCTTTAAAAAAATATACCTTAGAGGGAAGTCCCAGGGCTGTCAGGGCATCCCCAAGACAATGCTCTTCTGGACCTTCTACTGTCCCGGGACCATGTTGGCTGACCACGCGTGTGGCCCGTGAACTTCCTGGTTTTGCCCACTGGCCTCTCCCTGCCTTCTCCTCCCTCTTCCAAGTGGCTCTCACGTTGTCACCGCTCAGTGCCTCAGTCCCCGGTCCGCACGCGTCCCCAGCAAACACGCATTGGTTTCTCACCGTCATCTGTGGGGCCGGGGCCAGGGGCTCTGATTGGTGTGCTCGGCTGCCATGTGAATACTACCGCCCGGAGGGCTTACACAGCAGACGTTTCTGGGAGCTGAAGTCCAAGGTCGGCGTGCCACTGGGGTTGGCTTCTGGTGGGGCCTCGCTCCTGGGCTTGCAGATGGCCCTCTTCTCAGTGTGACTCCAGTCATACTGGGTTCGAGTCCCGCCCTATGGCCCTTCTTATCGTTTTACCACAGTTCACCTACACGCTGCTTACTCCGCTCCCTGGTGACTGAGCACTGACTATATTTTCCATTATTAGAACCATCCATCTATGGGGTTAGCTTTTTATTTCCAAAGGACCTTCATGCCGGGAGGGATCGCAGAATGCCATCTCATGGGAGTAGGAACCTGCGCTCCATCAGTTGGGACTAGCGGGTCCACTTAAAGGCCCAGCTCCTTCCTGGGATCATGAATACCTTTAGTGGTCAGCCGTGCTTGTCCATTAGGGTGCAGGGCACCATTAAGGACCGAGTAGTGGCCTCGTTGGCAGGCCCAGGATGCCTGCTCTCCATTCGAACCACAAGCAGACCTGCCGCAGAGAGCCTTGAAGCCCCTAAGTTAAGGCACCGCCATGCGGGGACTCTGAAGGCCCCTGATCTGTCTGGCCACTCGAACAGGCGGGTTTCAGCAATTCTGATGGATCCAAAAAGAATTCCTATATTTTCAGTCTCTTCTTTATGGAGACGTTCATTGCCTTCTTAGACTAAACGGCAGTTTTATGAGGCAGAGTTTTTTTTTTGGTGTGGGCCATGATTCCAAGATTCCTAATTTAATGCCATTCGTCCCAGAGAGCAGAGAAGTAAACGTGGAGGCCCCCCCCCCCCCCCCCCGCCCCTCAGGGCCTCCATCTCAGGCTGTAGGTCAGGGACCACCCTTCCCAGGAGCTGGTGGGCCACGCTGGTAGATGCAGCCTTGTCTTGTGCAAGGGAATGGAGTGGGCGTTTTATAGTCGTTATATATTCACTCTGTACTTATGTAATCCTCGAAGCTGCCCTGGGAGGCAGGTTCATGGATAGACAACCAAGGCTTGGGGCAGGTGCTTGCCCAGGTATAAGGGGTAGAGCTGGAGTGACAATAGCAAAACCGCCTGCCTCCAACGCCCACACCTTTCTGCACACCACACCTTAACGCTGCCCGGTTGCAACCTGTCTAGTCAACAGGCTAAGTTGGGGCTAATGAAGGGCAAGTCCCACGATGGCTCTCTTATGTCTCCCAGAGTCATGTGTCTGATAGTTCTCAATATAAATTGGTGATTCTTGGGTTCTTTTCTCATCTCCAAACGGTTGTGTGATGGACGGATGGATGGATGGGTGAGTGGACTTAATTCCCAAAGTAAATCCATGAGGGACATTGGGCCCTTTGAGGAAGCTGCAGTCAGGGCCCTGGTCACCGCAGAAGCTACCAGAGCTTGGGAGTCAGGCAGCCCTGGAGATTCTTACGGCAACATCTCCCACGCCTTATGCAGAGTATTGCCAATGCAATAAAGTTAATGGAGCCAGTCATCCTACGGAGGAGCCAATTCAGTGCAAAGATGATACATCTTTGAAGTTAATGAGGTCTATTAATTGAACTTGTGCCCTTTTAAATGGATGAAATCCCTGAAATCTACCAAACAGCAGCACATCCATTTAGAAGCCGTTATTGATGTCTCAGCTCTCTGTCCCCGATGGATGAGGAGCCACCGGGCAGAGCTCTGGGAACTGGCTTCCCACTGACATCTCACTCAGCCCTCGGCCCTTTGGGAGCTCAGCAGATGTCGTGTCCGCCCAGCCATTCGTGCCCTTTGCAAAGGCCCCCAAACAGCCCAGCACAGCCATGGGGACTGGATAGCCCTGTGGTGAACAGCTCAAGGGAGAGAGTGATGAAACTGAGCCAGGGCCCTGGCCGGGGTGCTCAGTCAGTTGGAGCATCGTTCTGTACACCAAAAGGTTGCGGGTCCCATTCCCAGTCAGGGCACATACCTAGGACGTGGGTTCCCGGTCAGGGAGACAACTGATCGATATTTCTCTCACATCGATGTTTCTCTCCAAGGAAGAATAACATTAAAAATCAAAACAAAACTGAGCCATGCATCTCTTGAAGAGAACCTACCCCAGCTCGCAGACCCCCACCTCAGTATTAGTTGGGAGAGGTGAGCAAGAACACAGCTAGACCCCCAGCCCTTCAAACATGGCCACTGCCCAGGTGGGCCTTGTGCTGGGTGGTTCCTGGGCTCGGGCAAGGTGAGCAGACACCGTTTCCAGGAGGTGCAGACCTGGAACCTGCTGGGCAGAAGCACGAGGTCTGGCTGCAGGCCGAACAGGGACCGTCACGCCGTGGTCCCTGGGCCCCTGCCTGCCCACCAGTGCTCTGCCCGACTTCAGTCCCTCCCCAGCTAACACCTCTCACAGTTGCTGAGGAGCACAAAGTGGTACTTGTTGTGCCCACAGTACATCTGCTGAAGGCAAAACTTGTGTTTATAGCTCTTCACTCCAAAAGTCTGGCCGTGTTATAAAAAGAAAGGGACCATCTGTCCCTCCTCTGGACCCTCGTGCCGCTTGGAAAAGATTTCTGTGCAAGAAGTCAGTGAGAAGTCAGCACTGACTTCAGGGAACTATTTTGAGGCCGGAAGAGAACGGTGCCTCCCGCTGAGGGGAAGTCGGGGGGGGGGGGGGGGGGGGGCGGGGTGAAAGCCGGCTTGTGGAGGCCTCAGTGGTGGACATGGTGGCAGGAGGCATGCTATGGCCCGACGGTGCTGCCCCGTGCTGGGGCTGTGCAGAGGACCGACTGGCAGGAGCCAGGGATGTGAGGGCAGGCAAAGGGGAAGGGCCAGGCGGCACTGGGGACCCCAGGAGAAGGCGTGGAAAATGCCAACGCCAGATTGCACCTATCTGTTGCGCCAAGTCGGGTATCGTCTGTTTGCATCCCTCCACCGGGCTTGTCCAGCCTCTTTCAGCACCTTGGGGACCACCTCAGGCTCAGTGAGTTCCTTCAGTGGCTGATCATTGAGGCATCACACCGAGTGCACAGGGGTCTCTGACCTGCCTGTGAGGCCTGCTGGGAGTGGTCTGCCCCCAGGTCTGCAGCCCTGAGATGGAAAAGTCCGGAAGAGGCCGGGGAAGCTGGGTGGGTGTGGAGGGGAGCTGGGGTGAGCTCCAGGTAGGATTTCAGGGGAGAAATCTCGCCGCGTCCTGGCCGCACCAACCCAAGCTGGGCCCACTGGGCACCTCCTTCGCGACTCCTCCTCCATCCGGGTCTTCACGCTGCCTGGTTCAGCTCATTGGTTCTGAAGGGGGCCTGCTCTTGCCCTTCTGAACCGGGCAAAGGTTTTTCTTTTTGTTTTTATTTAATTAAGGTACCATTGATTCGTAACAGTATATAAGCTTCAGGTGTGCTGCATTCTAGTTCGATATCCACACTATTGCATACTCATCTCCAAACGTCTCGTGTCCTTTTTTGAAAAGAATCCATGCAGGTTCCAAAAAGCCTTGGTCTGTGAACCTCTGGGCTTGAGGCTTATTTTGTTTCAGTTCAAAACCTGCTTTTCTGCTTAGCTTCTGTCCTGGATGGAAATGTAGGGAGGGGAGATCAGATATGAGGTCCTCTGAGGACACCCCTTGCTTCCTTTCCTGCTTGTCCCTGACAGGGCGCCCCCTCCCGGTCATCTTGGGGGAATGAGAGATTTGCTTCCATCCTGGGGAGGTTTTTGTCCACGTTCGTAAATGCGCTGAATTCCGCCCACGTGGCGCCGCATTCAGATTCTGAGGACGAAGGCAGTTCCTGGTGCAGCGTCTCCAAGGCTCCCAGATCCTAAAAGGTCACAGTCCTTTTGTTCGTGTGTCTTTTCATTTCTTTTCTGTTCTTATTGATTTCTTTGGGCACATAAGGAAACACAGCAAAGCCTGCTGCTTCCATGGAAATGAAATATTCTGCAGTCAAACCACACACCATAAAGAAATAATTGCAGTCTGTATATATTGCTAATGGACATCTCTCAGCAATTCCCTGTCTCATAAGCTTTAAACACAGACATTAGTATAAATATGCAGAAATCCCCATTCGGGCAAATCACTCTGCATTTCTGAACAGAAGGAAGATTAACCATGTGTTGATATCTTTGAAGGAGCTCAGCAGAGCAGGAAAACTTCACTGGCCCTCTCTCGGAGGGAGCGGGGGATTCCCCGAGGCCTGGAGGACAGAGCTGGAGGCCTGGCTAACATCTCCTTTGGGCCGGGGCTCCCCTGGAGCTGAGAGCTTGGCCTGGGAGGAGGGACTGGCCCCACCTGACTGGACCAGCCTCACTGAGCTGCTTGGCCGCCTGAGTGTCCTGCTTCTGGAGCCTCCCAGGCTCCCAGGCCCTGGCAGGCAGGGAAGCGAGAGGTTACCGATGCATTTTCCCGGCCCCCGCAGCAGCCTGCCCGGAGCCTCGGGGATCTCAGACCTCAGAGGGAAAAGGCCCATGAGGAACCCTGAGGAGCTGCATCTGGCAGCATCACCATCAGAACCAGGACCTACAGGCTCCCTTTCTCTGGCCCTTCACACTTGCTCCCCCCCACCCCCCTGCCTCGCTCACTCCCGTTGAAGGTCCCACTCTCCCCACCAAAGCCAACACAGGGGCAAGGTCTCTACCTTCTCAGGCTCAGCAGCCTGTGCCCCCAGAGCCTAACCCCAGCCTGAGCTTCTCGGGTCGGTGAGGGAAGCCCCTCCCTTTCAGAACACACCCCTGAGCCTTAGTCACCAAAGTGGGGAGATGGAACAGGTTGCTGCATCTGGGGGAGTCAGGGTGTGGCCTCCACCAGTTGCTGATTGGACTGGAGGCAGCAGAGTCTGGGAGGGTGGCCTGACTCTGGGGCTCCCCACGAAAGGCCCCTGTGTGCACCTAGCACCGGCCACGGTGTCCCAGGCTGAGCCACCCGGGAGGAGCAGGGGAGGCGGGGCTGCCCGGGAACCGAGGCCCAGCCTTGCTGTGGACTGGGAGGTGAATTATGAGCTAGTCGGGCATCTCCGTGGAGCTGGGCCCTGGCAGCGAGGTCTTCTGGTTATTTACTGTGTGTTCTCCTGCCTTCCCACAGCGGATCTGGATGTGGGGGGAGAGGAACTCGGCGTTTACATTCGGAGGTAGAGGGGAGGGACGGGGCCTCTCAGAGCTGCCGCCGCAGCCTCTGGCCTTGCCTGGACAGGGCAGGCGGGGGGCCGGGGTTTCTGGAGCCCCCCAGCTTTCAAGCCAGAACTCAGAAGCACCAGCCTCCGCCAGAAACAGCGGAGATGAGATCCTCTCCTCCGCTCACCCGTCTCGGCAGCGAGCATCTTGATGGGCTATTTTCACTTGTCTCCCCGACTCGATTGAGGATGATTTTAGAACACCCCCGCCTCGGCCAACTTAGTAACTTCATGTGGAATCTTACAAGCTCCCCTTTCCTCAAGACCCGCACCTGCCACCTACCAGGAAATGGTCACAATAACTAAAGAAATGTGTGATGACGGGGAGGTGAATGGCGCCGCCTGGAGTTGTACAGCGTGCAACGTGCACGGCCTGAGAGTAAGTCATTGAGGGTGCTACCTGCCCGGCATGCCTCTAGGCGTGTTATGTGTATTTCCACATTTAACGCTCACACCCAGCTCCGAGGTGGGTGCTGTTAACCTCCCTTTGACAGGTGAGGATGCCTGGCACAGGAACATGAGGTCGCCCTCCCAGCAGGGTCCCCAGCCACTATCCCCAGGCCCCTGCAGCTGCCAAACAGAAGCCCCGGGGTCCTCCTGAGGGATTATAGAAAGCAGAGCGTGTACGTGCCCGTCAGAGGCTTCTGGGAAGGACAGAGAATTCCAGGAGCATGGAACATTCCATCCCAACAGGAGCTGGTTCTCACAGCCAAAAAGGGGAACAGGAGTGGGGCAACTGTCGCCCAGCCCCCTGGGACCCCAACTCCTCCCCAAGTCGGGCAGGGGCAGGTAGCATTGGGGCCTGAATGAGAACTGGGGTGGATCAGGGCATCCAGCCAGCCTCTGCCCTGGTCGGTCAGTAAGGAGCGGAGCCAAGGTGTGAAACCATGCGCCCAAGAGCCCCTCCGGACAAGGCTCCACCTGTGTCCCAGCCCCAAGCAGGTGCACCTGCGCCCATGCGCGCTGCCTCCCTCTGCAGTCGTCGGGGGCCAGTGCTCTGCCCTGCAGGTCAGCCTTGTCTCAGAGCCCCCCTGGCATTGGGGCAAAGGGAGCAGGAACATGGGGTATAATCCCCCTCCCAGGACGAGGTCATTTATCTGGAAGGACGTGGTCTGACCCATCTCAGAGTAGTGACCCTCCCACCCCACTGACCCGTGTCCTGGGAAGGATCTCCAAAAATCAGCACCCCCACCCCCCCCCCCACCCCACCCCCGCTGCAGGCTAGGGAAGAAGGGCAGAAAGATGATGAGTCATGAGGATTGAGTCTCTGAAAAGCCATTCCTGGGAGCTCTGGGACCAATTGCAGCCAAATGCATGAGCGAGGCCGCCTCTCTGCGTGACTGCGCTGCCCAGCCCTCGTGAGCCAACTAACCCTCGCCTGCCCTTGAGAAGGAGCAGACAGAGGTCACCGAACATCCTCTAGACTCCGAGTTCCACGGGGGCAGGGCTTTGGGTCTGTTTAGTTTATTGCTGTGTCCCCAACATGGTAGGTGCTCACTAAATATTTGCGGAATATGTGAGTGAATGAATGAATGAATGAATGACTACAGCCAGACGTGACCAATTCTGCCCACAGTACTGAAGTGTAAGCCCCACGGTGCTGTGGGCACAGAGCAGGGAGCGCAGGAATCCGGGGGGCTAGGACAGCCTGAGCAGGGCACAGAGGTGGCTCCAGAGCGAGGGCATCTTTAGGCAAAAGTCATCCTGCATGAAGTTGTCCTCTTTCAGTCAGCAGCTTCTATGATGTTGTTTAACTGCATCCAAATGTCTTGCTCTTTGTCACTCGCACTCGAACCCAGGCCCCCAGCTGCTCCATACCCAGCCTCTGGGCTCTGCCTTGGCTCCATCCACCCGGCCTCGGGCTTCTCCCAGGGCTCTCACCCAGCTGGCCTTACCAGCCAGCCCTCAGGGGCCCCAGAGCCAGCTCTGCCCAGCCAGGCCCCTGACATCCCCATCCTTGTCTATCGTGACCCGCTATGGTGCCCCTTGGACCCTGGGCCTCACCTTCCTAAGTGATCCGTAAATCGCCCGAGGCCCCTGGGCCTGCACAGCCTGAGGAGGGCGGCTGGGGCCAGCAGGAAGCAGCGGCATACAGCGGGTTACACCTATAGAACAGGGTTTTGAATGAAACCGAGCTTGATTAAAATCTCGCTTCTGCCCCCCTGTGGCCAGGGACGTTGCTCTCTCTCTCTCTCTCTCTCTCTCTCTCTCTCTGAGCCTCATTTTCTGCACCTGTAAAATGGGACCATCAGTCATAGAATTGCCTTGAGGATTAAAGGAGATGATGTCTTCAGTGGATGGCAGAGGGGGTGGCAGGAAGCGTGCATTCCGGGGGCTTTTCAAAGTGCGGGTGCTTCCTCCTCCAAATACCCGTCCCCCAGATCCCCTCCCCGCCCCCCAGACCCCCTCCCCAGGCAAGGGCAGCAGGGGAGAGACTTCTGGGCATGTGGCTGAATGTAGCCTGAAAGGCGGCTGAGGGCGTCACAGCTCATTCAAGTGCCCCTTGGCCTTGGCCCAGCAGGTGACACGTGGTTAGCAACCTAGGTAGCCTTCGGGCTTCCGTTCCTCCTGGTCCCCGGTCCTAAAGCCCAAGACCCCAGCCTGCCGGTCCCTCTGGCTGGGCGGAGGCGC
Organism: Myotis yumanensis; assembly: GCF_028538775.1. NCBI lineage: Eukaryota > Metazoa > Chordata > Mammalia > Chiroptera > Vespertilionidae > Myotis > Myotis yumanensis. Next base: position 9,527,760 of record NW_027223762.1, read on the forward strand.
CTGCGCAGGGATAGGTCCGCCCCGAGGAGAGGCCCCGCCCCCAGTGACGTTGGGCCCGCCCCCTCCGGGCAACACACGTGCCGCGGGGGAGGGAGGGGCCGCCGGAGGTTGGGGGGCACCGCGGCGGCGGCGGGGGCGCGTCTGCCGGCGCTTATTTGCATACGCGCAGGCTGGATATTTATAACTTCTCTCCAGCCAGTCCCACGTTATTGATGTCTTAAAGGGACTTTAATCTGAGCCTTCTTTTCTCCAAATGGGCTTTTGATTTCCGGAGTGATATTATACATGGCTGTAAGCTATTGACTGAGCGATCGCCGCTGTGCTCTCAATGTGCTGATGCCGAAAATCTGCGGTATAAATAAACTTCCTCTGGTAGAATCATTATAAAGCACAAGCAGCAGAAATTTATGGAAAGAACAGATTAAATGCTTAGGCTTAAATTCTTCCGTGTGCTGCTTGCCTTAAACTGCTGTGTCTGGAGTTTGGGCTGCTGATTCAGGTGGAAAAAATCAAACGGACACATCGCTTGTCGGTGCATTTTTACTATGATCTATTGTGTGGCCAACGGAGAAAGCTCAAAAAGCTGCCATTGATAAGCCCGGTTAAAACTCGCAGCATAAATTAGGAAGACGTGTAGTTGCTTTTCGGAGTGGTCGGGGACCGGGGCGCCCGGCACAGCCAAGAAATATAACATCAATAGGTGCTTATGCATTGTAATGTGGGACATTTTTATGCCCACGATAAAACATTCCGCCTACAACTATGTTTATGAAAGCAACAGATAGGAAGATCCATAATGCCACTTAATAGAATTAATCACCTCCCGTCGGACCCGTTTAAAGGGCTTTTTATTGCATGGTGGGAAGCTCTGGCCATAATTAATACTCTGCACACTGTCAGCTGCCAGTCACGGGGCTGCAGGCAGCGCAGGAACTTTGCAGCACGCTTGGGGCAAGAGGGTCCTCAGAATTTAGTGCCGCTGTCTGAGCGCCAGGTTTTCTAAATCAGGAATCTAGCCTCTGTGTCAAGGTCCGGCCGGGCTTTAGGCTCTAAATTTTAAACTCTGGGCTCCAGATATAAATCCTGAGTTTGTGCTGGTCTCTAGGTTGGTTCTGGGATCGAGATTTTGGGTGACCCGCCCTGGCTCCCTGGGTCCTGAGTGAGACGGTCTCACAAAACAAAACAAAAAACATCCCAGAGCAGGGAGGAGGGGGTGGGTGTTTCCTCACCCACTCAGCTTGGCCAATCCAGTGAGCCAAGGAAATGAACCCCCTGTGCCCTCTCTTCGCCGCTCACCTAGTTTCCAACAAGGGAGGGAAGCCCTGGGAATGCCCGTGGACGCTCGCCTGAGGGTTAGCATGTGGGCAAAGGCTGACCGCTCAGGACAGCAGCCTGCTGGGAAGCGGACCGCAGATTCACCGGCCAGGCCCAGGGCCAGCCAGTCAGGGAGGCTCTAGGGCTGGTCACTCCTCCCACCCCCAAAGGAGATGCCTTTATCTCCTCTGTCCCTTATCACACAGCCTCTGGGTGACTGGAGCCCCAGGGAATCTCCCAAACAGCCCAGAAAAGCGAGGAGGTGAAGGGTCAGCCTGCAATAATTAACGAATAGAACCGCCCTTTAGAAGCTCGATTCCAGCCAGCAAGAGTGAAGCAGGCGCTGGAGATGGTGCTCTCCAGGGCCCGGGTGGGTGGCACGTCTGCCGGCCGGTAGCTGAGCTGGAGCCCGCCGGGACTCTGGCAGAGAGTCCTCCGAGTCTGGAAGCTCTGTCCCTCTTGAAAAGTTGAGCCAGCCAAAACGAGGAGTGACCCTTGAGGGCAGCGAGGTCAAGTTTCGTCTCCCAGCACAACATGGTGAACCCTTCCCCGTTGGACTGGAATCCCAGGGCACCTTAGGCTCGGACTGATGGGCTGTCACCAGGGGCTCAAATTGTTGTGCTTGATGGAGGGGTCGCTGTCACAGGTGTTTGCTGAGACATGAATCATACCCGAGCTGACTCCTGGCACCAACCAGAGCACCAGGCACTGGGTTTCCATCGTGGCCTGATACCCCTCTGCCACCTCCCACCGCCAACACCACTCAAAGTGAGAGTTGTGCTCGACCAAATTGGCCCAGTTGCTGAGGGAGGCTTGTCCCGCCATGGGCTGTGCTCTGGGTCCATGGCAGGGGTCTCTGTCTACAGCTGCCCTCCCAGAGGTGAGCACCCTCAGGGGCACAAACCATGCTTCCCCCGCCCCACACTGTGCATGAAGCCACAGGGAGGACAATGAGGCATGGTTGTTGTGGAGGAAACACTTTCAGTCCATCAGCCAGCAGCCTGAGAAAGAAGGCTGTCCAGGAAAGGCTGAGCTAGGACCCAAAGGGCCAGGCCCAGAGTGACATCCCAGTCCCGCCTGGGGGACTCCCTCCACCCCAGGCGGCTCCTGGGGGAGGACGCCCCGGCGAGCACTGAGCCTGCAGGAAGGGAGCAGTGAGGTTTCAGCTCCTCAGTCCTTCTCAGGGAGCAGGGCCGGGCTCAGTGTGTTGCAGAGCCGGGCTCAGTGTGTTGCAGAACGGACTCATTCTTTTTTTGTTTCATTTTTGTTAATCCTCACCCAAGGATATTTTTCCATTTATTTTTAGAGAGAGTAGAAGGGAGGGAAGGAGGAGAAAGAGAGAGAGGGAAAAAGAGGGAGGGGGGAGAGAGAGAGAGAGAGAGAGAGAGAGAGAGAGAGAAACATCAGTGTGTCAGAGAAACATCGATTAGTTGCCTCCCACAGGCACCCAGACCAGGGTCAGGGATCGAACCTGCAACCTAGGTACGTGCCCTCCACCTAGAATCAAACCTGCAACCCTTCGAGGCAGTAAAGCAAGGGCGTCCTGATGTTCCAGCGGCCGTAACTGTTCAACAAGCCCTGGGAGAAGGGCTTGCAAGCCAGTGCTGAAGCCGCGATGAGCATCCCTGGAGGGAACGTGCACGGTGGGGGCAGGCTCTCATCTGACTGGGGAGGTTTTCTTCTCGAGTCCAGCGTCTCCCACTGGGTGCATCTGAGTGAGCTGTAGGATCTGGTCAGGCACACAGCACACAGGGGCACCCTGTCTGAGTGGGGTTGAGCGCCCAGTCATGGGCCAGCCCGCACAGCCTGGCACCGAGTTAAAGGCAGTCTGACTTGGCAACCTGACCTGTCCTCCAGCAGCTCTCAGGCCCCTGGCAGTTGCCAGGCCCCCACTCTCTGCCCACAGCCCTGCTGGCCTTGGAGCGCCCACTGACAGCTGTTCCTGTTCCTCTCTGGCCTGTGGCCTTGAGTGAGCCCCGAGGCCTGAGCAAGTAGGGAAGGGGATTTGGGACACAAAGCTGGGCTCAGTGAGCAGTTTCCTGGGGGACTTCTGGGATGGATTTGCTAATAGAGACGTCTGTTCTGAGAGGTCATGATGCCACCTGTCATTAACCCGGGCACCCTGCCCAGGGTTCTCACCAAGAAATCGTAGGCAGCTGCTTGCAGGCGGGTGAGTGATTTGCAAGGACCACAAGAATATTTGCATAAACATATGTATGGAAGTGTGTATTTATTTGCATTCATTTGCATAAATTGCTGGCACCTTGAGCTGTCGTTCCTTAATTTAACTTTATTTTTTCAGTAAATTTCTTTGAGCTTGGAGCACAGATCTGGACACTTTGGGACTAAAACAACAGCAGCACGGTGGCCAAGAGACCAGAGGTTCTCAAACTTTGCTGAGCATTAAAATTTCCTGGGGAGCTTCTAGAAATCCCTGTGCCAGGGTCACCCCCACACCATTGAATCAGAAGCTCTGGGGTGGGGCCCAGATGGCAGCATTGTTTGGTTTTGTTTTGTTTTTGAAGCTTCCAGATAAGTCTGATGCATAAGCCAAGGTTGAAAATCGATACCTCAGGGCAGGCCCAAGTCAGATCAAACCATCCTGGCCTGCAGGTGGAAACTGGGCACCCCACTCACCTCCCTCATATGTACCAGACACTCAAAACAAGTCCATGAGGCATGTGAAGTGCAAGGCCATACCGCACACAGCGGGCTCTCAGTCAAAGGTCACCGTGCCCCTTCACCACCGTCCCTGTAGCGTGTCATCCGTGCGGAACTGGCTGCTCCTTCTGGCCCTGCCTCCCAGGTCACCCTGAACTTCACCGAGGCTGCCGGTCATCGGCCCCGAGGAGTACTGAGCGCTCCAGGGCGGGGCCTGGGTTCTGTTCTGGCTGAGACACACGGTCCTTTCTCCTTCCTGGTGACTTCCACGCTGATGAGTCCACCACTGCCCAGATGCCTGGAGGTGTATCCCTGCCCCGGGAACACCGGGTGCTCCAGAGCCAGCCTGCCCGGCCCTGCCCACCTCCCTCCGCTCCTCTCCGCAGAGTGGGAGGGAGCCGAGCGCTAGGGCCTGCAGGCCTTTCCCTTCCCTGGTGGCTGCTGCCCGGGAGGATGCTGGAGATCTGGGATGTTACCTGACACCCGGTCGGGGCCAGAAGCTGGGCCGGGCCCTGAGGTACAGGGACCGGTCAGACCCAGGCTCTGCTTTTGGAGCCTTTCCGAGCAGTGAACGAGGTCCAGTACTTCCCCCTCCCCAGGCCCTACCCGAGAGGTGGGCAGCTCCTGGCTCCCCTGCTGCACAGCTGCATCACATTCACCGGTGCCGCTCAGGGCAGGTGATGTGGGTCTTGCTAACAGGGCACAGGCTCCCGGGACATCGGCCTGCAGGGGCTGGGAAAGGAGGAGAGTGTTGGTTTAAGGACCTGCAGAGGGAGCTCAGGGGGCCCAGTCCATTCCTTTTGGGATCCAATTTTGCTGGGACCCATGGGGTCATTCTGGGGTCTTGGGGAGGCCCATGGGTTGGTTTGCAGATGCTCCCAAGCCCCAGGTCAGCTGTGCTGGGAGAGCCTTCTCCCCAGCCCTGCACAGGGGATGGGGCTGTAGCTACCCAACCAGGCCCCCCATCCCATTGAGGTCCGCTCACCCCCACCCACCAGAGACAACATTCACCCCAAGAGAGAGTCATCCTGGGCCCTGCAGTAGATCTGTAGGAGCTCCGGGAGCCTGGAGTCAGCTTCCTTTCCCAAAAGGATCCTGGCACCAAATGGACACCATAACTCACCTCCGAGGCAGAGCCGAGCGGCAGGCCCAGCCCAGGGTGGCAGAGACCGCTCCTGGGCCAGGCCCAGCATTGCCTCCCCATCTCTCAGCCCCGCTGGAGGCTGTGGCTGGCGCTGAGGATGACTGTCCGTCAGATTCTGTGTCATCACAGGGGACAGCAGCCCAGGGGGTCAGGGCCCCCCACGTGGCCAGGGCACAGTGTCCCCCACACCCGAGTCCTGGAGGAACTCTTTGTTTCCTGGTCCTCTTTGGTCAAAGCAGACACCCTCCTTCTCTCCTCTGGTGCTTGGCGCTGGGGCCCTGCCCTTGAACAAGCCACAGGCCCAGGCCCAGACAGATGAGAAAACCCCCTTGGCAGAGAGTGAGCCCAGTGCGGTGGGACTAGAGTGGGGGGGGGGGGGGGGCGGGGGCGTTCCTGGATGAGGAAGAGGAGCATGTTCCAGACAAAGGGAACACTGTGCAAAGAGCAGCCTGGGTGCTTCCCTTCTGAGTAATGGTCCCTCTGAGAGTGTCTAATCGCACATGATGCCAAGAGAGCTGGAGCGGGCAGAGAGCGGGGCAGCTGGGTGCTCGGCCTCCTCGCGCCTTCACACAGGGGCGCTCCGAGAGTGTAGGGCGCCTGTGCTGGACTGGAGTGGCTGTCCACGCAGGAGGTGGAGCCGCCCCACGGGCCCATACTAGGTCAGCCTCTGAGCACCGTGGCAGGTGGTGCAGGGTCCACCCTGAGCAGATGGGCCCCACACCCCAGGCTGCAGCCGAGATGCAGGCCCGGCCCCACCCGTGCTGCCCGGCTCCTCTCGGGTAATTACTTCCAATGAGAGTTTGTAAAAACAGTGCTCTGGCTCTATTATAGAGCCTAATAGGTTCAGCTTCCCCAGAAAAAATAGACTGTCAGGCTGAGTAAGTGTGGGGAAGTGATGGGCGGAGAGGGGTATCATTAAAGCCGCAGCTCAGCTGAAATAATGGGAACACGCGAGAGGTCCCGTATCGGGGAAATCGATCCAGAAGGCCAGGGAGCACAGCCGATGTGCCCAACAGGCCTGCCCCTCCAGCATCGGGTCCCAGACCATCTGTTCTTTGCTTGGATCCCAGCACCGAGGGCCACCCTGGGGCCCTCCTGTGGGTACCAGAGGCTGCTCCGGGCTCTGGGCACACGGGGAGTGGAAGGTGGCATGTCTACCCCACCAGAGCTCACAGTCTAACCCGAGACCGAACTCAGCCAGCAAAGATCCAGCATCGAGCAGGGAGGGATCGGCAGGGAGAGGCCTGCGCCGGAAGACAGGAGGCAGAGTCGAAGGGGGATGGGAAGGGAGGGGGGTGTCAGGAGAGCTCACCTGTGACCCTTAGGGACACCCTGGGACGGGGCGTGGGTGCTCCTCCATAGGCTGCTGCAGGCCGAGGACCCGGCCGGCCAGCGTGGGGCAGGGCAGCTGGCAGGACATGATGGCTGGCAGGTGAGGGTGTGGCTCCTCCCTGGTGCCGTGGTTCCTTCCTGGGTGGGATGCCTAGGCCCCGGCTGACGCTGTAAGGCAGACCTGACCCTCTGACCTTGCAGGTGGCTCCCTCTTCCTTTTTTCCTTATCAGGATTTTCTAATCTTCCTAGAATACGAGTGGCAATTACTTGCATGATTAAGGACCATTTGCAATATGAAAATCTAAAACTATGCCTAGGCTTTCTGGAATGCAGGAGGTAATGTGTGGCCCCAGTCCTGACCCTGACCGGGCCTGGCAGGAGGGTGGGCACAGACAGAGACTCAGAGCAGACAGCCACGGAGAGATACCCCCTCCCAAGAGACTGTAGAGGGTACAAATGAAACAGAGAGAGTACCTATCTCCCTCCCTCCACACACACACACACACACACAGGCCCTCAGGATCGCTCCTCCCTGCCCCCTCACCCCGTCCTCCAGCTGTGCATCTCTCCTGCCATGGAGTTTGCAGTGCTCTGAGCTGCCGTTAGCTTGGCATCTGGGATTTCCATCTCACTTCCCTCTTTACCAGAGTAACTGAACTGATTGTACGCCCAGCTCCGGTTCACTAATTCTTACAAATCCTTTAAAGCTATTGATTTATGTGCTGTCTATGCCTCCCTCTCCTCTGCAGCCCACTCCCCTCCGCAGCTCTCAGCCCAGGGCCTTACACCTTGCAGACACCTGACAAATGTGCTTGGCTGGTTGAATGCGTACCTGGGAGATTCAGAGAAGGGGCACAGAATGGTTGGACCAGCAGAGAGCAGCGCAGAAGAAGGGGGTGCCTGGCGGTGTGCGAAGGGGGGAGGGGTACGAAAGAGGGGGGAGGAGCATGAGAGACAGGTTGGTTCTGAGCAGCCACTTTGCATGTAAGAGACAAACCTGCCCCTCACTCTCTTCTGTAAAACACCAGTGGCCCCCAGTCTCCTGTGGGAGGAAAACCACAGGTGGGTGCGTTTCTGTCACAGTCACCTGTGGGCCTGCCTTTCTCTGTGGCTTCTCCTCTCCCGGTTGCTCACTCACACACCACACATTCAAACACACACATACACTAGTACACAGGCACCATACATGCTCACACGCAGCGCACATTCATACCCACACATGCCACACACTCCAATACACACATCCCTGTCATTCACACCTCCAGCCCCCCTGGTGAGCTCCTATTATCTTCCAAATGTTCCCTAAATCACGCCCCCCAGGAGCCTCCCTGCACCCCACTGAGCAGAGCCCACCTTGTCCCCCCGCCCCCCGCATGCCTCTGCCCACTGCTTGCACAGTAAAACTCTCCTCACTCAGCGCCACCGCCAGTGTGTCCCCCATCAAACCATGAACTCCCTGGTTCTGCAAACATCTCCACTCACGTGTCCCCAGAACCCCACCCGGGGCCCAGCACCCAGGAGACAAAGGCGGTTTAATGCGTAAACGAATGGGCCAGACAGACACGCTGCCTCTAGTTCCCAGAACTTGGGGTCTCAGAGCCTGCCTCTGAGAGAGGATGTCCACCCCCCAGCTCCGTTCAGCTGTGGACTCAGACGCCTCTGCGGGGGCACCCCGAACCTCTAACTTCTCTAGAGTCCATCTTGCTTTCTGCCCAGTCACCTGGGCACTCGGAGCTCTCCAAGGTGCTGAACGTGTGTGTGTGTGTGTGTGTGTGTGTGTGTGTGTGTGTGTGTGTGTGTCCCTCCCCCGACCCAACTCTCTCCTGGCTTCTTGACTCTAGTCCCTCCAGCCAAGAACCACCCACCGTCTTCCAAGGGCCCACCCTCCCATGGAAAGAAGCAATATTTGTAAGTGTACTGTTGGCAGAACACAGCTTCACAGAGGCACAGGGCAGTGAGAACCCAGAGGGAGGAGTGGAGGAGTGAGCTCTCCCGACCCCCAACCTCAGACATCAGATTCAACCCCTGAGGCCAGACACAAGTCTCATCCTCCCCTGGTCCAGAGGCCGAGTTCTAGCCCCTGGGGTGCCACTTACATCACGGAGTGACTGTAGGGCTGCCTTCCCTCCAAAACCCCTCTTCCCCCAGCTGCTCCCAGCCTATCTGCCTTGTCCTCCCACCTGGCCCTTCTGACACCCACCTTTAGGCTTCTGGTCCCCACGGAGCTCTTAGGATCCTGACTTCACTCACTTAGATGTTTAGTTCACCGAACATCAGCATTCCCAGCTCCAGATGTCACCCTAGAACCCCAGCTCCCTGCAGAGCTCTCTGCACTCTGGTCTTCATCTCACTTCTCACCCAACTCTCCCAAGCTCTGACCTTCTCCCAAAATCTCCTATCCCTGACCCCCATGAAATGTTCATCCCCTCCTGCTCAGGATATTCCCATCACCCCCTGGACCTCCATCCTCTAAGTAGGGCAAGGAGCCAGGTGGAAGCTTCTTTCCTGGGGACAGGAAGGACTAACAGCTGCTAGTGTCAACCTAACCAGGGCACATCCCTCCAACTGCAGCCCCGGGGCGTGCCCAGTGGCCTTCCCTCATCAGCCAAGGGTCAGCCCCCACCTCTGCAGTGACCACCCCTCTGGCCAGGCTCCCTGAGCTGCTGCTGGGGTCCTTAATCTCTGCCCTCTACCTTCCCCCGTTCTCCCCACGCAAAAGACCATTCTCGTTGACTCCTACTCTGCCCCCACAGAGCAAGAGCTGTCAGTGAAGGTAACCAGTTACTGGCTTGTGCTTGGACGAATCTTACCATTCAGGTAGCTGGGCACCTGGAGAGTGAGAGAACCACCTCTTTCTGGCCACTGCACCTGAAGGCTCCTATTCTTCATAGTCCCATCCCCCCACCCCCCGAGGGCTGAGGGCTGCACCTGTGCTCAACAGAGCTGTGGAGGTGGCCAGCCTTTCCCAGGACGACCATTCAGGGGTCTGCAAAGCCACTGGAGCTGAGGAATAGGTAAATCCCTTCCCAGCAAGGACCTAGACCAGGGGTGGGCAAACTTTTTGACTCGAGGGCCACAATGGGTTCTTAAACTGGACCGGAGGGCCGGAACAAAAGCATGGATGGAGTGTTTGTGTGAACTAATATAAATTCAAAGTAAACATCATTACATAAAAGGGTACGGTCTTTTTTTTTTTTTTTTTTTAGTTTTATTCATTTCAAACGGGCCAGATCCGGCCCGCGGGTCGTAGTTTGCCCACGGCTGACCTAGACAGTGAACTTAATGATGCTTCAGCAGCCATAGATTGGCATACAAGTTGTGAGATCATCGCCATTGATCCCACTGGTGTCTCCTGAAGTAAGGGGGTGGGGCATGATTTTTGCATTCTTTCCATCTAACTCACACAACTGTGACACTGCAGGTGGCTCTGTTAGATCATCTTTTGGGGAAGTTATTCTTAACCCACCAAGAACACGTCTGCATCTGGTCTGCAGCCCACCCTGAATTCTAATCAGAAGGGAACTTTTTGTGCAACACATGATGCCAGGTGCTCAGGAGGCCAGAGAGACAAGCCCTCCAGGAGGTGACAGCCTCGAAAGGAGGCAAACAGACATCCCTCTAGAAATAGCAGCCAGAGAGACCTACTGTACTTGAAGCATCAACAAAAGATCTTGTGGGACCACAGGTGAGGTCTGTGGCCAGGAACTCAGTAAGAGCTTTTGTAAGATAGCATTTAAGCTGAGGTTTAAGGGAGGGGTGGGCCGTAAGAGATGTGTTGGGAAAGACTTGGCCGAAGGGACAGAAAAAGAAACTACCAACGTGAAGGACTAGGAGACCCTGGGTATGAACTTAGATAGGGCTTTGAGGGAGGGGTGGGGATGTGACTAGAAGATGAAGCTGTGAACAAAGGTGGCAACAGGTCACAGGAGGCTCCCGGTGCCGATGGCGAGGAGTGTAGGAAAACGGGACCACGTGTTTCTTGGCTGGGTGGGCCTCTAGATAAGGAGAGCGCCCTGCTCAAGGTCGCAGGGGCATCATGGCGATTCTGTGACTGGATCTGGGAATCCAAGTCATCCTAACCCCAACAAGCCCAGGATGGCAGCTGCCTCTGGTCAGTCCTTGGGTCTAAGAGACAGGAGCACAAACCCAGGGAGAGAGAAGGTGATGTTTCTGTGGGTTTTGTGAGGGGTCCACATATTTTTAAGGAAAATCTTAAATGACGTTTATATCCTCTTGGAGGAGGTGAGGATGCCCCACCTGGGAGGTGCTCTCCCGTTCCACCAGGAGACACAGCTCAAGCGCCCACCAGTGCCGCCCGGGGCCAGGGGCCGCAGGGACAGAAAGGGCCTCTGGTGCCAAATTTCACTGCTTAAGAAATAGGTCTTGTTGCCCTGGCCAGTTTGGCTCAATGGATAGAGCTTTGGCCCGAGGACTGAAAGGTCCCAGGTTTGATTCTGGTCAAGGGCCCGTTACCTTGGTTGCAGGCTCAATCCCCAGCCCTAGTCGGGGCACGTGCAGGAGGCAACCAATCGATGTGTCCCTCTCACATGGATGTTTCTCTCTGTCTCTCCCCCTCCCTTCCACTCTCTCTAAAAATAATGGGAAAATATCCTTGGGTGGAGATGAACAGCAACAACGAAAGGAATGGGTCTTGTGCTGGACAACAGGGAAAAGGCGGGCTGGTGAGGGGTGGTGACTGTTCTTAGGGCTTTTGCTCCCGTTCAGATAAACGGCAGGAATTTCCATTTGGACAAAAGGACAACCAGAAGGTCTCCTCAGTAAAACTCTGGACCGGCAGGAAGTCTGAGTCTTATCCAGAAGCCCTTCCTCAGGAGGACCCATTTCCTGGGAGGGTCTGCCCTCGTGGGGCTCGGGCTGGTGTGACGTCCCTGTAGGGACACTCCCCTCCCGCTGTTTGAGTCCATCTTACCTGGAAGCTGGAGCCCGGCTGGCCCTCCAGGTCCATTCTGAGTCCAGTGCAGAGAAGGAGGAGGCGAGCTGTGTGTGATCTGATCAGGTGGTCAAGGAGGAGGAGGAGGAGAAGGAGGAGGAGGAGGAGGAAGAGGAGAAGGCGTTCGGCTTGGGGCTTGTCTGTTCTCTCTGAGTGCTCCCACTGAGCAGCAGCTGCAGGAGGCTGTGTTTGTGCAAAGCCACCATTTGTCCCCACGGCGTCTGCACGCGTCGAGCTCCTCCGCTTCCCGATGAATTATCCCCCGGGCACGCATGACACAGTCCTTGCTGGGCTTTCTCAGTATATCTCACAACTGCTCTGAGTTTATAATTTTTTCAGGTCTTTTATCAACTATGTGTCATAAGTACCAATGGAATCGGGAGCATTTATCACCTCGCTGGGTTCCTACTTGAGCTCTGAAAAAAATTGTTTGGCCGCACAACCTTTCTCGGGGTTCTGATTTAATGGACTTCTCTGCCTCGAAGCCGCTGGAATGCGTTGCCTTTTAATATTTGACATCGCTTCCTCTTTATTACCACCTCCGACAACCCTTCCAGCCCGCTGCAAAGAACCCATTAGTCTCTGACAAATCACTTGTGTCATTTGGAGAAAAATATGCAGAAGTTTGGCTGCACCTTCCTCGGTGCAGTTTGTGGCCTCACGTGCCTCTAAACAAAGCTTCCAGCCCAGGCCGACCCTCCCCAGGTCCCCTTTCCCTCCGATGCCTCGAGCTGCTGGGTCCGCGGAGCCAGTCTACCCTACCCACTTCCAACAGGGCTCTAGATGGGGTATGCAGAGATGTCCGTGACTGCTGTTAAGAATTAGCCAAAAGCAGACGAGCGGATAAATAAAGTGTGTTGCATACATGCAGTGGAATAATATTCAGCTTTAAAAAGGAACTTTTGATAGATGCTACAACATGGGTGAGCCTTGAGGACATAAGCCAGTTCCAAAAAGACAAATATTGTACGATCCCACATGTGTGCTGAGGTGCCCAGAGTAGTTGAATTCATAGAGACAGGATAGAATGGTGGCTGCCCGCGACTGGGGAGAGAGGAGGATGGGGGGCAGGGGAGGGTTGATAGGTACAGAGTTTCCGTTTTGCAAGATAAAAATACTTCTGGAAATTGATTGCACAACAGTGGAAATGTACGGAACACGACTGAACTGCATGCACACACAAAAGTGGTTAAGATGGTAAAATGTATCACAATTTTTAAAAAAAGAATCATAACTAGCTTCACACTGAACCAGCAAAGGAGAACTGGCCCAGAGAACGCTCTCCGGGCACGGGAGTCCAGTTATTCACGCTTTCCATGCAGCTGGCTCTTGTGCATAATGTACAGCTCCAAGATTTAGTGGCTTGAAGCAATATTTGGGTGACGATCCGGTTTGCAGTTGGGGTTGGGCTCTGCTGATGCTGGGCGGTGGGGCGGGCTGGCTCATCTCGCTCCACAAGGTCTCTCTGCCCCCAGCAGCCCAGCCCACACTTGTTCAGACGGTGGTGGTGGCAGGGGTCCCGAGAGAATGAGCAAAAGCAAGCAAAGCCCTGTGAGGCCATGGCTCGCACCCACGCACAGTCTATGGTCAGAAACAAGTTACGGGGCCAAAGTTCACAGGGTGGGGAGGGAGGCTCCACCCCTTACTGGGGGGGGCTGCAAAGAATTTTTGCAATCTGCCGCGTACACCATATATATATATATATGCCAGGCCCTGTGCTATGTGTTGAAGATAAAAATATAAAGAAAATACCATGACGTGTAGGAGGCACATAGTATGCTCTGAAGCAGCGGTTCTCAACCTGTGGGTCGCGACCCCTTTGGCGGTCCAACGACCCTTTCACAGGGGTCGCCTAAGACCATCCTGCATATCAGATATTTACATGACGATGCATAACAGGAGCAACATGACAGTTATGAAGTAGCAACGAAAATAATTTTATGGTTGGGTCACAACATGAGGAACTGTATTTAAAGGGCCAGAAGGTTGCAAACCACTGCCTAAAGGCAAGCACAGGGTGCTAGGGGAGCCTGGGGACAAAGGAACAGAATAGTACCTTAAGGGGTGTTGAAGAACAGTGGTAATTAGCCAGAAGAGAGGCAGGGAGATGAGTGAAGGCCTGGAGGGGCCCTGCCTGGGGGAGGCTTCAATGGGGAGGGAAGGGCCCGCCCTGGAGTGGAGGACTGGGGTGGGGGTGGGGGTGTTTAAGCAGCGCTGACGGCCGGATTGCTGTGTGGAGCACATCCCATCCCACAGGTGGGGCAGTGGATTCTACAGGTGCAGGGTGCTGGGTGCGGGGTGCTGGGTGCTGGCGGAGTGCACTCCGATGCCCGCACTGGCCAGACTCGGCCCAGGCCTGCAGACCACCCCACCTGGGCATGGGGCTGGGAGGCGTCCAGGAGCCCAGTCCCCCAAGCCCCTCAGACATTAAGGGGTTGTCTTTTATCGAGACGGGTGGGCGGGAGGGCAGCTTGTGCCCAGAGCTGGCGCTGGCTTCCTACTGTAGATCCCAGGTCGCGCTGCCCCAGAATGCCGCCTCTCCGCTGGGCGCTGGGCCAGGGCCGTGAGCACATAACGGCTGATCAGCACTTAGATGTACGTGGGGCCCTGCTGTGAGAAGGAACCCCCTGGTGAGCACTTTCACAAATTGAAAAAACCTTCTGAAACTGAGTCATCCAGCGATTCAATCCAGGTCTCTGCGTCGTGGGAGTAGACAGCGCTGCCGTGACGATGACCTGGATCTCTAAGCACCTTCCGGATCCTCCCGGAATTCCCCAGGAGGAGGCATTGCTGCTGGGGCTGGGACCTCGGTTTAGGAGTAAAATCCTCCCAAGCAATCAGGATGCCTGGGGCCCAGAGGGAGCGGCCGTCTGAGTGCGGCCGTGTTTCCCGGCTCCCTGAGCAGGTGGACTCAGCAGGCGTGTGCGGCTGCATCTGTCACTCACGGCAGTGTGACAACAGGGGCATCGGAGCAGGTCCCCTCGGTGCTCGAGGGAACTGAGGCCGAAAGCTGGGCCAACGTGCCCAGGGTCACACAGCCAATTAGTAGCGACATTGGGATGAGAACAGCGTCCAGGTCTTTGGAATTCCAGCCCAGAGCTCTCCCCCGCACAATGCTCCACTCCAACGGTGGCATCGCCCACCCGGCTCAGGGTGTGGGAGTGAATTCAGTTGGTGGCGCTTTTGAAAGCTGATGTGTGAGCATAGCCATTCAGCCTTAACCCAGCCTGACCCTGCAGTCTCCCTGAGCGGTCTCTCCATGCCCAGGCCAGGTGCTCACGCCACAGTGCCCACAGCCTTGCCTCCAGCCCAGGCCCAGCCTCCGCCTCCTGCACCCTCCAACCCCCGTGTCCCACAGGCCCTAATCCTGACCCCAAAGCTACTAGTAAACTCATCATCCCCTCCCTTCCCGATGTCCCCCCAGAAACCTGGAAGTGGTCCTCACGCCTCCCCCCGCCCGCCCCCTCCATCTCTGAGGGCCACAGCATCCACAGCCTCCGTGCTGGGCTTGCTCTGTCCTCCTGTGACTGTTCTAGTTCAGGCCTCTGTCAGTCCTCACTTGGACTATGGAGCCTTCGCCACCATCAACAATAACAATGAGTCTACCGCGTATTCCTTAGGCATTTCTCCGTGTCAGCAGCTAATAGGGGTGTCGATTCCCTTTCCCCAGGTCACACAGCCGATGGGGGGCAGAGTTCAGGTTCTCCTAGGCCTGACTCTGAGGCCCAGCTTCTTGCCTCCAGCCGTCCCTCCCTGTCCTGCCTCTAACGGGGCTGCCAGCGTGATGTGTCTGGAACCCAGGTCTAACCTGTCACTCCCTGCACGGCTCCCTGGCGGCTCCCTGTGCCCAGAGGTTAAACCTCAGTCCCCTCAAAAGCCTTGTGAGATCTGGCCCTGCCTGCCCACCCATCGCATCCCCATCCCTCCCAGGCCCCGTCCCCCTGTATCTGCCCCCAGCACCTCCCTGCCCTTCACCCCACGCTTCGCCCTTGGTGTCCTGCTGCTGGTCTGGGCACACCTGCGAGCAGCCTTCCAGAGGCCTCAGCAGCGCCCCCTGCAGGCGGCCCGCTGCGACTCCAGCCTGGTGGATGTGGGGATGGTGGGGGGCAGTGACTTGCCATTGCCCCACACCTCGGTCCCCCCCCGCCCCCCGCCCCGTGTGGGTGTGCTCACCGTCTCCCGTGGTCTTCGGCAGCCAGAGGCCAGGGTGGCCTCCCAAGGAAGAGCCTGCCTGACCTCGAGCCCCTGGGCCCTTGAGTATCTGATCTTCACCAAGTTCTGGGAATAGAGTGGAGCCTGCACCCCCCTTTCACAGATGGAGAACCAGAGGGTCAGGGTGCACGGAGGCTTCTCCAGGGGCATTCAGCTGTCAGAGGCAGCGCTGGGCTCAGCGGGGCATCTTGGCAGCAGCCAGCGCCGCCCGTGTGGACAGATGAGCCAGACTGGCGCAGGGCGCATCAGAGGGTAACTCCTGAGTGCCGGCCCAGGCTCTGCCTGGACCTGCAGGTCTGGGCTGCTGGGAGCGGCTTAGCGGACAGGGCTCAGTTTCGCAGACCACCTTCTCCCACTCCCCTGCCAAAGGACATAACCTGCCTGACAACAATCTACGTCATTCTGGACCCAGAATCGGAGCCTCTGCTGCCCAGCTACCAGCAATGCTAAGGGCCGGCTCTATCCAGGGCTGCAGGGGCAGGCGGGCACGGCGAGGCTTGTGGGAACACCGGTCATCCAAAGGCCCTAAGTTTGTCAAGTGAAAGCGTTTATAGGAAGTAAGCAGGTGGTGGTCAGCCTCTCCTCCTTCCCCCTTCCGAGCCTGGAGGTGGGTCTGGGAGAAGCTCTGACCGCCCCGCCAGGTTCAGAGCCCATGGGCCTGGGGCACTCTCTGTGCCAGCCCCGGGGCCAAGACGCCGGGCAAAGGTAGGTGTGCGTCAGGGTGGGCAGGACCCGCTGGGGCTGCCAACCAGGCTTTCCCGTGCTGAAGGGCCCCGGAGGTGGGAGAAGGTACAGACGGTCTCGGCCCCTGACCTGCTCCCCCGGTTCCCCCTCCACCCTTCCCTTCACGCTCCCCTCCCTCCCTAGAAGCTCTCCCAGCCACGGCCGAGTGTCTAACAAGGGACGCTGTTTTTGCAGGTGTTGTGGTTTCTATTCCTTTGAACCATACCAGCCCATCTTACATCGCAATGCCATGCTTTACTTGGTACCAAGCACATCGGCACTCATTGGCATTTGGAGACCTTGCTGTGTAGCGATACGCAGTTCCTAACTGTCTGTGATAACGTATTCTCTATGTTCCCAACTGTCACTGCGGGACTCTCTTCCCCGGACTTTCAGTTTCTGGGTTTGATTTTTATTTTTTATTTTATTTGTATTTGTTTTTTTGGTTTTGTTTTTTTTTTTTTGCTTTTGATAGTTGTGATCCCCGGGTCCTGTGGCCCCTCCAGTTGCCGCTTGTCTATTCATTATGTTTGTGACTTCTGACTGTCAGTGTTGAGCCAGTCTTGCCAAGAAACAGTATCAAGTATTTTCCTATTTCTCTACTTCTTGGAAAAATAATTTTTTTTTTAATTTAAAATTTGAAAGAAAAAAAAAAAAAAAACTCTTAATGGGAACCTGGCCCTGTCTGTCTTCTCTGTTCTGCAGAAATGTTGAAGGAATTGAACCAGCAGCGCAGAGCGAAAGCCTTTACAGACCTGAAAATTGTTGTTGAAGGCAGAGAGTTTGAAGTCCACCAAAATGTTCTAGCTTCCTGCAGCTTGTATTTCAAGGACCTGATTCAAAGGTTTGCCTTCCTTCCAGCTGTGGTCGGGTCTGTTCCTTTGTAGGACGCTTTTGTGTGGCTTTTCTCCTCCCCTCTCTTGCAGGTTCCTGAAGTGTGACTCCCTGTCACAGAGCCAGTAGCCATCTCTCCTCCTCGCCCCCCCCCCCCCCAGCACCCTCTCACACGCAGCCTCAGAGCAGCCACGGCCCCCAGCCCGCCCCACTCAGCTGTGCTGGTCGCCAGGGGCCTCCGCCAGCAGTAGACCACACCCCTGCCCCGCCCCGAGGAGCTCGGAGTTCTCAGTGGCTCACAAGCCCGCCCTGAGATTAGGAGGACTGTAGACCCCACATTGAGGGACCACTGCACACTACCCGCCCCCCTTGGCCAGCACGGGTACCCAGCACCATCGTCACTGCTGTCGATGGTGAACTTAATGCCAGAAAAGCACATCGACCAGCCCCGCCCCCGCTGAGGAGCACGAGGCACCCAAGGGGCCGCTTTTCTGCAGCCCGAGTCGGGGAAGAAGAGGCTTGTAGCCAGAGCCTCGTTCGTGCTGCCTGTCCTGATACTGGTACACTGAGCCTAACCCGGCGTTGTCTGAGCCCAGACCAGGTGTGTCCTAAACACGGTCTCTCTCAGCGTTGGCTCCCTCCCCGCCTGCCCTCTGCCCCGGCTATTTCTACCTGAACGAGTCTTCATGGTGCATGAGCATCTTGTTTTTTTCCATTACGTTGATTTTTTAATTTGTCTGCTTCATACCCTTGCAAAGAAGTCAGGGGCCACCTTCTAGATCCTTAGTGAGGGAGAGCAGCGGGGGGCCAGCCCAGGGTCACACTCCTCTCTCTCACCCATCAGCAGATTAATGCCGCTGCTCCTTTTGCCTTGCAGCCTCCGGGGCGGACGCCGAGCCGGGACTGTGCTCAGAGTGGGAGGACAGGACCTCTGCTTGCTTCCCAATGCTGTGTTTGGACTTGCCAACTAATCCCAGAGCGACTGTGTTTTGTTTCAGGATGGCACACTGGCTGGCATCTCCTTTCCAATCCGTTGTGTCCTTTCACTCAGAGCTGAGCTGCCCGGCGTGCAGAGCCCTGCCCGGCCGCGCGGGGGCCCCAGCCGTGCAGGCTCTTGGTGACGTCCAGCCTCGTGGGCAGCTTGGGTCTCCCGCCCCCGCTGCCTGGGTTCTCTCTGTCTGAGCACAGGGGTCAGGGGCATGAGCTGGGGTAAAGGGGCATGTCCAGTGGCTTCTCCAGGCCAAGGGAGGTCTTTGTGCTTCTACTTTCGGCAAATTCTAGAACGAGCAGTGATGGCACCTGGCTGCTGACTTGCAGGTGTGGCATCCTAGGGCCTTGGTCCTGCTCCAGACCAGCTGGAGAACACAGAGGGGCAGGCTGCAGGGGCAGGTTGGCACTGAGCGATGGCCCAGCCCTGGGCTAGAAAGATGTGGGCCAGAGGAGCACGGGAGCCCTTTGACTGTGTTCAGAGACCTTACCTGCACACAGCAGAGAAGACACGCTTAGGTGGAGACTCAAAGTAGTGAAGGCTTCTGGGACAGGCCAAAAAGAAGGAGGAAGAACATTCCAGGCAAGGGATGGGTGGCCTGGAATGTTCCGGACTGCAAAGAATGTTCTGGAATGTTCTAGAATGTTCTAGGCAAGGAATGGATTGGCTGGAATGAAAAGTTGAGAACAGAGAGAGTCATGAGCATTGAGGAGGGGGAGATGGCCTTCCCAGAGAGGGGGTGTGACGTGGGATGGGATGGCCCTGACTCCTGGGCTAGGACCTGGACTTGGAGGAGCTGTGAGGAGCAGTGGGGAGGGGCTGCCCACCTGAAGGTGGGAGAACTTGGGAGCTAAGAGGCAGACACTGGAGGAGAGAGGGCACCTCCTTGGGAGCTAGGAGACCTGGGTGCTACACCTGACTCTGCCACTTGTCCTGTGACCCCAGGCACATCACAGCCTCTCTCGCAGGCATTGGGCTCTCTCCTCGGTAAAGGAAGAGGTTGGTTCCAATGATGTCCGGGCTTCTCTCCAGCCCTGACATCCCAGGCGACGGCAAGGGGGTGAGCAGGGCCAGCCTGGAGGGCTTCCCAAGTACAAGCGCTGGACGCGAGAAGGTCAAGGTCACGGAGGAAGGGAGGTCAGGTGGGTGGAGCCCAGAGAGGCCTGAGGTCTGGGGAGACAGGAAGGCCCCTCAGGGAGGAGGCGAGGCCGAAGCTGAGTCCAGAGGAGCCCCTGCGCTTGAAGATCGAAATGCTCATTTGTAGCCATTTTAAATGTGACTTCCCTGTCCTCACTATGGGCACAGGTCACCATTGTGGGCGACATGTTCCCCGCTCCAGCCCCAGGGCGGACACCTCCCCAGGAGCCACAGGACAGACCTAGGGACGCCCAGTCATGCCCTGCTCTCCGCTCAGCGCACCAGCAGGGCCGCTCCTGGGTGCCAGGTCGCACACGAAACCCTAGACAAGATGGGCTGTGCCGTCCGGGAGCCCAGGGTCTGGCGGGGAGACACTGTAGAGCAGCTGAGTGGCAGAGCAGGTGACGCAGACGGCGGGGGCCGGGGGGGGGGGGGGGGCGTGCAGAGGCTCGCAGCCCGGTGCTCATTCCAGGGGAGGGGCATCCGCGTGGGTTTTGAACCAAGAATGGGATGGGATTGGCCAGGCAGACAGTGGGGCGACGGGAGAGGAGCGAGTGTGAGGCCCGGGACAGCAGGTGACTCTGCAGCTGCGATGCCAAGTGCGAGGTGAGCGTGGAGGGGATGAGGCCTCTGCAGGGGCGAGGGGGCAGGAGCCAGATCACAGGGCTGTGTTTCCGGCCTGGGGGTGTCATGGTCAGATTTGCGTTTGTGAAGATGCTATTCAGACTGGGAGGCGGAGGGCGGGTCTCAGAGCAGCCTCTCCCAACCAGCGGCTGGTTCCCCTTCCGCTCAGCTGCCCGGAGCCCCTGTCCTCCAGGCCCAGGCTCCAGGCCGACCCCCACTTGGTCCACATGTTCTTCCTTCACATGTGCAGACCTTTGGTGAAGCTGCCGCAGCTCCTTTCCCCTGGCCTTCCCTTATTTAGTTCCACAATCGTCTTCTTCCTCAGATGAGGGCAAGACCAGCCCACAGGAGGCTTGTCGAGGTGCCGCATGTCATCCTGGAAATCCGCCCACTAACCTGAGAAGCAGGTGCCATGCGTATCCCCATTTTACAGATGAAGAAACTGAGGCCCAGAGAAGTTGTGTAGCCGATAGATCTGGGATTCAAATAGCGGTCTGACTCCAGAGCTCATGCTAATCTGTGAGGAAGGACAGTGAAATCTCAGGGCTGGCACTGTGGGTAGGCGTGGAAGAAATAGGGATGCGGAGTACATGTGAGTGAGTGTGTGTGTGTGTGTGTGCGCACGCACATCTATTAGAAACACTTGTAACTGGCCACAGGATCTTCCCGAGGTAGACACACCCACCTGGGACAGGTACCTGAGTCACAGGCACTCCCTCCCGCCCCTGCGAGGGGGCTGAGTCTGCTGGAGTGAGGCCTTGTAAAGAAGAGCACACGAGGCTGCCGGGAAGCTCAGAGCCTGTGCTGAGCCTCTGGCCCGGCCTCAGCATCCCTCTGTAGCCCCATCCGAGTCCCCTTGACAGTCCGGGGTGACCACCCTGCAGGAAAAGGAGCTGTGGCTTTCTTTGGAGAATGTGAAGGCCAGGGCTGCGTAACAAGCACGCCTGGCCTGTATCCAGGCCAGAGGGAAAACCCAGCGGATCCAGTGGAGGAGCGCCCCAGGCTTGGGGGAGGAAGGAGGATCTTTTGAGCAGAACACACCTAGTCGGGTGCTGGGGTTGCAGCCTCCCAAGTCCAGAGCCACTTCCCACCCCGGGGAGCGGGCCCTGGAGGAGCGGTTCCCTCGCCTGCTCCGGGCTGCGAGGAGCTCTCAGGGAGGGCTGGAGCCCGCTGCACTCACTGGCCCGATGGGCTGCAGGCCCCGTCAGAGAGGACAGGGGACCTTCATCTTTGGAGACGGCAGAGGTGCCACCCTCCCTGCCAGCACTTCCCAACACGCTCCCCGGGTCCAGAGGGAGGAAGTGCGCAGCCTCAGGGAAGAGATGCCTCCTCATCACACCAATAGGACAGAGACCTGGCGCTCTGCCTCCCAGCCACAGCGCAGCAACACCTTGAACTCTATGGTCTCTGTTCCTATGGAATGAAAGTGGATGGACAGGTTGATTTCACAAGCCCCGTGCACAGGCTCTGGGTTCCCGTCCGTCTCCCTCCCCAGGGGAGGCCGACAGGACCTGAGTGGCACAGATCCTGGACGTAGGGGCACCCACTAGACTTCAACGCACTAGCCAAGCCAGACGCCTCTCCTCTCCTTCCCGGTGAAGCGGGGCGTTTGTGGGTGGCAGTCTGCCTCTTTCCTGGTGGAATAGACAGGTGTGTCTGGAAAACCAGATAACAAGAGGAGAGACTCACACATCTCAGAGGCTGGCAGGATGAGGCGAGCCAGGCCATCCCCAAGTCACCGTGGGTGGGCCAGGGCCTGGGGGAGCTGCCAAAGTCCTCGGGACCCAAGTATTCCTCTGCGGCTGAGTGGAATGCCCGTGTCTGGCATCGGGTCCCCGGGGCCTCCAGCCACTCCCCAAAGATCCTTTGCCCCGGGCCCCCTCTTCTCCAGGGGTGCCCCCCACCGGGTGCACCCCCCACCGGGTGCCTGGAGGAGCAGAGCCACAGCTATAGGCCATAGGGACAGTGGTGCTCTCCACTCCTGGACAGCACCTGTGTGCCTCCATGCAATCCCTGTGCTCCCCAGCCATGCAGGCACCACCTTGTCCCAGCCCTCTCCCTGGCTCAGACTCTGGGCAAGACGAGGGAAGCCTGCTAGTCCCATTACACCCATCGCTCACTTGCAGCCATAGGCTCCACTGACCTTCCATCTACTCAACACCCCTCCTCACAGGTGATCTTGGGGTTCTCAGGACCACATGTCACATGCATTTCAGTGCGTGCATATGCGTGTACATAGGTGTGTGTGTGTGTGTGTGTGTGTGTGTGTGCGCGCGGTGTGCACGTGTGCATCCTGAAGTCCCACCTCAGCAGGTCACTGAGTAGTTTGAGCTCCTCCGCTGAGGACTCAGAGGCAGGAGGGCTGGCCAGAGGACGAGACACAATGGCTGGGGCCTTGGGAGAAGGAGAGCAGCCCTACTGTGGCCTCGTCGGCCTGGCCCTGGCTGTGGCCCAGGGTCACCTCCGCGAGCACCAAGGGCATGAGGAGGACAGGCCAGACAGGTGCATGTAGGAATGAAGGCAGAGGCAGCAAAGACTTAGAGGTTGACCAGATGACCTGGGGTGTTCAGGATTTCTGTGGTTTCGAGCGATCACATAAGGAACTATTTGTATACTTAACCACGCCACACCGGCATGGACATCCATCCCCACAGCAGACGGCTAGGTGGTTGTCACTTTCGAAATTGCACACACCGTATACCTGTGGGTTTGAGAAAGGGCTCTGCTCAGACTCTGCACACCTTCCCCTCTCAGCTGCCGGGGCTGCAGGCCCCTGTGGGTGAGCCATTCTGTGGGGATGGACACTTGCTCAGGCAGCAAGTAGCAGCTGCCCCTGCCCTGCCAGGCCATATCTGTGCTTTCATGGCCCTGGGTGGCCAGCGCCCACCCAGAGAGAGTTCTCTGAAGCAGGCATTTCAGGCACTGCGGGTAGAGCAGTCTCGCGGGAAGGGTGTTCCCCATGGGACTCTAGACCTCACCCGGTTCAGCCTCTTGTTTTGCAGAAGAGGAGCCTGAGGGCCAGAGAGGTCAAGGCTGTGCCCGTCAGTGACAGCGCCACGGCACCCAGGTCCCCGAGCTCCCTGCTAACAGGAGGTGGCCTCTCTGGGGCCAGCCTGCTCGCTTGCTGGACACTCCATACCCTACTGCCAGCCACAGGGCACCCAGGGGACCAGGCAGGAGATCTTGGCCCCTGGCTGCCTCAGGAGTCGGGGCGGGGGGGTAGGTCATTTTCCAGGACCGTGGCTGAACCCAGCCCGGGCAGAACTAGGCTCGGTGAGAGGCGGGGCTGGCCAGGGGGGCTGAGACGGGTGCCAAGCTGATCGATCGCCTCTGAGAAACCTGCCTCCTGACTCGCTGCTCCGGTGTCTTTCTTCCTGTACTGCTGTGACTTTTGCTTCATCTTATCTGTTTCCTTCCAGGTCCAGCTTTAGGGTGCGGCCGCCAGGCCTTAGGAGCCTTTGCAATGGTTTTTTGTATTCCTGTAGACACCAGATATAAACATATTTATATATTTGTGTCCCTCCCCTGCTCCCCCCAGTTCACAAGCCCGATGCACACTCTACACGCAGGCCACTCTGACCTCTGACCCCGTGTTCCATGTGGCAGGAGGGCCCCGCCCCGGGCCAGGTCCCAGGTCATGGCTGCTGGCTGTCTGTGGCGGAAGTCCTTGGTTGTTCCCCCCTCCCCTCCTCCCAGCTCTAACCATTCTGTCCGTCTGTCTCGTCTCGTCCTCAGTTTCAAAGCAATGTCATGAAGGGCTTCCTCCTCGTGCCTAAAAGGAAACAATATGCTTTTGGAAAGAGGTGGGGTTGGAGTCAGTGTCCGGGGCAGCGTGGGGCCCTCAGTCTCGGGGTGTTCAAGGACGTCTCCGGAGGGGCTGTGAGCGCAGCCCGTGGGGAGCCTCGGTCACGCCGGAGAATCTCCCGTCGGAGGCAGACGGGTCCCAGGCCCGGGGCCTGCTGGCCGTGTTGGCGGAGACGCCGGGCCAGCAGCGGGGCCGAACCGTATTGTTTCCCTTTGCGGCCAGTCCTGGTCCTCGTCCCCATCCTCCGCTCATGCTTTTTGATTTGCATCTTTTTTTTTGCATGGACATGCCGAGTAGTGATAAGCAGGGCTTTCTGTTCTTTTTTGGGCGTCTCTGGTCAGACTCTTCTCTTTCAGATCCCGCGTGAGGTCGTTAGGTTCAGGCGTGTCCTTGCCGTGTCCCTAAAGTGAAGGGCGTGACCGAGGCATGCAGGGAGCCCTAGCCCTGTGAGGAGCGGCCGAGGCCGCGGGCGGCAGGTAAGGACACCTGGTCTCTGTGCCTAGGTCGGTGCAAGACGGCAGCCAGAGCGGCCGGGAGAAGCTGGAGCTGGTCCTGTCCGACCTGCAGGCGGACGTCCTGGAGCTGCTGCTGGAGTTCGTGTACACGGGCTCCCTGGTCATCGACTCGGCCAACGCCAAGACGCTGCTGGAGGCGGCCAGCAAGTTCCAGTTCCACACCTTCTGCAGAGTTTGCGTGTCCTTCCTGGGTGAGCCGGGAGTGCCGGGGGCGGAAGTCCTTGGTTGTTCCCCCTCCTCGTGCCTTTTAGGCACCTGGGGAAACAGGGGTGGTGGGAGGAAATTCAAAACAGCAAGGGTTTAGGGGGGAGGGCTGTGTGTGCACCCCCTGCAGGTGCGGTTTTAAGATGATAATTCGGGTACCTGTATGCAAAGGCCTTTGCTCACCAGCATGGACGGAGGGCGCCTCTGCATCGCTCTCCCAGGCCCAGGCAGCTTTGTGAGGACAAATGGGGCCACAGGGGTCATGTGATGGTTCGTTCATGGGGAGCCTGGGCCCTGGCCTCCCAGCCCTGGCCTCTAAACGCGGAACAAGGAGCCACACACTTTATATCCCTCTACCACGTGGAATACCTGCACCACACCAGGTGGCCACACAAGTCTATGTGGGCTGTCCCTTGGACACGCAGACCTGCTGTCCGGGCTGGGGATCTGAGTGTCAGGGACCCCTAGCCGGAGAACACACTTATTCTACAGCTTGGAGCTGCCCGGCTTCGGGGAGAGCAGGGGGAGGGTGGGGGAGGGTTGAGTCACCAGAATCTGTGGCCTGAGCGTTGAGTGCAGCCAGAGAACTAGGGGCTGAGCCTAGGGACAGGAGGCCACGGGGGGGAGGGGGATAGAGCAATTTAGAAGGGCCAGGAACCACAGCCTCAGAGTTAGGCTCCCGAAAGTACGAGCGTCCTGGGACCCAGACATTTCTAGGCTAGAATAGCCGTTAGTGGGTCTCAGGGGAGTGACTAGGCTGAGCCCAGTTCTACAGGTCGGCGGGGTGGACTGAGGCCCGTGGGCGATGGTGGGTGGCATAGATGGGGTGTTACTGCTCCCATGACTCTGAAGTAGGAGTGTGTGACCCAGGCACGCCCTTCACACTGACGGGAGACACCATAGGTCTCTAGTGTGACCCCACCCCCTGCCCCGTGGCCCACAGGCAGTGAGGAAGCTCCGCACCTCACAGTCCTCTGCTGGGACCCGCAGGAGCAGAGGGAGGGCCTGGGACAGGCAGTGGGAGGTGGGACAGAGGGGAACCCCGGACATGGACACAGGAAGTGGGCTCATGGGGACCCTGGCCATGGGCTCAGAGAAGGACCCAGAGGGACAGGCAGCGGGCACAGGTAGCTCCCATCCAGGGCCCCGTGATCAGTGGTCACGTGTTCTCGTCCCCAGAGAAGCAGCTGACGGCCAGCAACTGCCTGGGGGTGCTGGCCATGGCGGAGGCCATGCAGTGCAGCGAGCTCTACCACATGGCCAAGGCCTTCGCGCTGCAGATCTTCCCCGAGGTGGCGGCCCAGGAGGAGATTCTCGGCATCGCCAAGGACGACTTCATCGCCTACATCTCCAACGACAGCCTCAACACCAAGGCCGAGGAGCTGGTGTACGAGACCGTCATCAAGTGGATCAAGAAGGACCCTGCGTCCCGCGCACAGGTGAGGCCTGCCCCTCCTTCCAGCCCAGCCCCGCTCGGGCGCCTGGGCAAGGAGGCAGGAAGGTAGAGGAGGCAGGGCTGCCCGTGGGGCCGGCCACAGGGAGGCTGGAACTGCTCGGGGGGCAGCAGACGGGCGAAGGGAGGAGTGAGAGATGCAGACTCGGGCCCCTGGTTCTCCAGGGCTGGCATTCCACTGGCAGGAGACCCACGCTGACCAAGAGACCATGGGATCCGGGGGACAAGGTCAGGGCCCTTCGGGGAGAAGCGTGCCCAAGCCTGGGCACCTGGCGCTCCCCTGAGCTCAGACCAGCAGGAGGAGCACCCATGCTCTGGTTCCTGGGAAGGTGGAGGGCAACCACCGCACACGGGACCCAGGAAGCGAGGCCCTGGGAGCGGGCAGCTGGAGCAATCAGGGCCAGGGCCAGGCAGGAGGAAAGCGGGCAGGGTCCCAGGGGCGCCTGAGTCCCAGGACACCAAGCACATCCCAGCAGGATCTCGGGGCCCGAAAGCGCCGCTGGAGGCCCCTCAGAATGGAGCTGCCTCGGCTCCCACATGGGAGGACCCCTGGGAGCCAGTGTAGCTGCACAGGTGCCACAGCCACGGGCTCACACACGGCGTCCCTGTGCCTCCTCCCTCCCTCTCTCCCCCACCAAGGCCTCCCTAGCCTCCAGGATGCCTAGTCACCCCTGAGGGGTCCTGCCTCCAGCCTCCTCCAGATTCATTCCCACCCTGCAGCCTCCGCACAGTGGCAGGTCCAGGCGCCAGGCTGAGGCCATGGGACGCCCTAAAGGGGTTTGTCTGTTGGTGTTGGGGAGATGCAGGTTCTGACGGTTGTGATTTGCAAGCTTGTCAGTCATCATCTCCTTTCCAAAGCTGATGGCCACCAGCTTCCCTGGGCCCTCCCACCTGCTGCTGGGTGCCTGCCCCATGCACACCTCTCCGAGGGCCGGGCCGTCCATCTCAGCCCCCGCAGCCTGGCCTGGAGCAGAGGCCCGTGCTGGGGTGGAGGTGGGAGCGAGGTGCTGCTGAGACAGATGGACGGTCTTCCCCAGGCTCAGCTGCCGTCGGCCAGACCGCCCCCACCCGGTTCCTTCCTCTCGTCACCCCCCAGCTGCTGGGAGCTGCCTTTTTTTGTTGTTGTTCTCACCCGAGGATATTTTTCCAGTGATTCTTAGAGAGAGTGGAAGGGAGGGGGAGGGACAGAGAGAAAAACATTGACGTGAGAGAGACACACCGATCGGTTGCCTCCCACATGAGGCCCAACCAGGGCCAGGGATCAAGCCTGCAATCGAAGTCCATGCCCTTGACCGGAATCGAACCCGGGACCTTTCAGTTCACAGGCCGGCGCTCTATCCACTGAGCCACACCGGCCAGGGCTGGGGGCTGCCTTCTCTCTCTGCCGAGGCGGGGTGGGCGAGGGGCTGTCCTCCCAGCCAGACACAGACTGAACCACCCCGGCGTGCAGTCTCAGGACACACGCAGGGCTGGCCCGTCTGCACGGTCTGAGCCGACCCCGTGTCCCCTGGCCCCAGTACGCAGCGGAGCTCCTGGCGGTGGTGCGCCTCCCCTTCATCCACCCCAGCTACCTGCTCAACGTGGTTGACAACGAGGAGCTGATCAAGTCGTCGGAAGCGTGCCGGGACCTGGTCAACGAGGCCAAGCGCTACCACATGCTCCCCCACGCCCGCCAGGAGATGCAGACGCCCCGAACCCGGCCCCGCCTCTCCGCAGGTATTGGGGGGACGTGCCCCCACCCCTGCAGGTGTCCTGGGGTGGGCCTGACTCCGGGGGGTCCCCCAGAGAGGCCCTGGGTGCAGATGCTGCGAGGGTGGGAGGTGGCGGGGGAGGGCCCCAAGTGTGTCCGTCTGTGTCCCGGCAGGTGTGGCTGAAGTCATCGTCTTGGTTGGGGGCCGTCAGATGGTGGGGATGACTCAGCGCTCACTGGTGGCCGTCACCTGCTGGAACCCACAGAACAACAAGTGGTACCCCTTGGCCTCACTGCCTTTCTACGACCGCGAGTTCTTCAGTGTAGTGAGTGCCGGGGACAACATCTACCTCTCAGGTGAGGCCCTCGGGCGGCTGGGGATGGGCGTGGGCTTCCCGGGGCACCTTCCCGCACAGCAGGGCTGAGGACGGCCCCGGCTGGGAGTGTTGACTCCCAGGCTCCTCCAGATCTGAGCGGGCCTGCCTGGTGCGGGCCCTCCTCACCACCCCCCCCCCCCACCTGCTCTCTGGACCTCCCCCCGCTGCAGGTGGGATGGAGTCAGGGGTGACGCTGGCCGACGTCTGGTGCTACATGTCCCTGCTGGACAACTGGAACCTCGTCTCCAGAATGACGGTCCCCCGCTGTCGGCACAACAGCCTGGTCTACGACGGGAAGATTTACACCCTCGGGGGGCTCGGTGTGGCCGGCAACGTGGACCACGTGGAGAGGTGATGGGGCCACGGTCACAACGGGGGGTGAGGGGACATCCTCTGAAATTCACCAAAAGCTAAAATCCCACTGCTCCTCCTTCCCAACACCCACCCCCCGAGCCACTAGAGCCTGGACGTTTGTAAGGCGATGCCCAGGCTCTCCGAACACAGCAGAGTGAGAGGACTGGGGAGGGGAGGTAGAAGGCCCACAGCTGCCAGCCGCTGACATGGGACACTCTTGTCCCAGCAGCCCCTCCTGGTGGCCGACAAGTGGGACCCTGAGACCAGGGGTGGGAGGCACAGGTGGGGCTTAGCTGGCGGGAAGGCACTGGGACTGGACTCGCTAGAATTTAAGGGGAAGCAGGAACCCTTGGCCCAAATGTGTGCCCTTCCCGTGGCTATGCCTCTGTGTCCCTGCCAAGTGTGGGGTTACACACCTGGGAGCCCCCTTTCTCCCTCCATCCCGCACAGACCAGGAGATCCGCTTCTGACACGCCTTCGGGGCAGTCCTGCTTTTAGGAAAACAGATGCCCCAGAGAGTGACGAGTTAGGCTGAGCTGGCCCCAAGTTCCAGCCCAGGACACAGCCAAGATCCCCGGAGCCCTTTCCCGCGGCCTCCCCGCACCCCAGCCCACCTCCCCGCCCACGTCACCAACTGCCTCCGACAGCAGATATCCCCGCGTGACAGCCTTTTGCCCAGGGAGCCACACTTACCCCTCAGTGTGTACCTTTCCCTCGCTGGCTAATTGGACACTTGACAAATGTTCCGGCGAAGATGGTTCCAGAGTGAGACGGGCCGGTGTGCTCACTACGGGCGTTTAACTCCCCCCGTGGAGCCCAGCGTTGGCTCGGAAACAGCATTTAATTGTCATATTGACTCGGAGATCACGGGGAATCCCGTGTGATGATGAGATGCTGATCCTGCCGTGGACCCCGGGCCAGCGCCGATGCTGACAGCCTTCGGCGGGCCCACTGCACGGCCACCACGCCCAGGCCTTCCAGAAGCCCAGCTTCCACTCATTTGTCATCCGGTAATAAGCGCATGAAGCGGAGACATTTTCGAGGTCGGAGTAAACTGAGCTAGAGCTGTCATCCCGGCTTGCTGCTGTCAGCTATTTTTAATCTCCTAAGACGTTGAGTACTCGTTTTGCAAACTTACACTTGTTGATAAATACAGGGATTTGTTTGAGGATCAAATACACCAGGAGCCGAATACGTTCCACTGCCCTTGGGCCCGGGAGCAGTTCTCCCCGACCTGGGAACAGGCTCTCCCGGCTTCCCCCGGGGGTGGGCACAGAGGGACCAGACACCCTGGCACTCAGGTGACGGAGGAGCAGCCCGGGACAACAGGGTGCCCTTTGTCAGCCACCTGGGTCTGCCAGCTGCCGTGTAGGGATTGGACGCAGACTTGAGGACCCCTGGGTGGTGTGAGTGCAAGTGAGGGGGAGGGTGCAGGGTTCCCAAGGGGCAGAGCCGAGCCCTTTGGGCAAGTCAAGTGCTGTGGCACATGGTGGCAATGATGAGAAACAGGGTGCTTTGTTCCCCAGGAAGCACTAATGGTACAAATTGCTCTTATATTGATAATGAATGCGATATATGATGCATTATAATTATACTAGAGGCCCAGTGCACGAAGTTCGTGTACTCAGGGGGGGTCCCTCAGCCTGGCCTGCACCCTCTTGCAGTCTGGGAGCCCTTGGGGGATGTCTGACTGACGGCAGTCAGACATCCTTAGCGCTGCCGCGGAGGCGGGAGGGGCTCCCACCACTGCCGCTGCGCTCGCCAGCCGTGAGCCTGGCTTCTGGCTGAGCAGCGCTCCCCCTGTGGGAGCGCACTGACCACCAGGGGGCAGCTCCTGCGTTGAGCATCTGCCCCCTGGTGGTCAGTGCACATCATAACGACTGGTCGACCAGTCGACTGTCTGCCCCCTGGTGGTCAGTGCACATCATAGTGAGCGGTTGAGCAGCCTTAGCATATCATTAGTATATTATGCTTTGATTGGTTGAATGTCTCACCGGATGACCAGACACTTAGCATATTAGGCTTTTATTATATAGGATTACATTGCTGTATTACAGGAATAGAGCAAGATTATGTAATTATAGATTAAAACAATAGTACAATAGACAAACATACATGATATCATTACATAAATCACTGGGTCTAATATTTTATAGCCATATATCACAGAGCTGTGGTTACTGAATAAATGATAGCATAGTGGAGCGCCGCACTCCTCAGGGTCATTTGCATGTCATTAGCATATCCTCCAGGGTGTGAGGGGACTGAGGGCTGTGGCTTGGCAATCAGCCACCTGGATTACCAAGCTCTAGGGAGAGTTGCCTTTGGCGGAACGTGCCTTTATACCGAAAGCCACACAATCCCCGACCGACTCCAACCCCTTCTCAAGAGCTCTTTGGATCTCTGCCATCCTGGCTTAAAAAACAGACACCTGAACTTCTGACAAGAAGACACTTACTGCATCACCAATTAGCACATCTTCAAGTGGGGCTAATTCAGTCAAGCCCTGCTGCCCTGTCAGGACCTCCGCCTCTTCTCAGATGCCGAGTCTGCACAAGCCCAGAGCTGGATGTACCACAGTGGCCCCCTCGTCCCCCTCCCCGAGCCAGGGGCTGTCTTCCGGGTTCACTGAGCTGTGACCGGGTTACGGCTCATGCTCCAAGGAGGTGCATGGGAACAAGTGGACCCAGGGTGCTCCCGGGAGAGAGGTGCTGGGGCCCCGAGAGCGGAGCAGCGAGCCCGCAGCGGAGGTCCGCCCTGGGTCCCGGGCACATGGAAAAGCAGCCAGCAGTGTGGACGGGCCAGCGCTGAGCGGTCTGGAGCGAGTGCTGGTGAGGTCAGCGCACGAGGAACACAGCACGGACGCTGAGACCTGGGCCCAGGAAGAAAGACCTGAAAGATCCCAGAGCCGTGTGAGCTCGGGCTGTGCCAGGGGTGCCCAGGGCAGGAAGCAGACGGTGGTGCGCCCGCTATCTGCTGCCTCCGTGCGGCCGCTGCCCCGCACCGGGCCCACTCTGACCCTGGGGTCGTTCTCTCCTCTCTCGGCAGGTATGACACCATCACCAACCAGTGGGAGGCCGTGGCCCCGCTGCCCAAGGCCGTGCACTCTGCAGCAGCCACCGTCTGCGGCGGCAAGATCTACGTGTTCGGTGGCGTGAATGAGGCGGGCCGCGCCGCGGGCGTCCTCCAGTCTTTCGTTCCACAGACCAACACGTGGAGCTTCATCGAATCCCCAATGATCGGTGAGAACCAGCGTCTCCTCGGCCCAGGGCAGTGCAGCGTCCCCACCTTGTCCTTTCACTGGGTCTCAATAGCCCGGGCCCAGAGGGCGGGCTCAGCCCAATGCTCCCGTGAACCCAAGGCCAGGGGCGGGAGGGGCAGGCGAACCCCAGCCCACGTGCAGCTGCGGATCCCACCCCCTGCACAAGCTATTCCATGTGCAGGTGCCTCCTGGCCCTGGGCCCTGTCCACAGGCCGGTCAGTGGCACGGGAGGCCTTTCCAGCTCCCTTCCCCTGGGGGGATCCCTGGGGAAGAAAAGGGGAGAGAAGGCCAGATCAACACCCTGACCTGCCTGGCCTGCTCTCCCCACAGACAACAAGTACGCGCCCGCCGTCACCCTCAACGGCTTCGTGTTCATCCTGGGTGGGGCTTACGCCAGAGCCACCACCATCTACGACCCGGAAAAAGGGAACATAAAGGCGGGCCCCAACATGAATCACTCTCGCCAGTTCTGCAGGTGAGCAGGCGGGCGATTCGGCCAAGGTGGGAAGGAGGAGGGGAGGGGGGCGGGATAGTAGGAGAGGTTTGAGTGCAATGCCTGACCGCCATTCATTGACCAAAGGGAGTCCCGGGCCCAGAGCAGCAGCCCCGACAAACACAGGTGTGGGCATTGGTGCCCCAGCAGAGTGTGAAGTGTCCGGGGCAGCCCCTGGCCCAGAGCCCAGCCCCATCTCCAAGCCAGAAATGAAGGGCTTCCTACGGGGACCTGCCCGGGTCCTTCCAGGCCACCCTTCCCTGGGTGGGAGGGGAGGGTGGGGCTGCAGGTCAGCTTTCCCCCAGGACCACCTGCCCATTGCAGACAGAGGCAGCGCCAAGCCCTACCGGGGACAAGCAGCTTCTGGGGGTGCCGATGGTGCCATGATCCTGGTGGCCCTTTGGAGCCGGGCCCAGCAAGTGGCACCCGGAGTCTCAAAGCTGCCTTGGCAGAAACACACATGAACCAGCCCCCCCTCCCCCAGGACAACATGGGAGAGGTCAGTGTGTGGCTTGGTTCCCAGTCATCCTGGCCCCCGTGGCCCAGGAAAACTAACTCCCCTGGGCAGTGAGACACAGACCGGCGCCTCCACCCCTTTTTCCTGGACTAAGAGGAACGAGGACAACGAAAGAGCCCCAAGACCCCCTTTTAGCATTTCCTTAACAGATAGCGTCTGAAGACAGCTCAGCCCCTGCAGAGGTGGTCACCAATCCTCAGTGTGGACAGCATTCATGCACTATGCAGAGCCCACTATTTGTGCGGCATAGCCAAAAAAGCTAAAAGCTGCTGCAAGCCTGTGGTGTGACCTTGGAGAGGGAACGCCCCCCCACCCCCGCCCACCCTCCCCGAGGTCCTATCCATGAACCAGGCAGTGGGACAGGACGACTGCTGAGTGCCTGGCCGCACGGAGGTCCCAGTTCTCCTCATGTCGCACACTCTAATGGTGGCATGCGCAGGGCAGCTCCGACTGCACTCCCCCCTGATAAGGAGCTGGAGTTTGAGCAGGGCTTATGGGAGGACTCCAGACCTCACCTGAGACTCAACGCGGGCGCAGAAAGACAAAATGCTGGGGGGAGGTTTGAGCTGGGTCTTGCAAGAGAAGCAGGGAGAAGCTGTGCCCCAAGGGGAGGAGTGTGGGGCCCTGATGGCGGAGCAACCGAGGGACCTTGGGTGTCTGCTGAGCAGTCTAGACCAGTGATGGCGAACCTATGACACACGTGTCAGAGATGACACGCGAACTCATTTTTTTGGTTGGTTTTTCTTTGTTAAATGGCATTTAAATGTATAAAATAAATATCAAAAATATAAGTTTTTGTTTTACTATGGTTGCAAATATCAAAAAAATTCTATATGTGACACGGCACCAGAGTTAAGTCAGGGTTTTTCAAAATGCTGACACGCTGAGCTCAAAAGGTTCGCCATCACTGGTCTAGGCTGATATGCTCTGTTGGAGGCTCGGAACTTCAGAAAGGGGTGGAGACGTGCAAAGGGTATCTGTTCAGCCGACAGCCAAGAAGAAATGGCCATTCGCCCAAGTGAGCGAGCAGTCAGGGCTAGATGCGTGGGTCTGCGTGAGGGGCGGTTAAAAGGAGGAAGTGCAGACGGGACAGCGTGGGGAGCTCACAGGAGGGACCGCTGGCTGAGCCCCAGGACCAAGCCTGGAGCGAGGCGCGGGGACCACATGGTAACCCCGCAGGAGCTCCCGGGCCGCAGTCATGGGTGGGCAGCCGCGCCTGCCCCGCGGTTAAGGAGCCGCAGCAGGAAGCTGCGACTCTGAGCCTCGGCCAGGGTGCAAACCGCACTCACAGAGCCGAGCTCAGTTATACGGGCTCCTGTCTGCCGCCTCCTATTGAGTCCCGTGCCCACGGGATCTGAGCGGTAGGAAGGCCCGGTTTGGGCATCAGGAAATGCGGAGACGCGCTGAGCTGAGCCGAGCGCCTGTACAGGCGGCTGTTCATCTTCAGTGAGTCCCGCAGGCCCTGGGCACCCAGCATGCACGTGTCACCCCAGCTCCAAGGGGAGTGCCGCATGGCGTCCTGATCGGCGGTGGGGAAAGATGTTTTCCTGGTAGAGCTGAGGTCAGAGGGCAGAGGAGAGCAGCCAGGTCCCGTGTGGCTTTTGCAAAAGGGCAGCAGCAGCGGCCACACACCGGGAGGGAGGCTCTGTCTCCAGGTCCACGTGGAAGCTCCATGGCTGACGCTCTCCCCGCTTCCCCCGGCAGTGCTGTGGTGCTCGACGGCAAGATCTATGCGACGGGGGGCATCGTCAGCAGCGAGGGGCCGGCGCTGGGCAACATGGAGGCCTACGAGCCCGCCACCAACACCTGGACCCTCCTCCCCCACATGCCCTGCCCCGTGTTCAGACACGGCTGCGTCGTGATAAAGAAATACATTCAGAGCGGCTGACGTCGGCGGGACAGCCACGCGAGACCGTGGATGAGTCTGGTGAGGCACGTGCTCCTCACAGGATCAGTTTTCAGCAACACCCACAAGAGGCCGACAGACACACCCGGGGGACTGGCTGCGCTCGGCATTCGGATCCTCTGCATCGAATGTCCTGTCGGAAGTCGTCCTTGCCTGTGGGGGACCCGGGCTTAGCTCGGACCACAGGGACTGACCTTCCAGGGCGACCTCGGGCTCCGCGGAAGGACTTGCTCTGACGGAGGCGCTCGCTCTGCCCGGTGCAATAGAGTCTCACATATTTTTCAACTGGGAGAGAGCAGCTGCTTTTTCCTTCCTGCAGAGCAAGCCGGACCCCTAGACCACCACAGATCAGTTATCCTATAACAATAGTAGGCGTCAGGCTCCCTTGGGATAAGATCAAAGTGTCCTTATCACTTTGATTCCTGTTTTGTTTTTAACCAGCCTACACTTCCAGTGGCCGAGAGCAGAGGGCAGGATGCGCAGCGCAGGGCCCGCTGTGGCCGGAGCTGCCGCAGGGGCAGCCGTGGGATCCGTTGGGAGAGCGTCTGTCCTCCCCAGGTTCTCCTACCATGTTTTTGCTGCAGAAGGGCCAGATGATCGTGCTAGCTTTCTCTTATCCAATATGAAGTATTTAGATTTCCAAGGCGTTTTCTTGATAAACAAAAGGCTATTTTTAAGTACGGAGAGGAGGCGGCCAGGCCGGGGAGCAGGCGGGAGCTCCGGAGCTCTGAGGAGGCCGTGCCGGGGTGGCACGGGCTCTAGTTTTTCTACGTGCAGAAGAGAGGAGCTCGCCTGGGTGGCACAGAGGCACCCGTTTTATTTTTAGAGAAAGTAACTCCCAGACAGCCCCCTACGAGCGGTGCCTCCTGGGGACATCGTCCAATAAAGAGGCTGTTCTAGCAGGAAACAACCAGCTCCCTCCTGGGGGGAAGGCTGAGGCCCCGGGCCGGCGGGGCGGAGGACGGGAGGACGTGTCCACAGAGCACGGGGGACTATTTTTGATATTTATATTCGTAGCTCTATAGCACGGCACCTGCCACCACGCGCTCAGGGTGGGGCAGCCTTCGTAGACGAGCCATGACAGCCGAGGCCTGGGGCGTGGGCAGAATCTTCTAGCAGCATATTAACCTGAGACAGGGAAGCCAGGAGGGCGGCCACACGGGGCTCCAAGGAGAAAGGCCTGCCCGCCAAGGCCGCCCTCAGACCCGCACACCTCACGAGAGGGTCAGTGTCCACGCCGGGGCAGGAAGAAGGCCGCCGCTGCTGCGCTGTTTAGTTGAAGTTGGTACCAAATACACATTTACCATTTTTATATCTGGAAAGTCAACTTGCATTTCATGATTTAAAAAAATAAAATAATAAAAAGCCACTGGTAAGGAGCAAAGGCCAGGCCACGCTTCCCGTCTCTCCGCGAGGACGACCGAGTCTCATGCTCGCACGGACAGGTGTGGCTCCCACTCGGACGAGACACCGAGCTTCGTGATGCAGTTTTTAATATTATTTATTCTTTTAAAAAGTAATAAGCACAAAACTACATACGTTGTATGTCATTTACAGTATTTATGTCAAACAGGGTGCAAGTGTGAACCCAAGGACTGGAGCACAAATTTCTAACTGCCCGGGGCAGGGCTAACGTTCGCGTTGGTGTGCGTCTGCCTCCAAAGGAGGTGTTAGCGGTCAGCAGGACTCAACACAGGTGGCACTGAAATTCCGTTTCTCTCCTCACTGATCACACTGGAGCAAAACTGGCTATTTCTGTGAATGATATAAACAGGGTTCTCTGTAATGGTATTGTACATAGTATATGTTTATCGTTAAGTTCTTGTTATATTATAATAAATATATTTATAGATCTAGACCCGGAAGTCCATGTAATGTCTTCGTGTGCCTTCATCCTGGCCACGGTGATGAGAAAGCCCAGTGTGGGTCCTTCTCCCTCGTGGGCTCCGTCACAGACCTGCACGCAGACCTCGATGAGGAAAAAGGATAGGACTCCTGGGCAGGAAGGACGTCAAGAATAAAGGGCAATTAAAGGCCAAAATGAAAGGGACTTGCAAGCAGTCGGGAATGACTCTGAGGATCTCCCTTCAGTTGTCAGTGTTTTTTTTTTTTAATGTTTTTATTGATTTTAAAGAGGGAGGGAGAGGGAGAGGGAGAAATATGAGAAACATCGACTGGCTGCCTCCCACACCACACAACCACCACCAGGGATTGAGCCTGAAACCAGGGCATGCGTCCCGACTGGGAATAGAACCAGCAACCTCTTGGTGCGTGGGTCAGTGCTCAACCACTGAGCCACACCGGCTGGGCATAAGTGCTCTATTGTACTAGTGCAACCAGACGCTTCAAAGTTAGCTTCCCCCTGGTCTAACCCCCGTGCCTGGCATCCTTATTGAGGGTCTGCCAAAGCCACCTGGCCACTCCAACTCCTCAGCCCGAGAAGAAACACAACATACGTCCTCCAGAAGAACAGCAAGGCGTGGCTTCTATCGTAAAATTCAGACTCGGTGGCCTCCCCGCCTTCCGTCACCCCCGAGGCTGTTGGCTAGCACGTCACATAGACAGACTTGGCTAAGGAGGCCCATGCAAGGCTTCCCAAGGCGAACGGGTAATCCACCAGGCGGGATTGCACCCTCGTGCAGGGGAAGATGTTGAGGAGGAGAAGGTGGGGTTATCAGCATTTCTTAATCCGCAAACCTCCTCAGGACCTAGTGTCTCTTTGCCGGAAAACAATCTGGAAAAACTGGGTTGGGGTGGGTGAGCATGGGAGCCCAGAGCGCCTGGCTGAGGCCTTCGATGCCAAGTGAGTATCTGCCAGGACCTCTTCAGAAGCACGGGTCCTAGAGGAAAGGAAGGAGAGCTGGAGGGTCCCCGCTGTGAAGAGCTGAAATATAGCCTGTCATCAAACCCAAGCAATAGTTCTCTCAGCTCCTTCCTGTCCACTCTACTTCCCGAAATCAAGGGAAACACGTTCCCTGGTCTGTGAAGAGCCCATGTCCTTCACACGGCACTCCGGGGTGGTAAGCACATCCCATTTCCCGTGCCGGACACGTGTCCACTCGGCTAGGAGCCCAAGAGGCTGGGGGGTCTCTCCTGCTGGACTCGGGGTGCTACCGTCAGAACTAGCGTGGATGGTAAGCAGGTGACTGTGACAGCCTCAGACAGGAGGCGGCTCACAGTGTGTGTGTGTGTGTGTGTGTGTGTGTGAGAGAGAGAGAGAGAGAGAGAAAATTTTAAAAAACACATAGCCAAAACAAGACTAAGTGAGGAAAAATGCTTGCAGTTCCTGTGACAAAGGACTAATGTCTTTATTTAAGGGCCCATGTAATTCAATAAGAACGTTTTAAGTGGTTCCAACTGTTAAATAGGTCATAAAGAGACCCCACGAGAAGAAAACATTGCTAGTAAACACTCAACAAAAAAGTTCAACACTGGTAGTCTTTTAAATAATGACACTTAAAATAACGAGGTAACATCTTGACCTGCTAAATCAGCTTGCTTACCAAAGCTAAAGACAAAGAGTGGGAGGGGGCCTGGAGGATGGGGAAGCCTCGAGGCGTGCCAAGGGCTTTGTGAGCGGAAACGGCCCTTTTCAGAAGCCATGTGGCAAGTGCCTGTCTCAAAAGCCTGAAGAGCACCTGACCCGGGAAACCCACGTCTGGGCATCGATAGGAAATGATACAAACTCCGGGTGAGTCCCGGCTGACCTCCATTCACTGACGTTCATATCTGTCAGACACCGCGCTGAGCACTGAGAGCCCAGGACCCTCACAATCCGCGAGACGGGCACCAAAAACATGCAGCCACGGAGAAAACATCGGCCGAGGAAGAAAAGCAAGATCCATACTGTATATGACTGTGGTTATGGAAGGTATGTACGTAAAGATACGTAAAATATTTACAGAAAAGTGAAGGTTCACAGTCATAAACTACCAATAGTTGTCCCAATGGGATTGTGGGCAATTTTTCTTCCTTCTTCCTTCCATCTAAAATGTATATAAAGTGATGGCATTACTCTTATAATAAAGATATTTTTTTTTTTGAATGGGGAATGAGGGACAGAAAGTAATCGTTCCCCTACAGCCTAAGAAACTGTCAAAGATTACTTCCTACTCTGGGCACCATAAGCAAAGTTAGGGTTCAGAATAAAATAACAAAGAATGACATACAAGAAAATGATGCCAGTAATAAACAAGATTGTTTTCTAAAAAAACCTAAAGGCTTGGGAGTGAATGGATTATCTTTCAGCGCATGGAAAACAAGAACATCAACACTCAATCTCAGGCCAATGAAGATGAAAAGGACAAAACGAAGGAGGGATGCATATGTGAGTGCTGAAACTCTGAGTGAGCGACCAAGATCCTCGTGAAGGTCTGCTCCGATGAAACTCCGCGTATTTATATAACACAATCGCACACATTATCCCATTGCACCCCCTCAATTACCCTGAAAGGCCCAGGTCATCGTC
Source organism: Myotis yumanensis (assembly GCF_028538775.1). NCBI lineage: Eukaryota > Metazoa > Chordata > Mammalia > Chiroptera > Vespertilionidae > Myotis > Myotis yumanensis. The sequence goes on from NW_027223762.1 coordinate 9,566,725, forward strand.
TTCACTCTTTCAAAGGAAATGAGGTCAGAAAAGTTAAGTGACTTATGCAGTCATGGCTACACCAGGCCCTTGTCCTCCATACATCATCGCACTCAATCCTCTAACGATCCTCAGAGGTGGTTCCTCCTGCGCAGGTGAGGCCTCGGGTTAGGCAGAGACAGGGTCTGAGGCCCATCAGGGGTCGGGCCGCCCAGCGAGCCTCCGGAGGGCCTGTGTGGCATCACACAGCCTCTCCACACCTGTGGGCAGGTGCGTAGCTCTTAGGACTCCAAGACTAAGGCTCCTTCCTCCTCCCCACCCTTCTCAGGAATCTGTACTAAAGAGAGTTCTGTGATGTGAGACCGTCAGCTGGGTTAGACACGGTCCTCTTCCGAAGCGAGTTTGGGAATGCCTGGTAAGAGCCTCAGCAACACCTGGCTTCCCCGGCTTGGCTTCACCCAGGAAACCTGGGGGGATGAGAGTCCACTAAAACGCCAGCCCACCCATTGCTGTCTCTCTTGAAACTCCTGTGAGCCTCCCTATGCGATGAACTCTTAAGGGGTTCCTATCCGCCATAACCCCGGCCCGGGAGAGTAACGGGGAGAGCACACCAGCCTGGCTGCACCATCTCAACCCCGAAGGGCACATCGAGACCTCGGTACCCTAGGAGGCAGGAGGCTAAAGTGCTTCCCTCCATACTGAGCATGCTCCGCTGTACGGGATATCACCAAATTGCTCTAAAAGCATTTATCATCCTGCCATAATCAGCGTGTATGGGAGTTTCATTTCCCTACACCCTCACCAATACTAAATCCAGGCAGACTTTAAAATGTTTTTGCTTATATCACAGATGAAAAATATGTTTTGGCCTCTTGTACTTCAATCTGTAAATTTCCTATTTACATCCTTTGTAGCTTGTTGTGTTTTATTTATTACTGAGTTATGTTTTATTTATGGGACCTCTTTATATCTTAGGACCTTTAGTAGCCCTTTCTCAGTTATATAGATGGTAAACATCTCCTCCCAGTTTATCATTTGTCTTGTTGTAAATTTTTTCTTCATTGTAGAGAATCTTAAATTACTATGTAGTCAAATCTAGCTTTTATAGTTTTGAAAGGCTTCCTTTATCCTGAGTATGTAGTTTTTAATTACCTTGTATTTACTTTTAACCTATCTTTTATTTTTCATGTTTCCTTCTTAAATCCACTATCCTGAAATGTTTTTGCGTAGGATATAAAGTAGAGCTCTAACTTCCCCCTACACACACACACACACACACACACACACACACAGATTGCTCTTCCTAATTAATCTCTGTGATCTGAGATACCAACTTCCTCTTGTATTATTCCCATAGATTCAGACCTGTGTAGGGTTTATTAATCTATTGGTCTTATTGCTTCTCTCTCTTTTTATCCTAATATCCTATCTAATAAAAGAGAAACATGGTAATTAGCCGTACATCCGCTACCCTTCCCATTGGCTAATCAGGGCGATATGCAAATTAACTGCCAGCCAAGATGGCTGTCGACAGCCATGCACTGAAGCGAACAGGGAGGCTTGCTTGCTCCAGTGACTGCGGACTCCAACGTTCCCCGCCTGACTTGCCGGCCTCTCAGCTGCAACTCTAAGCAACTATGTTGCAAATATAGAAGCTAAACAAAACCCCAGAAACCTGCTTTTGTCAGCCGGGCTTCAGCCAGCCTGACCGCAACATTGTATCAAATACAGAAGGTAAACAAAGGCCAGAAACCTGCTTTCAGCAGCAGAGGCCTCAGAGCTAAAGCTGGCCCAGAATAAAAAGAAAAAAAGTAGTGGTTGGGAGCTTCAGTCACCCGCCAGCCTGAAAACGGCCCTCAGCCCCTCAGCCAGACTGGCCAGGTACCCCAGTGGGGACCCCCACCCTGATCCAGGACACCCTTAAGGGCAAACCAGCTGGCCCCCACCCATGCACCAGGCCTCTATTCTATATAGTAAACGGGTAATATGCCTCCCGGCACCGGGATCAGCGTGACAGGGGGCAGTGCCCAAACCCCCTGATCGCCCTGCGGCTGTGTGTGTGACAGGGGGCGGGACCACAACCTCCCTATCCGCCCTGCTCTGTTCGTGACAGGGGAAGGCGCCCCAACCCCCTGATCAGCCCTGCTCTGTGCCTGATAGGGGGGAAGCTCCCCAACCCCGATCGCCCTGCGGCTCTGTGTTTGACAGGGTGCGGCGCCCCAACCCCCCAATCGGCTGTACCCTGAGCGTGACTAGGGGTGGCATCGCAACCTCCCGATCCGCCCTGCTCTGTGCATGACAGGGGGCAGCGCCCCAACTCCCCAATCGGCCCTGCTCTGAGCCCGACCAGGGGCTGCACCTAGGGATTGGGCGTGCCCTCTGCCACCCGGGAGCAGGCCTAAGCCAGCAGGTCATTATCTCCTGAGGGGTCCCAGACTACGAGAGGGCACAGGATGGGCTGAGGGACCCCTTCTCCCCACCCCCCCCCCCACCCCGAGTGCACAAATTTTTGTGCACCGGGCCTCTAGTATAATATGCTAATTAGACCAGATGTCCTTCTGGACAACCTCCCGGACAAAGCTGGGGCTGCAAGGGAAGCCAGTGCTGGCAGCCAGGGGAAGGAAGGCCTACTCTTGCACGAATTTCGTGCATCAGGCCTCTAGTAATTTCATAATAAATCTTGATGTTTTCTATGGCAAGTCTCATCCTGTCATTTTTTTAAATGCTATTTTTAAAAAAACTCCCAAAATCTCTAGATTGAGGTATTAACATCTAAATAAGTCTGTTTTAAGATAGGTGTTTACATATTCTTTTTGAAGCTTAATCCTGTTGTTTTATAGTTTTTGTTGCTACTGTGAAGGGGCTTTTTTTGTCCCATGACATTTACTGCTTATTAATAATATATTTAGAAGCTGTTGATCTCTGATAAAAAGAAAAAAGTGTTTTCCCACCTGGGTCAAGGAGCTAACCCAAATGGGGACCCAACTCCGAGAAGTCTGCCTTTCCCACATGATAGCAGAAATAAGAGCACCCAACATCTGCACTCACCTTCCCGAGTTTATCATCCCTGTGCTCTGCTGCCTCTAACATCGGCAGGTCGCCTGGGGTCTTTCCTCATGAAAGCTGAGGGCACGGCCTTTGAGCGGATCAGACCAGATGAATAAGACCATGTTCGCTGCAGGCAAGGACCACGTCCTCCGGCGCCCACAGAACACGCACCCTGATGAGTAGTGACAGGTATCCCGAGCTCCACTGGCAGCCTGAACGTACTTTCAGTATGAAACGTGGGAAGATGAGGCCACAGCTCTGCACATGCTCCAGCCATCCCTGCGGCCTTCAGATGACTAAAGAAACAGTCGTTTTTGTTAAAGGGGCTTCACCTGCTATGCATACGGAATTCCTCCATCTCTGGGACGCTGGCCACTGCTCGAGTGCAAACCTGTGCAGCAGAGGAGCCTTGGGGGCTGGGCATCCTGTTAGTAAAAATCCAACGCTGAGGCTCTGCAGTTCACCCCCTGCTTTCTCTAAGCACCTTTCCATTGCCAGTGCCTTGTTTCAAGCCCTTATCACCCCTTACCTTGGCTGTTGTCATAGCCTCTCTCAGATGGTTATCCTATATAATAAAAGCCTAATATGCAAATTTCCCCCTGGGGCGGTGTTTCGACTGCTTGCAATGATGTGCGCTGACCACAAGGGGGCGGCGTGGAACGTGGCGGGTGTCAGTGAGGCAGCCGGCAGCAGTGGAAGCGCTGCCAGCCCTGATAGGCTCCAACAAGAGCGGGACCACGGTAGGATGGTGGAGCAGGTGAGTGGGTGGTGCCAGGCCAAGGTGAGTGCGAGCAGGGGCCCAGGTGCTGCCCAGGGCCCAGAGATCAGTTGGGACCTGCCCTTCCATGCCAGATGCTCACACTTCGATCGCCGGCCAGGCCTAGGGACTGCACCCATGCACAAATTTCGTGCACCAGGCCTTTAATTTTTAAAATAACAGCTTTAATGGTATATAATTCATATATGCTAAAATTCATCTTTTTAAAGTGTACAATTCATCAGGTTTGAGCAGCCATCAGCACTGTCTAATTTCAGAACACTTTCATCATCTCAAAAAGAAACCTGTTCCCATTAGCAGTCACACCCACCTCCCCAGCCCCAGCCCACAGCAAACACTGATCTCCTTCCTGTGTCTGTGGATTGCCTGTTATGGACAGTTACTGTAAATGGAACCATGCAGTACGTGGTCTCTTCTCTATGCCTCCTTTTGCTTAGCGGAGCGTTCTCAAGCTTCATCTATGTTGTATCGTGTATCAATACTTCACTTCTTTTTATGGCCAAATAATATTCCACTGAACCGGTATATAAAATGGATAGATAACAAAATGGATACATTTAGGATATCCATTCTCAGTCAATGGACATTGGGTTACTTCCACACTTCAACTATTAGGAATAATGCTGCAATAAACATTTGTATACAAGGTCTTGAGACTAAATAAAATTGGGGAATACTGGGTTTAACAAAATTAAACAGGTTTCTTTACTACAGGATTTCTCAGAGTCACAGACTCCCACTCATCCTAAATGTACTAGAGTGGATGCACGAGGCAGCGTTTTGCCAAACTTATTTGGAAACTTCTCTTCTAAATTATGATACAAGCTCAAATAATCACATGGGATTCTGGGATCAATACATCTGACCTCATCTTTAGAATGGCCAAAATATTTAAGAAAAATTGATACATTTTCACACTGTAGCAGAGGAAATAAAATCAGTATTCTTCAAAGTCAACTAAATCCTTCTTCTGAATATAGCAAAATATGTTTCACTATAATTTTCTAAGTCCCCCAAAGACCTGAGCATCTCTACTTATACTGTAATATTTAAAAAATTGGGGGGAAATTGAAATAAACCATCACCTAATAACTACTCTACACAACAACTAAAATACCCAAACCAGCTACCAATGAGGGCTGCAAAAGGGGGACCTGACATTTTCTGGAAAGGCTCCTGGCAATCTGTACTTAATTTTTAACATGACAATCTTCTCAGCAAGTAAGCTGTAGTGAAGAACAGCGAAACCAATGACTGGCCCATCGATATTCAAAATGCAAAAACTTTCACATTCCAGTATTCTCACGAAAATGTCATAGTAAAACAAAGATATTCTATTTGATATTTGTGTTAATAGTGAGACGACATTTCATCAATTCCAACTATTAAATCTTGACTATGTGGAGAGAAAAAAACACTTTTTAATAAAAAGATCTTTTGCTGTTTTGTTTCTGGAGATATATAAGTTCAAAAAATGTGGAAATTGGTGTAAAGAAACATCCCAAAGATGTGAAGTGGTTTTTCTTATAGCATGACAGGCAATTATTCCTTTCTTTGCTACTAACTCCATTTTAAACAATCTTATTAAAGAGATTTCTTTATTGAGCTGTGGTGAGCTATAGAGCGGACAGCTTCCTGTCACCTTTAACTACTTGAAGGAACTTGAGACTTCCTACCACAAATAACCTTTATTTCAGTAACATATCAAGTATAATGTTATTTGTGGATTGTCATATTTCCTTTTTATTTTTTTAATATATTTTTTATTGGTTTCAGAGAGGAAGGGAGAGGGAGAGAGATAGAAACATCAATGATGAGAATCATTGACTGGTTGCCTCCTGCACGCCCCCTGCTGAGGATCAAGCCCGCAACCCGGACATGTGCCCTTGACTGGAATCGAACCTGGGACCCTTCAGTCCACAGGCCAATGCTCTATCCACTGAGCCCAACCAGATAGGGCCACATTTCCTTTAAAAAAAAACACACATATACGTTCTGTTTGCAAAGTCTTGTTAAAAAAGCTTTGCACTCATTAACGTGCTAAAATAGAAATTTGTCAGTAATTTCCAACACTTTCTCAAAAGCAATGTTAAGCTATAAGGAAAGTAACTATACACAATGTTTACAAATAATGCTATCTCATATCAAAATTAATTTTGCTTTGCCGCCAGACTGCTAGGGACAGAATCTAAACTGAACAGCACCGGGACAAAAGAGAAATGTAGAATAAAGTAGGGAGGGAACAAAGTGAGAGCGTTAGGAAAGTGCTGTATGTAGAGAGCTATACGCACCCGACTTGGGCTAGTCATGTGCTTTTGAAGAAAACTCGTTCCAAAGTTTCTTAAGTCTTTGGTTTTACTGTGGCTCTTGAGATCCCATGACAATATACAATTTTAGAGTACTGCTCACTGACTTACCATTTGTGGAGAAATTGGAAATTCCAAAGCATTTAATAACTGGTAGGGACCAGATCCATTACATCGCGTCTGACACTGACACTTTTTTTACCTGCTATCTCAAACACCTATAACACGCTGGGGCCTCAATGCAACCAATCCTAGCTGTAGTTCTGATCCAACTGCCAACTTTCTCTGAGGTGTGGGTGACGCCTGCAGGGTACATTCACAAAGGCTGGCCCAGTGCTAATACATGGTCCCACCCTCCCCGTGCCCTTACTTCATTCTCACCTGCTCCCAGAGAGCACCCTTTCCATTCCCATGAATATTCTAAACCTCATTCTCCCCTTTAAACTTCCTACCCAGAAGCCTTCCCTCTTCGCAGAAGAGGACACCTCTCATCAAAGTAACTAAGGGATAGGATGGTGGCAATAACAGGTGTGGGGTTTTTAATCATCCTGAATTTCCCATTTAAAACAGAGAGAGATCAGCATGAAAAATTCAAAGGCGAACAGATTAACGTCTAAATAGCAAGGAATCTCCAGAACGCCAAGTCCCAAGTGGGTAGGAGCCAACCACAGACACCTAGGAGCCCGCACAGCCACCTGTGAGGAAGGAAGCAGAGGAGAGTCTTTGGCATCCGGCATCGATGGAACTAAGGACCCCTGAGGGACGTCCTGGAAAGCTGGGGTGGGGTGGGGGCCAGTGGAGAATAGCATCCGACCCTGAGCGGACTCTAGCAGACTCCAGCTCTCAGGTGAGTGAGGGTAGGGGTTCTGTGGGAAGTCGGAGTCTTGTGGATCCTCAAGATTAACCGGCCAGAGCCCCCCTTCCAGGACCAAGCCCCACACGAAGACCAGACTGCTAGGGACAGAATCTAAACGGAACAGCACAGGGACAAAAGAGAGATGCAGAATAAAGTAGGGAGGGGAACAAAGTCAGATTTCTGAAAGTAGGCAGTCAGGCATTTAAACTCTTCACAAAAATAACAGAAGAGAGCGCTCTAGAGCCATGAACTTCAGGCTTCCTTCTGAAAGTAAGGAATTTCATATAAAAATGAGCAGTGGAGGATTGAGGGGAAATCCCATATAAAAACAAAAGCTGCCCTGTGAGCAGTCACGGCCCTCCAGACATGCCTACGAACATGGAAAAGTATGACCTGCCAGTTCAAAACAAGCAAAAGGACACAGAACAGTGACAGAAGAATGAAAGAACAGTGTAAACCAGAATTAGAGAAACTCATGAAGGAAATAACTCAGGAAAGAACTAAATAAAATCATCTTACAAATGTACACTAAACTAGAAAGAATATAAAAGTTAGTAAGCAAAACAGGTAATGCCTTCTGACAAACAGGAGGAAAAACAGGACATTTTTATAAAGTAACCAAGAAATAAAGAAACTTCTGGTTCTGGTTAAGATTGAGTGAGTATATCCTATCTTTTCCACTGGTTACAACTGAAAGTCCTGCACAAAAGACACAAAGCAATTATCTAAGAACTCTGAAAAATAAGTGAAGCAGGTATTGAATCTAAGTCTAGCCATTAATGAGATTTGAACAAGTCAAGATAAAGATATTCCAGTGACTGGTATGAATAAAGTGATATGATGTAATATAAGGGGTCCCAAGAAACCAAGGAAAAGTTGTGGTAAGGTGTGACTAGACACTAGAAAAGCCAAAAAGAGGCAAAGCACAAAGAAAATGTCAACTCTCTTCTGAAACCTTATCTCATTCTCCCCATTCCTAAAAGAATAACTCAGTTTCCTTCTCAGAACTCTGAACAACACTGTTCCTCTTACAGCCCTTTCCCCACTGAGTCATAACTACTGGTACATGCACCAACCTCCCCTAGCAGACTCGGAGCTAAAGACAGAGAATATGTGTATCATAAATGCCTAGCATAGTGCCTAGGACATAAAAGTCCTATCACTGTATGTGTAACAGAGGGAATTAATATATTTTCAAAAAGCCAAGAGAGAACTTCGCAGGTGTTAGGGCACAGGGATAACATGAGGTGGGTATTTAAAGATTAGCCTTTCACTTGACTGCAACGTTGAGTCCAATGGAAACTAAAGCTGGACAAAAAAATCCAACTTCACCTCCAGAGCCCTAAAAACTCGACTGAGATTCAAATGCAGCTATAAATTCCTTATCTAAACATTTAAATACAATTTTTCAAATATGTTTCCCAGGTTTATCATTATCAGTCTTTTGATATTCAGGCATACCTCGTTCTATTGCGGCTCACTTTATTGTGCTTTGCAGATATTGCATTTTCTACAAATTGAATGTTAAAACCCTCCACCAGCAAAAAGATTACACCTCACTGAAGGCTCAGATGATGGTTAGCATTTTTAGCACTAAAGCATTTTTAATATGTTTTTATTGATTTTTGGAGGGAGAGTGGGAGGGGAGGAGAGAGAGAGAGAGAGAGAGAGAGAGAGAGAGAGAGAGAATGAACCATGGATGTGAAAGAGAAACATAGATTGGTTGCCTCCCACATGTCCCCTACCAAGGATCGAACCTAAAATCTGGGCATGTGCCCTGACCTGGAATCGTCTGGAGCCCTTTCGATGCATGGGGCAATGCTCAACCAACTGAGCAACATCCAACAGGGCACCAATAAATATTTTTAAATAAGGTATGTACATTGTTTTTTAGACATAATGCTATTGTATACTTAATAGACTATAGTATATGTAGTATAAACATAACTTTATATGCACTGAGAAACTTCATAAGCCTCATTTTCCTGTAATACTGGCTTTATCACAGTGGTCTGGAATGGAACCCCAATATCTCCGAGGTATCCCTGTATACACATAGTCAAAAGTAAGAATTATACAATCTCAAGAGAAAAAAAAAAGTCTTAGTCAAATTCAACCAGCTTCTTTTCACTGTGATTAAAAGGAAAGTAGACATTTAAATGGAGGAAGATTAGTATACTAATCTTGGAAGGCAGAAAGGTTTCATAGTAGACAGCAGAAACATGGGCCGTGTAACGCCAGAACATTCTATTCACTGGAAGCAACAAGCCCTTCAAATTCTGGTATGAAATCTCCCTCCATAGTGAAATCCCATGTACTGTTCAAAGTATACTGACAACTGCATGACGATCAAAGGGAAAACACTATAAAATAAGTAAAACGTACTACCCAATCGTCTACTGCAGCACAGTCTTTCAACTGGAAAAATAGATTTTAGAAGTAATCCATTTGCTTCTATACAACAAATTTTAGACAATCTTCAACTTAAATTAAAACCACACTTTCTTAATACAAAATCCTTTAGCTAAAATATACTGAAGGCTGCCAAAATATACTGAGGGCTACTAAAACCTAAAAGAAACAACAAAAGTTTTTGGATGCCCTCGCTGCAAAATACATGAATTTCAGCTAGAAAAGTGCTAGTGTATTTGCAGCCAACAGGAATCATGATTAAGCTACAGAAAGACATGTTTTTCTTGTCATCTTTATTCAAGTATTTCACAGCAGTTATATTACAAATTACAGTAAATGTTCAAAATTCCAGAATTCAAAAATTAAATAATTTACTTCAAACTAATGTAAAATGAAGTCAAATGCAAAACATCAATTTAGCACAATTCTAAATAAACTACAAACCCAAAATAGACCCTCGTGATGAAGTCTACTTAAATCTACAAAGTAGACACACATGACTGAAACCAAAGATGACTCCCAAAGTCTAAACAACAGAATGTACAAAATACAAAAGATGCAGGTACAAGCCCAAATTCAAGCGTACAATGTGATTACAAATGATAATTATAACAACAATGGCATTCAGCTACGGGACCTGACACTGACGACACTGAATAGCACCATAGCTGAACCAACTTAATCAAAAAGTGGGAGGATATTATGACCCCACTCCCTAAAAACAAAATCCAGTAGACCTACAAATACATTGGCATATGAGAAAAATCAAGTCATGAAAGGACGTAAAGCAAAACAAAACAAATTAATCACAGGTGAGATTCAAGCTCAAAAACACAATTAATTCCACAGCCATCAGTTTCAATCCTAGTGCGTTCCATCTCTTCAAACAGCTCCCGCGGTCCCCACAGCTGAGCATTAGCTATTGTTGGGCTGTGCTGCAATACACATTTTATTGATCTGAGAGCAAGGTTTTACATAAGAGCTCATCATTTATAATGCTCACAATAGGAAATAAGAACAGAGGTCAATTTGTACATATTTTTGCCAATGCAAAAATTAAGAATTTACAGAAGGTAAACAAAATCGAGTCCACTTGGATGATTTCACAAGCTGCTTTAATCTATAGAACCACCAGATATCTGTAGAATAAGCGAAACTGATATAGTGTGTTGCTTTTGGGGAAGAAGGGAGCTGAAGCTCATTTTTCTCCCCTTGGCATTTGATTGGCTTTCTCTTTAAGACCTAAACTGTTCAAAGTGGCAGTTCCTATCATACTGAGGTTGCCTCCTATTTCTCCATCTATATTAAGGTTAAGGTTTTACAAAATTTGATCTTTTGGAAGCATTTTAATGCTGAACATAAATAAATTTCCTTGTCAAACTCACTGATGGCTAAAATCTTAATAAACTTGTACAAATTTAGTAACTTACTAACAACATGTGCGTTTTTACTTTTCCTTTCACAAGTGCTGCTGTTACTTGAACAGAATGTTTCTGAATTAGAGTAACTGGAATAAATATTTAAAAAAAAATAGTGCAGCAAGAACCTGAGACTTGCAAAAAACCCTTTTACCAGAAACTTGCTACAAAAAATCTGCTACATCTTATTTCTTCATCAAATCTTTAAATTCTGTAACAATTTCCATCAAAATACAAAATGCTAATGTATTAGACAGCAAAATAGTCTGAACTGGCATGATGGTAATAAATACTAAAGAAAGCATGTTAATCCTCCCAATAATCAAATTAGAGGTTTCAAATAACCTCCCCTTTAAAATGGTTCATCGTTAATCGCACTTGCCCACCTTAAAAATACAGTGTGTCTACATGGGTAGCATCTTGAATTATATGACTAACTGAATATTATGAAAATTTTAGACTAGGTATATAGAAAACAAGTGGCATTTTTCAAAAACGAAGCAAGAACTAGAAGGCGTAAAATGTTGCTGTTAATGGAAAGAAGCACTGGGGATTACTGCAGCAGCCTACGGCCACGCGGGCTGTGCTGGCACCCAGCACACGGCACAGCCAGAGACGGGAGACAAGTACCTTAGCTTCAGCATGTAAACGGTGGCTAAGTGATTACAGGACTCTGTAAACACTGTTGGTAACTAAAATACAAAAAGCTGAGGTAGCTCAGTATCTCTGCAGTAGTCCAAGACCATTTGCTCTAATTAAAACTCAAACTACATGTGTTGCATATATTGGAAAGACACACCTGCAGCTAACAGCTACAATGAATGAAGATATCAAGCCAACTTGTCAAAATTTTCTACTTTTTTGTTTAAAAATCATCTGATAAAAAAATGTCACTGCACTCCCTTTTGCCTCTTTGCACCTGCCTAGACAGTGTCTCCCAAATTTGTAGAAAGTTTTGTAAAACTAGTGATCCATAATTAATTTTCGGTAAGTACAACTCACAGAAATCATTCAACAAGATCCAAAATGGGTTCCAATCAAAATGAGTAGTTGTGAAAAGGTTAAGCTTATGGTAAGGGATTTAAACATTTAATACTGTTATTCCAAGAACCACACCAGAGCTCACTTGCAACTATGCATATAGAAAATGAATTTTATGGAGCTTCTGACAAATTCTTCTCTTTTCTGTCCATTTGGCAAGCCCTGGCTTTAAAAACAAAACAGTACCAATTTACTGTACATGAAAATCATTCTCTGGGAGCTCAAACATGAGTAACTAGTAAATTGCCACTGACAGAAGAAAGAATGTCTGCTATTTATTTCTGGTCATCATTGTCGGCAATACCGAACAGTGTGTGTGTTTTTTGGTGGACTGTGGATTTTTTTTGTCTTGGTTTTATTATGTGTTTTTAAAACAGAAACAGATCATTCAGGAAAACTTACCTTTTTAATATATTATGTGGCATACCGAGTATCTTGACTGAGTTTTGAAAACAATATAGGCATTTTATACCAAAGCACTGGTTGCCTCTTAATGACACAGAGTATCAAACATTTTTAAGGTTGTGAAAACATTCTAATTCATTTGCTACAAACAAGCCCATCCTTTTGTTTAGCCTTATCTTCCTCAAATGAATAAAAAGGCACATTAAAGGCAGTCCTAAAGAGCCGAATCTAATTTCATCCAGTTTCTTCAGTTTCCCATCAGAATATACCATAGCCAACTCTTAAACAGGTTTCAGTCCATTACCCAGAGGAAAAAATAGAAACAAATATGATAAAAGGGGTAGAAAAGAGAAAAAATAGAACAGGTTGCCCACTGTTTAAACAATTCAACAGTTAAAACTGCCCCTGGATCCAGTTTCCCGTTTCTGGCCTGCTCCCTACGAGAGAAGTCTCCGAAAGAGAGTTCGCGAACAGAGGAGCAGAAGTGAGAGCAGTTTCTGTAGCACCAAAGTCTCCAATCTGTGGGTTGTATTTTTTACTTGTGGAAAATACAACATGTTTCTGAAGTTCTGTTTGGTTCTTGTAGGCTGGTTGGTTTCAGGTACCTGAGACAATAGCACCAAATTCAACAGAGAGAAAGAATGAGAGAGAGAGCACTTTACACCTAGGCTCTGCCCGTGACTGGTGCAATTTGAAATTGAATGGCTCAGAAGACTGCTCTCTCAGGAGCAGATTGGAGAGGATAAACCACTCATCTTGAAAAGTTCATAGGAATGTCTCAAATGTATGAACTGTTCTTTCCATCTCCTATAAGAGAAAAAAACAAGTACATGTCATCTATTAAAGGAAAGAACGTTATTATGGGAAAATTAACTTTTTAAAGAAAGAATTTTAGATACAAGTTAAGCTTTAAGTATTTTTCTGATTACAATACCAAAGCTACTCGGTAAGACTATCTGCCCCAGACACTTCCAATGCCTCCCACTTTATATGTAGGCTGATGAGAATGACGCTCGTTAACCTCCAATGAGTACTTATTACAGATATTGTACTAAGAAGTTGTAGGTACAGATAATTTGTCAACTAATTTGCTGAGTCAGGATATGAATGCGGGTAGCCTCACTCCAGAGCCTGAGCCCTTTCTTACTCATTACATTCAACTAACTCCCAAAGCAAAATAGATGCGTTAAGTACAGTAAAACTTGTACCCGAAGTAGAATACACCCCGATCCCACTGCTATTCACTCAACCAGAGCTAGGGGGAAAAAAAAAAGCCAGGAGTCACTGCCATCACCACCGCCAAGAATGCCACTGACTAGTGACTGTGCCATAGATCCCTCCTCTCTCTGACGAAGGCCCCTAGATAACAGGGCTCTGAGTGCCACACTGAAATATGTTTCACTGCTGAAGAGCATCCAATCCTTTCAAGCTAATCAAATGTCAATGTGAACAAAGAAGTTCTGGAATAAGGAAAAAAGGCAAAGAACTCTACCCCACACATTTCATTCTGATGGGCAATTATCAAATATATCTAATACATTTGTTTTTCCACCTCAGAAGATATTATAGTCTGCATTCTGTAGAATAGGCTAAACTAAGAGATTATAGTCTGATCAAAAAGTTCTTCTATATGAACAACCAAAATCACTCCTGCTAAATGTTTCATCATGTATACCTGGGTAGGAAAAAAGCCAGGCTATAAAACAGAATATACACTATGCTCCTAATTTAAAAATCTACATGCACATGCTTCCACACATCGTGTACATGTAGACATTTTTTTTAAAGGACAGAAATTCCAAAAGATTACCACTGACTAAATTTCTTCTAGGTGGGAGAATATGGGTGATGTTTTTATTTTCTCATTTGTACTTTCCTAATATTTCTATACTAGAAGCCCGGGACATGGATTCGTGCACATTGAAAGGAAATTAATTAGAAGGTGGCTGACGGGCGAGATGGGCCGGGCATGCCCTGGAGTCAACCTCCTGCAGTCCCTTCCCAGTTGGCCGCACCTGGGTCCGCAGCTCAAAGGGCATCTGTGGAGTGAGCGGGGGTCCCTCTGGCAGGTGGGGTCCCTAGGCCTGGCCTGCGGGGATCAGGCCAAAACCGGCTCTCCAACATCCCCCGAGGGGTCTTGGAGTGTAAGAGGACACTGCAAAGTTGCTGTCTCTCGGCAGCTCCTGCATTGAGCGTCTGCCCCCTGGTGGTCAGTGCACATCATACCTACCAGCCGGTCGGTCGGTCGGTCGGTTACTTAGCCTTTTATATATAGATAGATATTGTATAATGACAGTATAAATTCATAAAAAATGTGACAATGTGATTACAATCTTTAAATGCTCTCTTACTTGATTCAAGTCTAATCAGTATTCCTTATTACATATTGAAAATAATCACTTCCTTTACATATAAATCCTTGCTATTTTAGAAAAGCTCCTGGAGAGAAGAGACATTGTCTTAATCAATTTTTGCATCCCCAACACCAAGCACAGTATCTGGAACTGTAGGTCCTTAATAAATATTTAATAACTAGATCACCAGATAAACAAACTAACAGGCAAATGAGCAAAAATAGTCTAATTAAATCACTTAGCCAGTTAATGAGTAGATGAAGGATTATATTTCCTCAGATGAACTCAAAAAGCAGAAGTGTGCCTTCATGATGTAATTTATATGAACAAAGATATAAGTTCATATTTATAAGGAAGAACTTTCTTATGTCCCAAAGTTGTTTAGAAATGGAATAGTTTAACGCTAAAGTGTCTAGGCAAAAGACAACTACTCCTTCACATGACTATTTTACAGAACTAAATCTGATCAAATGAGATGACTTTTTAAGTTTCCTTCTAACCATTAACTGGATGGCCAATAGGTCCCAGTGCCCATGTCAACTCCTTTCAATCAGTAGTAGGGGAGCATTTCAATCAGTAGTAGGGGAGCATTGGAGACACTGGGTGGCCATGCCCACATTCAACAGGCCTCCATGATAAACCTCCTCGTGATAAGCAAGGGAGGGGAGAATTGTCACCTGCTATTTTGTGTCAACCAAGAACCATGAATTTCTGTGTTTTGATAAACAAAAAATCCCAGATTATTTCTGTCCTGAAACAAAATAGTACGAAAGACTTTGTTCTTCAAATTATAACTTTTACTGATTCTCCTAATCTTAATTCCTCAAAACATTCTTCAGTTACTTGACAAAAGATCTAGACTAAAATAATGTTTCCTTTGGACACATAAAAGCCCTTATCTGTTTGTTCTCCAGATGAACCAGACACTTACCTCAATAAGTTGTGATTTGTCATAATCTTTGCGGTGATGATAGATGCACTGACTAAGAAGAGAATACAATCTCTCAAGTTGATCAACTGTCAGATTGTTGCTTTTATCTACCAACAAATCAAGCAATTTCTAAGAAAAATTAGAAAAACAATAAAGTTTGATTTCACTATTCAAACTAAAACAGTTATATATTCAATGCTAGGTAATAGACACAGGTGTAACACTGAACTGAGTTTAGAAGATTCTAGGGCTTAGTTTATAAGCAAGATGATTCTCATTTTTATAAATCCCACAAAGCATACATAACTCTTTTCTTTTTAATTCGCATCCAAGGATATGTGTATGTTTTTTATTGGCTCTTAGAGAGAGAAGACTGGAAGGAAGGAGGGAGAGAGGAGAAACATTGATGTGAGAAAAACATCAATCGATTGCCTCCTGTATGTGCCCAACTGGAAATCAAACCCATAACCTTTTGGTGTATAGGACGATGCTCCAACCAACTGAGCAACCCAGCCAGGGCCATGACTCTTTTTTACTAGAAGCCCTAAAGCACATATATTCCTAGTTAAAGCAAAAAATGATCAAAAAATGGACATAGACACCAGGGGGGTGAGGGCATGAGTGGGGGGGGGGGGGGGGGGCAATGGGGGAAAAGGACACATATGTAATACCGTAATCAATAAAGAGTGAAAAAAATGATCAAAACTAGTTTTATTCAGTAGCCTACAAACATATTCAAATCTCCTTCCATTCATTTAAAACTGACTGGGAATAGCTAAACTTACCTTCAATCTCTCATGATCAACTATAAGAGGTGGCACAGGCTCGGATGGCTCTTCTGGAACCAGCTCCAGGGTCGTTGCTTTTGCCTGCTCTAAAATTAATTTACGATATTTCTTTACTTTAGAAGCACCTACAATTGAGGAAAAAAGAATGCACTGCAGCAAGTAAAAGTTAAGAAGAATCAGGCTTAGCCAACTATAAATTCATTTAACCACCATAAATCCTTTTTGGAATAAGAATGTTGCCGAAACCGGTTTGGCTCAGTGGATAGAGCGTCGGCCTGCGGACTGAAGGGTCCCAGGTTCGATTCCGGTCAAGGGCGTGTACCTGGGTTGCGGGCACATCCCCAGTAGGGGATGTGCAGGAGGCGGCTGATCGATGTTTCTCTCTCATCGATGTTTCTGACTCTCTATCTCTCTCCCTTCCTCTCTGTAAAAAAATCAATAAAATATATTTAAAAAAAAAAAAAAAAAAGAATGTATTCATTTTGGAGTAACAGTGTCAGCAATAAATGATTTTTTTGGTAAGGATAAGTAACCCAAATTAAAGAGAACTAAAACTCAACTATGAAAGCCACGTCATACTAGAAAATCATCTAATAAATATATCCACGAAAAGAAAGATAAAAGCGATCTTTACCTCTAATCACTAATAATAACCAGCTTTCACTCTCTTTGTGGCAGCCATCATTTCAAATGTGGAGCTTTCAGAACTGGAAGCGGAGAAGCTACCTACAAAATCAGACACTAACAAAATGAGGCCAACCTGTCTACCTATCTGCCTCCTAATGTAAAACATTTTCCTGAACATTGCCTCAAATTTCTTATTTTTCTCTATTACACTGCCTAGAATTCTATTCTAAATTGATCTGGGTTATAACATTTATTTCTTAAAAATCTAGATCCATTAAAGGTGTATGTAACAGGGCTAGTGATCTTTCCTAGCTTAGAGTGAATTAGTATAACCTATCAGCGGTTCTCAACCTGTGGGTCGCGAACAATGAAAACACATCCTGCATATCAGATATTTACATTACGATTCATAACAGTAGCAAAATTACAGTTATGAAGTAGCAACAAAAATAATTTTATGGTTGGGGGTCACCACAACATGAGGAACTGTATTAAAGGGTCGTGGCATTAGGAAGGTTGAGAACCACTGATACTTTCCTCCCAAAACCTTGCTGAGATAAAATGTACTGCGGGGGCGGGGGGGGGGGGGGGGGGGGGGTGTTGAGGTGGCTGAGCATAATGTGACAGCACCAGGCACTTATGGGAGTAGGAGTAGAGATAGGTAGACCACTACTCTAAGGCTGAGGGGAAAGAACACAAGACGAACTTAGACTATTTCAGAATTTTATACAGGACTTGGTCCATGTCAATGAGACTAAGGAGAATTTTCCTTCTCCTTCCTTATCCCCAAGTCTTTAAACAAATCCTTCTCATCAATGCCTGCTATATAGGTAAGTATTGAATCAAAATGTTGCCCTCAAAAGCATATTCCATAATACATCAGAGACATTATGTATTTCAGACAGCCTTTAGAATGAAAGACTTGACTTACAGTTCAATTAACACTTGCTAGGAGTTTTGTTAAGACCATACTGATACTCATTATTATATCCATTGCCTTCTAGAGGCCTGAGAACTTCGATTAGGAACCACTGTTAGGTAACACTGCCCCGATAGTTACAAATGAGAACGTCAGGTAAAGCTTGACACAACAAATATCTTTAACACTTTTAAATCACCAGTTGAACCTTTTAAATCTTTTCTGCAAGCTTACTAAAATCTCACAGCAAAGTAGCATTAAAAAGGACTCCTCCCTCAAACCCATTCTGCTGGATCATGTAGATCTCTCCCTTTTTTCCACTCTGTCCCATTCATTACTTAACCTTAGCTTAACACATTTTTTAAGTTCTGTCTATATGACAGCCTAGAATAAATATAGCTCTTAAAACTATTTTCTATTATTAAATATAGAAGAAAAAATTATTTAGAAATAATATTTAAGAACAGTACATCTCTCTTTATCCATTAAAAGAATTCTGAGACTTTGAGTAATATCTTCCTACTTTCTGATTCTCCTAGAAGGCTCAAAAAACAGTCAGCAAAAACCTTTTTCCACCTAATACAAATCCCAGGCTAAAGTGTATATTCCACACAACTGAGCACAATTTTTAGACAAAATTTCAAGATAACAAGGCAAATTTGATAGCGAGGGTTCTGCTGCCTTCCTCTACCACTGACCCTACAAAGTAATGGAGCCTCTTAGGCTAAACATCCCTCAGATTCAACTACCAGTGATTGTTTGGAATGAATATTCCTCAGAATATGCCAGGTACCAGGAGAGGCAATTAATATACATGACATATGTGGTCGCTGCAGTGACACCATTCTCAAGTGAAAAAACAGGGTTGGAGAGTGTAAGTACCTAGCTCAGTCACATGATTATAATGAACAGGAGTGCTAATTTAATGTGTCTACATGACTTGAATATACCTCACTGCTGTAGTATCTAAGTCATCTCAAACCACCCCACCCCATCCCAGTAATTCTTTTGTTAGAACTCCATCTTCTTAACACCTGTGGATGTATTCAACTTTTAGTCATAAATCCATTAGGATAGGGATGATCATCAAGTGGGAGCCAGAGTGAAAGTGGCCAGGAAAGCAAAGCATTCTGGATCATAAACCTTTTGAAATGTTCACCAAAATGTAGTATGTATATGCACACTTTTGTAGGGAAACTAGAAACTAGAAAACTAACAGATTCTCAAAGGGGTATAGTTATTGGGCAGCCATTGTTACTGAGGGCTAGACAAAATATGCAATTAATTAACTCTGGAGTTTAAAACTTCAGAAGATTTATTAAAATATTATCTCTACCTTCTTTATCCAGTTCTGCGTCTTTAACCTCCACATCGGGGCCAGGTTCTATCTTCTCATTATTGCTACATTCCAGTGCTTCTAGTTTCTCAGGATCATCTCCACGATTTTCATTAGAAGCTTCTGGTTTCTCTTTTGACTGGTCCTCCAGAAGAATCTTCTGTTCAGAGCTACATTTATCCCCATTACTGCAGAAAGGAACTACTTCTGCTTTGCTGTTCTGACACTCCAGAGCTGGAACTCCTTCAAAACTGTCAGTGGAGGCCTCGCCATTGAGACAATTTCCTTTAAGGAAAGGCTCTTTCCCAGAAGTCTGTCCTGGATTCAGAGAACTGCTGCTGTGGACAAGGAGAGACTCATTGGAACTTTCCTCTTCGGTAGATGCAAAGTTCTCCTTTGTGCCCGCTCCACTGTTAAGCCTCTGCCCCTGGTCCATGTCCATGACGTCACATGATGATTCATCATTAGTCATAGACAAGTCTCCAGTCTCCTCTCCATTTTCTTCATGGCAGTCAGTGCTCACCTCAAATTCTCCGTTCTCTAGCAATTTCCTGCCCTCCGTATGATTCTCATAGTCTGCAAACTTGGTGTCCTCTTCATCTTTTTTTAAATTATTGACTTTCCTTTTCTTAATAATTCCTTTACCCCACTGTGATCGCCGCCTCGATTTTCTCCGAACTCGAACTATTTTACAAGGAAGGAAAAAAATATATGTAGAACTTGGAATGCAATACTTGTTTTACAAATGTATATTAACTAAGACCCAAAAGAAAGTAAACCCATACCAGTGTGACACACAAGCAAAAACTACTTGACACTCTCGCTGACTAATCCTCAGAACTACAAGTGGAATGGATATGAAGTCAGGGATGAACTCTGGGGAATAAAAATCTGTCAAATTTATTTCCTATTTACTACCCAGCATTAATTTTTTTCTATTACCCTAGATTCCAATTAATAGCTGTTCCTAATTCCTAACATCCAGGAGCCCAGAATATAATATACACATTTAGGAACAGACCACTCTCCCAGTCTGCCTGGAAGATTTGGGGCGCCAGTCCTAGATTCTACCAGGAAGGTGCTTGCTTTGCCATGAAAAGAAACAAAGCATGATCCAGTATGTCGAGACAGAATAGTTATAGGTATCTCCAAAAAACCTCTCCACTGTCTCTACTTCAGAAGACAGAAAAACCACAGTTAATATGGTCATGGAGAGAAGCCCCAGGAAGGTTGTATGGTCAATCCAGTTTGCCAACTATTAGCCTCCTCTACCACAAACGGTTCTCCTAGCAACACCAATTTCTTGCAAAGTTATTTCTGAAAATATGTAGAAAAATTAAGCCCTCTGCTATCAAGGTGGCAACAACAACACTAACAAAACATTGAAAATAAATGTTTGGTCAGTTATGTGAAAAGAAAGACCTACCAAAGTTGTAGGGACTATACTTAGATGCTAGAAACTATCATGTGCTTTCTGAGTAGACAGCTGGTACTTCCAGGTAATGATGGACCCAGGAATCTTTCATTTCCCATATATGCAAGTCTATCCCACTGTCCCTTAAATAAGCAAAAAGTTAACTCTTATTTTGCAATTTGGGACAGATGCATTAAAAAATTAAATATAAACGTTATTAATTATAAACTAGTTAAACTAAACACCATACCTATCGCTTCTGGTATCTAACACCAAATTCTAAATATTAGTTGGTTGAAAGCCATCAGGGTAAAAATAATTCATTTCTTTCCCCAAGGCTATAAAAGGTTCCCCACACCTGCTCCAAACTGTTAGGTCTTTATTACCTAATAAGTTACTCGTGACATTGTGGCCTCACTTATTCCCCAACCATGTAACCAAATATACTAATGCTTCCCCTCTTCTTTCCTCATTAAGCCATGAAACTCCAGAGCAAGAGACTGACCTCTGCTCATTCAAGAGCCAGCCCAGTTACTTGATATGTATGAGGTACACTAAGCAAAGGCCAGAAGCCCTGTTGAAAGAAATTTACTGCTGGCGCTAAGAACAGAGAAAATGTTCTCATTTGAGGGGAGGTCAAACTAGAGAAAATTTCCCCCTCCTTATATAATTACTTCTAACAGTTAGCATGGCTTTAGTAGAGTAAGAGAAACAGAAGCTCTACCAGAGTAGGGATTTTTGTTTTAGTCGCTGCTAATCTCCATTGCCCCTAATATGTGGTAGGAGTATACATTTTACTATTTCCTTTTTCAGGGATGCTTTGTGTGAAAAGCCCATTTAGAGGCACAATCTTCAGAGTCAATTTTTATAGCATCTCTGAGCTTGTTTCCAAAACTAAGACCTTAGGAAAGCAACTCTGCCTTAGACATTTAGATTTATGACTTAAGTAAGTTAATGTAAAACAGACAAATGGTGAGTCACATATGCCATCTACTGGTGAGAAAAAACAAAACTCAATTGCAGCTTAAAGCAGCTGTCACCAACCGGGGGACCACTGGTGGTCCATGAGGTCTGAAAGGTTGGCGACCGCTAGCTTAAAGTAACATTTTAATATTCAAAGGAACTTAAAACTGTTTTAGTTAGTAAGTATTTGTAGTAGGTGCAGAGAATGTAAAGGATTTTGAGTTTTAAATTAAGAGTGTTGTGTTACATAATCCAGGTACAACTAGGCCAAATAACTTTAATCAGTTTCATGGAACTAAATGCACCACTAAGTCCTTCAAATTTTCTCATATATGAATGCCTTATCTCAAAGAGGATAAGCTAAAAGATAGGTATGGCCCATTCATTCAAATGCAATGCCACTTGTGAAAGAACATATGATGGCCAGCTTACTGACAGCTGGAGCAGTATTACACCTTTACACCAGAAGAACAGCATAGGTCGTTCAAGGATGGCTATCTTCAGTAAAACATCAGGACTGTATTAGAAAGATGCTATGTTAATTAACATATCATTTAGAAATTGTTTTAGATCACCATGAATAAGAAAAAATGAAAACCTAAACACTGACTATTCCTTCTCTAAAAATACATCATGAACAAAACTAGATAAAGAAGGTTGTACCAATTTTTCAAACTGAGCACAAAATATTCTCTCAACTTCCTGCTGTCAAATCAGCCACTCTCTTCAGCCAGTTTCCATTTTCAACCATAAAGACAACATCCTGCATAGCATACAGCAAGGGGCTGGGGTTGCAGATGAGTGGATAAAAAATCTATTGGCTCTACAACTCTATCCAAATACCAAAGTTTAGAACTAAAAATATTCAAATCTAGTTCAATTACAACAGCAAGTACTGAATGGGGATAGCAAAAAGCAAATAAGGCTAAAGAAATATACTTCTGATTCAGCCTCTTACCCCACAAGCTCTTTACCTCTGAAAAGAGAGACGATTAAAAGAGCTGTGGGAAAACAGCAGCGCTTTGCTTTGTGTACCCAGTGCCTAAGAAATCCGCATCATTCTCAGTTGTTCCCACTACTGGATAACATGATCTCAAATACACGCACATTTATTTGCAGAGTTGTGCCAGGCATCCATTGGATTTCTTTGTTTGTGCCGAAATGCCTCTTCAACTCTAGTTTCTGTCTTCCGAGCTCCAGTACCATGAGGATTTATTTGTTCTGCTGTTACCGATAAGCCTGCAAGCAGAAGATAAGCAACACCTATTTAAATATTCCTAGCTACATAAACCAACAGGTTTTAAAAAAATCATCTGAAATACAGAACCAAGTTTTAAAGTCATTAATTATACTTGGACAGTTTGTAATTTGGATGAAAATACTATCTTTTGTTTTAAGATGGGAAGGAAACTAGATATAAAACCATAAAAATAAAATAACTTGGCAGGCGATTCTTACACTTAAAAAGGGACACATTTCACATTTTTATGACTGTGGAGCAATAAGATTATGTAATGTTTAAAAGTTATGATTTTTGCCTCTTAGAATGTGTGTTTTGGGGCCAGTAAACCCCATTCACATGAACTGATACCATCTGACATTAGCTGCCTATCACATCACATTGCAGTGATCTTCATAAGAGTAACCATTCCATCTCAATTTTCACTAGATTTCTTTGCTCTATGTGATCCTTAAATGTTGATGTTTGCCAGGGTTGTCTCTGGAATCCTTTTTCTTCTCACTCTAATCAACACCTTCCACCACAAAGTATCCTTCATGCCTTCAGCTTCTACTACCATTATATAATAACTAGAGGCCCGGTGCATGAAATTAGTGCACAGGTATGGTCCCTGGGGCCTCCCTTCCCCGGCTGCTGACTGGGGCCTTCCTTCATTCCATGCCACCCCCTAGTGGTCAGCATACATAATAGCAAGCGATTGAAGTCCCGGTCTCCCAGTCGAACTTCCGAGGGGACACTTTGCACATTAGCCTTTTATATATATAGAAGATTCCCAAATCCACATCTTTAGCCCAAACATCTCTTGACCTTTTCTAATCCATATATCCAACTACCTATTTGATATCTCCAACTGGATATTCTAAAGTCATGTCAAATATCTTTCCCAACAAAAACACCTGTTCCTTCTTATATATTCCCTATCTCTACTGGCGGTATTAGCATCTACTAAGTCATTAAACCAGTAACATGGCCAATCTTGACTCTTCCTGCCCTTCCTTCCTTCCAGTCACATCCCTCATATTAATTCTATCCTCATCCCCATTTCACTAATTAAAACTCTGAACTACTCCAAAAGCTGTTACCCACAACAGTTTTAAAGTTCAATTTACATAACATAAAAATCACTCATTTTAAGCATACAGTTAAATGATTTTTAGTAAATTTACAGCACTGTGCAACCACCACAGCAACCCAATTTTAGCTATCGCAGACAACCACTAATCCGCTTTTTGTCTCTATGGCTTGCCTTTTTGTGAGTATTTCATATAAATGGAGTCGTACAATATGTGGTTTTTTCTGACTGGACTGTTTCACTTAACAAATGTTTCTGTAGTTCACCTATGTTGTAGCATGTCCCAGTACTTTGTTCCTTTTTATGGCTGAGCAGTGTGGCATTATGTGACACACCCTATTTTCTTACCCACATACCAGCTGACAGACATTTGGGTTATTTCCAGACTTTAGTTTCTGTGATTAATGCTGCTATGAATATTCGTGTATAAGTCTTTATGTGGACATATGTTTTCATTGCTCTGGAGTAGATTCCTAGGAGTAGAATCACTGGGTCATATGGTAAATGCTATGTTTAACTTTTTAGATCTGCCAAACTGTTTTCTAAACTGGCTCCAACAGTTTCTTAACTGGTCTCTCATCTCCCTACCCTCCACACTGAGCCCTTGCTATTTCCTGCTGCCAAAGCAATTTACCAATTCATTCCGGTGCTTAAAATACTTCAATGACTCCTACTGACTATGGCAATGGTTCTCAAACTTTAGTGTATAAAGAAATCTCTTGAACAGTTGTTCAAGGGCTGAGCTCTCAACCTTACTACTTTCTGAGAATTTAATTTACTAGGACCAAGCCAATGTGGGTAATAGACACACCATTTTGAAGAACACTGGTCTGTAGGATAAAGTCCAAGCTCCTCAGCATGGCATCGATTCATTCAAGTATTTATAAACCTGTTGCATATCAGACATAGTTCTGGGGACTGCAGTAGAGCTATAAGCATGACATTCCCAGCACTAAATAAGGAAGGGAGAGACAACAACAACAACAAAATGCCAAGTGCTAATGATGACCAGGGCCTAATGAGATTAGGTGGCCAGGAAAGGCCTCTAAGGAAGTAGAAGAAAAGCTTCTTCATTATTTCAGTGCCCTGGACCCAGTCCACTTCTTGAGCTCTAAATCTCACAACTCTACATCTTCAGCAATACCAAACAGTTTGCAGTTCTTCTAATATACCACGTGATTTCACATCTGTGCCTTTATACAAGCTACTGTTTGCTGTGCTTAAAATACCTCCTCCTCCTCTGTCACCACCACCTTTCTCTACTCCACTAGAGACAACACTCCTATTTCCTTCCCCAAACTCTGATCAAAATGCCTGGTCCCCCGCCCTAACCGGTTTGGCTCAGTGGATGGAGCGTCAGCCTGCGGACTGAAAGGTCCCAGGTTCAATTCCAGTCAAGGGCATGTACCTTGGTTGTGGGCACATCCCCAGTGGGGGGTGTGCGGGAGGTGGCTAATCGATGTTTCTCTCTCATCTATGTTTCTAACTTTCTATCCCTCTCCCGTCCTCTCTGTAAAAAATCAATAAAATATATTTTTTTTAAATGCCTGGTCCCCTACCAGGAGGTCTCAGCCCTGTGCTATAAACACACTTCAACAAGTGCATACACCACACTGCACTTGATTTGTTTTACATTTCACTCTTTCTCCTACTAAAGTGTGAGTTTCTCAAAGACAGGATTTTTTAGTGAATGAACAAACCACATTCGCTAATTATTGTTTATATTAACAAAATTGTCCATAAAGTTCAATAGGACAAAAAGTACCAGTATTACCCTGACTGGTTTGGCTCAGTGGGTAGAGTGTTGGCCTGCGGACTGAGGGGTCCCGGGTTTGATTTCGGTCAAGGGCATGTACTTGGTTGTGGGCACATCTCCAGTAGGGGGTGTGCAGGAGACAGCTGATTGATGTTTCTCTCTCATCAATGTTTCTAACTCTCTATCCCTCTCCCTTCCTCTCTGAAAAATCAATAAAATATATTTTTTTTAATTAAAAAAAAAAAGTACCAGTATTGGGTATAAACTCATGAAAAATAAACCCTCTTCAGGTATGAAAAACATTAAGAACAGAAATCAATAATTAACAAAGATAAATTCCTGCAAAAGAAATTTCAGTACAAAGCACTTTATTTCAGCAATTTGCGCTATTGCACTAAAACTTTCACAGGAAGTAAAGTTTTTAAATATCAGAGAATTTGCATGACACATATCAGTATCAGAAATTAAGTAAAAACTGTGCATCAAAATACATTTTTTTCACAATATCAGGAACCCTAAAGAAACAACATTCAATGATATTCAATGATTCATCTTTAGCAGCAAGTTCATTTCTATAGCTTACCTCTTTTTATTCTTGCTTCCTTAATTTCTTCACAGAGTTTATTAAATTCTGGATCCAGTTCAGCTGCAATGATGGCATGTGCAGTATCCTTCAGGGTACAAGCCCTGTGTCTAATTATTTTATCTGTTAAAAAAATTGGTATACATTTATTACATGTACAAATGAAATGACATTAAATAAGGGCACTTTAAAAAGAGAAGGAATACGAACATTTAAATAATAGTGTAAAAAGCATTTCTAGGTGAGAAGTTTATTTAAATGATGAGTAAAATATAAACATAATAAGCTACTCAATGAAGTTGATAATTCTCTGAAAACTACACTTCTAGAATTTCAAAGTACTAAGTCTATTTAAGAAGTCATTACCTCAAAGATATAAGGCTTTGTTTTACATATATGATTTTAAAATGTATGATTTTCAATAAAAATGTTTAAAAGATTTAGGGTATTCACCATATGCCCAGTACCAGCGTTCCCATATCAGGAGTGGGGAACGCCCAGCCTGCAGGCCATATGAGGCCTGCAAAATCACTTGGTCTGGCCCTGCCAAGGCATTAGGAGTGAGTTAATTAAATGTCTGAGCAAATATAGCACACTAATTTTTTAAATTGATCATTTTGTATGGCCCGAGAATGATGTTGTAAATATCCAAATGGCCCTTGGCAGAAAAACCACTTCCCACCCTTCCTGTAGATGGATACTGAGAATTCAGATATTCTTACATAATTTTCTTCATAAGTGAAAACTGGTCAAAACTGTGCTGAAGAATATAATGACCCTAAGTAAGGGTGACCTTTAAAAACTGTGACAGAAACAGGCAAATACAGCAAGATACCCTAAGCTAAAGAATGTAAGATGGTATAGAAATTGTAGGTAGATCCAGGGGAGAAATACTTTCTTGTAGGTAAGCTGTACTAAAAGAAGGTTCTCAGTTTTACACTAATCCAGAAATCCTCATTCATAAGCAATACAATGTAAACAGTGCCACCTAGAGCTTGCAGCTCTGAGATATTAAAAGCCAAGTAAATATAGCAAAGACACTTATTTTGTAACAGTATCAAAAACTAGAACCCAAAATCTCAAAATAACATCAGCCTTTTCATCTCTAGTAAAAGCAAAAAGTATAAAGATAAAGACATTTTAATTACCAGAGGCCCGATGCACGACATTCGGTGCACGACATTCATGCAGGGGGGTGGGGGGAAGCCCTCAGCCTAGCCTGAGCCCTTTCACAGACCGGGAGCCCTCGGGGGATGTTCGACTGATGGACATCCTTAGCACTGTGGCGGAGGCGGGCTGCTGCGCTTGCCAGTTACCAGCCAGGCTTCTGGCTGAGCGGCGCTCCCACTGTGGGAGTGCACTGACCACCAGGGGACAGCTCCTGCACTGAGCGCCTGCCCCCAGGTGGACAGGCGCATCATAGCAACCAGTCCTTCCACTGTTTGGTCGATTTGCATATTACCCTTTTATTATATAGGATAATTTTCGTATCAGAAAGTCATAGTTCATTATGGAAATCTTACAAAAACAAACATGCAGTACTCAAAAGGCAACCACTGGTGTATTTCCTTCCAGTACATATCTCTAAACATTCATTCAATAAATACTGTCAACTGTACCAGGAACTGAGTCATGTGACGGCTTCACAGTGGTGAACAAAGCAGACATTTCTCCACTTTCCAAGAGCTTTTCAGACTACTACAGAAAGGAGGCATTAACCAAGTAATCTCTCAGACACACATATAAACACCTCCCCACCCCCACCCCAAAACCTCTACATAACAGCTAGGATAAAAACCTACAAGGTATTGGTGTGGGTGCCAACTGAGATTGGACAGGTCAGGAAGAGATTCTCTGAAACAGTGGCATTTAAGCTGAGACGAGCATACATTGAAGCAGCCACTGACAGAGCAGAGAATAACCAGTGGCAGGTTCAGAAAATACTATGTGAGAAAGTTCTGGAGTAAAAACATCTCAGATATTCTAAGAAAATGAAAGATACCCTGGGTGCTTAGAACACAATAAGCAAGAGGCAAACAGGAATCTGGTCATATTTAAAGGCTTTTAGATTTTATCCTAAGAGAGCAATGAAAAGTCATTGAAAATATCTGAGGAGGAAAGTAACATGACTTAAATGAACATCTTCAAAAGACCTTAGTGTTTAATTGTATCTATATATCTCTTTGCAGTTTTGTCAGTTTTTGCTTAATGAATTTTAAGGCTCTGTTATCAGAGGCACAAATGTTTGCACCTGTTATTTCTATTTGATGATTATGAAATAATCCTTTTTATCCCAGGTAATATTCTTTGGTCTGAAATCTATATTGGTATTTATATAACCATACCAGCTTTCCTTTGCCGTGGTATTAGAATGTATCCTTTTCGTACTTCTCTTTTAATCTCTTTGTAGCTTTGTATTTAAAGTGGGTTTCTTGTAAAGGAGCCTCATTGGCACAGCAGGTAGTGTGTTAGTCTCCTACACTGACACACTAAGCAGCATATAGTGGGGTCTTTGCTTTTTTTATCCAGTCTGATCATCTCCGCCTTTATTTGGGATGTCTAGGCCAGGCATCAGCAAGTTTTTCTGTATAGGGCCAGAGTAAATATCTTGACTCCACAGGCCATAGGATCTCTGGCAAGTACTCGAAGTTGCCCTTGTAGCATAAAAGCAGCCACAGACAATACTGTTTTCTATATATAGTATCATGTCATCTACAAATAATGAGTTTTACTTCTTCCTTCCAATTTAGATGCCTTTTATTTCTCCTTCTTGTCTGATTGCTGTGGCCAGGACTTCCAGTACTATGTTGAATAAGAGTGGTGAAAGCAGCCCTAACCGGTTTGGCTCAGTGGATAGAGCATCGGCCTGTGGACTGAAGGGTCCCAGCTTCGATTCTGGTCAAGGGCATGTACCCGGGAGTGTGCAGGAGGCAGTTTAATCGATGTTACTCTCTCATCGATGTTTCTAACTCTCTATCCCTCTCCCTTCCTCTCTTTTTTTTTTAAAAAAAAGAGTGGTGAAAGCAGTCATCCTGTCTTGTTCCTGATCTTAAGGAAAACGCTTGTAGTTTTTGCCCATTGAGTATGATGTTGGCTGTGGGTTTGTCCCATAAATGGCCTTTATTACACTGAGTTAATGTTCCTTCTATTCCCACTTTGCTGAGAGTTTTTATCATAAGTGAGTACCGGCTTTTATCAAATGCTTCTCTGCATTTATTAATATGATCATGTGCTTTTATCCTTCATTTTATTTATGTGGTGTATCATGTTTATTAATTTGTGAATACTGTACCAACCTTGCATCCTCGAAATAAATTCGACTTGACCATGGTGTCTGATCTTTTTAACATACTACTGGATCTGGTTTACTAATATTTTGTTGAGGATTTTAGCATCTATGTTCATCAGGGATATTGGCCTATAATTTTCTTTCTTTGGAGTGACTTTATCTGGTTTTAGAATTAGGATAAGGCTGGCCTTGTAAAATGAGCTTAGGAATCTTCCCTCCTCTTGAATTTTTTGGAATACTTTGAGAAGGACAGGCGTTAGTTCTTCTTTGAATGTTTGGTAAAATTGAACTGTGAAGCCATCTAGTCCAGGACTTTTGTTGCCTAGGAGTTTTTTATTACTGCTTCAATTTCACTGGTTGTAATGTGTCTATTCAGATTTTCTAATTCTCCCTGATTCAGTTTTGGAAAATTATATGTTTCTAGGAATTTACCCATTTTGTCCAGATTGTCCAATTTGCTCGTGCCTGTGGTGTGGAAGAGGGAGTACGCACAGGGGTCCTGACAGCTGTCCCTTCTGCTCTCTTCCCAGAGCCATATACCCCAGTCTCTCCTCATGTGACTCTAGTCCACTTTGCCCTTCCTCTGCCAAAGCCCGGGGTGATGGCTGCGTATGAAATTTTGTGCTTGAGTCTTTTAAGAGGGTGCCTATGTCTTTAGCAGATTGCTGTCTCCTCCTGGCAGACAGAATCCCAGCTGATTTTTACAGCCAGATGTTACCTGGCCACCTCTTCCTAGCTCTGGTGCTTGGGGCTGGGGAAACCGGCTTGGGGTTGAGACCCCACGTTCCCCAGGGGGAATCTTTGCAGCTGAGATAGCCCTCCAGTATCTCAGCTGCTGCCCATGGGAGCAGAACCAGTCCTTTTCACATCTCCACCCTTCCTACCAGTCTCGATGTGGCTTCTTCTGTAAATCCTTGATAAGACTTCTCTTCAGCTAGTCTTCAGTTGGTTATTCAGGATGATTATTCTATGTTTTAGCTATAATTACAGTTTGGCCCTGGGAAAAGGTGAGTGTAACATCCATCTACTCTGCCACCATCTTGGATGTGCCTAGATCATTTACTTTTAATGTCATTTATGTGATTATGAACTTGGTTATTTATTCTCCTTTTCTTTTTTTTCCGCTTCTTTTGGATTGTATATTTTCTTTATTACTCACTAGAGGCCCGATGCACAAAATTCGTGCAAGGGTAGGCCTTCCTTCCCTCGGCTGCTGGCACCAGCTTCCCTCACAGCCCCGGCTTCATCCAGAAGGTCATCCAGAAGGACGTCCAGCCTAATTAGCATATTACGCTTTTGTTATTATATATTTGATCTCCTTGTTGGCTCATTAGCTCTAACTATTTGCTGCATTATTGCCAGCCCTGGTAAGCTTCAAAGAGCACCCCTTTCTTTCTGTCTCAGGTGGTTCCCTCGCGTGCACACTAATCAGTTTAATTCACGCCTGGAGGAAGGTCTGCACATCTCCAGAGTGCTCTCTCCACACAGCTTGCTTCTTTCTGGTACTTTGCCTTGAAAACATTGCCTGCTTTGGCCTCCTTACATTCCCAGCTCTGTCTATTTTCTTAAGGATGAATTCTAGGTTCTGCCTAGGTTCTTCCTTCCCATGCCACAGTCTGGAAACTTTCCAGGCAACTATAGTGCTCAACTTGTTCATTTCTCATCTTTTGGGAATCACTTTACTTTGTTTCCTGATATCCAATGTTTTCAAACTTGTTTTTTCACATATTCTGTTGTGTTTTTCTTTTCTTCATTCTTTGAAAACCAAATTTAAATAGTTGTGTAATAATCCAAAGTAGGATGTACCTTAATTTTGAGAACTACTGCTCTACTGCTGAATATTTTAAGTTGCTTCAAATTTTAGCTACAACAGGAAACTACAATGAACATCCTTAGAAGTAGCTATGTTTTCTTTTTTTTTTTTTTTTTTTTTTTCGCTTAAGGTATTACAAAGGGTATTACATAAGTGTCCTTTTTTCCCCCCCGCCCTTGACAAACCCCTACCCTCCCTTACCCCCCAGTGTCTTATGTCCATTAGTTATGCTTATATGCATGCATACAAGTCCTTCGGTTGATCTCTTACTCCCCTCCCTCCTGCCCCCCAACTCTCTCTGGCCTTCCCACTGCAGTTTGACAATCAGTTTGAGGCAGCTCTGCCTCTGTATCTATTATTGTTCAAAAGTTTGTAATGGTCTTTATTATCCATGAATGAGTGAGATCATGTGGTATTTTTCCTTCATTGACTGGCTTGTTTCACTTAGCATAATGCTCTCCAGTTCCATCCATGATGTTGCAAATGGTAGGAGTTCCTTCTTTTTAACAGCAGAAGTAGCTATGTTTTCAAGCTGATAGGGAAATGGGTGAATTTCCTACCATTCCTCCACAGGCACTCTGGCTATATTACCAGCTATATTACCTCTTCTATACCTTTGTACCCTACTTATATATCTCTTTCTCCGGCTATATTACCTCTTCTATACCTTTGTACCCTACTTATATATCTCTTCTCTCAGGCTAGGATGAATGCCTCTCCTAATCCGTTCATCTCCAGGCAGTGTCTTCATCTCTGTACTCCACTCACACTATGTACATATTTCTAATACAGACTTATGAAACTGCATTACAATCATCTGCTGCCACCTCAAGACAAAATGTGTAACTGTCACCTCGGGACTATCTTTATATATAGCTTAATAATCTATTATAATTATTAGTAGTTAGATATTTGTCATTACTATAAAATAGTGAGTTTTTAGATAGCAGGGATTATGGGCTAAACTGTGTCCCCATCCGCGCGCTGCCCCCCCCCCAAAAAAGTCATATGTTGAAGCTCTAAACCCCAGTACCTCACAATGTGACTGTATATGGAATAGAGCCTTCAAAGAGATAATTAAGGTAAAAGAAGGTCATATGAATGGGCCCTAACCCAATCTGATTTGTGTCCTTATAAGAGGAGGAAATTTGGATACCCAAGGGTGCATGTGCACAAAGAAAAGAACATGTGAGGACACAACAAGAAGATAGCCATCTGCAAGCGAAGGAGAGGGTCTCAGGAAAAACAAAACTGCAGACACATTGATTTTGGACGTTAAGCCTCCAGGCCTATGAGAAAATAAATATCTATTGTTTAAGCCACCTGTGATATTTTGTTATGGAAGCCCTAATACCATGACATAGCGTAATGTCTGTCTCCTAGTAATTATTCAGCAGGTATTTAGTGATCTGAACATCTCTATATCAAAAGGCAAGGACTATCATATTCATCTTTGTTTTGTAAGCATCCAGCTCAGTAACTAGTACATGGTACTTGCAAATACTAAAGAAAATATGAATGAGTTTGGCTGAAGCACAGCCTCTCATAGAGGGCTCCAAAAGGGAGGGTGAATCTGTGGACTTTATTCCTAAGTAATTGGTCCAAAATAGAAGATTTTGAGAAGACTACAAGATTAAAGCTAAAATTCCAGCAAAATTAGCTAAATAATGATATGTGCTTGAGGGCTAGAGAAGGGATGCCATAAAGACAAAGAATGAGAAACAGTTGAACATCATACATCACATCTATAAGATAATAATTATGGTCAAATATCTGATACTGGTCACGCTTAGAACCTACAAATTAAAATTCTCTGGCTAACATATTTCATTTCTGTCCACATCATGCTCAAGGGAGAGAATCTGGGTGAACACTTAGGTAACATAGATAGCTTTCAAAAGGTTGGCTTTTGTCTTCTGTGTATATGCTAGTTATTTTCCCAAATGGCTAACTATTCGGCAAAACAGAACACTGTAAGCTTTCAAATACTCATGGGAGCTTGTAAAAGTAATACAACATTCATGTAATTTCCACTTGCTACACAACAGACCCTGAGGTTGTTTTTCTAATACATAACAAGTGGTTCTATTGCTATGAAGAAAAAAAAAAGGCCTCATGACTATAGATATGAAATAATCTGAACAGAACCAAATCATGCTTTTTGAATTTTTGCATCTAAAACAGTGAAGGAGTAAAGTTACAAATGTACCATGTCAACTCTGAGAGAGCCATATTTTTTCATTATACAACTGCATTCTGTAGTAAAAGGTTGTTATGCACCAGAAATCATTGCTTCTTTCTTAAGAGCAATATTATTTCAATGTGGTTGTAATTAAGTTACACAGGGGAAAATACCTGTATTGATCTTCTCAACTGGCTTTCTCTAACCACTCAAATTCATTTTCCACTATCAGTCCCAAATTTTTGTTACAAAATAAGAATGAATTTTAAATGTGGTTCAAGGAATGGAATGAGAATAAAGTATAA
Source organism: Myotis yumanensis (assembly GCF_028538775.1). Classification (NCBI taxonomy): domain Eukaryota; kingdom Metazoa; phylum Chordata; class Mammalia; order Chiroptera; family Vespertilionidae; genus Myotis; species Myotis yumanensis. The sequence continues at coordinate 9,600,540 of NW_027223762.1, forward strand.
AGGGTCATTCTAATGCAAGTATGCAGTATCCACTAAGAAACCAATTTATAAAAATTAAAGTCCAATTTAAACAACAATAATGATAACGAGGATAAAAATATGAACTAACCTTTATGGAACACTTACCACATCCCAGGCACTGTCCTAAGGGCATAACATATTTAGGTTGAACCATATGAAAATGGTGACTTCATAAAGTTTAACCTAATAAATGTTCTCACATAATCCTTACAACCATCCCAATGAGGAAAGTACTATAATTATCCCTATTTTGCAGATAAGGAACAAAAATTTACAGGGCTTAACTTGATCAAGTTAAAGAACTAGGCAAGAGATCTGAGATTAAAGCCTAAAGCACAAGCTCTCATCACCTGCTACACAGTTTCAGCAACCTTTGTGTCTTCAAAAACTGACCGGACCGGCTAAGGGTGTAGACACTCCAGTGCTCTCACATACTGCTCAAGGCAACTATACAGCAATTGTGAAGGTTGTACCCTCACCAAGGACCAGCAAGGGGATCAAGTGAGGCTGACATCAGCCCATTCTTCACTGCCCAACTGTGGCTGCTGCAGATGCCATCTACACTGAAGAAAATGGCTATTTTGGCTAATAGTTGCCATGATATTGCTGGGAGAAGTGGGAAATTGTGAGAAAAATGTAAGATTCCAGATTAAATGACCTACAAAAGATACATCTTTTTTGATTCAAAAATTTCACTTTAAGAAATTTATTCTAAGAAAATAATTAGGGATGTGTACAAAATTATAATATAAAGATATCTATCAATTTTATATCACAAGAAAAATCTAAAAAAAATCTAGTATATCCAACAATAGGGTATTAGCTATTATAGCATGTCTGTATGATTCAAATAATACAGTAAAAATATATAAAATTCATAAACTTTTCACCAAATATTATATGAATGACTAAGTTTATAAAAATTGTATTTTCATTTTAGTAAAAATATGCTGCCGAAGCCGGTTTGGCTCAGTGGATAGAGCGTCGGCCTGCGGACTGAAAGGTCCCAGGTTCGATTCCGGTCAAGGGCATGTACCTGGGTTGCGGGCACATCCCCAATGGGGGATGTGCAGGAGGCAGCTGATCGATGTTTCTCTCTCATCGATGTTTCTAACTCTCTATTTCTCTCCCTTCCTCTCTGTAAAAAATCAATAAAATACTGTAAAAAATCAATAAAAATCTTTAAAAAATATATATATATTATGCATGCATGCATTCCATATATAATGAGTATGAAAAAGAGAGGGAGGCAGGGAAGGGGAGAGGCAGAACACTAGGTAATGAAATTATAGATAACTTTAATTTTCTTCTTTGTTTTTATCTTCATGAATTTTTATGTGATATATTTAATAGAAAGTAAAAAAGAAACTAAACAAATAATAGAACGCTTAAGAACTGTTAGATACCAAGTGCAGCTATGTAAAATTTTATTCTGCATCTTGGAATTAGGATATGTGATTTATTATGGTCTAAATTTAGGGCCCCCCCCAAAAAAAAAACAATTTCATGTGGAAATGAGAAATCCAGGTCATTCTAACATGTGGCCTGAGTTGTGGACCACTGCCCTTAAATACACACATAGAGCAAAACTGTATTCTAAATATCTTTAGATAACTGAAACAAAAATGAATTTTTTAAAAATAGAAAGCATCTTACATGTATATCATCTGTTGAAGAAACAGAATTCTCACTAGAATGAAAAAAAGAATATTGGCCCTTGTCAGCTGGGAGCTGGCCTGGCACTATCAGCTAGGCCTTGGTCTACTCAAGTCAAACATACACAAATTTAACCAACATCAGAAAAGGCTACTCTGTGACCACGATGGATCAAGATAAAAACATCTCATAAAGATCATCCCATAATGATGTCTAAACAAAGAGGCCACCCTTTAAGTTGCAGGTTTATATATAATGTATAGTTCTTAAACACACGCAAGATAATACCCGTATTCCACACTTGCTTATTTCTGTTTGATTAATAATAAAATATATACAACCAACTGCTAATATTATTTATTTCTAATGGAGAAATTTTACAGGTTTGGTAAAAAGATTTTAATTTTTTCTAAAACCATCTCTTAACTCTTTGATTTGCTATAAAAAGCAAGTAGTATTTTGGCAGTGTAAATTATGATATCTTAAGCCCTCAAAAAGAAAATTTAAAAAAAATAAAATAAACCCTGCTCCCTGAAGAACCTATATATAAGTTAGTGTGAACACAGAGGCACATAGTGCTATACTCTAGATCAGGAACTGGACTTGGTTCTTCCTGTCCATGTGGGTGATTTCCTGTGTTTTAGGTTAGACAATCTTTGGTAGATTTATACAGCCCATTGTTTTCAGTAGTCCTTGGTACCTTATAGTTTGGATACACCATAATTTATGCTTACTTTTGTCCTAACCACACTTTTTCGTGATTAGAACAAAAGCATAAATATTGTTCTAATCACAAAAATAACCAAAAAAAATTCTATCCTGGATAATATGAATAACTGCTGCTTCTTTAACCCATCACAGCTTTAGCCTTGCTCCATTCATCTTGCCTTCCAGGTTCTTAAAATATTGAATCACAAAATTATCCACACTTCTTAAAAGTGTCCAATCCACTGCAAAGTCCTTCTTCTTTAATTCCTTCCTTAAGTCACTAACGCAAGTGGACAAATCTACAAGGTTCACCATGACATATATTTTCCTTTGACATTCATCTTGTATAACTACAGATCTGTTCCTGGCAGTCTTCCCTGGAGGGCACTGAAAGAGTTGGGACTGACTACTGACTTGAGTACAGGGTGAGAGCTGGAGTAAAATAATAAAATCACATAAAAATATCTACAATCTATAGAACAGGTAATGCCTACATAAAGAGGTCTTTTGACATGTAAACATATCCTATAATGAGTTCCCACAAATTCAAAATTCCCAGCGTTTATCAGCACTGGTGATGTTGACAAATAATAAATTTTTAATTAAATTCTCAATCAGTTTTCCATTTTACCTAGACAAAATAGAAATCTAAGTACAGAAAGTGAAAGGTAAATGATGAAACTAAACCCTAAGCATAATACATAGAATAAAATCCTCTAAATTAAGTACATTTAATTTAATAAGTTAATAATTTAAGTACATTAGTTCCTCACCAAGAGGAACTAAATACAATGTCATTAAAATAAATTAATCTGTTTGAAACATTAGTATTTAAACTTTAAACTACCTTCTCCATCACCAAAGTGAACCCAGCCCAATGTGTTCTTACCTCCTGGGTCCTTATCTGGATTGTATTCTAAAGCATTGCTACAGATGAGGTCAATATCTTTCAGGAAATCCTTCGAAGTCAGGTAATTATGCTTATCAATTTTAGTTATTATTGTTGATAAATCCATTGGTTCCTTGATTACTTCAAGATAATCTGAAACCTAAAACAAATAGGATATTTTAATAAAAATTACTTATGGTATCTCATATCTCTACTCATAAAAACACAAAAGAAAACCACATAGTTATTTAAAAATTAAATCTACATATCTAAGAAATAATTAGATAAGGATAACAGTATAGAGCACTTTATGTTTCTAAAGTTACTATGTCATACTTTCCATGAAAGCTTCAGTTTCAAGCCATATCTAAATCAACTCTGAAATGTTCTCATCTTGAACTATGAAAGCAATTGTGTCAGCTTTTTTTTTAATCCTTTGGCCATTCCTGAGAAGAGAATGTACAGGTAAATGCACTGATAAAGCATCAATAAATGTTACCTCGAAAAAAAACTTTTAAAGGAAAATAAAAAGAAATAATGTGTTGTTTTTTAAACAAAACAAAAAAATTCTTTCTGAAGGGTGAATCATTTCATGGAAAGTGTTTTCTGCTCCTTTGGAGTCATTACAAACACTTCGACTTAATTATAACAAAAACAAGCAATGCTTTCATGCTAGTAAAAGATTTGCTGAACTTGTCTCTAAATATAAATAAATCTATAAGCAAAAAAACACATTTTGATCTATGTGCCCAATAAATTATGTTTTATATCTCTTGACCAATAAGAAAGCTCTATCAACTTACAAATATATTGCCTTCCCCAATGCAAATCTCAAATCAAGTAATTAGGTCTATTACAAAAGCAGTCTTGCAAATGTCTAATTAGTCCAGGATCACATTCTGGGACAGAGTGATTTCTGCTCAGAAACTATAAGCAAGTTTCCTCCACTGCAGATGGCATTAATGCCTTGATTTTAAAAAACTTATTATATGCCCATAAATATATGCATATATATCTGTATATATGCACATACACATATTTTATAAATATTTTTTAAATTTTAGGTAGGTGTGTGTGCATGTTTTCATTTATTTTTCACCCTCAATGAGGTGAAAAGCCAGTCAATCTCCTTCTAGGGGAGGTAGGAAAGCTATACTGAACAAGCAATAGGTTCAGAAGATATTAGTTGTATTCCTGGCTCTGGCACTTGGCATACCTTTTGTGCATGACAGAAATGTTTTAAAAACCATAAAGCACTATACAAATTCATATTACTACCTATGCCTTTTTTTCCCTATGCTTAATTTTAAATTCAACATTCATTTTCTAAACTCTTATGTTCTCTGCAGTTTGCTTTGTAAGTTTTAGATATCTCACATTTATTATTTGAATAGAAATTTATGTTTTTAAGTTATCTAAAGGCTATCTTGGTTCCCCTCTTTATTCTTCCAAGAGATCCCTACTTTTCCAGCTTTAAAAGCAAAGAACCAGTAGAATGAAACTGAGAAGAACATAAAAGAAAGCTAGAGCCAGAACTGGTTTGGCTCAGTGGATAGAGCGTCAGCCTGCGGACTCAAGGGTCCCAGGTTTGATTCCGGTCAAGGGCATGTACCTTGGTTGCGGGCACATCCCCAGTGGGGGGCGTGCAGGAGGCAACTGATCGTTGTTTCTCTCTTATCGATGTTTCTAACTCTCTATCCCTCTCCCTTCCTCTCTGTAGAAAATCAATAAAACTTAAAAAAAAAAAATCTTAATCTTAAAAAAAAAAAAAAGAAAAGAAAGCTAGAGAAAATATAGCCCTTAAATAAAAATTTCATCTGACTAGCATTTTCTATCCCCTTTCACTGCCAAGCCATCATTTATAAACTTTATTCTGGCATAGATAGCATTTAAAATCTGACAATCTCTTCTGGTTAGAAAGAAAAAGTTTTCCCTGGCAAACACAAAATTGTTTACTCCCAGCATGGTAGGCTAACTTGGGGCAATCCCTTATCAATTAAGTGTCTGAGTCCCATATCTAATTTGAAATAAAAATACTTAAAACAATCTTAAAATGGTCTGATAGTTTTAAGATTATCTGAAAACACTAGGAGGAAAAAAAAATTGCTCCACAAATATAAAATGGTATGCATTAATTACAAAAGCAAGTCTGGCAAGTCCTGTCATTTCAGTGGGAAAAGATAAAAATGGTAGCTGTAGGTCATGTAAAGAATGTGGGCTTTAAATTTTTTAAAAACTTTGAGTCTTGCCTATATCACTTGCCAAAGTGCCACAGTTTCATAATTTGCAACATAAGGACCTTTGCGAGGCTGCTGAAAGGATCAAATGGATAAAACTATATATTGTAGATAAATCCTATATAATAAAAGGCTAATATGCAAATCCACCAAATGGCAGAATGACCAGTCGCTATGACATGCACTGACCACCAGGGGGTAGACACTCAATGCAGGAGCTGCCCCCTGGTGGTCAGGGTGATCCCACAGGGGGAGGTCCACTCAGCCAGAAGCGGGGCTCACAGCTGGCAAGCACAGCTGCGGTGGCAGGATCCTCTCCCACATCTGCAGCAGCGCTAAAGATATCCGACTGACAGCTTAGGGGAGTGGGCCTAAGCCATCAGTCGGACATCCCCCAAGGGCTCCCGGACTGCAAGAGGGTGCAGGCCAGGCTGAGGGAACCTCCCCCTGCCCCGAGTGCACGAATTTTGTGTACCGGGCCTCTAGTATATAAATAAAATTATAGTCAGTCCTTTTATTTGGGGAAAAAAAAAGAATAGGTATTTTCAGACTTGCCAGGGGTGGAGGGAGGTGGACATAGTTCATTTTCACAGTTATAGATGAGGTAATAGTTCAAAATGAATCTGATCAGATTTCATAATGAGTATGCAACATTAAACTTTGAATCATCTCATAATTCAAATTTTTAAAAGAGATAAAATGATTAAAACACCAAAACTGTTCAAACATGGAGTCTGAACTATAAGAAGAAGGTCAGTAAAGATCATATTGTGTTCATCCACACACTATATTATCCCAGGATAAAAAAATAAAAATAAAAAATTTTAATCTAAGTATTCTAGTAGATTCCAAATGGAAAATTTCTTTTCTCATCATCACAAACCATGCTCCCACAAGAACACAAAACAATGCACAAAGAAAGTGAGAAATTTTCCATCAGGAGCAGAAAAAATCCTTAGAGAGAAAAATAATTTTAGCTGCACAGGATATGCTTAACTTCAAGTAGCATGTTAGTCACAGGCATTTCTAAAACATGAAAGAGACACATTTCAGGTTTCTTAGCTACCTCTTTCAATAAAGTATACATAATTTGAGAAATGCCAATATTAACTGGTATTGTTTGGTTTAATATCAATTATGCTTGAGAATTTATCCTGGAATAAAAATAGTCTAGTATGGACATTTCACTGAAGTAACTTTTAATCCTCTTCTTAAATTGAAAAATAAAAGATCACAAAGATCAATACTAATTAAGAGGACATATACAAATTGGTTATTAATTTCATCCAAAAGTCACCAAATATTTGCTGATGACATTGGTAGTTATCACATGGATTAAAATTTTACAGGCTAGGGGTAATTTATTCATCCATGCCTTTGCTTTTTTTCCTTCCAAAAAAAGATGTCAATATTTTTTTTTCTTTTAGCCAGTTCAACTTCACTGTTTGCACACTACTGAAACAAGACCTCTTCAATATCCACCGGTTTGCTGAAGATGTTAAAGCGTTTATCTGTGGCCAGCCTCTTGGTTACATCCCTGAGAAACAACCGCAACTCTCTTAAAGTATTTTCCTCTTGGTCCTCCATCCGAATTTTTTCTGATTCTGATAATTGACGAGGTGGAGAAGGTAGTGCAAGAGGAAGCACTTCCATAGCACAAAGACCTAAAGAAAATTGAAGAAAATGTTGATTCCAATATGGCAAGTCCAGAACCTCAATTACTTTTCTGGCATTCTCTAACAATGTTCTTTTAAGAAAAGGAGAATTCCAAACACAGGTGAGCCACGCAAATCCAGCATGTAAAAATTTGAATGGAAGCCAGATATGTTAAGGAATAGTTTTACTTTATAAAATAACTTACAACAGGACTCCTTTAAAGGGCAAATGATATGATTTTAAATAATTTGATTTTGAAACATTATTTACATACAACTTATGAAAGATATTTCAAACCAACATAAGTACTGTATACTGATTTGCTTGTTTAAAACCTGCTTATCAAAATGGGGTTGCCTTATATGCATGAAAGTGAAATGGTCAAGTACCAATTCATTGATCCTTCCTATTCCCAAAGAATTCTGAGTTTAGTCTCCTATCTTCATATTCTTAGTACAACATAGTATGGATAGTAAATGGCACCTGCTGGGAGCAAAATAAAAGTAGAAACTGAACAGAGAATTCCAAAGACACAGCGAGAAGATGGAAAACCGAGCCTAAAGCATTACATATAAAATATGTAGTATACTATCTACCTCATCCCCCCAAAGAAAACAAAAAAACCTTAAAAGGTAAAGTATTAACTTTTAAAATTACACTTCTCTAATTCCTTAAAAGACTTTCCTGGTATCATACTGAAGCTCAGTATTAAAATTCTAAGGATTCTTATTGATTTCAAATAGCCTCTAAAATGAAAAATGAAAGTCAACAGAAGCAACTCAAAAATAAAATGAATTATATTAATCATTAACACAGAAAATTCAGATCTATGGAACTAAAATATATCTAGGAGAATGGAAGACACTTTATTAAAATGAATCATTTTCACAATGAAGGATTTAAATACTTAGAAATATAGAAGGCAACAACCAATAATCACTAGGCATAAATTCCATCTTGAATTTCCCAAGGTTTCCAGGGGTGTGGGTGGGATTCACAACTATAGCCATTTGATAGGTGTTCATTAAAACAGAGAAAATGTGGAAAGGAGCCACTAAAGGGCCATCCTATATAATAAAAGCCTAATATGCTAAGTATCCAACTGTTCATTCAAGCGTTCAACCAGTTGCTATGATGCGCACTGACCACCAGGGGGCAGACTCTCCGACCAGTAGGTTAGCTTGCTACTGGGGTCTAGCCGATCAGGACTGGGCGAGATGGGCCAGAGACACCCTGAAGCCCTTCCGCGGTCTTTCTCTGACCCCAATCGTGTACCAGTGGGGTCCCTCAGCCTGGCCTTCACCCTATTGCCATCTAGGACCCCTCAGGGGATGTCGGAGAGTTGGTTTAGGCCTGATCCCCACAGGCCAGGCTGAGGGATCCCACCGGTGCACGAATCTATGCACCAGGCCTCTTATAACATTATAATGTGTTAGATGACATAACCAGTTAAAAACAAAGAAGTAGAATGAATATGGAAAAGCAAACATTTGGCAGGGATGAGAGATGTATTTAATATCCTACAAGAACAGCGACAAGAAACATAAAAGAACAGGGGGAGATGGTATATGCCTGTCCTCGCCACCTCCCACAATCACATCAAAATTACAACTAAAATACACAACAACCATCATCTAGAACCACGGGAAAGCTGGCTGAATGGAAGTCCTACAACTAGAGAAGTAAAGAAGAAAGCATACTGAGACTGGTAGGAGGTGCAGAAGTGCAGAAGGGGCCGGTCTGGCACCCACATGTGCCGCTTTTTTAATTGGGAGGGAGATTGTCTCTGTGGAGGCCGCCTGGAGAAGCAAGGGGTCCCAACCAAACACCAGACCCCCCAGCCAGGGTCCCAGAGCTGGGAAAAGAAGTCCTTACAGGCAGTAAGAACTACAAGCTATAAAAACCAGTGAGAATTAGGGCTCAGTGACACACAGGCTGCTGGAGACCCAGCTCTTCCTCTTAAAAGGCCAGCACCACAAACTGAACTTTCAAGGTCCTGCTTCCTCTGAGCTCCAGCACCAGGGTGAGGCTCTGGGGAACACAGACACATATGAGGAGGAACTGGATTGTCCAGCATCAGGTCAGGAACTCAGGGGTGGCTTCTCCCAGCCGGAGGTGCTTGCAGGGATCACTGTTCCTATGCTGGGACCTCCCCAGTCACAGGGCTGACTGGCAGCCATTTCTGTTTGCTCCACCCTGGTGATACCCTAAGACCCCGTCTCATCCAATTTACAACCCCACCCAAGCTGTGTGCAGCAGCTTTTGCATATGAATGGCCTGTTCTTCCTCATCAGGTTAAAATCTCTCAAACAAGCTGTAGCTGGGTCAGGGAGTCCCAAACATACCAATAAAAGGCCCAAGACCTGGCACCAGCGCCAGCCTGCCTTGCTTCATAGCTGGGCCTCATCTGGGCACTTCCAAATCTGATACAAAGAGGAAGAATGTGCAGATCTCTCTGTAGCTCCTGCTGGATGGCCCCAGGCAGTGGCTCACTTTGCACCACCCTGGAAACCCAAGGGCCAGTGTACGCAGTGGTCAGTGTGAGACCATACCAGATTACAACTCTACACATCATAAGTGACACACTCAAGGGACAGACTCAGTGAGCACCAAAGCCCCATTGAAGCAAGTCCTGCTCCATAGGGGTGTCTCCTGCAAAGCAGCTCTCCCACTGTAGTCCCAGCTGGTCCTCACAGCCAATTGGCCTGGAGGTCAATTCCTCCCAGGGACACCCACAGCAATCAAGGCTCAACTACTACAAGACTGTGCTCACTGCCCACAAAGGGTTGCACCTAGAGCTCCCAGCTCAGGTGACTGGGGAGGCCGAGTTACTGGGCGCTATAGAACACCTATTACACAAAGCCACTCTACCAACTCAAGGAGACATAGCAGCTCTACCCAATACATAGAAACAAACACAGGGAAGCAGCCAAAATGTGAAGACAAAGAAACATGTCACAAATTAAAGAAATGGAGGAAAGAAAACTACTGGATATAGAGTTCAAAACCACAGTTATAAGGTTACTCAAGAATCTTCTAGAAACCTCCAAAAAAACGGAAAAGGACCAGTTAGAAATTAAGCATACACTGACTGAAATAAAGAATAATATATATGGATTCAACAGTAGAGTAGAGGATTCTGAGAATCAAATCAACGATTTGAAATATGAGGAAGCAAAAAAGACCCAACCAGAAGAGCAAAAAGAAAAAAGAATCCAGCCCTGACTGGTTTGGCTCAGTGGATAGAGTGTCAGCCTACGGACTGAAAGGTCCCAGGTTCGATTCCAGTCAAGGCCATGTACCTTGGTTGCGGGCACATCCCCAGTGGGAGGTGTGCAGGAGGCAGCTGATCGATGTTTCTAACTCTCTATCCCTCTCCCTTCCTCTCTGTAAAAAATCAATAAAATATATTTTAATAAAAAAAGAAAAGAAAAAAAGAATCCAAAAATATGAAGACAGTATAAGGAGCCTATGGGACAACTTCAAGCGTACCAACATCCAAATTGGGGGGTGCCAGAAGAAAAGAGAGAGCAAGATATTTAAAACCTATTTGAAGAAATGACAGAAAACTTCCCCTAACTAGTGAAAGAAATAGACTTACAAGTCCAAGAAGCACAGAGTCCCAAACAAGAGGAACCCAAAGAGGACCACACCAAGACACATCATAATTAAAATGCCAAGGGCTAAAAACAAAGAGAGAATCTTAAAAGCAGCAAGAGAAAAGCAGTTACTTATCGACAAGGGAATACCCATACAACTGTCGGCTGATTTCTCAACAGAAACTATGTAGGCCAGAAGGGAGTGGCAAGAAATATTCAAAGCGATGAATAGCAGAACTTACAGACAACATTACTTTACCCAGCAAAGCTATCATTTAGAACTGAAGGTCAGATAAAGAGCTTCACAGACAAGAAAAAGCTAAAGTTCATCACCACCTAACTGGTATTACATGAAATGTTGAAGGATATTCTTTAAGAAGCGGAAAAAGAAGAAAAAAAAGATCAAAAATAAGAACAACAAAATGGCAACAAATACACACCTATCAACAATTGAATCTAAAAATCAAAATAAATGAATAAGAAATCTAATGAACAGAATAAACTGGTGAATAAAATAGAATCAGAGGCATGAAAATGGAACAGACTGACGATTCTCAGAGGGAAGGGGGGTGGGAAGAGATTAAACAAAGATCTTATATGTTTATATGCATTACCTATGGACACAGACATTAGGGTGGTACAGGCCTGGGGTGAGTGGGAACCAGGTTGGGGGGGGGAGGGGAGCATGGTGGGAAAATGAGGGACATCTATAATAATCTCAACAATCAAGATTTTAAAAAAAGAACAAGGGGAAAGAAGCTTAGATTTTTTTTTTTTATTAGTTGTTTTTTTTTTTTAGAGTATGTCAAGGTGTTCTTTTTTTTTTTTTTAATATGTTTTATTGATTTTTCTACAGAGAGGAAGGGAGAGGGATAGAGAGCTAGAAACATCGATGAGAGAGAAACAACGATCAGCTGCCTCCTGCACACCCCCCACTGGGTGTGTGCTCACAACCAAGGTACATGCCCTTGACCGGAATCGAACCTGGGACCCTTGAGTCCGCAGGCTAACGCTCTATCCACTGAGCCAAACCGGTTCTGGCAGATTTTTTTTTTTTAACTAGCAGGATTATTATTTTCCAGAAGAGGCTGAAAGATTAAGTAAAGAATTCTTATCTTTAAGACTAGGAAAAGAAACTCTTTGAATGACTTGGAATATAGTCCTTATTTGAGGCAGGGGACTGAAATCTGACAAATGTTGAGGCCCCTCTTAATGCTCTGAGCCCAAATCTAAGAAAACTCTAATCCTCAAAACAAAGCCATGATAGATTTCCAAGTGCCTAGGTAGCATAAGATACCTATAATAATAAAAGCATAATATGCTAATTAGACCGGACGTCCTTCTGGACAAAGTCGGGCTATAAGGGAAGCCCAGGTCCCAGGTGCCAGAGGGAAGCCGGTGCCCGGCAGCCAGGGGAAGGAAGGCCTACTCTTGCACAAATTTCATGCATCAGGCCTCTAGTCTAATATAATAGGTGTTCAATAAATATTTGAAAATTTAACCAATAAATAAAATAAACCAGAAAAGGCAAATGTTCCAATCAGCTCCTGACCCTCAAAGTAATCAGCACAATACCTGGTGTTTCACAAACTGACAGTTTGAGTCCTCAGTACTTACAGTGACTAAAACAGAACGAACCAAAGACTTTTTTCCTTTGATTTTTTGAGCCTCAGAATGTGAAATCTACCAAGAGCATCTGGATTGAAGTGATAAGGAGAACACTTCAGTAACTGTCATCTATTAGTAAAGCTTTATCAATGAGGCTGTACTTCTCAATCTGAAATCAGGTGAACACAATGCCACTTCTACATAAGTCCATCTAAAGATAAACAGAACCTGAAAACTATCTTCACTTCCACAAAGAAATGGATTTTTGAAAAATGACTCAAAAAAGAGCCATCTCTTAACTCCACTCCCCACGCCCATTTTCCTAAAGGATTTAGGAACTTTACCAGTGTGTTTCCTTCGTGGTGGAGCTACTGATGCCTGATTAAGAATCAATTCTTGGAAAAATTTTCTTCTGTCTTCTTCAGTAGGCCTCTGAATATACAAGACCTCTTCATACTGTATTCTAAAGATACATTTAACCTATAAACAAACACACACAAAGAAATATTAAATATATAGAGAATTAAAAGCTTACATATTATATCCAATTATAATTTCTTCAATTTTCAGTACCATTTGCAATCTTCATTTAAGATTCGTGTGGGGTTAGAATTAACCTAGTCCCAGGCTATACTATTGAAAAGTTCAACCTCATGGACTAAACGAGAATGGAAGAATGATTTAGTTGCCTAAGTCATTAATAAATTATACTATAGCTGGAAGAGTCAGAGGATAATAGTAAAAAGGATAGTTGAATGTAACAGTCAGATGGCAACAATCTCAGAGGGCTTTGTGCACAGGAGCTGAAAAGTAATTACCGAGCACCTACAGCAGACACCTGGCAAGTGGCCAACACTGCCTGCTCTTCCACCGTTTCTCTGCACTTCCTCTTCTCTGGCTTCCTTTCCGGGATTCTTTCCATACCGACTCTATTTCACTGTATTGTCTAGAATCCTGGTATCACTGCAGATGAACAATACCTCAGTCTCTTTACAGAATGCTCCACAATGGCACCATCTTCCATGCAAAACTCCCAAGCAAAATTAGTAAGTCAGTTTCTTCCAGCTGCATTACCTATACCTCTCCTGTGTTCATCTGCTCTATACAGACTTTAATCCCAACTATCCCGCTTGCAAGGTATGCTTTTAAAATCCTCTTTATGTCATCCACATTTGACTGCACACTTAATTTATATGTTTTTCTAGAAGATCTATTTCTACTTCTAGACACCAAACTCCCTAAGAACAGACCATTTCTTAGTCATCTGTTTTTCTATACCTTACCACAGGACCTGGCACACAGTAATGCACAAGCATGTACTCAATGAGTAAAGCTCGTTCTTCTGTTCCCCAACCCACATCAAACTGGGAAGTATAATTAAAAAGGGAAGCAGTCACTAATATGAGAAAGTACCAACCATGACAGTATGGGAATACTGGATTAAAATTCAAGACATCAGATTTTAGCCCAAATGTAGCCATATATTTGTGGTAAGCTTTAGACAATCTATTCAATTTGTTATGTCTAACCACTTACTGAATTGAAGACTATGAACTTCATAAATATTATTTCAATCTTTATAACAATGAGGTATGAAGGCATCCCTCATTTAAAAGATGAAACTCGGGCTTGTAAATGTTTAAGTAACTAGCTTAAGGTCACAAAATGAATAAATAGAGAAGACTAGATGACATAATCTATAAAGGACTTTTCTAGCTTTAAAATTCTAAGATAGAGAAGAAACAATCAATGAAAAGTAGAAACTAGAATTCAAAATTTGAATGGAATTTATTTACCTCAACCCAAAGCCAAATCCTTTAAAAGTTTATAAAATTTCACTTTGTATCCTTCCAGTATTTTTTTTAGACTAGTTACCTGTGCAATTCCCTCCAACCCTTTGGTCTTTGCTTTGCTGGCCCTTATTCCGAAGTTCTGGTGTGTATGTTTACCACTGAACACCATGATGTGCCAGACACTGCAGTTACAAACTTGAAGAAAATAGGCTTACTTCCTGCTATCAAGATCTTAAAGAGTCTCAAAAGAAAGCATTCTGACACCATAAAGGTAGAGAAACATAGAGGAGACCCTATAAGAGTGAAGAGGCATTAGCCAAAATATAGCCAAAATAGCCAACATTAATTCTGTCCTGACAAAATACGTAGACACAACACAATACCCTAGAACTGTGGTCAGCAAACCACGGCTCGTGAGCCACATGCGGCTCTTTGGCCCCTTCAGTGTGGCTCTTCCACAAAATACCATGTGCGGGTGCGCACGTGCAGTGCGATTGCAACTTCATGGCCCATGCGCAGAAGTCGGTATTTTGTGGAAGAGCCACACTGAAGGGGCCAAAGAGCCGCATGTGGCTCGCGAGCCGCGGTTTGCCGAGCTGCAGTTTGCCAACCACTGCCCTAGAAGTACAAGAATTTTGTTCAAAGATAGCAAAACATTTATTTTCAGTTTTAAATATTCTCCCTTCTCAACGTTTTTCAACACTGTGTTGAACTTTGCGAATATAAAACATACCAAAAGTAAATCTACAATAATCCTGTGGTATTCCTGCCAGGTTATTACAATGATCTCAGAATCCATCATTTTATAAGTAGGCTAAATTATTTTTCTTTCAATTTACTCCTAACTTATTTTCTGACATTCTCAGCCTCAAACATCATGCTGCAAGAAGACAAGTCTTGTATAATTCCCTGTAGAAATCATTCTGTCTCTCACCATGGTTCACACTGGTCTTTATACATGCAACTCACTCTTTCCTAAACCAGTTTTTAACTCTCCACTCAAGCCGATGCTTTCTGGGTGACGCCTTCTCTGACTTCCCCAGGTATACGTATGCATACCTTCTAATGTCTCTCATTAATCCTTTTTCAAGCTCAATGGTTTTCAGTACATTCAGCTATACGACCTTCACAAGTCAGTTTGAGAACATTAGCACCACCTCCAAAACCTTCCCTAATGCCCATTTGCAATCAATCCCTCACATTCAGACTCCCAGACCTACAACTAGAGATTTGCTTTCTGTCACTAGAGAGTTGCCTCTTCTACAAAGTGTATATCATGCAACTAGTAGTCTTTTGTGTCCAGCTTCTCTCACTTAGCATCATATACTGAGGTTCATCCAGACTTTAAACTGTATCAGTTTATTCATTTATTGCTGACTAGGAACTTCACCACATGTATATAGAATATTTTGTTTCAACAATCACCAATTCATAAATACCTGGGTATTAAAATAATTTTTTGAAAATCAATTTCATTCACATGACTTGATATACTACTTTTTTCTAAAACTGTGATTTTTACCTTTGATTTTAACATATTAAATGTAAATTGAATTTGAACTCAAAAGCTAAATATCGGATCTGAAAAATATACATCATCATCATAATATTCAACTTAGCATGATGCTGCCAATGAAAAAGCTGAAAAGTCAAATCCCAACAAATAATCTAACAGATGAGAAGGATAATTATAATGGAATTGATGACAATACAGCTAAAGTCTTTTTAGTAGATGCTATATATATACATGTTGGGTTCTGGTCTAAGCATGAATTATCTCAATCTTCACAACAATAGTGAGGAATATATCACTACTATACCAAAAAAGAAACAAACTTAGATGGTAACTTGTTTAAGTCACAGAACTAGTAAGTGGTACAACTAAGGCATGAATCTTGACAGTTGATTTCATAGTAATTAGAGAGATAAAGAAACCCTGATGTGAGAGAGAAACACCGATTGGCTGCCTCCAGCATGTGCCCAGACTAAGGATCAATCCACAACCTGGGTATGTGCACTAACCAGAAATCAAACCTGCCACCTTCTTGGTGCACAGGACAACACTCCAACCAACTGAGCCACACTAGCCAGGGCAAGGTCAACTATTTTAAAACAATATACTAACGATCAACATTCAAGCAGTTCTTACCTCTTCAGGAAGTTCACTGTACATGGTTTCAGAGGTAGACAACAGAAATATAGGTGAAAATGATGGTATATCTTGTAGCAAAGTCAGAAAAGTTGCTCTCACAGTTTCACTGACAGCTTCCCACCAATCACCAATGTGAGGCATGTAAACAATACTAGGTACTGTTCTTCGAGCTTCACGAAAAATCTAATTAGGAATTAGAAAAAAAGGAATTAAAAATTCAAACTGATATCATTCTAAAGTCTACCCAGTAAACCCCAAATACAAAAAATGTGTCAGGCCTATTATAGTAATTCTTTTCAGTAATTCTTTTCACAATATTTAAGTTGTACAAGATATGATGCACAAGCCATATAGCTTCTATCTACCCTTGCCCCACCTAAAGTATTTTTTGCCATTTTATTATTCCTATTCAGTAGATATTAATAATATAAAGGTATCAAACTGTTCCACTTATCTATAAAATATGCTGCAAATGAAGAGATAAGGATGTCACCTACATCAGAGATATCAGTAAGCACAAAAAAAGGAAGACATAGTTTACATGTTTGTGCACATTGGCTAAAATCACTAAACATATGAAATAAACATTTTAAACAAAATGTACCACCCTAGACTTAAAATTAATGTACTACTGCTGAACCACTCTTCACCTCTCTAAATTACCTTAATTCAATCTTCAATTCAAAATCGTCACAAAATACCCTGGCATCTCAAGCAAGCAATAAATATATTAGCACAAAACTCTGAGACACTCTGTCAGAAAATACAAGATAAAGTTTCCTCAGGTATTAAAAAGAGTCCTATTGTAGCTTCAGTCTGCCAACAAACACCAATAAAGAACAGGTTGGCTATCAGTAAGCTGCCAAGCAGAACTACAACCCTTTACATATACGTCAACAACAGCTCAAGAGCCCATCAATAAATTCTCACAGGTTAATATGACATCTCTTTAAGACTTTTAACAAGTGTAGAAATAAGTGCAAAAATCTATCTTTCTTCAATTTAGAGAATTCTATTTCTAAAATTCTCTATTTTTCCTTATTTTAAAACACACATTTCAATTAACCTATATAATGTTCAAGATACAGAAATAAGAATTTAATATTTAAAATGATTAGGATTATAGAAACGTTTCTAAGAATCAAAAGGATTATTTTTCTTAATGAGGAAGCCTACCAGTTGCATGAATTTTTTAAATATTACATTTTATACAGTTTAAACCTCCTGTATAAAATATATTGCCAATTTAATAATAAACCAGATGAAAGATGCTCAAATAAAATGTAGATGTTATGATCACTCACATCAAAAGTAACATTTGCTCCTTCCCTTCCTTTAACATTTGCATATCCACCAATCCAGAACAGTTGTACAGTACAACTCCTTCAGGACTCAAATTTTGACCTTTTCTGCAAACATGCACCCTGTTATCCTGGATCTTGAAAATCCAAGGATTATTGTTTTCCAAAGTTCTTGTAGAAAATTCATAAGAGAAAAACACGCATAAATATCGGCAAAATGAAGGAACCACACAGCAGCACAAAGGCAAGTGAGGCATTTGATTTAAAAAAGTATTATTACATGCCACCCAGATTAGGCATGATGTGTGAAGACAGTGACCAATGCCTTTTGTCACTTTCCAACTCCCACTCTGTGCTGGTACCTAGGGAGATTCAGCTGGGAGAAAAAGTATATGAAAAAGACTAACAAGCTATACAGCTTACTGAGAATCCTCACCAAAGTAGCTACCTAATTCAGTTGTACAAGTACCACGTGCGCAGGGAGGTGAGAAACTAACGTGTTTTTAAAGAATGAAATTTGGCCTTTCATTCTAGAACCTGTAGGTTAGGTTTTCTTGGCAGATGTGTTGAGAACACCTAACTGCTAACAAGTGTTAAAGAGTATGGGCAAAGCAACTCAAGGTTAAGGGATAATAAAAACTTTACAGAGCCAGGAGTTAAATAATGCTGTACTGTAGTGTTTTAAACTTATTTGCAGGGCTGAACTAGATATATATAGCATCACCAACACTAACAGAGTTGAGGGTTTTTCAAAAATTTTTCTCCTAAGCCTTTAGAGGAAAAACATCTTTAATTTCTAGAAAAATTGAACAGCACTACTAAAACAAGTTTTCTTTTAAATTCTTTGCTCCATTCTATCTCAGAGTATTAAAACAAACTTTCATATTTTCTTTAAATATATACTGAATCTGTTCTAATTCTCCAGTTTTCATAATGAAAATTCAAAAAGTACAGACTCTGAGAATAGTATTTAAAATTTCAGAAAAAAAGGATAATCCTATTGTGACTTTTCTATAATGTAAAAACAGCTCTTCAGCAATTTGCTGGTAGCTTTTAAAGTTGTGGAATAAGATACATTCTGTGAAACCAATTAACCAGATAATTCCAAGTAGAAAATTAAGCCTAGTTTTAGTGAAGTGGCAACTGTCTTGGGAATAAGTGATGCCATTTGATAACTAGAAAAATACTCACCTACAGGGTGTCTTGGATTGGTGGATGTGCAAGGTGTAGTAGAAAACAGAAAAACTGTTATAGAGAAAAAAAAACAGTAGGCCAAATTACTGAACCAACCGTTTCAAAACACCTCTGACATGACCAGCACTCTTGCACAAATAAAATGAACAAACATCAGTGTATGGGAACTATTCATTTTGATTCTTTAAATAATATACTCCATTTCCTTCTGGCCTCTTCTTGCCCTCAGATAGCATGGCCCCTTATATAACACAGTTTTGTTTCTTTATTTTAAAAAAAATCACAAACTACTCCCTCTGAATATTAAAGATATGAAAGGCAAAAATCAGGCCACTGAAGTTAGAAGTACCCATGTAAGGAAACACTAATAATACAAACTGCATCTATAGTCCTTATCATCTCAAAAGCTGTATTTTCAAGTCAGTACTTTAGCTGCCAAATTAAAATGTTCAGGGCACAAAAATGTACTATATTTTAAAAATTACGAATAGACAGCCCAGCCGGCATGGCTCAGTGGTTGAGCATTGACCTATGAACGAGAAGATCATGGGTCAATTCCAGGTCAGGGTACATGCCCGGATTGTGGGCTGGATCCCGTGTGGGGGGTACAGGAAGCAGCCGATCAATAATTCTCTCTCATCATTGATGTTTCTATTTCTCTCTTCCTCTCCCTTTCTCTCTGAAACCAATAAAAATATAATAAATACATAAAAAGAATATACAGCCCTTGCTATTTCCCTCAGAATGTGAAAGCTAGAATAATTTAAAAACAAATATATATGAAGAAGAAAGCTCCAAGCCAGTACAGCTTTCACTTTCCTAAAAGGAGCTGTATAAGAGAGGAAAACAACTTTTTGTCATCAATAAACTTCCAGAATTTGTTTTGATCACATTTACAGTATTATGAATGTGCTAAATTCATACAACGTAAGTAAAAGAAAAGTCTTGGGGGCTAAAATATCTCAATTTTTATAAAAATTTTTAAAAGCACTATTAAAATAAATTTAATGCCTTATACCATGTTATCACAAAATATTAAAATAGATATCTATGTTGCTGATATTTGTACTTCATATATATCATTTTACTCCATTTATATTCTATTTACCTAAGATTTATTGAGCACCTCTGTGAAAAGAAGGCACTGTTTTGGATATGAAGATTCAGGAATGAAGAAATAAAGTACCCAGTTTCTTCCAAGCATACAAAAATCAGCTTGTTATAAAACATAACTATACTAGGATTTCTGAATAATAGTTATAATACAAATAGTTATAATACAAATCAACTTGTTATGAAAATTAAATCACCCAAATTTCTTTTCTGGTATTTTCTTTGCCTAAAAACTTCAAGAATTTTTGTAAATGTGGTAGACGATGGACCGGTATGATTTAATTTGTTTACAATTCAAAAACAGAAAGCCATATACACAAACACAAGAGTATCCAAAGTATACACAGACTGCTAGGAAAAATCCAGAAACCCTTATGCACAAACACACGAGAATCCAAAGTAAACACATAGGTAAGTATATTAGTTCCTTAATGCTACTTAATCAAAAAAATTTCCTCTGAGCATTTCCAGGTACATTTTCTTTCTGAGGAAAGAAAAATACTAAAGTTTTCACCTAAAAAAAGACCTTATTAACCATTTAAAACGATATGCAACATCATATAGGACTCAAACTGACAGACCATATACAAATGTATCAATTCAACCATACTTCTGTATTAATGAAAAAGATAAAATACAGCACACTCAATCACTCTTTGCCTAAATCAACAATAGAAATAATACAAAAGGCAACAAAATACATTTGAAGATGTCAGAAAAGGGAAATCATAGTTGTTATTGTTGTTTTTAAGAGTGTTAATACAGGTAAGTCTTTTACTACAGATACTAACATCTCCGGCCTTATTGTAGAATTCAATAATCAATCGTGAACTTAATGAAACAACTATAAACCTTCCAGGCTACGCCAAGGCTTTCCATTCTCCTTCTACAGCCTATGAATTACTCAGTTAACATGTACACACATACACACACACTTCCACTTCGTGATCTCTGGCAATTGTTTCAGTAATAAATGTCTAACTAGTATCCAGTGATCAGCAAAAGTACTACATTTCCCAAAATGGGATCTACTGATGACCTAGAATACTAAAACCTGGGATATTTAAAGTGCAAATTCCTAGGGCTCACCCCAAATTTAATGAATCAGAATCTATGGGTGTGGAACCAGGGAATCAGAAAATTTGATAACCATGCCCAGAAAATTTCAGTCAATTTGGATATTAACTTTTTATTACATAGGATAGGATAAATACAGCCCTTTAAAGGTGATTTAGAACTTCTTTCCTTTACAATTACCTTTCATGTTCTTTTATGTTTTTACTGATTTTCAGAGAGAGAGAGAAAGGGAGAGGAGAGATAGAAACATCAATGAAAGAGGAACATCATCAATTGGCTGCCTTCTGCACACCCTCTACTGGGGATCAAGCCCAAAACTCAGGCATGTGCCCTAACTGGGGACCACTTGGTTCCTGGGTTGATGCTCGACTGCTGAGGCACACCAGCCGAGCTTTAATAACCAATTTTATATTAAGTATTTTAGAGGCTGGGGAAAAGAGCACAGAATAATGATTAGCCACAGACTAAACCCTTATGTTCCACATTTATTTAGAGATAATCTTGCCTACAGGAGAACTAGCTCCCAAGAGAAGCAAGGCAAAAGAGAAGAAAAAAAAGGAAAAATAGGACAGAAGTATAGAAAGAAGGGTTTTTTCATCTTTCCAGTCTTTCAGCACCTGATTCATGCTCTCTCTTCACAAAGACTTACACCTAACTTATACTCAGGCTTGCCAATCTCTACAAGTTAAGAATAAGCTCCTCAGCTTCATCACATAATGAAGATTTTTTTAAAAGACAGTATTATGTTCATGAATTTAAAATATTTTTAGATAAGCACTTAAGATACAAATAGAGATTAACCAGAACAGTTAATCTGGTCTCTGGCCAGTGTTCAGAGGAAGTCTGAGCTTCTACCATGACTACAAAATTCTGACTCAGTTCCTTGGCAGAATGGACCATCCAGTTGATGGTCACTCAAGAACAAGCTCTACTTCTAACCCAGGAGCCTACAGGTGAAAGCAGAGATGAGATGTCTTGGTGTATTAGATGCAATGTAATACAACCAAAACAATAAATACTGGCTTTTTGTTGTTTTCCACTACCAAGTGACACTTCTCTTTATCCTCTCCACTCACATGACAAAAAAAAAAAAAAAAAAAAAAAAAGTAGTAAGAGCCAAGAAATGTGAAAGAGACCAAAGAGCATGCAGTTAGAATTCAAATTTAGCCCAATGATGCCAAACAGGATTCAGGAAAAATAGTTCTAGGATCTCAGTAATATCAATGTATAGTTTACTACAATGCTTCCTAAGTACTTCCTTACTAAGCCAGAAATGTATGTAAATATGTACACACACTAGCCATAAGGAACAACAATAGGCAGACTACCCTCTCATTTTGAAAATGTTCCTCTTTCTTTTTTATTGATTTTTTTTAAATGCACATACTATTTTTTCTTAAAATATAGTTGACATACAGTATTAGTGTCAGGTGTACAAAACAGTGATTCAACGTTTATTTATACATCTTACGAAGTGATCTCCACTTTAAGTCTAGTAACCATCTGTCAATGTGCAGAGTGCTTACAGTATTGTTGACTATATTCCCTATGTTGTACATTACATGTCTGGATCTATTTATTTCATAACTGGAACTTTGTGCCTTTTTTTTAGAGAAGAAGGGATAGAGAGAGAAACATTGATCCGTTGCCTCCCGTACGCGCCCCCACAGGGAATCAAATCCGCAACCTGGGCATGTACCCTGACTGGGAATTGAACCCGCCACCTTTGGTGTACAGGACAACACTCCAAGCAACTGAGACACACCGGCCAGTGTGAAAATGTTTTCCTTTCAATGTGATTCTATCTTGTTTGATTGATACTGTCAAATATACATATAAAAAGAAAAATAATATTCCAAGCAATGCAGCA
The DNA here is from genome assembly GCF_028538775.1 of Myotis yumanensis. NCBI lineage: Eukaryota > Metazoa > Chordata > Mammalia > Chiroptera > Vespertilionidae > Myotis > Myotis yumanensis. The sequence goes on from NW_027223762.1 coordinate 9,623,414, forward strand.
GAGTATAAACTAAAATGACCAAATTTATCCATTTCCCCAACCCTTCAAATTCCTTCCCCCATGCCAAAGCAATTATTATTAACAGGTGGTTGTTGTTGTTGGGGGGGGGGGGGGCGTATTCGTAGATAAACTCTCCATTTATATATAAGCACGGATATAGCATTTTTAAGGCTTTTTTTACATAAAGAATATCATACTTAAATTGATTTAAAACCTGCTTTTTTCACCAATATCTCCTTCATCTTTCTATATCAGCCTATGTAAGACTACCTCAGCTTTGTTAATGGCTTCACCATATCCCTCTGTATGTGAGAATATACCATAACTTATTTTAGCCAGTCCACCATTAAAGAACATGCCATTTGTTTCTTTTGGTCTTATTTTGTTTGGCAATTTTACACAATGCTGTCATGAATATCCTTGTTCATTCAGCAGTGAATACTTACAGCTAATAGACCTTTATGGAAAATTCTTTAATGTAAATTTCCTGGGTCAAATGGTATATGTACTTGAAATTTTAAAAGACAGTGCCAAAGTACACTCCAAAATCGTTCAATAAATTTACATTTCTACTAACCATGTCTGAGTGTCCCACATCTCCAATGCTCGGTGTTATCAAGCTCTTTATATTTACAAACCTAACAGTTGTTTTAAAATGGTATCTCGTTGCTTTAACTTGCATATTTGCATATTTTTTCACTCATAAGTGAGGCTAAGAATCTTTTCAGATTTTTATTGGTTGCTTTTTCTATTTTTTTTTCTCCCTATAAATGGCATGCTCCAATTTTGCCAATTTTTATATTAGGCTGTTAATATTTCTTCTTACTAACATTAACATTTTTTTTTATGTTTAGGAAACTTGTCCTTGACATGCATGTTAAAAATATACCTACCAGATTATGTCTATTAATTTTATTTAAATAATTTTTTGGCCATGTGTAGTCAAATTTGTTCATATCTTTATGTTTTCTGGATTTTGCTCATTACTGAAAAATCATTTTCCCATACCCAAGATAATAAATATATGACCTTATGAATGCTCATAACAGTTCCACTGACAATCTAGAATTTGTTTTTGGGTTACAGAAAAAGGTAGGAAATCCAGTTTGTTTTGTTTTTTTCCTTCTCCCCTTATTGAACCAGCCAGTTTTCTAAGACCATTTATTAAATAATCCATCTATTCTATCTATTGATGTTAAATAGCATCATCATCAGATACTAAATTCTCATTACTATACAGGCATAAATGAATTCTCTCTTTTGTTCTATTACTTTATCTATCCCTACACGGGTACAAATTCTTTACTACTCTATTACATCTATTAGTTCTATTACATCTTTATTACTCTACTAAAGGCCAGGTGCACGAAATTCATGCACGGGGGTGGGGGTGGGGGGTCCCCCTCAACCCAGCCTGCACCCTCTCCAATCCAGGACCCCTTAGGGCATGTCCAACTGCCGGTTTAGGCCCGATCCTGGGGATAGGGCCTAAACCGGCAGTTGGATATCCCTCTGGCAATCCGGGACCGCTGGCTCCTAACCGCTCACCTGCCTGCCTGCCTGCCTGCCTGATCGTCCCTAACCACTCTGCCTGCCGGCCTTCTTGCCCCCAACTGCCCCCCTTGCCGGCCTGCTCACCCCCAACTGCCCCCCCCCACCTCCTGGCCTGATCACCCCTAACTGCCTCTGCCTCGGCCCCACCACCATGGCTTTGTCCAGAAGGTCTCCCAGAAGGTCTCCCGGTCTAATTAGCATATTACCCTTTTATTAGTATAGATTATTCAAACGTTCAATGAGCACTTCCTAAGCTGCACTGTGTCAGAGATACAGAAATGGTGAAGACACGATCCTTTGGCTAAAAAAACTTATTCCCCTAACCTCTAGTTATAACATGGCACTTATAATAAATTCATAGTTATATGTTAGAACCTCAAGAAATATAAGCAGTCTCACTAGAACTTTGTTTCACAACTTAGCAAATATAACGTAGTTGAAAATCAAATATCACGTTTCTAGATAAATGCTAAGTCTTGGCATCTCAAATTGGGTATCATTTCCCTTCCTATAAATACAGAGATAAGTCTAGAAAGGCTCTGAAACCATAGCTTTGAAAAGAGGGTCAGAAAAAGGCAAAAGAAACTCCCTTTCTACACCATTTCATTAAACTTTAATACAAGAAACAGAATATTAAAATTTCAGAAATGAAGTATCATTGTAAAAACAACAAACTCACTTTGAAAAATGTTACACATCAAAAGGATTCTCTACCTTAATATTATGTTAACAAATAAGCAACAAAAAGTTAATATTCATATTATTGTTCTTTGAAAAAATTTATCTATTAACACTACCAAGGAAGTTGCAACTGCTCTGACATGGCACAAACTTACCTGTGCACATGATTCTTCAGGTGTTTTGGCACTAACTGAATAAAGTGCTGGGAGATCTAGTCTGTGCACAGAGAATTTTTCTAGAGTGTGCAAAAGCGCTGGAGCAAGGTGAGAAGTTTGACCTGAGCCTCGTTCTCCAGACAGCAATAATCTTGGCCTATAAGAGGTTGGCTGATGATATGGTGACCTGCAATACATGTAAGACATAATAATTATTTTGAAACCATACACTCTGAAAATCAATATGAAATATTAGGCAATATATTTACATTAAAAGAATATAACTCCACATTAATAGAACTTCCCTATCTTTCTTATTTTTTAAGTAAAGTGAATCATTTTTCATTAATTAGTTTTAAAATGTTGATCTCTCTGACCATAATAACCAAGAGGTAAAAGTATAAAAACCACTTCTAAAAAAAGTAAAAATATATTAACTTGGAAAATGTTTCAGACACTATGTGTGATTTAGTTATCATCGATCCATGATCAAATGTTAAGAATCCCATTTCAATAAGGAGGTACATCTGAAAATTATCCAAAATATAGGACTTTTTAAAAAATGGTTAAAATGTTAAATTGTATGTATTTTAACCACAATTTTTAAAATGGGGGGAGGAGGGTAGGACTTTTTCATGGCAGCTAATTTTGTTTCTAGGCTAATACCCTCAAATATGACATCAAAAGCCCTACACTAGAGAAGGTAGGTTTACGAAAATATATTAATGAAATTCAAATAAATAAAACAAATTCATATACAATTACTATAGGTAATGAAGTAAATTCTAAGCAATGCAATAAGCAAATAAACAGAATCAATGGGAAGAAATAGAGAAAACACTGTTACTTGAAAAGGATGATTATGTACTAGAAAATCCAAGAGAATCATCTAATAATTGTCAGAATCTACCAGCAAAGTAATAAGACAAAAGATGGAAACAGAAAGGCAAAAAGATTTCCTAAATACCATCAAGAACCAATATAAAAAAAGAAATGAGATCCTATTTACAACTGCAAAACACAAATGGCAAAACAAACAATATTATAAGAAAAGTATGAAATGATATAGAATACATCATGAGTCTGATTTTATAAAGACGTCAATACATATATATATATATGTATGCATTTTATTTTATACATTTAAAAATTCAAATCAAAATCCCAAAAGAATTTGAGAGAGGGAGATTTAAAGCTTATTCACCACATTATCTGGAAAAAACAATCAATAAATTTTTGAAAAAAGATGTTAGGACCAATTTTACATTTAAACCTATTTTACTAACAAACACTTCATACAAATTTATCGTTTAACTTTCTTAACAATTCTGTGAAATACATAGTTTCCACCTATTAAACAGACGAAGAAACCAAGGTTCAGAGAGGTTAGGTATAAGATTGTATAACACAGTGGTGACGGATTTCAAATTCTCATTCAGGCCCATATAATCGCAAAGCCCAGGCTCCCAACCACTATATGTTAAGATATGCCCTACTTTTATACTGAAACATATTACAGAACAGAATAACAAAACAGAATGTAGAATATACCAAGAAAAAGTAACACAGATCAGTGGAAGGTAATACGCTACCCAGGAAACAAATCACAGTAACTGAAAGAATTTTACATAAGATAAAAGCATAAAAAAATGGAGCAGGGGTGAATTATAAAATAAATGTTTAAAATAAGGAGGATTCAGATCCTCATTACAAGGAATAAGTAAAATGAATGCTCACACAGAAACAAATAAGAACAATCAAAAGATACATGTATCTAATTCATACAAATTTTTAAACTTTTATAATTCAAAAATTACAACCTGAACCAAATGGCAAACAACCAAATAAGATCAAGAATTTGCCATTAACAAAAATGGTTCTCAATGCATAAAGAGGTGATGTGCATAGAGTTAATAAAGAATACTTTCATGAGCACAGAATATAAGCAGATCAAAAAAAGATGCAAATAGATAATATTTTTTAAATGTTCATTCATTTAACAATTGTAGAATGCTTCCTAAGCTGAATGTGTTGGCCCTACACATTCTAATGATGCCACTGTTATCACAGAACTCCTAACTGAATGGTACTTGGTGGAAAAGGGATATACATAAATTATTATAATACAGTGTGCTTAACAGGCAGCACTGTTTAAGACTCATAGAGAGACCCCAATTAAAGACTCATCGAAGGCTTTCCTGGAAAAGCGTTACTGAAGCACAAACCCAACAGACAGGAGGCAGAAAAGATGAATACCGAGAAATAAAAACAGGATGTGCAAAGGACCAGAGGCTAAAAAGGCCTTGGCCCTTTGAGCTAAAGAATACAGTTCATATAGCAGCTTCTTTTAAGGTTTTAGGGCAATGCAGGGGTAAAGGTACTGGGGGGTGGGGGGATTAGGGAAGGGAAGTGCAAAGGAGAAATGCTATGAAGGGTTTTGTAAACCATGTTATAAGTTTGGAATGTTCACTAAAGACAATGAGAAAGCATTAAGATGCTTAAGCAGGGGAAGTGACATAATCTCACACACGATTTTGGAAGGTAACTCTAGCCCAGTATGTCAGTATAGGAAAGGATTTTTATAAAGAAGGCAAAACAGGAGGAAATATGACCTGTTAGTGGTTTGCTATAATAACCCAAGCATGAGATCTTAATGACAGTCTAGACAAGAATACTGTTAGAGAGTGAGAAAGAACACCCTGAGATGAGACTTATTTAGTCAGGACATTGTCATTGACTAGATACAGAAGGAAAGAGGAGGAAGCTGAGAATGATATCCAATTCTAGTTGGACAACTGAACGAGTAGTAGCTCACAGGACTCAAAGGAAGAGAAGCAGGGACACAGTCCAGCATATACTAAAAGATCTATGGCACAGCCTGGAGGGGTAGCTCAGTTAGAGTGTCATCCCGATACAACAAGGCTGCAGGTTCAATCCTCAGCATACTATATACGAGAAACAACCAATGAATGCATAAATAAGTGAAACAACAATGTCTCTCTCTTTCCCCTTCCTTTCTCTCAAATCAATAAATAAAATTAAAATTAAATATCTATGGCACAAAAAAGGAAGATAGGTAGTTGGACAGGGTCTAAGGCTCAAGGGTGATCTAGCTTTGAGAAAGATGTAGTGGTTATTAACAGATGAAAAAATTATGAAAACATAAATAATGAAAAACAGTTTTTATTTGTTAAACAGATGAAGAAACCAAGGCTCAGAGAGTTGGAGTGGGAAAAAAGTACAATTTCCCAAAATTAAATTTGGCAAGTATGTCAAATAAATACCAAAATATATATGCAAAGATATCTGCAACTTATCTCACTCCCCAAAACTCCCTTACCTCTTAGTATTCTCTATATTTTTTCATAGTATTTATCTTCTAACATTTTATTTATCTATTACACTTATTGTTCTTTGTCTGTTTCCATCTAAAACGTAAGCTGAATGAGAGTAAGGATCATAGCCCATTTTGCTCACTGATATATTCTAGGTATCTAGGACAGCATGCGACACATGATGGGCACTTTGAATGAATGAATGATTCAAATAAACAAGATGTTATTTTCGTCTATTTGGTTGGCAAAGATTTAAAAAGACAAATTGTACTAGAATTGATAAGGCTATAGGGAAAATATTAGTGATAAAAATGAAATTGGTACTACCTTTCTGGAAGCAATTTAACAACTTGTATCATGTTTTCAAATATATATACCCTTTGACACAGCAATCACAGTTTTTAAAATTACGGTAAGTATTGAATCAGATGATAGTGGTACAAAGATGTATACCTAGAAATTTGACTACCATAGCACTACTTATAAAAGAGGAAAATTGGAAACTTCAATTTTTATCAGTAAGGTTATATAAACTAAGGAACAGCTAAAAAATAAAGTACTGTGCAGCTATTTTAAAAGAACAGCATTAAATACACTGACATGAAATAACATTCCCAACATAATGGATAAAACAGCAGGATATATTAAAAACCTTACAAGGAGGATATAGTTTATATAAGATATTATGTGGGTCTGTCTATATGCACAGGAAGGGTGGTCACCAAAACTAACAAATATTACCTTCAGATGCCTGGGCTTTAATTTTTACTTTCTTCTTTATGCTCTTCTTTATTACTTGAATTTTCTAGAGTATATCATCTTTCTAATTAGAAAAAACAAAGCTATTTTCATTTGGAAAACCTCAGAAAGCTGTGTTTCTCATCCCCTTATGGCAATATATTGTAAGAAAGTAAACTTATTTTCCACCATAAGGGTTCTCTACCGGATTGACAGACCTTAAATATCTTTACTTATATTTCATCTTAAATCTAAATTAAAGGTTTCAACACTGTTTTAGGAAACTATTCCAAGAAACAGAAACCCACAGCAATGCCCACGCTAATGTTACTGGAGACCAGGATTAAAGTCATGCTTTCTATATGTCCAGCACCTTTTTTTTATTGGTGTGGCACGCTAACACACATTGTTCAAACCAGAAGTCAAACCAATAAAAAACTAACCAAAAACACTGTGTAGCCCTTATTAAAGGCTTAAATTCTAACATGTATATTTCTTAGAAAGTATAAAAATATTATTGTCTAACCTACCCAGAAAAGCAATGCATTTTCCTATCTACATATTAAGCTCAGAAATCAATTTGGAAACTGCATAGTACCATAAGAGAAAGAATATGATTCCAGGAAACAAACAGTCCAGACCCTGGCTCTGCCACCCGCTAGCAGCATGATCATGGGCAATTAACTTAGTGTTTCAGTTTCATCATCTATAAAATGATACCACAAATTAGCTATATGATTATTGAAAGACCTATATGAATTATCACACATAAGGCCCCAAGCTTTATACATTTACCACACATCTTGTTTGCAATGAACATCAGATGCTAACTCCTATCCCTTCATACTCAAAAAAACAGCAAATGTCACTATTTCTCCTGCGAAGCCCTCCTGGACTTCCCAATGAAAGCTTCTTAGTTCTGCTTTCATAGCACCTCAGCCATATTGCAATGTTTGTCATCTCCAATAACAAGAACTTCTCCAGACTAAGAATGTTATACCTTAATCATACTTATGCCTTCAGCACCTAGTACAGTACCTGTCATACAGTAAACACATAAAAGCTGGCACAATGGGTGGAAAAGAAATAAATGAATAAAATTTATCAAAACATCTATAACAAAAAAAAGCTTATTCTAGGATATACAGCTGTCTCAGTATTAAAGTAAAATCAGAACTAGAAAAGCTTATGTAAAGGAAGCTAAAATTAAACCAATTTCAAAAAGGCTAAACTAGCCCTAGCTGGTTTGGCTCAGTGGTTAGAGTGTCGGGCTGTGGACTGAATGGTCCCGGGTTCAATTCCAGCCAAGAACGCATGCCCGGGTTGTGGGCTCAATCCTCAATGTGGGGCAGGCAGGAGGCAGCCGATTAATGATTCTCTCTCATCATTGATGTTACTATCTCTCTCTCCCTCTCCCTTCCTCTTTGAAATCAATAAAAATTATAAAAAAATTTCTCATCTCAGAATCTATTTCTGTATCACTTCACTGACAACAGAACTATCTTATAAAATTGGAACATATTATCTTTTGATAGTTTCTTAGCTCTGCTATCATGTATTTCAAATCCAAATAACTAAAATTGTCAAAACAATCTACACACACACACACACACACACACACACACACACACACAGGCTAGCTAGGTGGGAAGAGGAGGACTGTTTGGCTTTCCCTTAGCCATGAATAAAGTACATCTGTAAAATTACTGAAATAGTCTAAGAAAATTTCCCTGAGGGCATAAAAGTAATGACCCAGGAGTATAAGAAAAAAGTTTCTAATAAAAGAGCTTGCTATTAAAAGAAAAAAAGAGTAAATGAAAGTAATTTATTCTCATTTTTAAAAATGCAAAATAAGCAAGTTATCAATGCAAATAATTAAAATAACATTTTACCAAAATCTACATGGGAGAAACTTCAATTCAAGTTGAAGACTTAGATTTGTTCAAAATACGTCAAAAGGAAAATTACTTAAACGTAACATACAACCCAACATCTTCAAATAAAAGTGTGATTAGACTTACCTGACTGAAGCATTATGGTCCTTTAACTCTCATAATAATTATGTAAATGCAAGTGATGATGCTATTAGTATGTGAAACTACTTGGTCCCTTAATTTAAAATTAGATTAGCACTAATATTGTTTACCCATTAAAGTGCACAGCAAACGCTGCTTTAATATAGATAAAGGTGAATGTAAATAGAAATCTAAATTAGGAAAGTGTAAACTAATGGGATTTTGGAGAACTGAAAAGTTACTTGTTTAGTTACTGAGCAATTTCTAATTCAAAATCTTTTTAGTACCTTTAGAGTCCCTAAATTATCATCTGAAACTTATTGTAAATTAAAATATTCTAACCATGGTCAATAATTCACTTCTGTTCATTTTAGTTCAAATAAAAAGCAATAAAATTAGGGACATGAGTTGATTTTCTAAAGTTATCCCTTCCTTCCACCCTCGTTTAAATAAAAGTCACACAATTGGTTTAGAAAAAAATCTTTACAATTGACCAATAAACCAATTTATTACCACACACAAAAAAATATACACAGTAAGTGTTCCAGAACTGGTCCAAACAACAGAAAGTCAAAGTCCTCAAGGTTATAACCATAAGTAAAAATATACCATAATTCTAACCATAAAGTAGTAAAAATCATGCTGAATGGAAAGAAATGTGATTTACATTACTTACATTGTAAAATGAAGGTAGGATTTATGTACAGCAGCAGCTGATGACTGTTTCTTTGGTGATCCTGAGTGACAACTGGTCTCAAAAATTGATAAAGCATTTTCATCTTCTCTATCATCTAAAACTAGAGTATCTATATCTGTTCAAAAACAAACAAAAAACAAATCACAAAGATTGAGGCTTATCATGTCATTTAATATTAATGCTCTACAAAAGCTAAGAAAAATTGGTTTAAAAATCAAATGAACCAGAAGCATGGAGACATGGAACAGACTGACATCCTCAATCTTTGGGAGGACCAGAAAACATAAATCAAAGAACTTATATACTTATTGGAGGCCCAGTGCACAAAATTCGTGCACAGGTAGGGTCCCTAGCGGCTGCCAGCTGCCGGTTGCTGGCTGCCGGCTGCTGGCTGCTGGCTGCCGGCCAGGGCCTCCCTTCCCCAGCTGCTGGCCATTGGCTGGGGCCTCCCTTCCCCGGCTGCCGGCTGCCAGCCAGGGCCTTCCTTTGTTCCACGCCACCCCCTGATGGTCAGCACACGTCATCAAACTCCCGGTCAGTCGAACTCACAAGGGGACACTCTGCATATTAGGCTTTTATATATATAGATATGCATAGGCCATGGACATGGGCAATAGGGGAGTGAAGACCTGGGAGAGGGGGAGAAAGGTTTGGGAGGAGGGGGAAATGGGAAGTATCTACAATACTATCAATAATAAAAAAATATATTTAAAAATATCAAATGACATTAGTAAGTTATCAAATAATACAGATTGAGCAGGCAAATTGACAAACTGCACTGTTTTGAATAATTTATAAGTGAAAGAATGTAATTCTTTCACCTTTACAGACTACTTAAGTGTTGTAAGATATAATTTGGGAGACTTCAATGACTACAAGAAGACTGAGAAGAAATGGCACTCGCATAAAATACCCATCCTATTTACTAAAAATCTCTAAGTTAATTTTTTTTTAATTGTTTAAAGCAGCAGTTGCCAACTGGTGGTCCATGAGGTCCAAAAGGTTGGCGACCACTGGTTTAAAGTATTACAAATACTCTTCAAAGTTCATCGGCCTTCCTCTGATTAGCTCATGAACTTAAAGTTTTCCTGTAAATGAATAGGAAAGGTAGCTTTCTGTTTTTGAAGGTAGCTAATTTCAGCATGAGGAAACACTCTCAGGTCCAAACTACAATCTTGAGGCTAAAATCCAAGATCTTTTATAACCTGACTAGAGGCCCGGTGCACAAAATTTGTGCAAACGGGGAGGTTGTGTTCCCCTCAGCCCAGCCAGCACCCTCTCCACTCCGGGATCCCTCTCATAATCCGGGACCACTGGCTCCTAACTGCTCACCTGCCTGCCTGCCTGGTCACCCCCAACTGTCCCCCCTGCCAGCCTGGTTGCCCCTCACTGCCCCCCTCTGTCGGCCTGGTCGCCTCTCGCTGCCCCCGCCCTGCCAGCCTGGTCACCCCCAACTCCTCCCCCACGCAGCCTGCTGTTCGGTCATTTGGTTGCCCCTCACTAACCCCCCTGCGGCCTGATTGCCCACCACAGCCTGCTGCTCAGTCGTTTGGTCGCCCCTCTCTAACCCCCCTGCTGGCTTGGTCGCCCCCAACTGCCCCCCCCTGCAAGCCTGGTCGCCGCATGCAGCCTGCTGCTCAGTCATTTGGTCACCCCTCACTAAACTCCCTGCCGGTCTGGTCGCCCCATGTAGCCTGTTCGGTCATCCGTTCGGTTGCGATGGTCACTTAGGCTTTTATTATTATGGATTCTAGTGTACTTCCTCACTAAATATTTATACTTCATTAGTACAGCAAACCAGACTGCCCTGCCAATAAAAACAAGTGATGAGTAGAATCCAGAGGGGCTTTACAGTACCATAATGAAGAGCATGGGTTCTGGAGTCAGGGTCCCTGGGTTTGAGTAAGCCTTAGAACTTACTGAGTGACCCTATATAAGTGAATACCTTCCTCAATCTCCCAGTTTCCTCATTTATAAAATAAGAGTACCTACCCCACAGGATTGTTATGAGAATTAATAAACAACAATTTATGTAAGGGCTTTATAATAATAAAATAATTGTAAGCCATTATTATTATAGTCAACTTCTCAAAAGACCATAACACTCCTACATTAAGACAATCAGAATGTCCCAAGAGCAAATAAACAAACATTCACGTGTGTATTTTTAATACAAATTCACTAGTCAACTACTATATGCTAGGCAGCATGCCAGGCCAGGAATACACAGTTGTGATAAAAAAAAAGGTATATTTTCTATATTCATGGCAAATATAAAAGAGTAACACATAAATAAATAAGCTTATGAGGAAATTCAAAATTTATTTATTTATGCCTGTACTTGTTTCATTTTAACAATACGAAAAAATAATTATAGTACCTTCTTTCTTGTCACTCTGGCTAATTTCAGCATGAGGAAACACTTTTTGCAAGACTGCCAGGATATTGTTGAAGCTTCTTTCTAGCAGTGGCCTTATGATGGGGGATAGTGCATGTCCCGAAGACATGACAGCACGCTGGGAAGCAGGCACAATATTCTGCATTGCATGATAAAAATCTTGAGCGCTGAGCACTATTGAGGAAACATCTAGCTGCAGTTTATGGCTGCTGGCATAGATCTGAGGGTAACGCCTCCGTAGAGCAATCAGGGCAGCTTCAGTGCACAGGGCCTTGATATCAGCTCCACAATACCCTAATGCACAAAAGGAAAGGACAACAAAGGTAAGTTCATTCTTCTAAGGCCAACTATGTTTTACAAATATACACATCTTTACCTAAGGAAATAATACAAAAATCAATAATTATTTGTAATTTTATCAGAAAAATGAAAGTTGACCATTTAAAATCACCTAATAAAATTGTTTATTCATTAAGACTAAAATGTTTTGAATATTAACAAACACATGAACTAATAATATTAAAATAAGTCATGTATTTTGTGCCAATACCACAGATGATAATGTACAATTTTTCTTCAAAAGAGGTTTTAAAAGAATAATAGTTTCATCTCAATCCTTCATCAATATTCCCAATCATTAGTTTAGTCTTTATGACATTACAGTTACCTATCAATTTTTTCAATATTACTAATTTCCAAACACATATAATGGAGTAATAAAAACTAGCACATAAGCAGAAACTTCAAAATCAGAGCTATTCTACTACCAACTCTGAGTGCAACTGACAAGCAAGTTGATATCTAATTACCCAAAAAATTATATTTTAAAGTTGTGATCATCTCTGATAGCTCCAAAACATTAAAGAGAATAAAAATTCATTAATTTTTCACATTAACTTCACGTGTTATATATTACCTTTTTTTAGCTTAAAATGACTGATGATCTAGTTCTAAGGAATATACCAACAAGGGTATTATCCATTACCCATATTTTAATGATTATAATAGTTAAACAACAGATCAAGCCCCCGATGCTTTTAAGTCATTTCATTCATTTAAGCAACAAATACAAAAATACACTATTTATTAGGTTAGGGTTAGGGTTAGGAAGAAAACTCAAACTAACCATGTTGTTTTTTATATTAGCAATTAAACTAGGATTTGGCCACCTTTATCAATTACACCAGCAGGGGGAACCACTTGACCTAGTTATAGAACATTAGTCTCTAAGCTCTTCAAAGAGTGGTATCAGGTTTATTTATCTTTTTATACCTCACAATGGTCTCACTGAACACTTAAATACTGAAACAAAAATGGTGATTAGACAGGAAAATCACCAATGAGGAGAGAAGAAATGGCCCTAGACTAACTGGTAGGAAAAAATACATTAAAGGATAAACCCATATAAATCAAACTGCAAGTGATTCACATATCTATAATGAACTATATCCCTATTATGAGTAGAGCAAATAATTCTATTAATTAAGTCTTACAAATAACAGGGGGGGGGGGGGTCCTCTTAACCCTGCTCTCTTTTTTCCACAGCACTCACCACCGAATCATTTACCTACTATCTTTATTTCTGCCTTCCCCAACTGGAATGTGAGCTCTGTGAGAGCAGGGGTAATTGTTTTGATCACTAAGGATTCTCAAATACAGAGAATGATGCCTGGCCTGGCATTCAGTAGATATCCTATAATATCTCTTGAGTAAAAGAATGAATAAAAAGAGAAAAAGAGTTAACTCCAGGGTTATATGTAGTTTGGGAAGGTAAAACTGTTAGGTTACTATGTACTACCATAAGAAGTGGATTTACTGAGTTTTTCTTTTTTTTTTTTTTTAAGAAATCTAAACAATTTTATTATTAAAGCAACTTAATAATTTCAATAAAAGTTATGAAAAAAAATAGAAAGTATTGCATTCCTAAAGAAACATTTACACAGAGTTAGGGGGAAACTTAATATGACCTGTGAGAATTTAATTCAGAAAACTATAAGCAGATTAAGGATTAACACTGTCCCATGACAGCAATCAATCTCCCAAATAATTCTGCAGAATATCAAAATTTACCATTACTCTCTCATTTTATTTTCTATTTCTCAGTGGATAAAAAAGTATCATTTCCTGTGCCATACATATCTGTTAAATTAGTTCAACAAAATAACTGTAAAACATCAGCTCATAAATTCTTAATGAAATAATCCATTTCAGAGGAAGTAAAGAATAAACTACCATCTTCAAACAATATAAACAACCACTTTTATTTTTCTCCTTCAAATGTATATAAAGAGGGAAGGAGGGAGGGGGAACTGGATAAAAGGGGAAGAGAGTAGTCAAAGAACATATATACATAGCCATGGACACAGACAACAGCGTGAAGGCCAGTGGAGGGATGCCAGGGGCTGGGTGGAGGTAGGCAAAGGGGGGAAGGGAGGGAGAATGGGAGACCATCTGTAATAGTATCAACAATAATTTTTAAAGTATATACACAGTTAGTGAACATACTATATATGATCCTAATTTTGAGTGCAAAACCTAAGCTAAAAAAGAACAAAAACCTCAGGAAAAATGCAAAATAAAAAACCACTAAAAGGTATTTTATGCAGTAAATGTTGCCCATAACATTTGTTTGACATAATAATGTTAATAATTTATATAATAGCAATATAATGTTCATTTTCTTAATTTATTAAAGGTAAGTTAAAAGCTTATCAATAATAATAGATTCCATTTAAGTAAGTAAACTTTAGATTATAAAAAATAGGATTTATCTTCTTTACATTTGCTTATGAATGAGAATTATTATTTATCTGAGGTGCTCAACCTTGACTACTCATCTGAATAAACAATGAAACTGAAACAAAAACAGATTCCTAATGAACAGTAAATCAGAAGCTCTTGTGGTTTAATATTATAAACGTATATTTTCAGAAAGCTTTACAAGTGATTTTTACATACAAAAATATTAAGAATTGAATAATATATTTCCTTTTCTCATGGACACAGACAATAGGGTGGTGAAGGCCTAGGGTGGAGGTGGGAGGGGGGCTAGAAGAGTCAATGGGGGAGAAGGGACATATGTAATACTTTCAACAATAAAGATTTAAATATATATATATATATATATATATATATGCACATATATATATATACACACACACACACACATTTTTTTTTTCCTTTATGAGACTCTCAAACAGAATTAAAAGTACATCAAAACTATGGCTAAATAAATTATATTTGGGTGACCACAATTAAGAGCATATTTTTTCACTTAAGAGCCCTACTTTAGAAAAATAGATGATATAATCATTCTAAACATACTGACTATATACTAAGCCTTTTGAAAGTTAAAAGTTGATGTTAAGGGGAAAAAAACAACATTCTTTTTCATATGAATTCCATAAGCATACTAATTCCACCATTACAATTATAATGCTCTGAAGAACCCAAATATCTAGATATCAAAGAAAAAGCATTTTTTAATACTGGTATTAAGATGGAAATTTGTCTGAAACACTGAAAATAGAAGCTACTCAAAGAGGTTATAGACTAGAAATAGGCAATAATAAATTTTAATTTATTTTTTAAGTAAAACATCAAACATAATGAAGGCTCACAAGATAGATGCCTCAATAATACATTTTCATTGTTTTGGCCCTCTTAGTAAAAATAAATAGAGAAATATGATTAGGTTTAAGCTCTTCATTAACCTTAAGCTCCTACTATTTGTGTACATGTCTGCATAACAAAATTATTTGAGCACTACTAAAAAAATTCATACCTATTATGCATGCAAACACCTCCAAGTGCTTGGGAATTTATTTCAAGGTAAAAGTTACCAAATCCATAACCTCTAACAAGAGGTCAGCTATTTTTGCAGTTGTTCATCAAGACTATACAGTCTTTGTTAAGCATGAACTGAACTCATACATGTTAAAACACGTTTGGGGCACATAAAATGATAAATTCATAATGAATTTAAAAATTATTACTATTTCATTCCTGTTTGAGACCTGCATTTGATTTTTTTAATATGAACTGGTTTCACATTAAAATGTCACAACCAAAATCATAATAAAAAATTATAAAGGACTTATATGTCTTTCTCCAAAAAGAAAATTATGTGTATATATAAGCAGATTCTAAACCACCACCACCCCAAAGAAGGCAAGAGAAGTTTTTCAGTCCTATAAGAAATTATGTTTTAAAAATTTTTTAACTTAAGAAACTAAAAGTTAAAATAAATCACTTGAAAAAATATGTAGTGGGTCTTTAGAAATGAAAAAGGAAACAAGATTCTAACATTTAGGATGAAGAATTAGAGTATATAATGTTATTTCACATGGTAGATAGGGTAATAGAAAATAATTTAAAAAGTACCTATGTTTTAGGGAGTTTCCAAAATTTTTTGAAGACTTCTTATTTCAGTTAAGAGTCGTTCTGTGACAAATTCACAGAAGAAACTATAAAAAATCCCCAGTCTAACCTGTACTCTAATACAATATCATAAAAATAGCAGGATATAAGAGGGGTGAAATTTCAAAATGGGAAAAGACTGGATTCTGCACCAAATACCACCCTCTCCCATAAAGCAGCACAGGGCTTTGCGAAGGTCAAGCTAAATGTACATGAAATGGGTTTGGCGCATGCTCTCTGATACCAGGCAAAGCTTAAACTGGAGTAGTGCTGGAGAGATTTACGTTTTCTCCTCACCAGAAGATGTCGAGGTCTTTGAGGTTCAAAAGCTGAGAGATGCTGCTTCGGAGATGGAGGTCCCTGTGGATGAAGAGGATAATTCGGATGTAGCTAACTGAATGGACTAATGTTCTATTTAAGTTTTAATTATTTGATGGTGGATCACAATGATTTTTTTTAAACTAAATTGTTCTTTTTGGTTTGGGTAACTTTAAAGTTTTCCCAAGTAAGCTGTTGATTGTTAGTGGACTTATTTGGGGGATTTCTACATAATGCTTGAAAAGTTCATGGAGAGAGATCTTTTAATTTAGATTTTTTAGGAAATCAAAGGAAAGTTGACAAAAGATGGGAAAAAAATAAAGGAAAAATAGCTATGTGTATACTTGACTGCTTAAATATGTACTCATTTTTATTTCAGACCTGATTAGAGTCAAAACCCCTGAATTCCATCTCCTATGTATGGTCATGTATGTACATAAAATACTCTGACCACATCCTTTTAGGACAGTAGTGTCATTCACTCTGTGGGAGATCTTCCATTCTGTGAATGACAACATTAAATTGGAAAGTTTTGTATTTGGGGAAATACTAGCAGATGCCATCTGTATGTTCTTTGAAGACTCCTCTCACTCAACTTCATGAAGATGAGTCCATCAAGTAATCTGCAAAGTGAAAGACTACACAGTCCTGCCTTTGTCTTTCTGCCAAGTTTACACTTACTTTTCTTAGTAAAATTTCTGGAAGGGGACAATTCCTAAAAGGAAACACTGTAATAACATTATAGAAACCCAGCACTCAATGAAAGGAATATTACTACTGAGCTTTGTTAGTCAATCACCTAATGGCAGTTAAAATCCTAATTTACAAGTGTTCAAATTGCAAGTGCAATATTTGAAATAAATTTTTGCATTTAAAGGTAGAGCCATATATTGCACAAAGACATAACTATACTCATTCATATTCCAAATATAAGGGTAAAGGAATACTGAGCAGAATAAACAATGATAATCAAAGAATTCAAATAGTAGCACTCACCAACACATTTTTCAGCCAATTCACCTAAAAAAGCATCTGACAATTTTGGATTCCAATCCCTGGTATGAATCTGTAATATGTGTTTTCTTGCCTACAAAGAAAAACATAGGTAAATAAAATATATCAACCCCTCAAATGCATTTGCTGGAAGAAATTTATGGGCTAACCATACCCCAGAAAAGTAAATGTTTATTTTTAAAGAATTTAAACACGTTGGCATACGCATCAACTCTGATTCCCATAATAACCCTGCAGCGTGGGCAGTGAGATCTTGTCTCTATTTCACACACTAAGACATTTAATATTCAGAGAGGTGAGGGAACGTGACTAGTGGCACATATAATTACGTGACTTAGGACTAGATTTCAAAACTAAATTTCACTTTTCTGCCACATCATTTTTATCATTTGAAAATATATGAACAAGAAACTTAATGTTATAATAATCATAACTTTTAGACAAACTTTAGATTTCATAGAACCTTTGTTTCTATCATAATTATAAAGTACTATGCCTAACAATGAGCTAAATGATAAGTAATTTAAAATTTTTTAAAAGTTTGAAGTCAGCCCTGGCTTCTCTGGCTTAATTGGTTGGAGCATCATCCCTGGGTTTGATTCCCAGTCAGGGTAAAGACCCAGGTTGCGGGTTTGAGGGCACATACAAGAATCAACCAATGAATGCATAAATAAGTGGAACAACAAACTAATGTTTCTCTCCCTTCCTCTCTCTCTAAAATAAATAAATATATAAATAATTATTAAACAGGACAGCTAATTTTCTGTCATCATCTGATTTAACATAGCAACACTGTTAAATCACACCCTCCTCATTGATGCACTTTCTTCACTTGGCTTCCAGAATCCCACTCTCCTCTTTTCCTCTGACCTTACTGACTGCTCCTTAAGACAAAGGACTTGGTGCTCTCATCTAGTCTCATAACCTTAAATATTATCTAAGGAAAAAAGGTGAACAGCCAGTCCAGGTCTTTTCCACAGACTCAAACCAGAAAAGTAGACTCAGGTTTAGGTCTCACAGCACAGTTTCCTTAAAATATAGTTTCAATTAATGTGGAAAACTATGTTCAAGATCCATGCTGTACAATACAGTAAGCCACTAGCTATATGATGCTATTTTATTTAAATTTTTTAATTAAATAAAATTTAAAATTCAGTTCCTTAGCTACACTAATGACATTTCAAATGCCCAACAGCTACATGTGCCTAGTGGCTATCATACTGGACATTGCTCAATGGACAGTGTAATTAAAGAACATTTCCATTATTGCAGATAATTGAATTGGACAATGCTGTTCTGTACCTTGTTTATTATTAAATCTCTTAATTGTGAAGACTGTGATTGGCATAGAAACTCTGAGGCCTTCATGACTAGGAAAAAATAGAAGACGATTGAGAAATCAAGGTAATGGCTTTCCTGTGCTGAAATGAATACTGGCTGTGTCTCCTAGAACTAAGCATATTTCCCATATACTGGTAAGAGCCTAAAAGATATGCTTGGACTGTTGTAAGATATACAAGATAGCTGAGGTTCCCCATGCTGAAGTAGACTGCACCCACTTCAGCTTTGTCTCCTACAACTAAGCAAACTTCTGTACACTGGCACCGTCTTGGAAGTTGCACTTGGATAATGAAAATGTTACTGTATGTGCTGTTTCCTACTCTGACAAAGTTACGTAAACCCGAGTGGGATTCTGGTACCAAATTAAAGCCTATGAATTGGGTTGTCAGTTCAAAAATGAGACAGCTTCTAGTGGCTGTGCAAATTGACGTCAAATTGAGGTATTAACTGCTCTATACAGTGGAGCCATTGCCTTAATTTCCCTGGATCAGGGGTGGGGAACGTCCAGCTCGCAGGCTGTGTAAGGCCCACAAAATCATTTGTTTGGCCCTGCCAAGGCATTAGGGGTGAGTTAATTAAGATGATAATTTTGTATGGCCTGTGAAAGATGTCACAAATATCCAAATGGCCCTTGCAGAAAAATGGTTCCCCACCCCGGCCCTATAGTCTTCTAAACTGTCCTAGCAACTAAGTCTTGCATATCTATGTATATAAGCCAAGCATTTTATATAGAATTCTGAAATCAAAGCCATATAACAATGTGTGTATCTACATATATTCATATGCAGTATCTTCTCTGCTTTCCTTAGTTTACATTTGTATGGCTATATGTTGTAAATATTTCCATTAGACTTATTTGAAATATTAAATTACATGGGAAGCATTGTCAAATATAGTATCTTCTCTTCATTCATCTCTCCCTCTCAAACTTAAGTTCCCAGTGAAGAAACAGTTGATGATTAAACTGGTCAAACCAAAACTAACAATAAAATTTTCAAGTAGAATTAGGAAAAAAGAACTTTGTATAATACATAACATTTTACATATTTAATGATTATACACTACCTTGTTTTAATTACACATTCTTTTAGAAACTACACTATAATGAATAACATATGCTGCTTTTAATTAAATATGATGGTATGGTCATTTCTATGAAAATTTGTATTTTGGGCACTTATTCATAAACCCACCAATACACTACAAATGTTATTTTTATGGGAACCAAGCTACTTTGACTAACTAGAGACATATAACCTACCATACAAGATAATTACTCCAATCTGGAGAACTAAAAGAAAAGAGTAAGCATCTACAGTAACTTAATCAAGGGTTTTCCTCTTACTTCTTAAAAAGCATAAACTTTCTAATAACTGTTAATAGAAAAGACTAAATTATTTAATAACTACAAGGTTTTTATATAGAATTAACTCTGATACCCCAGAAGCACATAATTTTAAAAATGAAAACTCATAAAATACCACTCTCAAATTGCATATATGTTGCATAATTAAATCAAAAATAAATCTTAATAGATCAAAACCAGAAACTCTTACCTTTTGATCAGGCAAGTTGAAAAGGAATTCTCTGTCAAAACGACCAGGTCTCCTGAGAGCAGGATCTATAGAATCAAGTCTATTTGTAGCACCAATAACAACAATTTCACCCCTATTGTCTAATCCATCCATAAGAGCAAGGAGGGTTGACACTATGGAGCTGTAACAAAATTTTTAGATAAAAAAATTGAAAGAAAAGTTGTAAAAATTGCTTTTTATACTAACTTGTATCAATCTTAAAATGCAAATAAAATTAAAGCATGATTATCTTAATGCAAGATCAAGTAATATACATAAATCATTTTCAAAAGTACTCAAACATTAATAGACACCAAAAACACAGCAACAAAGCCTGGCCCAAATGGCTCAGTGGTTGAGTGTCTACCTATGACCCAGGAGGTCATAGTTCAATGCCCAGTCAGGGCACATATCCAGGTTGCAGGCTCAATCCCCAGTGAGGGGCATGTAGGAGGCAGCCGATCCATGATTCTCTCTCATCACTGATGTTTCTATCTCTCTTTCCCTCTCACTTCCTCTCTGAAATCAATAAAAAATATATTTTAAAAATAACAAAACACAGCAACAACAAAAAAACATAAAAATGGCCTACATCAAAATTAAAAGTTTTTCTGCCTTTAACTATCAAGAAAGTTAAAAGGCAACCTAAAGAACAAGAGAGAAAATATTTACAAATTATATATTTAATAAGGGTTTAGGATCCAGAATACATAAAAACAATTATAACTCAACAACAAAAAAAAGGTAACCTAATTTAAAAATAGTCTAAAGATGTAAATAGACATTTCTTCACACAAAATATACAAAGGGCCCATCATTAGTCATTAGCAATATCCATATCAAAACCAAATGAGGTAGCAACCCTGGCTGGGTAGCTCAGTTGGTTAGAGCATCATCCCTATACACAATGGTTGCAGGTTTGATCCCAGTCACAGGTTTGATTCTGGTCAGGGCACATACAAGAAGCAACCAATGAATGAATAAATAAGTGAAACAACAAATCGGTGTTTCTCTCCCTCCCTTTTTCCTTCCCTCCCTGCTTCACTTGTGAAACATGCCTCTTTGGAAAATAGCCTGACAGTTCCTTCAACTATTAAACATAGAGTTACCATATGACTCAACAATGTCCACACAAAAAAATGTTCATAGTAGCTTTATTCATAACAGCCAAAAAGTCGAAGCAGCTCAACGTCCATCAGGATAAATGGACAAATAAAATGTGGCATATCCATACAACAGATTATTTGTCAATAAAAATAAATGAAGTACTGATAGATGCGACAACATGGATGAACCTTGAAAACACTGTAGCTAAATGGGAAAAAAAGCTATAAAAGTCCACATATTGTATGATTCCATTTATATGAAAAGTCTAAAATGGGCATATCTATAGCAACTCAAAGTATGTTAGTAATTGCCTAGGACTTGGTGGGGGACAAGGGGGAAGTTGGAGAGTGATGGCTAAAAGATATAAGGATTCTTTCTGGGAAGATGAAAATATTCAATAATTGGTTGTGGTAATGGTTACACAACTCTGTAAATACACTGGAAGCCACTGAATCATATAGTTTAAATGAATAGACTGTACATGTGAACATAACTGAATCATACGGTTTAAATGAGTGAACTGTATGTTTATCTCAATAAAGCTGTTTCTGAAAAAAAAAAGAATTAAGAAATATATCAGCCGAACCGGTTTGGCTCAGTGGATAGAGCGTCGGCCTGTGGACTCAAGGGTCCCAGGTTCGATTCCGGTCAAGGGCATGTACCTTGGTTGCGGGCACATCCCCAGTGGGGGGCGTGCAGGAGGCAGCTGATCGATCTCTCTCATCGATGTTTCTAACTCTCTGTCCCTCTCCCTTCTTCTCTGTGAAAAATCAATAAAATATTTTTAAAAAAAAAGAAATATATCAGTCTTTTAATAGCAATATTGGGTAGGGCTAATGTCTGCCAATTTATATTATGTTTAGAGTTCCTACAGAATTACATTTGCATTATTGTAATTTTAAACATTTTCTTTAAAATGGCTATCATTTTTACTAAGTTCAAGTCAAAATTATTTTAGATTTTTAAACTACGATTTAAACATTACTACACAGAAATGTTTCATGTCCAATTATAAGATAAACCATAGTTCTAGTAACAATGGCCTTCTTAGTGTTTTCCAACTGCTCTCACTTCTTACTGCCAACACCTGTGTGAAATAACTTTTCCAACAGGCTCAACATGTTAAAGAAATCATTCTTGCTCCTAAATAAACTGTTCCACTGTTTCCCAAATCTATAAATGAGAACAAAATGCTAGAGACCCAATATACATGAATACGGGAGATCTGTGCTTATTTTTATCTATTGAATAACTGAATCTATATGACATAAATGCCTCACTCAAGATATAAGGGGTGAGAAATAAGCATCCTTAAGTATAAGTTCATATTTAATCTCAAACTTTTCCTTAGTATATTCCAATCACTGGGAACATTTCAAATGTTTGTTAGATTTTTTTTTTTTAAGATTTTTTTATTGATTTTTAGAGAAAGAGGAGGAGAAAGGGTCAGAAAGAAACCTCGACGTGAGGGCAGTATGTCAATCAGCTGCCTCCTGCATGCCCCTTACTGGGGATCAAGCCTACAACCCAGGCATGTGCCCTGCCCAGGAATGAAGCAGCAACTTTTCCATGTACGGGATGATGCCCAACCAACTAAGCCACACTGGCCAGGTCTGTTTTTAGAATATATCAACATTTTTAAGTGTTTTGTACAAGGATTATCAGAAGACAAAGTTTTAAACATCATCAAAAACAGAATTACACCCTACCTTAAATTCTACCAAAAGTTATCTTTAGTTTAAAAATTTTAATTACTAGCTCCTGGATCAAAATTCTCTAGTAATCCCTATTATGTTTAAAATAAAGTCTAAATGACTTAAATACTATATTTGAGGTCTACTTGCCTGCACTAACCCTTTCTTCCACATTATCTTCTAAAAGCATTTGTATCATTTTTCAAATATGGACTTAAAAATCCAACTGGAATTGTTTTATAAAGTGTAAAGAAGAATCAGTTTTATTTTTTCACCAAGTAGATACCCAATTTTCCTAGCATTATTTATTGAAAATGCCATTCTTTCCCAAGAGCACTGAACTGCCTGTTTTATTATATACATACTAGGAGCCCAGCACGCAAAATCACACAGCGCTGCCCACCCTCCAGTCTCCTCGGGCTGGTCCCGCCTTCTTCCGGCGCCTCCCCACTTCTGCCTCATCTTGCTTCCGCCCCGTCATGGCGCTGAAGGAGAGCATGGAAGCCTCTGCCTGCTGCACTGTGCTCCTTCCCCTGGTAGGAGGGCAGCAGGGCGCTCTAAGTGCGAGCGGTGGGTGACAAAGGACTGGTGAGGGGGGCGCTACGGGCTCTCACCCCCACGGTCCCCCGCACGGGATGGTCCTGCCTCCTCCGGGCGCCTCCCCGCTTCCACCCTATCTCCAGAGCAATGGCCTGCAGTGCACACAGGCAGCCTCCTGCTGATAGGCGTTAATAAAGAACTAATATGCTAATGGTCTGGTCGTGACATGTTAAGGCATCCCGGCTCATTTGCTTATTACCTCTTTATATATATAGATTTAATTTAAATACATTTTTTATTGATTTTCGAGAGAGAGGGAGAAACATTGATGTGAAAAAGAAACATCAATCGGCTGCATACCCCCTATTTAGGATCAAGCCCACAACCTGGGCATGTGCCCTGAATGGGAATTGAAAGGGCAACCTTTTGGTGCACAGGACGACATTCAACCAACTCAGCCACAACTCTGCTCTTGTAGTGCAGAAGCAGCCATATATAATGGAAAAAGGAATACATACAGCTGTGTTCCAATAAAACATAACTTACAAAAACAGGCAGGAGGCTAGATTTGCCCCACAGGTCATGCGTGGTTTGCTGACCCCTGTGCTAACTGAAAAAGATCTTCCTTAAGGACACAGATGACGTTATAAGCCTCATAGCACTCATCCAAGGGCTAAGGCTAGATACTGTGTCAGTGAGTGAAAAGAATCTAACATAATCAGATTAGAAAAAATTACCTGTGAATCTGATCTTGTCTGCTAGAGCGAACTGGAGCTAATCCATCTATTTCATCAAAAAATATTATAGAAGGTCTCATCAAATATGCCTAGTATAAAAAGAAAAAAGTTATTTATTGTATTACTGTCCATTTTTTATAATTACTGTGTTTTCTTAATAGCTATTATAAGCAAATGATACAACATACATCAGGTAAGAAAGATTACATAAGTAAAAAGAAAATCTCCTTTACCCCCCTTTCCTTTTCACTTATGTAATCTCCTACTCCCAGTAGGCATCTACTGTTTTCAGTTTTATTCTTCAATATGTATTATTTATTCATATACACAACAAAAGTCTTTTTAAACATACTATTTTTGTTTTATTTCATACATTTAAGTCACTGAACGTCAGCATTTCCAAGTTAATTCTTCCCTCATCCACCAGTGTTATTTTATATTTACATATTTCAATTATTATTAAACTAGAGGCCTAGTATACGAAATTCATGCACTGGTAGGGTCCCTAGTGGCTGCTGCCGCAGGCCAAGGCCTCCCTCCCTTCCCCCGGCCCCACCCCTTGGTCAAACTCCTGGACGCACTCCCAGTAGAGGGGACAATTTGCATACTACGCTTCTATTATATAGGACTCTCTTAAAAGCACACAGGCTGCAAATGTTTGACTTCCCAATAAATACTGAGCACCATGAAGGTAAGAATTTTTCTATATTCCCCTTTCTAGATCCATTATCTAAACACAGCAGTTTTTAATACTAATGTAATATTTGAAGTGTTTTACTAATTACAAAGAACTTTGACACACAACTCAATGGGCATTCAATTAATGCTTATTGAAAGCATTGTTTTTATTTCATGTGAATTTCCTTAGACACAATGAAATATAAGTTGTATTGCCAAATATGAATGACTTCATTCACTAGCTCAAACAATCCAAAGTGAATTTACAGGAGGACTTTTTTTACAAGTATTAGAAAATAATATTTTTAAGTACTTATTATACTGTATATATATATATCCCACGTTCAAAGGCTGTTAAATCGCGTTGTTTACCCATATCTTCAGAAAAAAATCACTTCTACTGTCGTGGTAAAAAACCTGCTTCCCTATTTATAGTGGTCTGGCTCTCTAGCAACTTCAGCGTGAAATTATAGCTAATTTGCCTACAAACGTCAGGTGGTCATAATAATCTGGCCACTCAGTGTATATAAATAGTAAAGACAGCCTACACAATATTCATTCACCTTAATCTCTTATTTTTTTAAATAAATTTTATTGATTTTTAGAGAAAGAGGGAGAAAGAGAGAAACATCAATCAGTAGCCTCTCACATACACCCCAACTGGAAATCAAACCCACAACCACGGCATGTGCCCTGACCGGAATTGAACCTGCCACCCCTCAGTGAATGGGACAACACTCCAACCAACTGAACCACACTGGTCATGGCTCACCTTATTCTTTTAAAAGCATTCATTTATTACTGAATTCTTTCAGCACCACATTTACAACTGATGAAAATAAATATTATGCTGTTTTGTTTGATTTCATATTAAGCTTTTTATGTTATTTCCTAAATTAGATTACAATCTAATGATAAATATGTTATAACCAGGGTTCCCAAAAGCACCTAATGTAGTATTAGGTGCTTAGTAGCCACCTCAATAAATGTGTTGTGAGTCAACTTAAATTTGTACTGGTAAAACTGCTATTAAATACCTCTATGCCATTCAAATTCAGATTATTGGTCCTAAATTTCATATACTGATTGGAGAATACGCCTCCTCGAGAACAGTTTGTATTTACAGACTAAGTGCATTAAATATGATATTAAAGAAGATATTCTCTGATTTTATTTACCTGATCAAAAAGAAGCCTAAGTTGCCGTTCTGATTCACCCACCCACTTGCTCAAACAGTCTGCTCCTTTTCGCATAAAAAAAGCCACCTTTTTGTCTCCTTGACTGCACTCATTAGCTAGTGCTCTGGCAACCAAGGTTTTACCTGTGCCAGGAGGTCCATAAAACAAACAGCCCCTAGAGGAATAAAAATTAATAAATGTTATCACCAACACTAATAACCAATATAAAAGGATACATCTCTCATATAATTGTGTATTAATATATCATTATTAGACACGAATAAAACTTTTGTAGTACATAGACAAATGCTTCCCTTTGCTGAGTGTCCTCAAGGATGTTCTAAAACAGCCGTGGGCAAACTACGACCCGCGGGCCAGATACGGCCCGTTTGAAATGAATAAAACTAAAAAAAAAAAAGACTGTACCCTTTTATGTAATGATGTTTACTTTGAATTTATATTAGTTCACACAAACACTCCATCCATGCTTTTGTTCCGGCCCTCCGGTCCAGTTTAAGAACCCATTGTGGCCTCGAGTCAAAAAGTTTGCCCACCCCTGTTCTAAAAGCACCAAGCTTTGATAGGCCAAAAAATAAAGTTAAATCAGAACAGAGAGTAATTTGGCAAGATATATTAAAATTTTAAATGTTTTTCCCTGTGACCCACAAATTTTACATCTTAGAATATGTCATATAGAAATACTGAAAAGAATGTTATTTTTAAAAAAAATTTTTAATGTATTTTTATTTATTTCAGAAAGGAAGGCAGAGGAAGAGAGAGATAGGAACATCAATGATGAGAGAGTATCACTGATCAGATGCCTCCTGCATGCCCCCCACTGGGGATCAAGACTGCAACCCGGGCATATGCCCTGGCCTGGTCAACACTTAACCACTGAGCCACGCCGGCCAGGCTAAAAATTTTTAAATGGATGTTCAACAGAGCAGATTCTAATTGTGAAAACTAAAAAAAATTAAATGCCATTTATTAATAAGGAACAGATATGCTGTTACATCTATAAAATAAAACACTAGTATAGTATAATAATATGTACATTAGTAATATGGAAGGTGTCTAGAATATATTATAGAGTAAAAAGGTTATGTAAGAGTATTGTTGAATAATCTCATTTATATTAAAACTTTACATGTGCATAATATAGACAAAACATAAATTTAATATATGCACAGATGTATAAAAGAAATCTAAAAAATATACAAAATTGTTCACCCCTAAAGAGTAGAACTACTTTCTGCTTGTGACACTTGCTCCTTATAATTCTGTTTTGTTTCTCCCAAGGCTATACTAACAGTAATAATTATTTTTAAAATTCAATTTATATCATATAAAAAACAAATAAATTGCTATCATGATTTTTAAAAGCCAATGTAGAATTATAGGCTAACTTTTTAAATGACTCAAATAGAAGATGACTCTTTTTTCTAATTTATCTTTATTGTTAAAAGTATTACAGATGTCTCCTGAAGATGACTCTTCAATAGATTTTCTACATCCTTAAACACATGGAAAATAAATTAGAAACAAATATGAATAAAAACCTCCTACTAAATAAAAAGGAACATTTAGCAGTTTAAATCTAACAGTCTATAAATATACATCTTCAGAATATTTTATTCTGCCCAATTTCCTTTAAAACAATTTCTTAGCCTTTTTCTAATATTTAATCACCTCATGATCAACCACAATTAAAATGATCATGAAAATAAATTATCAAGCTTAACATTTCAAAAATACGCATCAAGTCAAATAAACACTTCACTGAAATTGTGCTTCCAAAGAGTAAACAACACAGAGCATCAAACTCAATGCTATTAGAAAGCCAAATCAAGGAAAATATCTGGGCAACTCACTTGTATATTAAAGACCTGATTTGTGCCTGACCCTTAAATGCTAAGGTGTAAATTTCAAGAGCATAGTACCACAGCCTTAAGAGCACTAAAAAACAAATTTTCTTTCTTAATTCTTATTGCTAGAACACATCAAATAAATACATATAAAATATTTATATTTATAATCATTTACTAATTGAAATTTGATAAATTAACAGTAATAACAATACTTACCTTGGAGGCTGAATTTTAAATTTTTCAAAAATTTCAGGATATAATAGTGGAAACACTACCATTTCCTTTAGTGCATGAATATGATGGCTCAATCCACCTATGCTATCAAACCGTACCTTGGAAAGAAGGGGGAAAGTTTAACATAAAATAACTGTTTATAGATTATTTTTAATATATAAGGTAGTTTTATGATTCAGAAATACAGGTATGAGCAGAAACTGTTGAATGTAAAGTTAAAAAAAACTTACACTTTTGAAATAAGTGTAGAAAAATAAAGTTGGCAGTAAAACTCAAGTGTACATGTCAGTCCAGCCAAATAATCTATCAGCCTTTAATCTCATAGTAACTCAGGACAAGATCAATGCCCAGTCTAACACTTTAATGGTTATCTACAAGAAATACTATGTTGTGTATGCACGCTAATAATTTAAATGCCTTTCAAAATATCATCTATCATATGCATTCTCAGCAGAGGTAACTTCACCCCCAACAGGGCAAAAATTGGTCCAGGAGTAGGGTAAAAAAATCTTTGCTATTACAATGGTTTGTGACCCACCATAGCTCAACTTTACCTGACAAAAATCTTAATCTTTAACACAAATTTACCTAGACAAAGAGAAATTTAATTTTTGTCATTAGGGGACAACAATGAAAAAAAACAACAAAACAGTTTGAGAAACACTGGTCTACTACAAGATACAAGAGATTATTCCTCCCACCCCTAACAGTTTAAATATCTAAAACAGTTTGCAAATTAAAAAATTGGATAAAAGAAAGTGCTGGAAGAAAATAGTGCCAAAACGTTAACAGTGATTGCCTTTGACCAGTAGGTTCTGGGAGATTTTTTTCCTTGACTTTTTATTCTGTTATGGTACTTCAAAATGTTCTACAATGAATATTTTATTATGATAGATAACACTTAAGTAATCTAGAAAAATAAATAGAGTCTCAATAAAAAACTCTCTAAAAGTAGCTAAATTTTCTTGCATATGATATCATACTTTAAAGAACTAAGTTAACTCTAATTAATTCACAGAGATGCCTAAAATTAACTAGATTCAAGAGAGTAAGGTACTGGTAAACCAAATAAGCAAAGATCATTAAGTAAAATCCTCTGAGAACGTGAACATGAGACTCTGAAATGCCCTTAGGTCCTCACTAATAAAATAAAGATTTTCCCCTATGACTTAAGATTGGAGGTAGCTAACATTTCCTTTTCAAATATATACACAACTCCATTTGATAACAAGTCTATCATGTGAGATCGGTTAAATTATGTTGAATAGAAAGGTTTATGGGAATAATCAAATATATTCTATAATAACCTTATTCCCAAGTATCCTCGCAGAAAAGATTCTACTAACAGTAAGCATCTACCATGTCTTCTAAGTCTTGTCTGTCTTTGTACACCATATACTTTCCTGGGGGCTTATTATCCATTTTCCATAGTGACCTCAGCTATCTTTATGTGGGTGACGCATATCTGAAGTTCTGGCCCAGATATTTCACCTTAATGCCAAAACTAAATACCCAATTTCCTACAAGTTACTTCAATTTGTGATATGTCACAGATACCTAAGCATGTCTATAACTAACTAAATTAATCTTCACACCTCAAATACATATTCCTTCTATTATGCCCCCTACCTCAGAGAATGAAGCCATGCATTTCCTCATCCAGTCTCTTAAGCCAGAAACCTGGGTAAAACATTCAACTTGCTTCTCTCCCTCATTCCCCAAAAGCAACTAATTCATCAAATTCTGTCATACCAAACTCTCTACTGAACTGTGTCAAATCCATATGCTACTTCCTTCCATCGTTACCTTACTTTCTTTCTACCGTGACCATTACTCCAGATTACTAAATTACAACTACTTCTGAACCAGTCTCCCTAATGCCAGTCTTGCTGCCCTCAAACTCATTAACTACATCATAGACAGAGTGATCTATCTAAAATGCAAATCTGATCTGGAAACCTAAGCAGCAGCTTCAACAATAACCCATTGCTTAATCATGGTTTATGGGGCTCAGCCTCATTTCCTAACCTTTTTTCACAATATGCTCTAGCAACAGTGAAATGAAAAAAAGGAGGGAAACTTAAGTAGACATCATATGTTATCAGAGTGTAGGTTCCAATATATATACATACATATATATAGTATACACACACACACACACACGCACACACACACAAATAATGTTGATATCTAGATTTTTCTGCATTTATTGTTTGTTGGTTTAGAAACAAGAAATGACACTTAAAAAAAAAAAAGGTACTTCTAGAAAAACATCTCCAAAACTTACTGATTTATCAATGTTCATTGGATCAACATCAGCCAAGCTTGCACCCACTTTGACACGTTCTCGGAGAATACCACTAGCTAAATCTTCTGTTCTTAAATTCATAGGCAAACACCTGAAATTCATAAAAATTCAAGTTTCACATTTTTAATGTCAAAATAAGTTTAAATCTGTAACACATTTTCACCTTTCTCCTTTTTATCATAAACCAGAAAATAACATCAAAAGACTCCATATTTTTAAACTACTTTCCTAAAAATTTTTCTACAAACCAAAAACAAATTTATCCCCTAGATAAAGCAAAGGTCAATAATCTATTTGTCCAAAAAGGCCAATCTATTCCAACTTAGAAAACTTAACCTGATATTCTATATTATCTATAATAATAAAAACGTAATACGCTAATTAAATGGGACAGCTGAACAACCTTCCAGACGAAGTCACAGCAACAGGGGCCGAGGCCGAGGCAGAGGCAGTTAAGGGAGACCAGGCAGGCAGGCGAGAAATTAGGAGCAATCAGGCAGGCAGGCAAGTGGTTAGGGGCGATCAGCAGGCAGGCAGGCAGAGGCAGTTAGGAGCCATCAGGCAGGCAGGCAGGCAGAGTGGTTAGAGGCAATCAGGCAGGGAGGCAGAGCGGTTAGGGGAGATCAGGCAGGCAGGCAGGCCAGCAGTTAGGAGCCAGAGGTCCCGAATTGCGAGAGAGATGTCCCCCGAAGGGTCTCGGATTGTGAGAGGGTACAGGCCGGACTAAGAAACACCCGTCCCTCCCCACCCCAGTGCAAGAATTTCATGCACCGGGCCTCTAGTCTATATATTTAAAAGGTTAAGTGACCAGTTGACCAGCTGGCCCATAGCTATGACACGCACTGACCACCAGGGGCAGACACTCAACACAAGAGCTGCCGAGTGACAGCAACTTTGCAGAGTGTCCTCTCACACTCCAGGACCCCTGAGGGAATGTCATACTGCTGGTTTCGGCCTGATCCCCACAGGCCAGGCCGAGGGACCCCACCTGCCGGAGGGACCCCGCTCACTCCACAGATGCCCTTTGAGCCCCAGCGCTGCCCCCAGTGCAGACAGCCAGAGAGGGACCACGGAAGGTTGGCTCCAGGGCGTGTCTGGCCCGTCTCGCCCAGTCCTGCCCCACTGGCCACCTTCTAATTAATTTCCTTTCAATGTGCACGAATCCATGCACCAGGCCTCTAGTATAAGTATAAAATAAAATTATAGATTGACTACATATGTACTATAATATATGGCATTAACTGAACTCAAGCTTCACTATGATATTTAAACTTATCCTCAGATATCATGTGAATATGTCTAATCAGTTAATATGACTGAAGAAATTTTTTGCCCTTTTATTCAAAGGAAACCAAGTTTAGACCACATTTTGAGAACTAAGCTTAATCTTTTGTGTAACTACCTTAAAATAAATCTTTAGCTGTCTAAAACCATACATTGTATTATTTAATTTTACTACCCTAAGAAAATATAATCTACTTTCTCTTTTAACCATGGGTAAACACCAAAAAATTACAAACACCCTCAAAAAAGTATAGCTTCTATAATGAATGTAACTGATAACATTTCTGAGTGCTACCTTCTCTCAAAAATATATTTCCAAAGCAGGTATCAAAATAGTTCAGCCGTGACTGGTTTGGCTCGGTGGATAGAGCGTCGGCCTGCGGACTGAAAGGTCCCAGGTTCGATTCCAGTCAAGGGCATGTACCTTGGTTGCGGGCACATCCCCAGTGGGAGGTGTGCAGGAGGCAGCTGATCGATGTTTCTCTCTCATCGATGTTTCTAACTCTCTATTCCTCTCCCTTCCTCTCTGTAAAAAATCAATAAAATATATATATTTTTAAAATAGTTCAGATTAAATAGGCACTAAGTTCTTTTATTTAAACTTAGATTTTTCTCTTACATTTTCTTTCCATCATCTATATAAGAAATTTTTGTCTATATACAATCTACACCACTCCAAACTAGTTTCCAACACCTGCTAAATAAAAACTTGGTATTTCTGTAACAAATACATAACAACAAATTATAGAAATGCTTTGCCAACTGTAAATTTTTTAAATATAATCTATCTTTAGTATTATAAAATAAGCTAGAATATTAACTCAAATTTTAAAGAATAAATTATAACTTGAAGCGCTAGTTATTTACTAAACAAAATACTGATTCTCTTCCCCAGTGAAAATTTTGAGGTTTCAAGAAGCCATGTAGTAATCAGTCACTTAACCCAGTTAGGCAAACACCACCAGAGGCACACGTTCAACCAAAAGTATAACAAATTTTCCAATAAAAAGCCAAGGGCTCCTGACCTAATTTTATTAGAAGCCAAGTCTTACTCTGAGTGCAATCATTATAAGCATCTAAAATCAGCCTCATTGTATGAGTTTGGGATAGAGGCGAGGAATGGAGAAAAATATTGCCGTAGAGGTTGGCCTCTTCCCCGTGGCTCTTCTTTCTTTACTTTGCACACACCATTTTACTGAACACTTATATAGCAAATAACCCAAGGTCAGATGTCTCCTCTAAGAATTATAAGTAGAAACCAATCAGCACATTAGTCTAAAATATGTGTTGAGTATAGTGTTAGCAAAATGCTAGTACAGATAAGAATCTCATTCAAAATGTAAAAACTGTTCTTCCTTTTTTCTGTCAGAGAAAACAACGGTAAAAAATTTACTAACCTGTTTCTCGCTCTTGCCATGCTCTTTGATTTCCTTCTTTCAAAACGTTCTTCATCAGAAGAAGTTGTGTCACTACTATGAATAGCATGCTTCTTTCTCCTATTTAAAGAGAGTAAAGTCCAAAAAGAAAAAATAAAGAAAAGAAAAATAAAGAGAGTAAAGTCCTTAAAATCATTACAGCAGCAAATGGCTTTTACATACATAGTGTAAGCATCACATTTACAATTAGCTTAGTAGAAAATACACACTTCATCCATTCACTCAGAAATAGTTATCCAGCTCTTGCACTCATGCAGTATATATCTAATGAGGTATAAACATAGTAACTGCCACAGAGAAAGAGAAAAAACAGAGAAGGAGAATAGGGAGCCCACAACTTTTTAAATACGGTAGTTCAGAAAGGCACATGTAAACATATAAAATGACAATTATGCAAGCATATTCATTACATCATATTTTACAATAGTAAAAGAGTGAAAACAACCTGACTCTCAATAAAGGACTAGTGTTAAAATTACACTATATCTACAAACATAATACTATGCAACTATAACATAAATGTGAAATTTCACAATACTGAAAAGACAGTTAAAATAAATTAAGTGAAAAAACAAGATGCAGGATAATGTACACCGTACATTTTATGTAAAAAGAAGGGGTAACAATTGATATGTGTATTTGCATATACAGTAGGTCCTTGGGTTACATGGGAGACCCGTTCCTACAACGTAACGCAATTTTCGCCATAAGTCGAAATCCACCTACATAAGCACCTACATCACTCACATGGAGCACATACACAGCAGTAATGAAGTGAAACAGTAAAAAAAATTTAAAAGAAAAATAACAATTCCTGACCTTTACTTGGGGTAAATAAATAATAAAAAACATTAGGCACATATGTACATACGTTGAAATGACGGAACTTTTTTTTTATAAATAATTATAAAGGCAGTGTTTATTAAAATACATTTCATTTTCAAAATATAATCAAATCTACAGACATTGTTTATTTTGTCAACGCCTGTTTTCAAACTGTCCACTCTGGTCCAGGCACTGCTGATAACACAAAGCAATGGAATTGCAAACATCCAGAAACATTTCATTTGGTATTGGAGTGCATTCTTGTTCAATGGCTACTCTCAATTCAGTGACAGTTGCTCATTTTATAGAATAGACTGTATCTTTTAAGTATCCCCATTTTAAAAAGTCTAGAGGTGTGAGGTCTGGTGAATGAGGAGGGTATTCTACGAAATCCCTTCATCCAATCCACCTGTTTGGCAAGATCTCATCAAGGTAGGATCTTAAATCACAATGGTAGTGTGGGAGAGCCCCGTCTTGCTGAAAATAAAACTACTCATCTTCAAAGACCTCTCTAATGCTTAGCATGACAGACTGTCAAAGCAAGTTCAAGTCTGCTTATACATTTTTTGGGACACCCTGTACATACATATATATGAATCTACTAGAGGGCCAGTGCACGAAATTTGTGCACCAGTAGGGTTGCTAGCGGCTGCCAGCTGCCAGCCTGGTACTCCCTCCCTTCCCCCAGTTGCCTGCCACTGCAGCCAGTGGGGGCCTCCCTCCCTTTCCCTGGTCACCCCCTTCCCCACCCCCACCCCCTGGTTGAACTCCCGGAAGAACTCCAGCTGAGGTGACAATTTGCATACTACCCTTTTATTATATAGGATTCTCGAAGGATATACAAACTTTAACAGTGTTACTATGAAAAAAAATGAGAGACAACTAAGCTAGAAAAGAAGCTTTTTGTGTTCATTTCTAAAAATATTTTTGAACCATGGAGAATACATTACCATTTCAGGAAACATAATTAGACAAGATAAAGTTTCAAAAACAAAAAATCTCTTGTACCTACATGTAAAAGGGGGAAAGGAAAAAAAAGGAGCAAAAACTAATTGAATCAATGATGCTTCGAATAAAAGCAATGTATGTCACTTAGATTCAACTCTACTAAGAGACCAGAGAGCTATGTAGCTTTAGAAAATGTAATTGTTAAACTTAACTATTCCAGACAAACTGAATCAGGAAGATAAGTCACATGTAGGATAATAACTATTAGTCAGAAAATAAAAGAAAGAAATGTGTTATTTACATATGGCCAACAGACATATGAAAAAATGCTCAACATCCCCACTCATCAGAAAAATGCAAATTAAAACGACAATGAAATATCACTTTATACCTGTCAAATGGATATTATCAATAAATCAGCACACAAGTGTTGTCGAGGGTGTGGAGAAAGGAAACCCTTGTGTACTGTTGGTGGGAATGCAAATTGGTGCAGCACTATAGATAACTGTATGGGAGTTCCTTAAAAATTTAAAATGAAACTGACTTATGACCCAGCAATTCCATGTCTGGGTATATATCTTAAGAAACCCAAGACACTAATTCAAAAAGATATATGCCCCCCTGTATTCACTGCAATGTTATTTACAATAGCTGAGACATGGAAGCAACCCAAGTGCCGATAGACAACTGTATAAAAAAACATGTGTACAGTGGAATATTACTCAGCCATAAAAAAGAATGAAATCTGACTATTGGCAACAACATGGTTGGACCTCAGAAAGTATTATGCTAAGTCAAATAAGTCAGACTAAGAAAGATAAACATCATATGATTTCACTTATATGAGGAATTTTTTTAAAATAATCCTTTCTATTCTCTTGTTTTGTTTTTTGTTGTTTTGTTTTTAAATATATTTTTATTGATTTCAGAGAGGAAGGAAGAGGGAGAAAGAGATAGAAACATCCATGATGAGAGAGAATCATGGATCGGCTACCTCCTCCAAGTCCCCCACTGGGGATCGAGCCCACAACCTGAGCATGTGCCCTTGACCGGAATCGAACCTGGGACCTTTCAGTTTGCAGGCAGACGCTCTATCCACTGAGCAAACGCTCTATCCACCAATCTGAACCAGCTAGGGCTATATGTGGAATTGAAAAAACAAAATAAACAACAAAACAGAAACAGACGTATAGATGTAGAGAACAAACTAATGGTTGCCAGAAGAGAAGGGAGTTGGGGAACTAAATGAAAGGTGAAAGGATTAAGCCCAGCCAGCGTGGCTCAGTGGTTGAATGCTGACCTGTGAATCAGGAGATCACAGTTCAATTCACAGTTAGGGCACATGCCTGGGTTGCGGGCTTGATCCCCAGTGGCGGGCGTGCAGGAGGCAGCCAATCAATGATTCTCTCTCATCATTGATGTTTCTCTCCCTCCCTCTCCCTTACTCTCTGAAATCAATTTTAAAAAATTAAAAATTAAAAAAAAAAAGGTGAAGAGACTAAAAAATACAAATTGGCCCTAGCCAGCACTGCTCAACTGTTAGAGCACTGGAGGGTCATGAGTTCGATTCCCTGTCACAGGCACATACCTGCGTTGTAGGTTCAACCCCAACCCTAGTTGGGGCACATGTAGGAGGCAACCAATTGATGTTTCTCTCTCTATCCTCTTTCCTCCTTCCCTTCCACTCTTTTTAAAATCAATGGGGAAAAATGTCCTCAGATAAGGACTAAAAAAAAGAAGTATAAATTGGTAGTTATAAAATAGTCATAGGGATGTTAAGTACAGCATTGGGAATATAGTCAATAATCTACATATATAAAGGCTAAGCGACAGGCCAGTAGGTATGACGCACACTGACCACCAGGGGGCAGACGCTCAACAAGGAGCTGCCGAACTGCGGTGACTTGTCAGTGGCGGTTCTCAGGTGACCCACCCGGGAACCAGAGAGGAGGAAGCCCAATTCCTCGCAGGGCCGCGTGATTCCTCCACCTGCGACTGTGGGTTATGTTGTTGCTGGGGCACTATCAGCCCCGAATCTGGTTTACTGCACACTTGCATTTGCGTTCCACACCTTGTACAACAGCAACTTTGCAGAGTGCCCTCTCGCACTCCGGGACCCCTCAGGGGATGTCAGAGAGCCAGTTTTGGCCCGATCCCCGCAGGCCAGGCCGAGGGGCTCCACTTGCCAGAGGGACCCTGTTCACTCCATAGATGCCCTTCGAGCCACCACTGCCCTACAAGCCGCCACCGCCCCAGGTGTGGCTGGCTGGAGAGGGGTCGTGGGAGGTTGGCTCCAGGGTGTGTCCAGCCTGTCTTACCCAGTCACACCCCGCTGGCCACCTTCTAATTAATTTCCTTTCAATGTGCATGAATCCGTGCACCGGGCCACTAGTATTGTAATAACTACATATGATGCCAAATGGGTACCTGAGTTATCGGGACAGGGGAAGGGGCTCACTTAAAATTTATGTAACTGTCTAACCACTATGCTGTACACCTAAAACTAATATAAAATATATCAAATATCAACTATAATAGAGAAATAAAATGGAAAAAGAAAGAAAAATACTATTTAGTCCCTCAATAGAATTATCATTTACACTATCAATACCTATACTGTAATTATAAGCTATTACATTATGTATGATTTAAAGGACATATATAAATGACAGATGTAAATATTTCTTCCTTTCAAAAACCAACAGAACATACCTGATATGGCTTCTTCTTGCTGGAGATCTGTGAATATCAAACAGCGTGTTTTCCCTCTTTTTTTGATGAGCTGGTACTTTAAAAAAAAAAAACAGGATAACATAGAAATAACTAATAATAAAAATCATAAGTTGATATATTAAAGGAGTAAAAAAAAACTTGTATTAAATTGATAAATTGGAGTTCTTAAAAATTACAAAATTCTGCTCTTTGAAAGACACGATGAAGAAAATAAAAAATAAAAAAAACAAGTTGTAGACTGAGAAAATATGTACAAATCACATATCTGATAAAGGACTGATATCCAGAACACATGAGGAACTCTCAAAACTTAATAAGAAAATAAACAACTCAACTGAAAAATGCATTAGATTTGAACAGACACTTCACCAGAGATAACATTGGCAAATCATCACATAAAAAGATACTCAACATCATTGGTCATTAGGGAAATATAAATTAGAACTACAATAAATGCATATTAGAGTTAATTTTAAAAATGACTAAACCAAGT
This sequence comes from Myotis yumanensis, assembly GCF_028538775.1. Classification (NCBI taxonomy): domain Eukaryota; kingdom Metazoa; phylum Chordata; class Mammalia; order Chiroptera; family Vespertilionidae; genus Myotis; species Myotis yumanensis. Next base: position 9,661,716 of record NW_027223762.1, read on the forward strand.
GTTGGCAAAAATATGGACCAACTAGAATTCTCATATACTCTCTGAGTAAGAGGTAAGTGATGCAATCACTTTGGAAAACAGTGGGCAATTTCTTGGAAAATTAAATATAAGAAAAATTAAAGCATTTGTTTAAACAATGATTTGCACATGAATGTTCATAACAACTTCATTTATAATAGTCAACACTAGAATGTCAACAATCCCAATGTCCATAAAACAAATGAACAGATAAATAAAAGTGTGATATATTCATTCAATGGAATGCTACTCAGCAATAAAAAGCACACTACTGTTATGTTCAACAACGTGGATGAGTCTTAAAATAATTATGCTGAATGAAAGAAGACAAAAAAAAACATACGTACTATGTTCTGTATATAATAAAATATAAACTAATCTATAGTGAAAGAAAGCAGATCAGATCAGTGGCTGCCTGAGGATTGGAAGCAGGGAGGCACAAGGAGGTTAGGAGTAGATTATAAACACGCAGGATGAAATTTTGGGAGTCAAAAAACATATTCATTGTCTTAACTGTGATAGCTTTATAAATATGTGTAATGGCAATGGACTGTAATTCAGTTATACCTCAATAAGTTGTTTTTTTTTAATCTAGACAAATGGCTCACAGTCTTTTTTCTGTCCCAACACACCTCTCCCATTATTAACAGGACTATCTGTGACAGTGACTCTTAAGTGTGATAGATAAGAAGCCTCATACTTGGGCAAGCTTCTAATAAGATAACTCTAATAGACCCCTTTCAGAGAATCAATCATTGTTTTAGAAAATAAAGGTTTTGAGTAAAAAGATCTAGGTTCTTCCTTGAAAGCATTATGCTAAGTGAAAGAAGTTAAATACAAAAGGTCACATACAGGCAAATCTATAGAGACAGAAAGTACATTGGTAGTTGCCAAGGGCTGGGTGTGGGGAGAGGGGGAGGGTGTGGAAGTAACAAAATGTTCTGGAATTAGATAATGGTGATGACTGGGGAGAGGGGAGTGTGAAGTAATAAAATGTTCTAAAATTATATAGGGTTGATGACTGCACACTCTAGTGAATATATGAAAAACCAATGAAGTGTACATATTAAAAGCCAGCAAAAATGGTGAATTTCATGATATGTGAATTATATCTCAATTTTTAAAACTTCAAAGGGAATCAATAGTGGCGGAATTTCCCAAGAGCTGGAAAAAGTCAATAAAATAGTATCTATAGAATTTATTACATGTCCATTAGATTTAAACATTTTTCTTTTCAAAAAAATAATAAAAACCAAACCCCTATGTTACTGGCGAAGCTGCAGCCATGCACCACTTTTGTAACTAAGTTATTCAACTACTGGGAACATAGAGATACTTGCCCTAAAGAACTGCTGTAATTGAAAGTGCTCAATAAACTATAAAGTATCACAAAAACAAAGCAGTATTTATTATTAAGTTTAAGGTTCTTTAAATAAAATGTACCTGCTCTATGTAATTCTATATTGCAACTACATACTTAAATTTTCTTTCCATTGTATTATAAACAGAAGCACATATAGGAAAAGATATATGGAACCTACAAGAGTTTTCATTCTTTTAAATTCAGCAACACTAATTTTTTAAAGAGATGAAACAGAATAAGCTACCAACTACAAAAACAAAGAAGTTATTTAGTGTCTCCTACCTATTGGAGGTGCTTGATATCGATCCACTGTTTTTCTTTGTCTCAAATTATATGGTCTATCATTTTCTTCTCCTTCTGCCTCTTCAACTTCTATATCTCCATCCTCCTCTTGAGATTCTAGTTTCCCACACACAAAAGAAAAAAAAACAGTTTTAATCCACAGGATTGGTGCACTCTAGAACTGAATATTTCTATTTTATTTTTTAATTATTATTTTTTAATATATTTTTGTTGATTTTTAGAGAGAGGGAGGAAGAGGAAGAGAAAAAGAAACATCGGTGTGAGAGAGAAATATTGATTGGCTGCCTCTTGCACACACCCCAATTGGGGAGCAAGCCTGAAACCTGGGCATGTGCTCTGACCGGGAATCGAGCCGATAAGCCAGTGACGTTCAAACAACTGAGCCACACCAGCTAGGGGTTACATTTTTTTAAAATATATTTTTATTAATTTCAGAGAGGAAAGGAGAGGGAGAGAGAGATAGAAACATCAAAGATTAGAGAGAATCATGGATCAGCTGCCTCCTGCACACCCCACACTGGGGGATCGAGCCTGCAACCAGACATGCGCCCTGACCCAGAATCGAACCGTGACCTCCTCGTTCATAGGTCAATGCTCAACCACTGAGCCACACCGGCCTGGCAGGGGCTACATTTTATCTTTTACTCTGTAAAGGTGTATCAATTAAAAGTATCAATTCTGTATCATATAGCATAAATCAGTATAATTAAAAATCAACCTAGCCCTAGCAGGTTTGGCTCAGTGGATAGAACAACAACCTGCAGACCAAAGGTTCAATTCCAGTCGAGGGCACATACCTCAGTTGCAGACTCCTCCCCAGCCGGACCCTGGTCAGGGCTCATGCAGGAGGCAACCAATCAATGTGTTTCTCTCACATCGATGTTTCTCTCTGTTTTTCCTTCTCTCTTCCACTCTCCCTAAAAATTAATGGAAGAATATCCTCGGGTGAGGATTAACGACAACAAAAAAAATCAACCTAGATAGATGTAAAATGCCTTTCCTACAAATAAATAATCAATATAGTTATGTGCTAAATAAATCAATATGATCATATTTGATCTCTTGATTTGCTCATGATTCAGCATTTTACTACAGCAAACTTCATTCAGTGTCCAATTAACCTCTGGATAGGTTAGTATTCAAATACCACTTGGTAGTTCAACAAATATGTTTACAAGATAATTACTAATGTTACAGCAAAAGCAATTTTTGTTGGCAGTATAATAGTTTGGTAGGCCTGTTGACAACAGGTAAGCATGGATTAATTATATTTGGTAAGAAAATGCAGGTAGGAATTGGGAGGAAGCATGAAACAGGCTTCCAGGGTATTGATAATACTATAGGTTATTTCTTGATATTAGTGATTGTTTTATGATAATTCACCTAGCTATAAATGTAAGAAACTAAATTATAATATACATAAATACAAAAAGGTTTTTTTTTTTTTACAGTGGCTTAAAAAACTGTTTGGCTATAGATATAATGTGACATCTATTTACAGTTTAAAATAAAAATCTAATGAAAATTTATAGGCTTATGGTCCTTAAGTACAATATACTTTAGGATTAAGTTTTTAACCACAACTGTCAATACAATGCAATCATATAAAGGCACAGGAAAATTTAATTGCCAGTGATGCTGAGTGAAATAGGAGACTAAAAATTCAAAGGACTTTACAGTTTACTCGTAACATCTGAAAGCTTATTCTAAGTTTTTAAATTTTTTATTATTAGGGTGTAGAGAAAATCAGCAAATAAAATATTACTTATCTAAATAATACTATTAATTATTTATGCCCAATTATGTTTCCTAAATCTTCAAAAATGCTTTTTTTGAAAAAATGCCTGCACAATAATACTATTTACTATGGGAGGAAATGCTGTATGTGTCCAATCTACTTTGGAAACTCCACAAAGACGTTCAGTTAATAAAAAGGCAAAAATCCTATCTAATAAAAGAGTAATATGCAAATTAACCATCACTCCGTCGCAAAGATGGCGGCACCCAGTCCCTTCAGCCCCACGAGAGTCCCCCAGTCCTGGGGGGATGGCCACTGAGAGTGGGCAGCGTGAGAGGTTTGGTGGAATGCTTGATTTGTCGCTGCGGCAACGAGGCAAGCATTCCGCCCTGGCCTTGGAGGGCCTCTGGGCAGCAGGCGTGGAGCGGCCAGGCCCCGCAGAGAGCAGAGAACCACAGGGAGTGGGCCTAAGCCAATGGTCAGCAAACTGCGGCTCACGAGCCACATGCGGCTCTTTGGCCCCTTGAGTGTGGCTCTTCCACAAAATACCGACTTCTGCACATGGGCCACGAAGTTTCAATTGCACTGTACATGCGCGCCCACACATGGTATTTTGTGGAAGAGCCACACTCAAGGGGCCAAAGAGCCGCATGTGGCTCGTGAGCCGCAGTTTGCTGACCACTGGCCTCAGCCATCAGGGCTCCCAGATTGGAGAGGGCTCCCCTGAGGGCTCCAAGATTGGAAAAGGTGCAGGTCAGGCTGAGGGCCCCCCCCACCCCGTGCACCAATTTCGTGCACTGGGCCTCTAGTCATATTATAAATCTGTGTCACCTATACTGATTTTCTCCAAAGGAAGCAATATAGAGGTGCTAGCTGTAACAATATTTGTTCAATAAAGTACCTTCATTAGAAATATCAGTTCTTCATAACTTGCTACAAATATATTAATTACAGAGTAAGAGCAATAAACCTGTTCTTCTCTAAGCTATACGAACAGTGAGAACAAGTGAAATTGCCTAGTAAAATACAAGTACCCTGCATTTACAATACACCAAATCATCTGAGAATCCATTTCAATAAAGAAGATTAACTCCTACAGAATTAATTCCTCTAGATGTACCGGTCATTAATTTATAATCATTGGGGCAAATGTATTATCATCATGTTCGAGCTCCAGCCCTACAAATTTGGGGTTCTTCAGTTCAGAACCTAGACATGCCTCAGAAAAGAACAGTAGTATACTAGTATATTCCTCAGTCCATAACTAAATTTGGGACCTAAATACAGTAATCAGAGATTTAGAGACTATGGACAGAAGGTGATTCTGGATAGAGGCTTCTGATTGGAAGGTACCTAAATACAAAAGAGGCCTGACCTAACAAGCAAATCAGCTCATGGCAAATGCCAAATTAGGACATTAAGGACTATCAATAGCAACTAATAAGATACATTACAACAATGTAGAGGGTACATTAAAGGCACTTTTCCAATGCAGAAAATAAAAACTCGGAATGCCAGTGGAATAAAAATTATTTTAAATTATACAAAATATAGACCTCTACAGCCAAAAATCACCTACTTGGCAATATTACACATATGTTACTTGTATATATTTTTCTTTTCTTCCACCTAAACTTTCTAGTATTTATTTCATAAAGTGTTTTACAAACCTTCTTCTTCACCTTCAGTAGAGACTTCATGATGATTTTGTATCCCATAACTATTTCTTCTCAGTGACTTTCTTCGCCTTTTCACTCTTGAATACATATCCATGTTTTCCTTTTAAAGAAAGAAATCTGTCAAATATTAACATGGAATTTATTCCTGGTAATAAATAGTATAACCCAATGGGATATGCATACTCCATAAAATTTACTGAGCGCCTATTTACAAGGCACAGATTCATGAAAACGGAGCTCCCTGAAATATAAGGGACAAGAGAATAAACAAACAAAGCTTATAAAATATTTGAAAATTGTAAACTATAATGCCATGGAATACTGTCTCCTGCAAGCAAATTACACACTAGTAGGATGAAATAAATCACAGGTAACTATGAAAGAAAGTAAACAAAGTTAAACGCCATAAAGAAAGGTACAAAGTAGAATTCAAAGAGACAACGTCTTCTTGATAAGGGCAGGGAAGCGAGGCAACATTTGAAATGATCCTTGAAACAAGGAAGGATTACATCAGTCCCTAACCGGAAGTATTAAGAGAAGTAAAAGATAGATGAACAAGAATGATTTGTTTGTATTTGGGCAATAGTGTTGAGAAGATAAAAGTTGAAAACAGATTATGAAAGCCAAAATATTTTTAATTAATTCAGTACACAATAAAAAACCATTAAAGGTTCACATCAGAAAAGTTTCAAAATCAGAACTGTATTTTCAGATGACTATTCTGGAAAAAGTAGAGAGAGGATTTTTAGGGGAATTGTGGCAAGTAGGGAATGGGATAAAAGAAGCAAGAAAGCAAAAAAGTCCCAAGGTAAAAATGAAGAAGGAACAATTCTATTAATCCAAGAAAGTCCAAATGCTGTTCACTCTTCCTTTTTATTCCTTAGTAGAAATTAAAAATTGCAAAGGTTGTTAAAGTAAGTATACTCACAAATTCTGTATCTGTCCACATTCGAAGTCGTTCCACTTCTCCTGATCGACGATTCCGTCTAATGTTAATGTTGTCCATTTCTTGCAGTACAGCTTCGGCAGTACTATAATCACATAATAAAACTAGGGTTTAGACAATTATGGAACCATACACTGCGTCATCCACATAAAAGAGATCTTCACCAAAGCATAACTAAATCATCTCTGATATGTAACTGTATATAACATCCCTCTTTGAATTGGGGTCCATCAGAACCAAAAGACCTTCTACCTTAATATATTTATTTAAGTAAAACTTACAAAATAGAAGACTTTTGCTTATAAGGCTCCAAAATACTCAAATTCACAATGCCACTAAAAAAATTGACTACCAGATCCAAGGCACTGAAAAAAGTAACTAATTTAATATTTTTATTTGAAGATGATGTTATGATTTATACAGAATAGAATTTGTAAAAAGTTTAAAGTCAATAAGGTAACAGAACAGGTCTTTTTATAAATTAGAGAATACTGACATCCACAAAATACATGCTGACATTAGAACATTTCACCTTTCAAACACTATGTTTCCAGACACTGGTCTAAGTATCTAACAAAGGTACATCTGAAACTAATACAAATAATATTGAATGTAAACTGTAATAGAAAAATAGAAAAAATAATAGAAAAAAGTAAAAATAATAATAACTAATACTCAAATTTGACATTACAACTACAGAATATAATTTGCTCTCCTATCAAATAGGGATTATACTGACCTCCCTTCTCCAGGTAATTGCAAGAATTAAGTATGATAATCTATTACCTGAGAAGAATAACGTTTCATTGGATGTCGATGCTGAGCAATCAGCTAGGCTGGCTCACTAGCTACATCCCACATACCCAGTCTCAAAAGTATCTTCAATTCAAAATCTTAACTAAGCAAAATTATATATTAATAATGGAACTTAATGTTGTTTGAAAATTGTCAAAGATACAAATGTTAAATGAGAAAATATTAAATGACTATAGTAAAGACAGAATAAAATTACTTTTATAGTATCTCACTATGCACAAGAGCTTAATTAACAATGAGAAAATTTTTAACTATTACATAAATTGTATTAAATCTAGTAAACTGACTAGAAACTGACAATCACTGCTAACCACTGTTAATTCAAATTGTTATAAAATAACTGTATTTATTACTAAGTCAGTGCCTAAGTTGTTTTTAAAAGCATAACTGTCTTAAAAATCAAATAATTAGCCCAGCCAGTGTGGCTCAGTGGTTGAGTGTCGACCTATGAACCAGGAGGTCACAAGTTCAATTCCCAGTCAGGGTATATGCCCAGATTACGGGCTCCATCCCCAGTGGGAGGCATGCAGGAGGCAGCCGATTGATTGATGATTCTCATCACTGATGTTTCTATCTCTCTCTCCCTCTCCCTTTCTCTCTGAAATCAATTTTTAAAATTATTTTTTAAAATCAAATAATTAAATGAAACTGCTTACTACATAAGCATTCATACCTATTTACTAGTTGATCAAATAACAAACTCTGGTTCACGCTTTCAAATCTGTTTTTCCTGGAACGACAACTTTTTCTGACTTCCATGTCACCATTCATACAAGAAAGGTCTCCATCTCCCTTCTTTTCCCCTCGAAGGGGATGGCTTCGAAGGGCTACAAAAAGAGAGATAATTCCCATTTCAAAGTACAGAGTATAAAAAGAGAGAAAAAAAATCAAAACATTACTTTTAAAAGACAATAAAAGATATTGGCTTTAATATCCAATAATCTAACATTTCTATAAATATTTACAATCTGTCTTAATAATTTAAATTATTTCCCTTGTATGGATTTTTCAACACTTAACAATTACATATGTATTTACTGTGACTGAAATCCAGTCATTTGCTGAGCATACTAGTAAATCACTCTGTTTACCCACATTAAATGCTTTAATTCTAACAACATTAAAAGAATTTCAATACTAACCAGTTTCATAATAGAATACTCACATAGACTACTATGTCCGTTTGGTAATGTAGCACCAGGCTGAGAAGTTAACCTAAAACACAATTATATTTAATATGCAAACATATCAATATTCACTTAAAGGAGCAAGAAATGCAATACTGGTGGAATCATTTTAATCTTTGAAATGTCAGTAATATAGTATTACTTTATTTAAGAGTAAAGACTTTTTTTTACTCTAACATTGATAATATACCAATTAATAAAATATACTGAGTCATTTCATTACTTCAAGAACAGCTTTAATAATAGAACTTATTGTCTCTTTAACTCTGTAAATTAAATCCAAATAAAAGGCTTAAGCCTAACATATGCCATAAATTAACTGAGGCCATTAGTAGCAAGTGTCAGACATTTACTATTGATTTGGTTGACAAAATAAAACTGAAACAATAACAAATTTATTCAAACAGTAATTTGTAAGAAAAAAGTACTGAACACCAATACCATATAATAATTTATTCAAATATTTTATTACACATTATAAACTGAAAATAAAAACTCAACTACTTTCTCAAAACAGTCATTGTATAATTCTCTCTCTTGGGTGGAGGAAGAAAAATGTTAGATACTTACATGGTCATCAAAACATAAAAACTTAAGAAAACAGTTACCATACACCTAACTATAATTAGAAAGCTCAAAAACTAAATTGTTACAAAATAAAAGAGCTGTCAGTATAAAGTTATTGAAGTATTTTTTTTAAATCCAACAATAATCATTTTCAAAGAAAAAAACAATGGGAGGACATTTAGAAAATAGTTAATATTTTTAACTATCTTCTACTATTTACGTGGTTTGCACAATTTTTTAACTAAAATATTCTGTTTTTAGTTACTCCATAGCTCTTTGTGTTAAATCATAAATGTTAAGTGTTATAATTGTTAATTGTAAATATCCCTGCCTAATAAAGGTCACAGCTAGGATGATTAAAATATATGAACAAAAACTCAAACTACTATCTGTCTTCAGACTGTCGAGAAAACAAAAACAAAAACTCCTGCCCTCCTTTCCCCCAGAAAACAACAAAACTATCTTTTTCTAATATACTATCTCTTGGAAAGTATTTCATTTTTAGCACCTTTGTATACCAAGTACACAATTCTCCTGGCATATGAATTTGAGTATAAAGTAATGAAACTGATGTATTAACAGGACATTCTTTAGATTACACATGTGGAATTCTCTACAATCAATCTCAAAATCCACTTAAAACCAAATTAAAAAATCTATTTTATTCATAAATATACTTTGGCTTTGAACCCAACATAACATTACCTCAGTCTGATCAATTTATTCACAAGTCTTGGCTCCAAATGAATTTTAGTTGCATGCAAAACTAAATGGCTATCCCTAGCTGGTTTGGCTCAGTGGATAGAGCGTGGGCCTGCAGAATTAAGGGCCCTGGGTTCAATTCCCAGTCAAGGGCATGTGCCTTGGTTGCAGGCTGGAACCCCAGTTGGGGGTGTGCAGGAGGCAGCCGATCAATGATTCTCTCTCATCGTTGATGTTTCTATCTCTCTCTCCATCTTCCTTCCTGTCTGAAATCAATAAAAATATATTTTAAAAAACTAAATGGTTAAAATTATACACACTTGAATTAAAAGAATAAGATGTTAACCCTAAAATATATTTCTATAAAAGAAATCTAAAACTTTTCTGAACAATAACAACGTCACTTGGGGGTAAAAGCACAATAAGTTTTTTGTCCCTCTGAAGAAAACAATGCTTAGTTGGCTTTCACTTCTTTGCTAATTAATGAGAGATGTTTTATGGGAGGAAGGGAACACATGTTCTTCAATCTAATTATCTTACAATTACATATTAATGTCATCATTTTACCATTATCATTTCTCTTATAAAAGAGAGAAATTTATTTTTTTTTAAAAGGAGATAAAATTAAATACCCTGTCTATAAAGAAAGAATACTGAGATTTTAAGGGTTGGCCTGACTATACAATATTATATGCCTAAAAAGTCTCTTGAATCAATGTTCCCAAAAGTTAATTACTTAAGCCCTGGCCAGAGTGTGGCTCAGTTGATTGAGCGTCGTTTCATTCACCAAAAGGTTCGATTCAAGATCAGGGCACATACCCAGGTTGCAGATTTGATCCCCTGTCAGGATACATAGGGGAAACAACTGGTTGATGTTTCTCTCTCACATCAATGTTTCTCTCTCTCTGTGCCTCCCTCCCTCTCCTTTTCTTTCTCTCTCTCAAATCAATAAAAACATATTTTGGAGGAAAAAATTTAATTACTTAAAATGTAACCAGGTTCACTACTTAAATGAATCCTCCAAGAAACCCTTTATAATTATAAAGTCTCCTTTGTTTGTTTTTAAAAAGGAGAATTTGATGGGGAATATTTCCCTATATCTCTGTTTCCTAAATTTTTTAAATGGAGACAGTATCACTTTATATTAGATGATCATTTATATTAGAGTTTTTTTGTTGTTGTGTTTTTTTTATATTGGACTTTTTTAAACTTTTAATTATCTGTAGCAACTACCAGATTTAAAAAGCATTTCTTATTCTCCCTTTCCCATATAAACCCAAGGCATTTAATGATTTAGAGGGTTTTAAACCTCAATTCAGTAAATGCCTCATTTTGGAAAACCTTAAGCACTATCACCCTTCAATTCCAATTTGCCTCAGCAGTCTAACATAGCCAGTTATACTTCACTTAATCTCACTATTCTCTCATCATCTGATGACAAAACAAGTTTTTCATGCATAATGCATTTAAGTTTACAGTTTGTCTTATCAAAGATTTAATTTTGTATCTTAGAGTATGCCCTTTTATTATTCCAGAGACATCAAATGCATGCCACTTTCCCCAAGCTGCCTACAACACACCAGGCCTCCAAGTTAAATAAATGTCTACTGGCTAAATGTCAGCTGACAAGAGTCAGTAAAATGGTACTCTACTCAAAATATTTGAAAAAAATAAAAATAAAAAATATTTGTAAGTGCCAACATCTATCTAGGTTAGCATGTATATGTGTGAGTTTCTACGTATAAGATAAAGAACATATGCTAAATATTTTTTGATCAAACAAAACCCTCAATTTACAAAAAATGATCCATCATTATAATTACATTGATGAACTTGGATCTCCAAATATATATGCCCAGATTTCTCCCCAGAAGAAAACTCAATCAATTTCAAATATTTTATGACGACTTTGAAATTCTAGTTTCACTTTTACCTCTCTCTTCATCAATTACTAGTCTCTAAAAAGAAATCATTTTGCCAATCAACAGTAATTTCTTTAAAGAATTTTGGTCTTTAGAAAGTCCAAAGGACTCATTATTTTTCACCCTAGCTAGTTTGGCTCAGTGGATAGAGCAGAGTGACCTGAGGATTGAAGGGTCCCGGGTTTGATTCCAGTCAAGGGCACATGCCCGGGTTGCAGGCTCAATCCCCAGTGTGGGGCATGCAAGAGGCAGCTGATCAATGATTCTTTCTCATCATTGATGTTTCTATCTCTCTCTACCTCTCCCTTCCTCTCTGAAATCAATAAAAGAATATTTTTTTAAAAGATTCATTATTTTTCATAGCTAATACTAAGTTTTATCTATATTCAATTTTTCTCAAAATGAAATGTATTTCTAAGGAATTATTTTTATGAAAGAAATTCAATAATTTACCCTTAATGTTCATAAGAACTTAGATTACAAAATAAAGAATCAGGATTCTTAGGTTCATGACATAAAAACAACGAGAAGCCTTCAAATAAATCCTGATATTTGTATTTATGCTATCTCAAAATATAAAATACTAGAGGCCTGTTGCATGAAAAGATTCGTACAATAGGCCTTCCCTTCCCCTGGCTGCCGCACCAGTTTTCCTCCGGCACCCGGGACCCAGGCCTTCATTCCGGCCAGAGCTGCCTTCAAGCCTGCGCTGCTCCGGCCGGAGCCGCCTTCAGTCCTCGCTCCGCCGTGTCTCGCCTACGTATGCAAATTAACTGCCATCTCTGTTGGTGGTTAATTTGCATATCTCACTGATTAGTCCATGGGAGGCATAGCGAAGGTACGGTCAATTACCATGTTTGTCTATTATTAGATAGGATATTTACCTAAAAGTTTTGCTTAAAATTCAATTCTGCTAAATCTAATGTCACATGGCATTTTCTTTTCAAATCATATGAAACCAAAAGATTGTAACAATGTAGCACTTACATTCCTAGATGAAAGTTTAACTCAGAAAACTTTTTAAAATGTGAAATGCTAAACATTATTCTTCTGCCAAAACAGAAATAGTAAATTTTGTTACCATTCATTATGTAAGCTTTTTATTCAAAATGTATTTAATATTTTTTTAAAAGGAGTATCTTACTTGTATCTTACTTTAATGTACCTAAATGTAATCAAAACTATCCCCCCAAAAATTTTTGACGTCTTTTTATATGAAAGATGTCAATTTACATAAAAGCCTTCTGAATGGATAAGATGTGGGAAATCTAGTGTATTACATCCTCAGACTTGAATCAAACTGTTAAAATTATCTTACAATTAAAGGTCAAACTTCAACAATAAAAGAACATCTTTTAGCAACATTTATCTAGAAAAAGAAGCCTAATTCACTTACTAAATAAATACAAGAGACAGAATATAACAGAGAAATCAAATCTAGAAGTGTAATTAAAGGGCAGTACTCATCTTGAGAAATATCATTATAGTGATCTGGATCTGTTTCATCTCACATACGAATGAGTATGAGGAAAAGGGGGAGGGGGAGAATCAACAGACCATAATTCCTGAATTTTTCTACTTAGTTCTCAGACAATGCAAAATAAAAAATTTTTAATTCCACTATGCTGTACACTTGAAACTAATATGATATTGAATTATCAATTATAATGGAAAACAGGATTTTTTAATGTTTAAAGATAAAAAGAAAGGAAACAATTTTTAAATAAAGTGGTACTTTCTGGACCATACTAAAATAGGTAACATTCTTTGTAAATGTGCACTGCCTATCAAAGTTTATATAACCCCAAAAATATTTTTCATTAAAGAAAATATATATAGGCCCTGGCCAGGTAGGTCAGTTGGTTAGAACATCATCACAAAATGCCAAGGTTGTGGGTTCAACCCTTAGTGAGGGCACATACAAAAAACAACCAATGAATGCATAAATAAGTGGAACAACAAATCGATGTTTCTCCCTCTCAAAAATTCAATTTAAAAAAAGAATCCTATATAATAAAAGCCTAATATGCAACAGACTGAATGGCAGAATGACCGGCGGAACAACCGGTCACTATGATGTGCACTGACCACCAGGGGGCAGACATTCAACACAGGAGCTGCCCCCAGCCCGCAGGCCCCAGGCCAGCCAAGGCGGGTGCCAGCGGGGGCTCCCCAATCGCCCTGCCAGTCACCCCACAGATAGGCCCTGATCGCCAGCCAGGCCTAGGGCCCTACCCATGCACGAATTTCATGCACCAGGCCTCTAGTATATATATGTGTGTGTGTGTGTGTGAATGTATATACAGAGAGAAAGAGAAAGAGAGAAAGAGAGAGAGAATCAAAATATTTTTAAATACTTCAAGGATAAATGAAACCAAAGAATTTCCCTTTTATTTTTATCTGCCATCGGCATATCAGCACTTTTCTATCAAAGACTTTGGAGAAAAGAGAAGCCAAAATTCTGAGTTCAAAGTTTAAATCTTCTGTGTGTGTGCTTATCCTAGCTATATTAAATTATTACCATTTACTTTGATAAGTAAAACTAAGCTTTCCTGCTACATATTAAATCAGACACAAGCAATTTAAGTTGAAAGGATGGAGATCAATGAAAAGATTTCTTTAAACATTTATTTAGATGTTATTATATTTTGGTATATCAATTCAAGTGGAATCCTATCCTATATAATAAAAGCCTAATATGCTAAGTGTCCAACCGTTCGTTCAACCGTTCAACCGTTCAACCAGTCGCTATGATACGCACTGACCACCAGGGGGCAGGCGCTCTGACTGTGAGTTATCCTGCTGCTGGGTTCCAGCCCATTGGGACTGGGTGAGACGGGCCAGACACACCCTGGAAAAATCCGTGCATCAGGCTGGTTTCAGCCCAACCCCGCAGGCCAGGCTGAGGGACCCTACCAGGCCTCTAGTATTTAATAATTTTAGAAAGAAGACATTTTACCTATTTTCAAATAAAAAAATAATTCTAACCATATGTTCTTACTTAAATTTTCAGGACTAGCCCAGCTGGTGTGATTCAGTTGGTTGAGTGTTGTCCCATGCACTAGGAAGTTGCCAGTTCGATTCCAGTCAGGGCACATACCCAGGTTGTGGGCTCAATCCCCAATAGGGGACATGCAGGAGACAGCTGATCAATGTTTCTCTCTCTCTCTCTCTCTCTCTCTCTCTCTCTCTCTCTCCCTCCCTCCCTCCCTCCCTTTCTCTCTAAATTCAATAAAAACATATTTAAAATTTTTTTCAGGACTGTACATATATATGCATATTTAAGGCCTATCAAAATCCAATTGTTTTAGTAATAAGTTTCTATTACATACTACAAAACATATCTTATGGCATATTTAGAAATTATATACAGAAATTATAAGGTGAATTTAATACAATTTTTAAGTATTTTTAGATACTAGCAGCTTTACAATTTATGAAAATTAGCATCAACTCTAAATCACATCAAATCATTCATGAAAAAATAATCGATGAGTTCTCACTTCTCACCTGGACTGTCCAGTTGATATATTCCATTCCTCTCGTTGACCAGTACTTCGTGATTTTGATTTGTCTTTGCAAACAGAATCAGGTTGTTTCAAAGTGCGTTTGGCTGGAGGAGACACGTGGCTATCACTTAAACTACCATCAACCTCAGATTTCTGAAAGACAGTGAAAAATGCATTTATTATTCCTATTAAAACACACAAAATTGTTAAATTGCATAAAGTACAGTATTTATTCAACCATTAAATATTTACTAAATGAATCACTCTAAAAATGTAACATACTGTAATAATCTGTAACTACAGAAGCAAAAATTAGAAAAATATGTTCAGTGTTGTTTATATTTGAAAGCAGTTTCAAGCCTACAGAAAAGATGTGTGTATATCATTTTATGATATGACTAGTAGCCCTGTGCACGAATCTGTGCGCCAGTAGCTCACCAGTACTCGCTGCCACCCTCCAGTAGCTCTCTGTCAACTGTCCCGCCCTCCTGTAGCTCCCTCGCCACCCCCCCCCACCCCCTCCTCATAGTTTGCTGCCCTGCCCCCTCCTGTAGCTCTCCACCGCCCGCTTGTAGCTCGCTGCCCCACCCTCCTGATCCGTGATCCAGTCGTTATGCTTCACTACGTAACGATCATTTGCATATTACATCTTTATTATATAGGATTCCTCATTCTTCTCCTAAATACTCCATCATGTACCTCCCAAAACAAGGACACTTTGTTACATTAGCATCATACAACCCACCTAATCAGGAAATTAACACTGACATAACACAGAGCGAATCCAGACACATGAAATTTTATCAAATGTCCCAACTTGTCTCTCTTTCCCTTCTGGTTCAGGATCCTATCCAGGAACACATATTGTATTTAGTTATCAGATCTCTGTCTCCTTCAATATAAAACAGTTCTTTAGTCTTTCCCCATCTTTTATGACCTTGAGTGTAAAGAGTACAAAACCTTTCATTCCCAAGGATGAATTTCATTCTGGGTCTATTTGATGTTCCTCATAACCAGATTCAGGCCATATATTCTTGGAAAGAATATACAGAAAGTATAATGTGCATACTACACCTACCCATCATTATCACCTTGATCACCTGGTCAAGTTGTTGTCCACCAGGTTTCTCCACTGTGAAGTCTTATTTTTCCCTTTGTATTTCGTTAGATTATGTGGAATTATTCTGATAATTCAGCCATATCCTGTTTTTCATCAAACCACCACCCATCAGCCTTAGCATTCATTGACTATTTTTGCCTTTCTTCAATACCAGTATGACAATGATTACCTAATCCCATCATTCCTTCTACATTTTTTTAGTTGGCATTCTACTTTAAAGAGCTTTCCCAACCCCACTTTGCCCAATTCATTTACTCATGCATTTATATCAATAGGCACTGTGGATTCTATATTGTTCTAGGAGTTATAACCTATTATTCTATTTATTTTGTTAGTCAATTTATAAAAGTTTTGGCCATTTGGAGCCCTTTAAAAGTGATTCCTGTATCCTTTTGACATGTCCCATCATTTTGAATATTTCCTTATTTCTGGCACAAAAGAAATCTCTAATCTTGTACTTTCCCTCCCTGACCCCAGAATTAGCTATTTCTGCAAGGAGCCCTGGTTCCTTTCAGTCAAGGATGGTACCTAGAAACCAACATCTGGGCAATAGGTGCACTCACTGTTACTGGGGGTTTCACTGCTATTGAGACCTCTTAGCAGAGAGCGCTAAAAAGTATACGAAAAAATGTACACACACACACACACACACACACACACACACTCATCTATACCTATTTCTTTATCTGTGCATAAATAATAACAAATGTGTGTACACTAATGCTTCTAATTCTAATTCCACACCTTAAGTTTCTAGACTTCCCTTTTCTGTTTCTAAGCCCTTCTCAGAGAGAAACCTCATTTCCAACATCTTGAACACATTTATTTATTTATTCATTTATTTTTAATATGTTTTTTATTGATTTCAAAGAGAGGAGGGAGAGGGAGAGAGAGATAGAAACATGGATGAGAAAGAAAGGTCGATCAGCTGCCTCCTGCATGCCCCTACTGGGGATCAAGTCCAAAACCCAGGCTTGTGCCCTGACCAGGAATCTAACCAACAACTTCCTGGTGCATGGGGTGATGTGCAAAAACTGGGCCGGGCCATGTATTTATTTTTTATGTTCCCTTTCAATTAATTTGAAAGCTCCATCTACCATATTTCCATTATTGCCTCCCCAGCTGCATATCTTCAAATTACAGGAAAGTCACTATCTGCACAGCAGCTCTCCTCTTCACCATGCAATTCCTTGGATACTAGGCGGATGGGAAAGTGAGTGGAGGGATGGATCTTTCCTTTGGAGAAATTAAGTTCATATACTTTATCACTTGACATTTTCTATCAGTATTTCAAAGGAACATATGATCATTTTCAATATGGTACCATTAAAGATATTTGAGTTTGATCTCCTTTTATGCTACAATTTTCTTTTTAAAATATATATAAAAACTATCCATTTCATAAATGCAGGCTTTTATATCATACTAGAGGCCCAGTGCACAAAATTTTGTGCACTTGGGAGGAGGGGTGTCCCTCAGCCTGGCCTGTGCCCTCTCGCAGTCTGGGACCCCTCAGGGGATGTCCACCTGCTCGCTTAGGCCCACTCTCCGGGGGATTGGGCCTAAGCTGGCAGTCAGACATCCCTCTGGCAGCCCAGGAGCCCTTGGGGGATTTCCACTTGCCAGCAGGGAGCAGGCCTAAGCTGCAGTTGAACATCCTTAGTGCTGCTGAGGAGGCGGGAGAGGCTCCCGCCACCACCGCTGTGCTGGCAGCCATCAACCTGGCTTGTGGCTGAGCAGAGCTCCCCCTGTGGGAGCGCACTGACCACCAGGGGGCAGCTCCTGAATTGAGCGTCTGCCCCCTGGTGGTCAGTGTGGGTCATAGTGACCAGTCATTCCCAGTTGTTCTGCTGTTAGGGTCAATTTGCATATTACCCTTTTATTATATAGGATTATCCCAAAGCAAGACAACTATATTACTCAAATAATTAGTAAAAATACAGCCACTAGCAAACAAACATAAGAAATACAATGTTTGCCCTAACCGGTTTGGCTCAGTGGATAGAGCATCAGCCTGCGGACTGAAAGGTCCCAGGTTCAATTCTGGTCAAGGACATGTACCTTGGTTGCGGGCACATCCCCAGTGGGAGGTGTGCAGGAGGCAGTTGATCGATGTTTCTCTCTCATCGATGTTTCTAACTCTCTATCCCTCTCCCTCTCTGTAAAAAATCAATAAAATTTATTTTTAAAAAAATACAATGTTTATTTAAAGGTACCCAACTACAGCCAATAGAATGAATTCATTTACTAAAAATTTTTTCACAGAAAAACCAATTTCTAATTTTGTGATTTAATACATTTACAATGAGCCAGTTTTAAAGCCACAAGACCACACACACACTAAAAGGCACAAAGAGAAAAATAATTAAAAATTCAAACATCAGAGTGACTATTTAAGAATAATAAACATGTTAGTTGTGTAACATGCATCACAACTTACCAGTTTAAGTTCCCAAGAAAAACTGGTTAGCTACTTCCAAACTATCCTCAATAGACTACCTCTGTCACTCCAAATGTGCTCCACCCCAATCAGAAACCAATTTTGGCAAGATCCCCAGATGATTCTTATGCACATTAGGATTTGAAAAGCAGTGCTATAACATGTTCAACAAGCTCTGGGTGAGGAAGCAATGTCACCTGCTCTAAGTTAAGGCATATTTGTAAACACAGTAACTGATACCTATAAAACTACTTTACCCATTTAGATATTCAAGCCAGCATTACTCCTTCTAATCAAATCCCACCACTCACTCTTTAAGACCCATCTCTACCCTGAATCTTATCTGAAGAATCTAACCTAATTGACATTTCCCCTCTACTAGCTGCAACTTTACAATACATTTTGGCAATTAATTATATCCAATTAGCAATATGATTTAAAAACTGATTCTAACAGCCCTGGCTAGTTTGGCTCAGTGGATAGATAGAGCATCAGACTGAATGGTCCCAAGGGCACATGTCCAGATTGCAGGCTTGATCCCCAGTAGGGGGCGTGCAGGAGGCAGCCGATCAATGATTCTCATCATTGATGTTTCACTCTCTACCTCTCCCTTCCTCTCTGAAACCAATAAAAATATATTAAAAAAATTTTTTTAAACTGATATTAACAGCTTACCTGGTATTTAAGTAATATTCAGGATCCAAGTCTTGAGATTCTAACAAGATTTTAAGTTCTTTAATTTTAGAAAAAATGACCCTTTTATATTTTTTTTTCCAGGGGAGAGCTCGAACACAGTCACCCACTACCACAAATTATGCAATCGAGTTTCCCACATTTGGGGAAATCGCAGAGGTCAACACATCCGGAGTGCAATGGATAAGCCTCACCCTGGGAAAACCACCTTCGTGATCATGGTATCTCCCCTGCCAGGTAAGCATCCTATTTCTTTTTAATTCCACACAATAGCAAGCCAAAAAAAGGCAAGACTTACCCAAATTTGTTCAATAAATTATTAATAGGAATTATTATGGAGGGGGAAAAGGAAATTATTAGGGGAAACAAAGGAAGGCTAATTAGAAATAAATTTCAGAATCAATGAGGTCCAAGGTTTTTGGCTGCAAGGCTTCTAAAAGTTTTGAATATGTTAATATGCAGCGTAAATTTCCAAGTATGAAAGATAGTATAGGACATCTCACAAATTTACTTGATCAAGTCTCTTTTTTCATGAAGCATATATAGGTAATAAAGTTTCACAAACATACCCTGGGAATAAGTACTATGTACTTAAAGTACTTATTGAAATAAAGAAAAATTAATGAAATATTTTAGTTATTATATAATAACTTGAAATAATTTGAGTTATTCTATAACTCTGATTATCTATTTAAATGAGTTTATATGTTTACTGGTCAGTCTCTCATATTCTACTGGCTTTTTTCAGTTCCATTCAAAGCACCTCTCATAGTGCTGTCCACATACTACCTGAACCAGAAGTCACCTGAATTGCTCACTGAATAAACATAACCTGTTAAACTAGAATTTCTTGAGGTCAGATATTTTTAACGAGGGCCTCCAAATGATTCTTAGTACACAAAAGTTTGAGGACCTCTGGCACATAATACACTTTTAAGTATAATATGAGGCACATCATCCTAACTGCTGCACTGAACTATAGTACTTCTCTTATGGAAGGGTTTCAATCTTTACTTGGCTCTGTGACAGAAACCTCAGAATAAACAGCATTACAAAAAGATCCCTCCCTCTAAAGAAATCTAGAGATTTAAGTAAAGCAAATGAACAAGATGTACATATGTGCAAAGTGATTACTTCAGCACCATTTTAGTAACTTCAAGCTTTGGGAAAGCTTTTACCTACAAAACTGATACTAACAGCTTACCTTTAATAGGATAATCACAGGTTCAACTTTAACTTTTTCATCTTCAAAGCATTTTGCTGTTAATTATAACCTAATCCTTTGAGGAAAGGCGTTACTAGTTTCAGGCGAAAAAGTTTAAGAGAGGTTTTGCAATCTACCCACAGTCATTTAGCAATCTATGTCACAGTCATTTCAATTCATGAATAAGAAAGGTATCTCAGACTAAGAGAATAATTTCACTTAACAAACGTTTATTGAGAACCTACTGTGTATATAAGACATGGGAGCAGTGGTAAAATGGATTAAGACCTATTTGAACTCAATATATAATTTATTGGATTCACAAACAGTCATAGTGATGACAGATAACATATTATATTAAGTACTATAAGTATACAATTCTCTGAAAGCAAAAATTAAAAATAAGAACTGCTAGTAGAGATGAAGGAAAACATCATAAATGATGTGGACTTTATTTCATAACAACATAATAATGGAGTGAATGGTCAAAGGAACAATAGATAGTACTATAGTAAGTGTCAAATGCTACTACAAAAGTAAAAGTACAATGAAAAGATAGTCATCCAACCTAAGTGACATTTTTCTCTAAACTCTAATCTTCTAAAATAGTTAGATAATTTTTCCAATTTGAAAAAATCATTTTATCCTTAAGTCTCATCAGCTACCACAAATACTGACCACTATTCTACCACAAATCACATACAATTAGACAAAAGACCTTGAGAATAATGAAACAGAGGAGATTTTTATGCTACATAGGTTTTCAGGGAAGGCTTCATGCCCAGATCAGAATTTGTCAGAAATTCAGAACCTGGACTGTAATGTAAAAACTAAAAGAATATTTCCAAACATAGCATTAAAAAATGAGAAACTGAAGGAAACAAATAAATTAGCAGGCCACTAAATTAATTCAAGACTTGATGGTGGCCTCATCTAGAATTGTAAAAGTAGAAAATAAGAAATTGATTCCAGAAAGCAAAATAACTAAGATATTAGTGAAACCTCTATTCAAATTAAGACAATAGGGCAAGTATAAAAAGTGGTTGTTGATTTTTAGTGGGTGTAGGGGGAGGCCAGGGGACAGATGTTTAATGAAGAAATGTAATGCTGAATTCTGATTTTGAAAGTTAGGTTTAGAATTCTAGCCAGAAATCTAGGGAGATGTCTATCAGGTTGTAGGAAATGCAGCTCTGAGTAAGAATAAGTGAGAACTAGAGATATGAAATGGTAATAGAAGAATCATAGGTAATATAAGAATGAAAAAAACAAAAAGGCAAACGGCAAAATCTTTTAAAACGGCTGCATTAAAGGGATGAGCAGAAAGGATCTCATATAAACTAAAGAAAAATAGTGTCTCATTAAAACAGGGAGAATGGAAGTTTGCTCCAAAACGACCAAACAGAAGGAAAACTGATAAGCCTGTGCATTGGTAATCTACTAAGTAAATTAGTCACTGTACCTTCTGATAGGACAATTTCTGCAAAATGCTGACTGGAAATCACTAGATGAAGAACTGGGTGGTGAGAAAGTATAGATGATGACTACAGAGCTAGTTTTATAGGAAGTCTCAGAATTAAGAAAGACAATTAAAAATAGTCTAAGGAGGTCACAAAGTCAAAGAAGTCAGGGAAGAATTTCCTTTTTGAAAAAGATAAGATGACCTGGTTTCTTGTAAATAGAAGAAAAGGAATCACAGAAGAGATTAAAATAAAATTAAATTTTAAAGAGAAAGATAACTGTTGCAAAAAAGATCCTAGGAGAGACAGGAAAAAGAATGAGGATATCCCCCAGGCTAGATCAGAAAGTGTATGGGTGCAATCAATGTTTTACAATTTCCTTTATAGAACAGCCTTTTTCTGCCTTTTAAAAAAAAGTAAGATTTCCTATTGAAAGCTTAGCAGTAGAGTCAATTTCTTTTGCTTTCATTTGTAAAACGAATGCACAGAGGCAACAGTTACCATGACTGCAGAAAACAAAACTCTCACTACTGCTTATTTACTCAGGGCTAATACTATTCTACAAAGTCCTAAAACTCAAGGACACACAATGTCCTAAATTTTCCTCAAATATCACAAGAGTGCTAGCTTACAAGTTTAATATTTCTAAACAATCATCATGAAATAATATGGAAAGGGGAAAAATACACAGAAATAAGCTTAGGCATTGTAAAAAGATAAAAATAGACCATTATAATTTAAAGTGCATTTTTCTTCCTGGTAATTCTTTTAATCTGAAAATATCATATAGTTAAAATGAGAGAAAGAGAGAGAGAGAAAGAGAGACAGACAGACAATGTGGGCACTGAAAAATGCCAAGCTTAAAAGTTTGACAGCACCAGTCTTATACTACAGCATACCATTGTAATTCAACTATTTACCTCAGAAAATTGTTAGAAGAACCAGGTGAGGTAGTGTAAGTTATAAATAGATACAGACTCAAATAAGGATACTTGTTTCAAGGCTTTGTAGGATTAATAGAACTTCGTAAGTTTATTAATTATCTTCAGTGATTCATTCTTTCCACAAAGCAAATGTATTAAGCACCTATTATTGTGTCAGATACTAAAGATACTTGATAAGATAGTCTCTGTCCTTCAAGGAAGTTAAAGCCTAACTCCTTAAATCAACCAGCAAAAGATATAAAAATTTAAGGTGCTTAGAGTATTGGGGAGTAGGGTATATACTGCTTTAGCCTGTTTAATAGTACAATTTGGTAAAACCTGTAAAAATTTAAAATACATATATCTTTAATCCAATAATTCCACTTCACCTAAAAGAGAAAGGTCATTTCCTGCTACATTACTTATAATATTAAAAATACAGAGGTGCCCTGGTCAGGTGGTTCTATACACCAAAAGGTTGCAGGTTTGATTCCCAGTCAGGGCACATACCTAGGTTGTGGGTACAGGAGGCAACCGATCAATGTTTCTGACTCTAAAATCAATAAACATATCCTTGGATGAGGATAAAAAATTAAAAAAAAAAGAGTATGGAGGCAACCTAACCGTGTAACAACAGGGAACAGCCAAATGACTGGATCACACAATGATACAACAAAATATTAGAAAGCCATTAAGAAAAATGGATACTTAAGAATGTACATGACACAAAGTTAACTTTAAAAAATTAGTTAACGTAAGTAGTATATAGAGTATGATTCCATTTCTGTCAAAAATATACACATATAAATACAATAGTCTGGAAAAATGTACACCAGTTTTAACAGTGTTTATTCCTAGGAAGAACAAACTGGAGGAATTAAGGGAGCAGGGGAACGTCCCTTTTTTATTTTTTTTAATGAACATCCATATTGTTTGAAATATTTATTTCTTAATTTTTAAATAAAAATAAAATATTTTGCCACACAGTAAAATAGATAATCAAATTGGTATCTTAGTAAAATGTATTGTTACTAAAAAAAATTCCAAAGAAAAAGCAAAGTACAAACCATTTTTTAAAAAATCAGAAGCCTAGCCAGCGTGGCTCAATGGTTGAGCATTGACCTATGAACCAGGAGTTCACGGTTCAATTCCCAGTCAGGGCACATGCCTGGGTTGCAGGCTGGATCCCGAGTGTGGAGCATGCAGGAGACAGTGTTTCTATCTCCCTCTCTCTTCCTCTCTGAAATCAATAAAAATATATATATTGTTGTTTTTAATCAGAAAATACTAGTTCTGACCAGAGTTGCTAGGTGGTTAGAGTGTCGGCCTACAAACCAGAGGGTCCTGGATTCAATTTTCAGTCAAGGGCACATACCTGGGTTGCAGGATTGATCTCTGCCCCCAGTTGGGGCTCATATGGAAGGCAACCAATCAATGTCTCTCTCTCACATCAGTCTCTCTCTCTCTCTTTCTCCCTCTCTCTCTCTCTCTTTCCCCTCCCCCTTCCATTCTACTCTCTCTAAAATCAATGGAAAAAATATCCTCACTCCTCTGGTGAAAATTTTAAAAAAAGAAAATTTTAGATAATATAGGGCAGAAAGGGAAGTGGAACATTACAAGAGCATGTTAAAAAGTATGTGGTTAGAGGAAATATAATTTTAAAAATATATGAATTTAAAAAACCTAGAAGTTTAGGTCTTAAGGGCAATAAATAACAATAAAGCATACATGGAACAGTTACCAAAACTAAGCATAAATAGGGTAGCAAATATAAATCAGAACAAATTATATAGAGTAAGTTCTCTGAACATACTTGTATTAAACTATAAGTAAATAACAAAAAGATAATTAGAAAATAAATGCCCAACTGTTTAGAAAAGTAAGCAATATACTTCAATAACCTATATGTCAAAGAATAAAGCAAGAAAAAAATCAGAAACTATTTTAAAATAAAGTTAATTTATACATATCCTAGGAGAATTTGAACAATAAAAAAGTTAAGTAGAATCTTAATATGGAACAAAATAGGAGTTTATCTGAATAATCAATAAACTCATACTAAATACTCCATCTCTTAATGTTTCCTATCATTTCTACATATAAAAGCCTAATATGCAAATTATCCCCTCAGGAGTTCGACCGGGAGACCAGGAGTTCGATCACTCACTATGACATGCGTTAACCACCAGGGGGCAGCGAGGAACAAAGGAAGGCCCAGGCTGGCAGCCGAAAGGCCCCAATTGTCCCTGATCACCGGCCAGACCTCGGAACCCTACCTGTGCACAAATTTTGAGCACTGGGCCTCTAGTATATTTTTATTTTTCTACATCTAACAGAAATACACATTTTTCTCAAGCACACAAACAACATTACTGACACTATATTAGGTCACAAAGAAAGCATCAAATTCCACAAGAAATACACAAACTGTGTTTGTTATATGAGAGATATGCCTTGCTTTGACAATTTACTACAAAGGTGGCAATTCTCTGCAAATTAATCTAGGAATTCAAATACATTCTCAATCAAAATTCTAGTTGGATTTTTTGAGGAACTCTGATCTTAATTGGAAATGTACATGAAAAAAAAAATAAAGATCCCTGAATATCTAGGTCAATTTCGAAAATAAGGAGGAGGGGGGACCCTTTCCCCCTGCCCACGTGGGAGTCCATTCTATGGGACTCTTTCCCTCTCCCCACATGGGAGTCTGTACTTGTTCTTCAATAATCTCCATCTTTGCTATAAAAAAAGAAAAAGAAAAGAAAGAGGAGAAGCTTGCCTTTTAAAATATTAAGACATATCTCAAACCACAGTCATAGAAATAATATGGCACTGCCACAAAAATAACCAACACAAAAGAATAAAGAGATCAGAAAAGAACATACATAGAAATTATTGCATTATAAAATGACTCTTCAAAGGGAAAGGTTGTCTAGTAGAATCAATAAGATAAATCAAAGACCTAAATAAAAAAGGTAAAACTGCCAAAGCCGGTTTGGCTCAGTGGATAGAGCGTCGGCCTGCGGACTGAAAGGTCCCAGGTTCGATTCCGGTCAAGGGCATGTACCTGGGTTGCGGGCACATCCCCAGTGGGAGATGTGCAGGAGGCAGCTGGTCGATATTTCTCTCTCATCGATGTTTCTAACTCTCTATCTCTCTCCCTTCCTCTCTGTATAAAATCAATAAAATATATTTAAAAAAAAAAAAAAAAAAGGTAAAACTACATGTGTGTACAGGTCACAATGTAAACAGTATCCCTTACTATGAAACAAGAAAGGTTAAAAGTCACTGATCTTGCCCAGCCGGCATGGCTCAGTAGTTGAGTTTCAACCTAGGAACCAGGAGGTCACAGTTCCATTCCTGGTCAGGGCACAAGCCTGGGTTGCAGACTGGATCCCCAGCGTACATCCCCAGTGTACAGGTGCAGGAGGCAGCCAATCAACGATACTCTCTCATCATTGATGTTTCTATCTCTATCTCTCCTTCTCCCTTCCTCTCTGAAATCAATAAAAAAAAATTTTTTTAAGTCACTGATAAATAATACTCTTGGAAAATAAGAAAATATAGCAAATCCAGCAGAAAAGAGAAAAATGGGCAAAAAATATCAATAAGCATTTCAGAAATGAGGAAATTTAAAAATACTAAGGACATTAAGAGTTGCTCATACTCATTAGTAATCAAAGAAGAGCAATTAAAAATATACAAAATTCCTAATATTGGCAGGGTGTGAAGATACAGGAACCTGTATATACTACTCCTAGAAGTTGAAACTAGAGCAATTTTTTTTTTTTAATCCTCACCAAGGATATTTCTCCATTGATTTTTAGAGAGTAGAAAAGAGGGGGGGGGGGGGGGGGGAGAAACCAAGATGGCAGCATAGGTTAACGCCGGAGTTTGCTGCCTCAAACAACCACTTCAAAAATACAACTAAAAGACGGAACGGACATCATCCAGAACCACAGGAAGGCTGGCTGAATGGAAGTTCTACAACTAGGAGGAACCGAGAATCAGAGGAGGCGCAGTGCTGAAGTAAAATACTAAGGCGCGGGCTGGTGGCTGAGGGCGTGGTTGTCTGTTTCAATCCGGAGGGAGCCTCAGACTCTGAGCTCCAGATCCGGGCGAGTCTCTAGGGACCCAGACTCTAATGGGAGAAGCAGGACTGTCTGGCTTCGGTCCCTCCGAGGTTTGCAGCTGTTGCTGGGACAGAGAGGCAGAGCCCCTGGGGACTGACTGAGGGCAGCCATAACTGCTCCCTCCTCCGCCCTGTTGATCCTGTGGGACCCGCCCCGCCCAAGCCCTGCACAAAGGCATTTGCCGGATAGCCTCAGGCAAAGGCTAGATTAGCACCTCGCTAGAGGACACAAGTTCTTCCACTGCAAACACAGCTGATTATCACAGCCAGTCGGCCTGGAGGTCAAATCCCTCTAGTATTAACTATAACAATCAAGGCTTAACTACAACAAGACTGCACACAAAGACCACTATGGGGTGTACCAAGAAAGCGTAAAAAAATGCGGAGACAAAGAAACAGGACAAAACTATCAAGGGAGGATATTGAGTTCAGAACCACACTTTTGAGGTCTCTCAAGAGGCTTCTGGAGTCTGTCGATAAACTTGATGAGATGTACAGGAAATCTAATGAGACCCTCGATGGTGTGATAAAGGACCATCTAGAAAGTAAGCATACACTGACTGAAATAAAGAATATTATACAGACTCCCAACAGCAGACCAGAAGAGCGCAAGAATCAAGTCAAAGATTTGAAATGCGAAGAAGCGAGAAACACCCAACCTGAAAAGCAAAATGAAAAAAGAACCCCAAAATATGAAGATAGTGTAAGGAGCCTCTGGGACAGCTTCAAACGTACCAACATCAGAATTATAGGGGTACCAGAAGATGAGAGGCAGCAAGATATTGAAAACCTATTTGAAGAAATAATGACAGAAAACTTCCCCCACCTGGTGAAAGAAATAGACTTACAGGTCCAGGAAGCGCAGAGAACCCCAAACAAAAGGAATTCAAAGAGGACCACATCAAGACACATCATAATTAAAATGCCAAGAGCAAAAGACAAAGAGAGAATCTTAAAAGCAGCAAGAGAAAGAAACTCAGTTACCTACAAGGGAATACCCATACGACTGTCAGCTGATTTCTCAACAGAAACTTTGCAGGCCAGAAGGGAGTGGCGAGAAATATTCAAAGTGATGAATAGCAAGAACCTACAACCAAGATTACTTTATCCAGCAAAGCTATCATACAGTATTGAAGGTCAGATAAAGAGCTTCACAGATAAGGAAACGCTAAAGGAGTTCATCACCACCAAACCAGTATTATATGAAATGCTGAAAGGTATCCTTTAAGAAGAGGAAGAAGAAGAAAAAGGTAAAGATACAAATTAGGAACAACAAATATACATCTATCAACAAATGAATCTAAGAATCAAGTGAATAAATAACCTGATGTACAGAATGAACTGGTGATTATAATAGAATCAGGGACATAGAAAGGGAATGGACTGACTATTCTTGGGGGGAAAGGGGTGTGGGAGATGCAGGAAGAGACTGGACAAAAATCGTGCACCTATGGATGAGGACAGTGGGTGGGGAGTGAGGGCGGAGGGTGGGGTGGGAGCTGGAAGAAGGGGAGTTATGGGGGGAAAAAAGAGGAACAAATGTAATAATCTGAACAATAAAGATTTAATAAAAAAAATAAAAAGAAAAAGAAAAGAAACAATAAAAAAAAAAAGAAAGAGAGGGAAAGACAGAGAGAAATATCAATGTGAGAGAAACACATCGATTGGTTGCCTCCTGCACGAGCCCTGACCAGGGCCAGGGCCGGGGAGGAGCCTGCAACCGAGGTACGTGCCCTTGACCATGCCCTTGACAAGAATGGAACCAGGGACCCTTTGGTCCACAGGCCAATGCTCCATCCACTAAGTCATACTGGCAAGGGCGAGGCTTTATTTATGTTAAGTACATGAATACTCTACTTCATTCCTGGGTATCTCAAAGAAATTCCCAAACCAAGTCCCCAAAGGACACTGTATGAGGATATTATTTGCAGCATTTAACACACAAGGAATGCACTGCACAACTAGTCATTTGCATAGACTACAGTATGAATGGTGCCTCTTTGACTGGTGCAACATGGCAGCCCTAAAACAGTGAACCAAAGAGACTAAAATGCTTGCCCACATGGCACTTACATTTTAATATTGTAGCTGCCTGATAAACATTTGTTGATTGAATACAAGAACAAAGGAAAAAAGCAAGACCCACCACCAAAAGTTAGGCTTTATTACCTCACAAATACCTGTCTGGCAAGTTTAGAGAACATATTTTATGAGTATCTGAAGCCCCACCACTTCGGAGATCCTGATTTGGGTCCTAGAATACAGACACAAACTAATAATGCTAAAGATGTTTAATTCACTAATATCTATCTTCGTACATAAATATGCTATATAATGTCTTTTCAAGATGTTTCAAGTATGAACATTTTTCTCAAATGGAAAACATGTGCATACCCCAGAGATAAATAATTCCCAGAGCATAGAAGAAAATGTACACACTAATAAATCAGTATCACCAAGCAGAGGGAAAGATGGTAACACAAGTACACCTCTATTGGAGACCACAAGCCCCAAACTAAGTCTCTTTATAGGGATTTTTTTCCCAAGCTATTTTTAAAATATTGGGAAGCAAGGATATTGCTAAATGATCTCACAATATGCCTGCTCCTCTCCCTACACCCACCCCCTGAAATCAAGCAGCGAGCAATTACTGAAAATCGCTGTTCTATATTTCATCTCCCTACAGGCTACTGTTCCCACTTTCAGTCCCAATGCAATCCTAGACACAACTCCAGATAGTCTAGTAAAAATCTGTCTACGCACAGCGTGCACAGAACTTCCTGACTATACAACAGCTGCCTTCTTCACTTTTCCAGATATTTGTAGAAACCACTGATTGAACAGCATCAGAGTAGTGACAAATACACATGAGACTGTGATATACAAGTGGAGAAGACAGAACTAGATTTAGGTATTATCCCTACTACTTGGCTCCCACTGGCCATTGAACCAGAACTAGATTTAGATATTACCTATTTGGCCTTCTACTGGCCATTTAATCTCTTCAGCAACTCAATTTCCTTAGCTGTAAAATAGGAGTACCTATTCACCTGTCTTACAGGGTTGTTGCATGGATTAAATGAAACAGCATTAAACCCTGGCATGATTTACTCCTCTCCTTATTAGGTTACCACCAAATGGTCAGACAGGCAAAATGCAATAAGTAAAATGAAAATTGTCCATATAAAAATAATTTAAAATGAGGCACACTTTTCATTCATTCACTCAAAAACTATTGAACAATATCTAGCAGGCACTATTGTAGGCACTCAGGATACAGCTGTGATCATGACGATCTCTGTTTATTTAATTGATTTTTTTAATAGAGAGAGGAAGGGAGAGGGAGAGAAACTCTGATGTGAGAGTGAAACATCAATCAGCTGCCTCCTGCACGGCACCTCCCCCATAAAACCCCCACTTGTGCACAGACCAGGAATCCAATCGGCAAACCCAACCAGCTGAGCCAGGCCAGCCAGGAAGACTATCTGTCCTTAAAGAGTTATCAGAGAGCACATTCCGGGTTGTGGGCTAGATCCCCAGTAGGGGGCATGCAGGAGGCAGCTGATTGATGTTTCTCATTGATGTGTCTCTCTCTCTCTTCCTCTCCCTTCCTCTCTCTAAAATCAATAAAAACATTATTTTTAAAAATATATCCTCAGATGAGGATGAACAAAGAACATAAAATAATAATTTCTCATATTATATATATCACTGTGCATACTTAGAGTCCTGAAGATAGAAACTGTGTTTTATTTATCCTCTATTCTCAAAGTTCGAACATCATGATTTTCACAAAAGAGACGCTCCTTACTATGCTATTTCATTCATTTAACAGATATTTACTAAGCATCTTCTATGTGTCAGATGCTGCACCAAGCCTGGGAATACAACAATCGGGTGAAAATAAGACAGAGCCTGCTCTCATGGATCTTACAGCCTACTGTAATAAAAGAACCGGGGGGGGGGGGGGGGGGGGGGCCTAACCAAAGGTATATATTTCCTACCTGCAGATAAAATTATAGCAATCTAAAAATGAAAAAAAATAATACCAAAATAGAGTTCAAAAGAACCGAAGTTTATAATCTTATAACATATACTCAAAATATTTAAAAGATAACACAAATTACAGCCTATTAAATTTAATGTGATGTCTTTTCTATTGTTTGATATAAGCCACATAAAATATTTAACTCTCCAAAAATCTCTAGCTTATATTTAAATAAAGTTAACACATTTTATGTATGGTTTTCTCCCTAACTTTGCGCTTCCATAGAACTTTTTATCCAAAAAGCCTCAGTGACTCATTTTTCACAAAAATCCTCCCCCAGTGAAGGGACATTAACAGAAATATAAAACATTCCTAGTACAAAACTAAAAACCCAAATATCAAGAAATCAATTCAGTAACACACTGAGTAATGAAACTTCATTGTGTATATCCAAAAAGAAATGCTAAGTATACAATTCAAAGTCATGCAGCACTTCTCTGAAGTGACTCCTTGAAGAGACAAAACCACTCTACTCAGGTGCTGACAGTGGTTGGGCTCATGAGTTCTCATAACAAGCTGTAATCCCACCACCTGTCTAGCTGGTTTCCAGAGGTTACTGGTTTATCTATGATTATGTATTTAAGAGACATGCAATCAAGGACATATCAAAGGATGGTTAAAAGACTGCCAGGAAAAATAACTTAGGAATTAATAGGCATTCACTTCTACAGGTGTTGTTTCACCCATGACCTAAAAAAACTGTAAGTGTATATAGTATTCGAACTCCATGAACTCCACTGCTACTATGGTTCAAAATTGTGACAGAGAACACTGCTTAACATATTACTCAATATCACCTATATGGTGCTCCATGTGAATTTGACATAAGGAAAAATAAACATTACATGTCCCATGTCCCATGTCCCTCTCAGGCTTCCTTTCCATGTTAATCCCCAACTTCAACTACTCTGTTTGTGTTATGTTGGCAAATGTATGAGTGCTGGAAAAGAATAAGTACAGGGTGGTAAAGAATAATTGTAGAGTGATAATAAAGAAGGACCCACAGATTTTTTTAAATAAAAGTAAAATAAAGCAAGCTTACTTATAAAATTACTCAAAATATTTTCATCCTCTCAGCTAACATGTGGACTCAGAGTCAATGACCATCTCAAAAAGTACAAAAAACTAGTGACAAAGCCAAAAGCACCTGCAAACAAACCTGACAGAACAATGAAAGAGATGAAATATTTTTCAAAGACTGCTTTCCAACTCTGCGAATACAGTCGCAGATTGTTTGCTGAGAGTGACTCTGAGGTGGAGCAAATAAATGCTAATTACTGATGGTCAGATTAACTGACCTAAAAGAGGTCAAACTTTATACACGTTAAATGAACAAACAAAAAAAAGCCAAGTACATAGAAGTAATTACAGCTAACTGCAAAACACAAATCAATCTGACATTTAAGAAGTGTGGGCACAAGAAAATTGTTCCAGCCGAAACCAGTTTGGCTCAGTGGATAGAGCGTCGGCTGCGGACTGAAAGGTACCAGGTTCGATTCCGGTCAAGGGCATGTACCTGGGTTGCGGGCACATCCCCAGTAGGAGATGTGCAGGAGGCAGCTGATCGATGTTTCCATCTCATCGTTGTTTCTGACTCTCTATCTCTCTCCCTTCCTCTCTGTAAAAAATCAATAAAATATATTTTAAAAAAAAGAAAGAAAGAAAATCGTTCCAATAACCTATGGAACGTATCATGTTTATTTCCCCGTCCTACACATACTTGGAAGAAAAGCAAAACTATAGGCATAGCTCATGGTCCAATGCCTTTTTAAACCAAATGAAATGTCTCTAGACACCGTGGATAAAACAATCTAAAAAGAGTCAGAAGAAAAGGAAGAGGGAGGGAAATCAGCATCAAGTGTAAAGTGAAGAAATAACACAAAAGTAGAGAAAGGGGAACCTCCTCAATTATAAATCTCATAAAGAGGAATAAATACAGTGCGAGCAACTCCATTTCCCATCAAATACTAGTAAGTCTTTGCAGGCACCAGCAAAGGCTTTAGACCCCACACACATAGAGGGTGCTTTAAGTGCCACCAGAAGGGTGAACCGGGAGTGCTAAACTCTTGTAACATAAAACCAACTTGAGAGGAAGAGCTTGCCAGGCTCAAATCAATCCACTTCAGAAATATGCAACAAAGAGGTATACAGCCTGCTCCCCTAGAATATAACCCATAAACTTGGAAAATCAGAATTACAACTTATCCTCTTCTGAAGGACTAATCAAGATAGAGAATTATTAAAAATTTCTCAGAGAAAGTAATTAGATCATTCCATCATCTACCACGGCCAGGTTTGTATTATCTTCTTAAAACTGAAAAACAAAGTTTCAAAGTAAATCTTCAGTAGCCTGTTATTTATGGTCTTTAAAACATTTCAAAAGGGTCCTTGAAACAAAGTTTCATTAGCATCCTTCTAGAAAGAGCTTCAATATGTTTCATTCTAGCAATTTAAAAGCTACCCGATATTCATTTCTACATTAGATTATTGATTGCTTGCCTTTTAACATCTCCATAACAGCTGCTTGACAAATTACCTCACCTCATTCCTCAGGGGGTAAGGCAGCATGCTATCCATGAATTCAAAAATGGGACCACAAACTGAACAGCGACAGACGAGCCAATTGCATCAGATGAATTTAGACACAGTTCTAACAGACTGGGCACTCAGATAGCATTATACAATTAAATGCTCATACTTTAAATATTTATTTGCCCTTAAGTGTAGAAGACAGACCTTTCTTAAATTTATTTTCATTTTAAAATATATGTTAGCTTCAGTAAGTCAGTAAGCTTGTACATGTTTGGAGTACTTTCTACAGAAAGCCTAGTTTTTCAGAATAATTACTCTGAATAGTTTGCACAACTTTCAGATTTGGCTTTATTTCAACCTAAGAGATCAGTCAGCCCCCGAATAGTCTAAGACAATTTTGAAAATATTTTCCAGGTTTTTGCAAAATAAAAGCCAAATGTATTTTCAAAGATATAGTAAATATACTTCGAAATTACACAGTAAAATGTGTTGTATTTACCTCAGCTTATTTCTGATTAGTGCCAGAGAGGCAGAGTGAGATACAGAGAAAAAGTCACGGAGATACAGAGAGAAAGCACACATAAGCCATAATCTTGTAGAGTCCTGCAGAAAAAAATAAAATATGGCTTTCCTCCCATAAGAGTAACAAAATGGGGCGGATTTAAAGGCACATTTCAAACCAACAGCAATTTCCAGCCCAATTACCCTGGGTAAATGAACCTCTTTCTGGACGAAAACAATACTCTCTCCTGAATTCAACCAAATCTCATGATACAAACTTACCGATTCCTCTAAAGCGACCAAACATACCGCTGACTTCGAGTTTTTACACTGTATTAAAATGTCAATCACTTAAAAAAAAAAAAAAGCTACATCAACGGCCTTCTTCGAATGATCGCTCTTGCAACAGTGACCCTGACGGCGCTCATTCGCCTTCGGTAACTAACTATGCCCGGCAACAAAAACACGCAGACCTCCAAGAGGCCGCCCGCTCCGGGGACGACCGCCGGGCAACCCGGCCGCTTCCCGGGGCGGGCGGGCCCCCTGTCGGACCCCAGAGCCCCCCGGGGTCCCTAACTCCAACCTGGGTCCGCGGCTGGCGGGCCCTCCAGCTCCGGGACCCCGTCCGACCTCTCCCGCCGGGAGGGGCGGCGGCGTGGGTTTTGTTTGGGAAGTTGGTGTCGGAGCCGCTGCAAACTTTTCTCAGCATCCCCGCCCGGCGGCACCGGGAGCTCTCCGGGCACTGGCTCGCCAGCCCGCAAACGGTCGGAGCGGGAGCGGGAGCGGGAGCCGGAACCGGCAGGAGCTGACACCCTGCGAGGTTGGCCACCGCAGCAAACTTTCACTTCTCCTCCGGCCCCGCCACCCGCCACCCGGGACGCCGGCCCGGCTCCCGCTCCCGCTCCCCGCGAGTTGGTTCTCCTCTAAGGCGGGACAAGGGCACGGAGAGCAGACCGCCCGCCAGCCCCCCGGAGGCCCCCCGAAGCCTCCCCGCGGGCTCCCGGGCGGTTCTCGACACAAAAGACACGGGCCGGCAGCGCTGTCGCGGCCCTGCCCAGCCGGTGCCACCCGCCCCGCACCCGCGACGCCCGGGCTCCGGCCGCCGGGAGGGCTCCGCCGGAGGCTTCCTGCCCAGCCCGGCAGACAAAGCCCGGGCGCCGGGCCGCCCCGCAGCCTCGGGACGCGGGCCGATCGCTTACCCGGGCCTCGTCCGCAGCGACGCCGCCGCCGCTTCCCCCGGCCTTGGCGGCGGGGCAGCTGGCAGCGCGGGTCTTGGAGGAGCGGGTCCGAGAGGAGATGAAATGGCTGCTGCCTCCGGTCGCCCCAGGCTCGGCTCCGGCTCCAGGCCCGGGCCCAGGCGACTTGGACCCGAGAAGGCGCAGAGAGCTCTTCCGGGTGTTCACCATGGTCCGGCCAGCAGGACGGGTCCAAGCGCGCCCGCCGCGCCCGGGGAGCCGTGGAAGGCGGCCCGCCGGCCGGGCGTCAGGGCCCGGGGAGCCGGGCCGGGAGACGAGCCCGCCCGGACGCCGCGGAGCGCAGGCGAGGACAGGCGACAGGAGGGCGCGGGACGCGAAGTCGACGTGAGAAGGCAAGTGGCGAGCGGCGGGAGCAGCGATCCAAGCAATCGGCTCAGCCCTCCACCGGCTTCGCCCTCCTCAGCAGGAGCCGAGCGGAGCCGCCATGTCTGCCCCTTTCTCTCCCGTTCTCGCTCTTGAGCTCCGTGCGTCAGGGCTCCGGCGCCGCAGGGCCGACGAGACCGCTTCCGGCCGCGACCGCTGCGGGGCGCTGCAGGGCCGGGCAGCCCTTCCCTCGCCGGCTGCTCTCCGGTGCCCCCGCCCCTCCGGCAGGCCCCGCCCAGCGGTGTGACGTCACTCGGCGGCCAGGGGAGGGGCGCTCTGGGCTGCGTCGACTCTATGGTTCGCGGGTCTAGCCAGCCCTCTGAGAAGGGGGATGGGAAACCCCCCGAAGGCTCGCGGGTGGAGCCCTCCCTCCCTGCCAGGCCCGGGTACCCCAGCGTCCCCGCCATCACCCCAAGGTGCCTTGGTCTGAGCTCGGAGCCAGGGCGGGGGATGGAGCGGGTGCCCGGTGACGAGGTCGAGGTGACCTGAGTTGGAATCTCAGAGAAACCGAAGGCGAGACTCCGAACTTGGGTAGCACTTTTCATGGCTGTAAAAATGAGTGACAGGTGTGATCAAATAGATCTGCTCGGTATCCGGCACACAGTTAGGCTTTAAAAAGAGCAAACACGAGAACCCTGCTCTTTACACAAAGCAAGGCAGGGTCTTTTTCTAAACCCCTGGCCAGCGGGAAGGCGGAGCCACAAAGAACCAACTCTTCCCACGAAGCGCCTCCTTCATCGCTGCCGCCCCCGCCCGCGCAAGAATGAAGAAGACACAAAGCTGAACACAAAATTTTTTTTTAAGTTGTGATTTAACTTTCAAAGGAAAAGATTATAAAGCACGCGATTGCTATGAAAAAGAAAGCTCTGCTGTAAAGTAGTGGTTAGGTTAATTTCAAAAATTCTCAGCACATGAGCGATAGAGAGTCTACTATTTATTGGGAAGAAGCTCTTCCTGTTTGCTACACTAAGAAAAATTGAAGACTCATGAAAAGTCCTGTAAAGATCGCCCAGCTGCTTCAAACACTGGAGCATTCTAGCCATCCAACCTCCCAGTGACCCTGGGGATGGACAGTTTTTCTATTTGGGGAGCAGCGCGAGTTCCAGGAAAGCAGACACATCCCTCTTACACTGATTTGCATACCACACCCGCCTCTAGACTCCACCCACAATTTAAAATCTGGCCTCTCCTGGGTGTGGAGATCTTGTAATGGCACCAGACCTGGGCTTTTCTGTAACAGTTAGCTATGATCATTGAGCAGGAAAAAAAAAACAACAGTATCATTGCCTGCAAAAGAGGCTGGCTTTAAGTATTATAGAAGTGTCCCGAAGGCTCCTCAAGGCATGCTGGAGCCGGTACCACCCACCCTAGCACCAGGGCACCAGGTCCCTGTCAGTAATGGGTCCAGCCTCCTCACTTCTGTCAGTGTGGCCCCTGCTCAGTCACAACACCAATTTGCCACCCAGTCCTACACTGGGTCTTCGCGAGACTCAACACTTTACCCTGGATACCCACTGAGTCCTACCAAGATCAGCCAGTATTCCTACTGGTGCTTGTGAGCATGAGGATGAAGGGGTCATGGCTGCCTTTTCCTGGCCCTGAGTTCTTCATAATGGGCTATGATGAGCTTCTTCCTTACCCTCTCTCAAAACTCCTTAGCCAACAACTTTCTCTGCCTGCGCTCACTGAAGCAGGTTTTTCTCAGACTGCACTGTTGTCGTCTCCCAAAGCCTGCCCTATTTTTTAATTCTTTTTGTTTTGTTTTTGTATTCCTCGCCCGAGAATGTTTTTATTGATTTCAGAGAGAAAGAAAGGGAGAGGGAGAAAGAGAGAGACATTGATGTGAGAGAGCAACATTGATCAGTTGCCTCTCGTATGCACCCCAACCAGGGATGGAATCCCCAACATGGGTATGTGCCCTGACCAGGAATGGAACCTACAACCTTTTGGTGTATAGGATAACTCTCCAACCAATTGAGCCACACTGGCCAGGGCTATTTTTTAATTCTTTATTTTTGTGAAAGCAGTTTGGTATTTGGAAGAGTTCAGGTGCTCATCTTCTGCAGTCACCAAGAAAGAGAGATCATTCTGAAGTTACTCTTTAAGAAATATGTTCTCTGACTTTGTTTCTATAAATGATTTTAAATAGTGAAAAGCATCCTGAAGAAGTGTGTGGTTTGCAAATTAACATACAAAGGCTTTGGGTGCTCTCCTCTTTGTTTTGTTTCTGTGTTTGTTTGTTTTTGTAGTCCTAGCTGGGGAAAGCCAGGTTCGGAGTTGAGTTACTATAACCTATACCATTTTTTAAAATATATATTTCATTATTGATTTCAGAGAGGAAGGGAGAGGGAGAGAGAGAGAGAAACATCAATGATGAGAGAGAATCATTAATCAGCTGCCTCCTGCACTCCCCACATTGGGGATCAAGCCCGCAACCCAGGCATGTGCACTGACTAGGAATCAAACTGTAACCTCCTGGTCCATAGGTCGACGCTCAGCCACCGAGTCACGCCAGCTGGGCATAACCTATTCCATCTGTTAACAACAAATATTTACTCTAAGCCCAACTGGTGTTAAGTACTATGCCAGCTCAGGAATAGGGAGTTTTTTAAAAACAACAACAACATAGCTCTGGCCCTCAAAGAACTCACAGACAAGAAGGGAACAAAGGAGACAAGCAAGTGCTCAGTGAGCTGCAACATGATGTTTTAAGGAAGAATGAGGTGGAGACCTCTAATTCAAGCAGGGATGTTATGGCAAGCCTCTGAGAGGTAATGACTCCTGAGATGTATCTTGAACCACAAAATGGAGAAAGGAAACGTTATGGACAAAAGAAAGGAAGACTTGAAAAAGATATGGAAGCTTTGCTTGTTTTTTCACAAGATGACCTACCTTGCTTTCTTACACCTTTTTATAATCTTCCTTAAATTCCCTCCTTAATTTTACATGCAGAAAAGAAGCTGCAACCTGCCATTCTGCAGAGCTTTTGAGATCTGGCTTCCCAGAAACTGTCAGTTAAGCTCAAATAAACTCATAAAAATTCTCTACAGGTTTGGACATTTTTTATATTGACAGCATGATTTTATATGTACTAAATACTACAGAAACTATTTTTTATATTTTAATTAATTTTTAGAGAGAGAGGAAGGAAAAGGGACAGAGAAGGAGAAACATTGATGTCAGAGTGGAACATTGATCTGCTGCCTCGTGCATGTCTCAAACAGGGGATCCAGCCCACATCCCACGCATGTGCCCCGACCAGGAATGGAACTAGCCCCAACGTTTTGGTGTACAGGACAACGCCCAACCAACTGAGCCAAACCAGCCAGGGCCAGAATCTATTTTATTTACTTATTTTTAAATATATTTTTATTGATTTTTTCAGAGAGGAAGGGAGAAGGAAAGAGAGATAGAAACATCAATGAGAGAGAATCATTGATCGGCTGCCTCTTGCCTGCCCCCTACTGGGGATCGAGCCCACAACCTGGGCATGTGCCCTTGACTGGAATCAAACCCAGGACCCCTTAGTCCGCAGGTTGATGCTTTAACTGCTGAGCCAAACCGGCCAGGGCCAGAATCTATTTTAAAACATACAACTGTTAGAGCTCTATGTTTTTAAATTCAGCAAAGATTCTGGATTTAAGAACAAAAATCAGTAGCATTTCTATATGCTAATGATAAAAAATCTAAAAAGGAATTAAGAAAGCAATTCCTATTACAACAGCATGAAAAAGAATAAAATATTTAGGATCAAGGAGGTATAAGACTTGTACACTGACAACTAAAAAATACTGCTGAAAGCAATTAAAGAAGACCTAACTAAATGGAAAGAGGCATCCATGTTCATGGATTGAAAAACTTACCATTGTTAAGATGTCAATATTCCTTTAATAGATCTATTGATTCAGTGCAGTCCCTATCTGAATCCCAAAGGCCTTGTTCTACAGAAATGGAAGAGCTGATCCTAACTGTAAGGTATCTGGAATTGTTAACAGCAGAGTTAGCCCTCAGTCCTTGAGTTCAGCTAAGAAAGAATTCAGAGTCAAGTTCTCTGGAGTAAGAAATTTACTTAGAAAGTCACAGAGGTAGAAGTAAACCAGCTGGGCTACATGAACTCAGGAAACAAGGTACAGAGGCAAAGGAAGGGCCCCTGGAGCTTAGGAGAAAGAAAACACACCTGAAAGAAGAAGAGAGGAAAAGGCTCAGGAGAGAGAGAGAGCGAGAGAGAGAGAGAGAGAGAGAGAGAGAATGAATGTGCTCTATGTCATTTTAAGGTTTTATCTGTTTTCCAAAGGCAGGGATTTTAGGGGAACTCTCAGGGGAGCACCTCAATATTCATCAGCTTCCCCCATGTGTTGTTTCAGGGTTGCGGTCTCTACTGATTGGTCGGCACCAGGGTAGAGGGTCATTAGTCATTGCAACTGGTCCTGATGTCAGCCCTGGCCCTGATGTCAGCCCTGGCATTGCTTCATCTGGTTTTGCTGCTTTTCTGGGCCTGGCGTTGAAACACAACTGAGGTCTAAATGTTATCTCTAGTTTGACCAAAACTCTCTCTGTGGTCAGTAGATCCAAGGCTTTATTCCTAAGATTATTTGATGTAGGTCAGAGCCTCATTGTCCTGGAGGCTGGATGCTTAAGGGAGCAGTTGTGCAAGGGCTTGTATAGGAGTCCTATGAGGCCATTCTCCAACCCCCTTCTTCCTCCTCTCAGAGTGTCTAAGCCGCAAGACTAGCAATATGGAAGGTCAGGGGTCCAAACCGAATGACTATACACATATAGGTGAGGAAAGGTCACCTTGGGAGTAAGGTCCTAGCCTATAATCCTCATTTTCCCAGTTTTGCCCATTGCTAGGCACCTGCAACTTTCCACCCTGGTGACATTCCATACTTGGCCTATCATTCCTGCTCTGCTCATGTCTGTCTTACTGCCTGCTCTATTAGAATGACCCAAACAATCTTGAAAAAGAACAAAGTTGGAGGGCTCACACTTTCTGATTTCAAAACCTACTACAAAGCTACAGTAATCAAAACATTATGATACTGGCATAAGGATCGATATTTAAATAAATGGGATAGAATTTTTGAGTCCAGAAATAAACTAATACATCTATGGTCAACTGATTTTTGACAAGGGAAGAATCCTCTCTTTATCAAATGGTGCTGTGACAAGAGGAAGAAAGAAAGAAAAGAAAGAAAGAAAGAAAGAAAGAAAGAAAGAAAGAAAGGAGGGAGGGAGGGAGGGAGGGAGGAAGGAAAGAAGGAAGGAGAGAGAAAGAAAGAGGAAGGAAAGATGGAAAGAAGGAAAAAAAACGGAAAGAGAAAAAAAGAAAAGAGGCCTCATATAAGAGCCAAAGAAAGCCTCTGCAGGAAGGAATCAAAGTGACTCCTTAGCGCAGGCTTCAGCGGACAGGATTTCTGGAGCACTGGGCAGGACTTCTGGAGCACTGGTTTGAAAGTAGAACTCGCCACAGGATCCCAGAACCAATCACTGAACAGAAGACGAGTTCAAAAGGTTCAACCAGGTGCATTTACCTGGGTGGGGATGGCAGGGGTCTATAGTAAGGCCCA
Source organism: Myotis yumanensis (assembly GCF_028538775.1). Taxonomy (NCBI): domain Eukaryota; kingdom Metazoa; phylum Chordata; class Mammalia; order Chiroptera; family Vespertilionidae; genus Myotis; species Myotis yumanensis. The sequence goes on from NW_027223762.1 coordinate 9,702,702, forward strand.
ATCTCATTTGCATCCTGGCACTGAAAACTGTCAAGTAAAACACAAACCTGGGTTTAGGCAAATGAAACCTCTTTTGAAAAAAATTATTGCAACGGTGAGAAAAGAGACGACTCTATTGCAATATGGTAGAAGGGCAATTACTGTGGGGTAATGCTCAACTGTCAAAACAAAACAGAAACAACACCCAGCTTTTGGTAAAGAGAGACTTTACTGTAGGATGCTATTCCAAGAAGAAAGGGAATGTGGGGAATGTGGCAGTGGGGTGTCAGGTGTGCGGAGGTGACTATGGCTGTAGGGGAACTCTCTGACTATGCACAAGATCTGCCCCTGTCTCCCAGGTCAGGCGGGCATTTCTTTTCTAGGAACAAAAGCTAGAAAGAACGGGCTGCGGGGAAGGGGGCTGAACCTGTGGAGGTGGTAGTGGCTCGCACTGAGCTCAGAGAATGTTCTACAGGGAAGTCAGCCTGTTTTCAGGAGCGGTGGCTCAGGTTGAGGGTGGGTCAACGTTTCGGGGGCTGGAGGAAGCGGGGGAAGCTTAACAAAAGTTTGGTCAAGTCAGGATTGCTGGTATTTTGTCCACATCGGTCAGTAAGTACAACCAGTTCAGCTAATCACGTCTGGGGCCAACAGGGGAATCGGAAGGGTCTGAGGCTGACCTCGTCATGGGCACACCAGGGGCACCCAGGAGTCTCTTCTCAATCACCTGGGGAAGGTGGTTCCTCGCTGTAGAGCCTTTCAGGAACACAGGGAGGTGGAGAGATGGCCTTAACCGGAATCTCAGGGTTCGGGTTCAAGTTCAACATGGTCAGCATGCAGGGAATCCTCTCCCCCATTCAACCAAAGGCTGACGAGGGGCAGCGAGGAGGAGAGGTGGGGTTCAGGTGAGCCCACAACTAGCTCCCCGGGGCTTCAGCGCGGGGTGAAGAGGCATCTAGCGGCGGGGCCGGCGGCAGGAAGCAGGTGGCCGCCCCGGAGCGGGGCACGCGGAAGCCAAACGCCGCCGCCGCCGCCGGCAGCCCCGCCCCCCGCGCGCTCTCGGGGCTGCGCAGAGGCGGCCACGGCGCGCGCCCGCGGCGGTGGCGGAGGGCGGAGGGCGGAGGGCGGCGGGCTGGGTCCCAGGGACGGAACCGCGAGCCCGGGGGGGTCTGGGAGCTGCGGTGCTCCGGTTCCGAGGGGCTCCGGTCCGGCGGCGGCGCCCGCGGCGCTGAGCGAATTGAGGACGAGGCCGGGAGGGGACAGCGCGGCGGGTCCCTCTCCAGCGGCCACGCCCGGAGGTGAGTTTCCCGGGGCCGCGGCGCGTTCGGCGGGGAGCGGGCTGGGCGGTGCGCTCGCTGCCGGGCTGCGGCCGACGTTTGCCGGGCGGCGGGGGTTGGGGGGGAGGGGGCGGGGGATCGTTGGGTCCCGCGGTGCCGCCGCGCTCGCCTTTGTCTCGAGGAGCCCGGTTCCCGCTAGGTTTCGGAGCCCGCGTCTGCGATCACGAAAGGGCGCCATCGGGCGGCGGCGGGGCGAGACCCCTGCCCAGCCCAGCCCAGCCCAGGTGAGCCCGGCTCTCGGCCGCGGGCTGCTGGCTTCCTGGCTGCCAACTCCGGGAAAGCACATCATCAGCTGGTTTTCTGGTTCCGAAGACGCTCAGAAACTTCGAGTTCTGTGCTGTCAAAATGCCCCTGTTTCCAAAGGCGATCGCGGCAGAAGCACAGCACAGGAAGCCGAGGCACGTCTGCTCGGGGTGGACATTTCTTAGTGAACTTCATTCCCAGCCTCCCACAACTCACTTTATTTTGCAGTTTTCCTACTTAATTTCTTTTTATCCTGTGTGTCTGTTTTTCTTTTGACTCTCAGTTCATTGCTTCTCCGTGTGGTGTTCAGTGTTGGTTCCTTCGTAGGTAACGTGAGATCAGTTGAAAATAAAGATGGGAAACTTGTAGTCTGTATTGATGTCAGTGCGGAACTGTAAAGTGTGATGGTAAGGGACATGAACACCAACCTCCTTATTTCCTAGTCACGGCTCAAGGATGTTTGGGGAGTATTTATACGTTTTTAAATTATAGTTTCGTTTTGATGGGACAGACTTTAAAAATTGGTGTTGTGTTTTCTATGTAAATATGCTGAAAGTCTCATTGACTTAAAATGCAGTTTAATTCAATGAATACTGAGCATCCATGTAAAACAGTAACGTTAATGCTAGGCATTGGTGGAATCCAAAAATGAGTGAGAATTGTGTGCAGGATGGAGAAAATGATTAAACACAACAATAATGATACAGGCAGAATACAGTGTTAACAGGCACTACTACTGACTCCTAGACCTGCACTGTGGTAAATACTTTACATGCATACTTTACTTACTTAATACTTAATGTTTATTACTTAATGTTTATTACTTAATAATTTGTCATTCAAATTTTTTAGTACCTACTGTGTGCTGAATGCTAATGATTTTGATATAGTAGGCAGTTAGATAAACTTGAGCAGAGTAGGAACCATAGGCCAGGTACAGAAGGTCACCAGGTTGGAAAGCCCTGGGTGCCTAGCAACCGGGAAAACAAGTATTGCAGGGTGGGACTTGTCCCCAAGTTGACCTTCCTCCTCTGGCCTGTCTTTAGTCATGTGGTAGACCCCCTTAGAGCAGTGGTTCTCAACCTTCCTAATGCCATGACCCGTTAATACAGTTCTTCATGTTGTGGTGACCCCCAATTTCATTGTTACAAATGGAACATAATTAAAGCATAGTGATTCATCACAAAAACAATATGTCATTATATATGTGTTTTCCAATGATCTTAGGCGACCCCTGTGAAAGGGTCGTTCGACCCCCAAAGGGGTCTCGACCCACAGGTTGAGAACCGCTGCCCTTAGAGGAAGAACAAGGGGGCTGGAGAATGGCCTCATGACACTCTGGTTCAAGCCCTTGTACTACCACTCTCTTAAGCAGTAGGTCTCCAGGGCAATGAGGTTCTGGCCTGTATCAAGTCATAGTAGGAACAAAGACCTGGGTCTGTTGACCACAGAAACAGAGTTTTGGTCAAACTAGAGATAACACTGAGGCCTCAGCTGTGTTTTAGCCCCAGGCCCAGAAAAAAAAGCAAAACCAGAAGAAGCCATGCCAGGGCTGACATCAGGACCAGCTGCAGTGACTAATGACCTCCTACCCTAGTGCCGGCCAATCACAGAGACCCGGACCTGGAAAGCTGATGAATAGTCTATTGAGGTGCTCCCCTGAGACTTCCCCCAAAATCCCCAACTTTGGAAAGCAGATAAAATCTCCTAAGATGAAGGACCCAGACAGTTCCCACACACTTCAGTGTGAATTCTCTCTCACTCTCACTCCTTTACACGCCTTCATCTCCGCCCCCCCCCCCCCGCCCCCCTTGCTTGCTTTCTCCTAAGTCTTAAGGGCTCTTCTTTTGCCTCTGTAACTTGTTTTACTGAGTCCATGCAGCCCAGCTGGCTCACTTCTGTTACCTCTGCAACATTCTAAAGTCTTTCTCAGCCAAACTCAAGAACCGGAAGTCTGACTTCACAGGTTACATCCGTGCCATTCCCAGTTAACAATATGATGGCAACCATTATAGATTTTGCCTTTAAGGACTTTACAGTGTCATTTGGGAAACATTGTCATTGTGTGATATTTAAGCAAATCATCACACAAGTAAATGCCAGCAAACTTAGAGGCTAAAAAAAGGAAGAATGTAGGCTGTTGTGAGAGCAAGGAAGGGGTTGCGGGGGCACTTATCTCAGCCAGGAAAAGTAGTTAAGGTTTTCCTGAGAAAGTCATCCTCAAGCCGAGGTATGGGCAAGTAGGAACAGGTGACGGTGACTCCCAAAGGAGAGAAGAAAGGGTCCAGACATAGGAAATAGCTTCCACTGAGGCTTGGGAAGAGGTGGGGACCTGGAAGGTCGAAGCAGTTGGATTGAATGTAGAAAGCAAGGGGGATGTGGTTAGGGCCAGCGAGATCACGTGGGGCTGCTTAAGCAATGTTAAGGATTGGCAACCAATTTTTTTTTTTTCTTTTTAAAAAAACTTTTATGGAGAACTTTTCAAAGCACCCAAATGCAGTGAGAGAACAATACAGTGAACTCCCCTGCAATGTTATTCAGAGGATTTGGACCGTATTCAAAGAGCAATGGGAGGTCTTTGAAGGGTTTTAAGGAGGGACGTCCCACAATTAAATTTGTATCTTAGAAAGGTCACCCTGACATTTGTGTCGAAATCAGATTGGATGGGGACATGAGCGGATGTGAGGAAACCAGCTAGAGAGGACGGTTGTGGCTGTGAAGAGAAGGCAGATTCTCAGTTACCAACTGGTCTCTCCTTGCCGTGTTAGTAAATCTATATTCATGCCTTTTGGAGAAATCATGGCAGATTTTCTAAAGGAGATCGTATTTGAGATGGGTTCTGCAAGGTAGATAACATTTCAGGAACCCTGGAATGAGAATGCCTAGGTGTCAAAGGATGGCTGTCAAGGTGACCCTGACCACCTTTCCCTCAGGATTTTCTCATCCAAATTACTTTTGTCACTATCACTTCCGTTCTTAGGAGCATATACCTCATGCATTAACAATTCTTTCTAGAAGACACGAATGTACTTTCTTTTTTTGCACAGATTACAAGCAGTTAAGTGGAAACTTTCCAAAAGGGTTTCATTTTTTATTATTTAATAGTAAACTAGAATTCATAAAATAGACTGTCTTAAAGTGGCTGATTCTGATGCTACCATAATTTGCGCTCATAGGCCTAATTGTCATTCCATTCCACAGAAGAACTAGGTGAAGGAACTCCACATGGAAATGTGATCCATGGGTTTCTTTTTTTTTTTTAATATATTTTTATTGATTTCAGAGAGGAAGGGAGAGAGCTAGAGAGTTAGAAACATCCATCCATGAATCATTGATTGGCTGCCTCCTGCATGTCCCCCACTGGGGGGGATCGAGCCCGAAACCCGGACATGTGCCCCTGGCTGGAATCGAACCTGGGACCCTTCAGTCCACAGGCTGACGCTCTATCCACTGAGCCCAGCCGGCTAGGGTGATCCATGGGTTTCTTTTCCCTTGTGTTTAATTCCAGGAATGGCTTTATCCTTAAGGAGAAGCTTCAGCTCTTACATAAAGATAGCATACCCAATGGTATAATATCTTGATACAAATATTTATCTTTCGAAAATATAGCCTGTATTACCTACCCGGTTTGGTTTGATTTTTGTTGTGTGTGTGTTTGCTTTGTTGTTGTTGTTAATTGTCACCCAAGGATATATATTTTTTTTTCATTGCTTTTCCGAGAGAATGGAAATGAAGGAGGGAAGAAGGGGGAAAGACAGAGGAGAGAGAGAGAAACATTGATCTTCTGAAAGAGACACATCAACTGGTTGCCTCCCGCATGCAGCTGACCAGGACTCAAACCCGAGACCCTTCAGTGAGAGGGCCTAACTGCTGAACCACACCAGCCAGGGCACCTGTTTATAAAAATAAATAAAATTGGTAATATGCAGATGTTTTCTATTCGAAATCTAATGTATACATTGAAAAGACTAAATCTTTTTATTTTTTATTTAATCCTCACCCGAGGATATGTTTATTGATTTTAGAGAGAGGGGAAGGGAAAGAGAGAGAGAGAAACATCAGTGTGAGAGAGAAAAACTGATCGGTTGCCTCCCCTAGGCACCCTAACCAGGGATCGAGCCTGAAACCTAGGTATGTGCCCTGACCGGGAATCAAACCCACAACCTTTTGGCATACAGGACAACGCTCCAACCAACTGAGCCACACTGGTCAGAGCACTAACTCTATTTTGACTAGATTTTCTTTTTGGTGGATATGTTCCAAAAAAGCTCAGTGTACTCTGTCTCCTGACTGATTTTATCACTGCAGTTGTTGGGAGTTAAGTGGGATAATATTTGGGAAGGTGTTTGGTAAACTGTGATATACAGTACAAATGTAAGATGGTAGTGGTACTAATTAGAAGTAAACTGAAGCAAGATGAAGAAATGGTTCATCTGTCCATTCTGAGGCCCCTTCATGCTGGAAACTTCGGAACTTGCCAGATGGCTCTTTTATTCCCTACTGTACAGAACATGCATTAGGTTCACTCGCGTTATATGACTGTGATCATTGCAGCAGCTCACTCAGTGGATACAAATAAATGTAACATGGTTCAAAAATTATGTAGCCAGTGTTCTAATACAAGTCCGTTAGAAACCAAGGACTCTTCATTCTCTTCAACTGTCATAAAACAAGCAAAAGACTTTATCAGTGGCCTGTAACTATGAAATGGTTACTAGTAGTAGTGACTTGCTAGAGGACGACACTTTCAGGGTGGTAACTCTCTGCTTTGCACTTGCTGTGCGCTGTGGAAGAAACAGGAAATGTGTAACTCATGATACCGGGCCTCAAGGATCTTGGATCCAGCAGAGAGATTAAAAGACAGAACAGAAACAATAGTAAACAGTATCAGACCAATATGACTTAAATGCCCCAAATCTAAATGTTTTAGGAGAGGAGTGTTAACTGGGTTTATTATTTCACCTTTATGGTAGAAGTGGATCTTGGGTTGGGGCTTGGAAGGATAATTAGGATTTCAATGCCTAAAGGATTGTTACAATGTGAGCCAAGAAGTGGAATGACTGTGTTATGTTTATGATACAATAAGGATCAGATCTAAATAAACTAAGGGATTATTTTAGAGTAGTTGAAAATAATGTTGGAAAACTGTCAAGTGAAAAAATGGAATGCAGGAAGGTAGCTGATCAATGATTCTTTCTCATCATCGGTGTTTCTATCTTTCTCTCCCTCTCCCTCTCTGAAATCAATAAAAATATATTTTTTTAAAAAAGACATACCGCCCTAGCTGGTTTGGCTCACTGGATAGAGCGTCAGGCTGGGGACTGAAGGGTTCCAGGTTCGATTCCGGTCAAGGGCATGTACCTTGGTTGCAGGCACATCCCCAGTAGGGGGTGTGCAGGAGGCAGCTGATCGATATTTCTCTCTCATTGATGTTTCTAACTCTCTATCCCTCTCCCTTCCTCTCTGTAAAAAATCAATAAAATATATTAAAAAAAAATTGAATACTAAAATATTTACTACATGGTATGTCTTTTTTTCATATATATATTTTATTGATTTTTTTACAGAGAGGAAGGGAGAGAGATAGAGAGTTAGAAACATCGATGAGAGAGAAACATCGATCAGCTGCCTCCTGCACATCTCCTACTGGGGATGTGCCAGCAACCCAGGTACATGCCCCTGACCGGAATCGAACCTGGACCCTTGAGTCCGCAGGCCGACGCTCTATCCACTGAGCCAAACTGGTTTTGGGAGTATTCAATATTTTTATTTTAAATATTTTATTTAGCCAAACCGGTTTGGCTCGGTGGATAGAGCATCAACCTGCGGACTGAAGGGTCCCAGGTTCGATTCCGGTCAAGGGCATGTACCTTGGTTGTGGGCACATCTCCAGTAGGAGGTGTGCAGGAGGCAGCTGGTCGATGTTTCTCTCTCATCGATGTTTCTAACTCTCTATCCCTCTCCCTCCCTTTCTGCAAAAAATCAATAAAATATATTTTAAAAGATATTTTATTTAAATATTAAGTGCTATTAAATATTTTAAAATATTAAAGAGTATTCAACTTGTGTCTATAATGTTTTATTTCTTAAATAAACAAAGAGCCCAGCTGGCATGGCTCAGTGGTTGAGCCTCGACCTATGAACGAGGAGGTTTGGTTCGGTTCCCAGGTCTGGAGCATATGATGGGGCTCCATCCCCAGTATGGGGCGTACAGGAGGCAACTGATCAGTGATTCTCTCTCATCATTGATGTTTCCATCTCTCTCTCCCTTCCTCTCTGAAATCAATTTTAAGAATTTTAAATAAATAAACAAAAAGAAGTAAGTCAAAATGTAAATTTTTCTGAATCTGAATGGTAGGGATGGGTGTTTATATTTTTCTCTATTTTATGTGTGTTTGTAAGGGAAGCAATTTTTAAAGGGAAGCAATTAAATAGTTTTAGAAATGATGAGATTTGAAGGACAAAGTCTTAGGAGAAAACATTAGTAAGCATGAAGTTCTGGTTTTCTGAATATATTTTTAATTTGTTTTCTGGTTTTTAAAACTTTTTATCAAAGTCACATATCTACCGTTTAAAGGGGTAGTGTGGCTTTAGTGACTCTGCCTTACCCTTTAGCCAAAAGCTAGAGTCTGAAATGATTGCTGGGAATGCTGCTGAGGTCCTGGCCTCACACTTGTTCCTACTCACTCCCCTGCCCCTTAGAATTTCCTCCTTCTTTCTCCCTGTCAGTTTCGCCTCGTGTTTCAGAATTGCTCACAATTTTCTCCTAAGAAGGCTAAGCGATACAGTCACTATCAGTTTACACTCAAGTCATAATGAAAACAATAAAGGTATTTAAAACGATTTTCAAGATAGGCTATTTTCCAGAGCAGACTCCTCTGTTCTACTCTGATTCCTAGCAAAACATAGGCTCCATGGGAATTGGTGCTCCAGCCAAAATGGCTGTGGTTATGGCCCAGCTCCATTAGCAGAGGCAAACTGGAGAGCTGGAATGGACGTCAGGACCCAAGATCAGCCAGACTCTCATTTTCTCTGGTGAAAGGCTGCCCCTGGGTCCCGTTACCAGATTAGCTTCACCTCCAGATCCTTTGGAGACTTTTAAGTGGGGCCAATAGATTATTCTAATGCCCATTTTCTTTCTGGTTCTCATGTCTTTGGAATGGATCTGGTGGGCCTTCAGTGGCTATGACTGATGTCTGCTTTCTATTTAAATGTACTTAAAATTGCCCTGGCCTGTGTTTCTCAGTGGTTAGAGATTCAGCCCGTGCACCGAAGGGTCTCGGGTTCGATTCCTGGTCAAGGGCATGTGCTTGGGTTGCAGGTTTGATCCCCAGCCGCAGTTGGGGTGCATGTGGGAGGCAACCAATCTCTCTCTTTCTTCCTTTCTCCCTCTTTTTCTCTTTTCCTCCCTCTTTCTCCCCCCTCCATCCCTCCCTTCCAGTCTCTGAAAATCAATGAAAAAAATATCCTTCAGTCAGGATTATTTAATAAATAAATATACTTAAAACTTACTTTAAAAAAAAATCCTGCCCTAGACTGTTTGGCTCAGTGGACAAAGCGTCGACCTTGGGACCAAAGGGTCCTGGGTTCGATTCTGGTCAAGGGCACGTACCTTGGTTGCAGGCTCCTCCCTGGGCCGGGCCCTGGTCAGGGCATGTGCAGGAGGCAAACCAATCTTTGTGTTTCTCTCACATCGATGTTTCTTTCTGTCTTTCCCTCTCTTCCACTCTCTCTAAAAATCAATGGAAAAATATCCTCAGGTGAGGATTAACAAAAATAAAAAAAATCCTCACCCAAGGATATTTTCCATTGATTTTTTTTTTTAGAGAGAGGAAGGGAGAAGGAGCGAGAAACATCAATATGAGAGAGAAACATTGATCGGTTGCCTCCCATACACACCCAGACCAGGGATCAAACCCGAAACCTAGGTATGTGCCCTGAGAAGGAATGACACAGGAACCTTTCGGTGTATGGGATGACACTCCTCCTAACTAAGCCACCCGGCCAACGCTTAAAACTTACATTTTTAAATAGCAGTGCTGTATTTGCCTTTTGCATGTGTACTCTCCAGAGAGAATTTAAGGAACATATTCTTATTTGACACAGCCTATTTGAGAGTTGAAATATTTTTAATGCATTGTAGAAATCTAACTTGATTATGTCTCCTCTTTGGGTAAAGTGTTTTTCTTTAGTTTTAAATCTGTAGCGTAGTCTCGGGGATCTTGATATCATAAAAAATCTGTCGTGACCTAATAATAACATATTCTTAACTATATTGTTTTTCTTTTAAATGTATTTTTATTGATTTCAAAGAGGAAGGGAGAGGGAGAGATATAGAAACATTAATGATGAGAGAGAATCATTGATCGGCCCTCCCACACACCCGCTCCTGGGGATGGAGCACGCTACCCAGGCATCTGCTCTGACCAGGAATCGAACCTTGACCTCCTGGTTCATAGGTCAACGCTCAACCACTGAGCCATGCTGGCCAGGCTTAACTATATTGTTTTAGCACATATAAATAGAAGTTGTAATTTAGTTTTTCCCTAATAGGAACTTTTTAAAAGCATAGCATGAATTGAAACTAACTTATATAGGTTTATTAAAGCACTGCACTCCAGTATTTTTTAAAGCTTACTTAATTTTAAAACATCAAAAAGTCATTGATTTCTTTTTTCTTTCTCTCTATAATCATTTTGATTGTGTGTGGGGTTTTTTTTTTTAGTTAAATAACTAGACATTCCAGATTAGATAAAACAGACCTCATTTCCCCTAACTTGAATTTTGATAACTGACAACTTGAATTTTGCAATAGGCAGGCAGTTCATAACTATTGTCTGTGTTTGACTTCACATAGCTCATTTGTGTGCTATTACTCTATCTAAGAAAGAGATGGACGTGAATATAGATATTTGTTTATATTAGGGGGAAAATAAGGTTACCCATAAGCTGGGAAAGAGAGGACAAGGTGGGAGGGGCAAGGATGGAAGCTGGATTTCTCTGGAACAATATTTATATGGAACCATATAAATATTTTACACACTTAAGAAACACATTAACTGAATTGACTATCAAGTAGGTAGCAATATCACACAGGAATTGTTTCAAGTAATTTAAAACATAATAATTTTACTGTGTATCCTAGTGAGAGCTTTGAGTTTGGTCACTTGTTCTTAAGACCCTTTCAGTGTTACTTTGGGACACATAATAACTTATGTGGAGAATATGAGTGCATGCAATTTAAAATGCTATCAATTAATTTACTTAAAATGCTAAACTCGTAACTTTAACTTTTGTTTCCTTTTACCTTTACAGTAAGGCAGAAGAGAATGAAAGAAGTAGATAATCTTGAAAGCATAAAAGAATGGTAAGTTAATTCGATCTGTGAAGTTTCTTTGTTAGTAATGCCTTTGTTAGTGTCTTTTTCTATTTTTACCGCATTACACTGACTGTGATTGTAAGTGTTCATTATGATTATCTCAGTTAAATACCTAATAGTAGTATATTTTAAAGTAACTTTTTTTTTTACCGTCACTGCATTGAATGGATTTTAGTGAAGTCACTAGATCTTCTTGTTACTAATTTTAAAAAAAATTGTTAGGACAATTTATGTGACAATTGCCAACAAGTATTTTTTTTTTTAATATATTTTATTGATTTTTTTACAGAGAGGAAGGGAGAGAGATAGAGAGCTAGAAACATCGATGAGAGAGGAACATCGATCAGCTGCCTCCTGCACATCTCCCACTGGGGATGTGCCCGCAACCCAGGTACATGCCCTTGACCGGAATCGAACCTGGGACCTTTCAGTCCGCAGACCGACGCTCTATCCACTGAGCCAAACCGGTTTCGGCCCAACAAGTATTTTTAAGAATTTAAGTGAAATAAGCACATTCTTCTTTGGTAGAAAAATAAAAGTTAAAATTTTCTCTTTGCATACTACTACTGTCATATAAGTGAGAAATGCCAGTAACTTTGCTTCGTTAGCCTCTTGTGATAGAGTCACAGTGGAAACATAATGGCTTTGGAGTCAGATAAACCTAGGTTTGAATCCATCTCTTTCTTTTTTTTTTTTTTTTTTTAATATATTTTATTGATTTCTTACAGAGAGGAAGGGAGAGAGATAGAGAGTTAGAATCATCGATGAGAGAGAAATATCGATCAGCTGCCTCCTGCACATCTCCTACTGGGGATGTGCCCGCAACCCAAGTACATGCCCTTGACCGGAATCGAACCTGGGACCTTTCAGTCTGCAGGCCGACGCTCTATCCACTGAGCCAAACCGGTTTTCGGCCCATCTCTTTCTTATACTACTTCTCTGGCCTGTGGGCAATGTAGATAGATTATTTGAGCTTCAGTATCTCATCTATATAGTCCATGGACAGAGACAATAGTGTGGTGAAGGCCTGGGGTGGGGTAGGGGCTGGGTGGAGAAAAGCAGAGTGGGGAGGAATGGGGGACATCTGTAATACTGTCAACAATAAAAAAATAAATTTTTACAAAAATATATGAACTGGGGCTATACCTAGGTACCTGAAAGATTTTGGGGAGAATTAGATAGCTTATATAAAGCACTTAGCATAGTGTTAGCATATAGAAGGCACGCAATAAATGGTAAATGCAAAATGTATGGCTGTTAATATAGAATACTTTATTCTCATTTACGGAGGTGAAATATATCTTGTATTATGCTCTTTGTTTTAAATCCTTGAGGTACATTTCTTTCATCCGTAGTTCATTTGAGACAGACAAGTATTTATTTCACACTTACAGATATTTTGAAAATGCTTCTGTACCAAACAAACATTTGTTATTTTTGACTAGAGTGTTTACTGTTTTATTTATATGTGATACTAACTATATAATTTTAAGATTGTGTCAGGGGTCTCTAAGACCACCCCCAGGTTTGTAATCGTACTATGATTTATTACAATGGATGGGTAAAAAGCAAAATCAGCAAAGGGGAGAGAGCACATGGGGCAAAGTCCAGGGGAAACCAAGCACAGCTTCCAAGAGTCCTCGCCTGTGGGGTCACCTGGGACGCACTTAATTCTCCCCGTGATAAGTTATGACAGCCCATGTGAAATGATACCTACCAAGAAAGGTCATTGGAAATGAGCCTAGGCTTTTTATTGGGGGCTAGTCACCTACTCAAATTTCAGACTCTCCAGCGGAAAGCAAGCAGGCCTTTCGAAGGATAGCAGTCAGGCCCACTGTGTTAACTCTTTTCTATACAGACATACAATGATTGAACGATTTAAAAGACTAAGATTAGCTTGGGACTTTTTTTTTTTTAACATTTATTGAGACCTAATTCACATACCATATGATTTATGCATTTAAAGTATTCAATTCAGTGATTTTTACTACATTCACAATATTTACTACATTAGTATTGTGAGAAATCATCTTAGGGTGTGATTATTTTTTAATAAGAAGTATCATATTGTTGCCTTGGAAAAGGCATAATTAGTACTTTATGATAATATGAAGTTAGTCTTAAGAGTAGATACAGAGCCCTAGCTGGTTTGGCTCGGTGGATAGCGCGTCGGCCTGCGGACTGAAAGGTCCCAGGTTCGACTCTAGTCAAGGGCACATGCCCAGGTTGCAGGCTCGATCCTCAGTAGGGGGCATCCAGGAGACGGTCGATCAATGATTCTCTTCATCATTGATGTTTCTATCTCTCCCTCTCCCTTCCTCTCTGAAATCAGTAGAAATATATTTAAGAGAGAGAGAGAGGCTTTATAGCATATCATGGTTAGTAGCATAGACTTGGAAGACATTAACATTCTGTTTCTGCCACTTACTAGTTGTGTAACCTCCGACATATAAGTTAACCTCTCTCTGACTCATTTTTTTTTTTTTTTTTTAAATATATTTTATTGATTTTTTACAGAAAGGAAGGGAGAGAGGTAGAGAGTTAGAAACATCGATGAGAGAGAAACATCGATCAGCTGCCTCCTGCACATCTCTCACTGGAGATGTGCCCGCAACCCAGGTACATGCCCTTAACCGGAATCGAACCTGGGACCCTTCAGTCCGCAGGCCGACGCTCTATCCACTAAGCCAAACCGGTTTCGGCTCTGACTCATTTTCTTATCTATAAAATGGGATAAAGGTATCTATAGTACCTGGCACAGTCTAAGAGCTATAAAAAGTGTTGATTACTTACTGAATCTGAGAAGATATATCTCAGAACATTTATGAATCTAATATATGAATTCTAAAAAGATCTGCCAGGAATATTTTTTCTATCAAATGAATCTTTGGTAATATTTCCTATATAACATAAATATAGAATGAAATCCAGTATATGGAAGTGAGCAAAATGGGTGAAGGGGTTCAAAAGGTACATATTTTCAGGTATAAAATAAATAAGTCATAGGGGTGTACTGTACTATAGTGACTATAGTTACTAATTAGTGACTATAGTTACTAATACTGTATTGCATATTTGAAAGCTGGTAAGTTAATGCCCTGCCTGAGTAGGTCAGTCGGTTAGAGCATCATCCTGGTGAAATTTATCCCCCAACTCCCACCCCACAGATGTTTTTGGTTGCCATAACACTTTGGGGGTGGGAAAGTATGCATGCTACTGACACCTAATGGGCCAATGCCACAGGTGATATTAAACACCCTAGAATACATAGGACAGCCTGCACAACAAAGAATTATCTCTCCCCAAATGTCAATAGACTCAACTTGAGAAAACCCTGCTCTGGACCCAAAGGGTTAATGACTTCCCAAGGTCACATGTCTGTTAACTGAGAAGAGGGTCTAGACTGCAGACTTGGAAGTGGCATCTCAGGTCAGGATCCCTGAACTAGAATAATGTATGTGAATTTTTAGAGAACTGGTAGTTACTCATGCTCACTTTTCTTTGTTGTGTATATAGGGTTTGTGAAACAGGATCTGACAACCAACCTCTTAGTGATAATCGACAATCAACTTGTGAGTATTTTGTCGACAGTCTTTTTGAGGAAGCCCAGAAGGTTGGTGCCAGATGCTTGTCTCCCACTGAACAGAAGAAACAGGTAAATGCCTATGACTTTTTTTCTCTTCCACTGTTTCTCCAAATATGGACCTTTTAGAGCGGTGGTTCTCAACCTTCTGGCCCTTTAAATACAGTTCCTCATGTTGTGACCCAACCATAAAATTATTTTCGTTGCTACTTCATAACTGTAATGTTGCTACTGTTATGAATCATAATGTAAATATCTGATATGCAGGATGGTCTTAGGCGACCCCTGTGAAAGGGTCGTTCAACCGCCAAAGGGGTCGCGACCCACAGGTTGAGAACCGCTGTTTTAGAGGGTCCACGAGATCAAAACTGTTTAATAATAATAGTGAGATGTTATTTACCTGGTCATTGTGTTGACCTTGCACTGATACTGCAAAATCGATGGTGGGTAGTAAAGCGGCCGGCTCCTTAGAAGGAGTCAAGGCAGTGGCACCAAACTGTACTAGTAATTACTGTCTTCTTTGCTTGCACTTGCAGGGAGAAAATAAACGCTAGTTTTGATTAAGAATGTTCTTGATGATGCCGAAACCGGTTTGGCTCAGTGGATAGAGCATTGGCCTGCGGACTGAAAGGTCCCAGGTTCGATTCCGGTCAAGGGCATGTACCTGAGTTGCGGGCACATCCCCACTAGGAGATGTGCAGGAGGCAGCTGATCGATGTTTCTCTCTCATCGATGTTTCTAGCTCTCTATCTCTCTCCCTTCCTCTCTGTAAAAAATCAATAAAATATATTTATAAAAAAAAAAAAAAAAAACAATAAAGACAAATTTAAAATAATAATAATAAAATAAAGGGTCCTGGGACAATAGAATGTCCACATGGAAAACAATAAAATTTAAAAAAAAAAAAAAAAAAAAGAATGTTCTTGATGAAGTAGTAAAAATGATAACTTTATTAAATCCCAGTCCTTCAGTGCACATCTTATTAATATTATAATGCAAAGTACACATAAGACATTTTACAATATACAGAAGTATCATATTTTTTAATTAACATGATGAATTTGTTTCTTACTGCTTTGCAGGTAGATATAAATATAAAATTATGGAAAAATGGATTCACGGTCAATGATGATTTCAGAAGTTATTCAGACGGTGCAAGTCAGCAGTTTCTGAACTCCATCAAAAAGGGGTAAGCAGCCTTTGTAAATAGAAGGATAGTTAGGCATGTTTCATTTGGAAGAATGGTTTTTAGTGGCTGTTTACACATCCCTACACATTCACAGGTACTTTTAGAAATTCATATTTTCATAGGATGGGTTTTCTTAAGAGAGCCACAGCTATAATTTTGAAGAAAGTGGAGGAATTAGAATTTTGATCAGGTGGTCAGTGCACATCATAGCGAGCAGTTGAGCGGCCTTAGCATATCATTTGCATATTACACAGTGATTGGTTGAAAGGTCGACCAGATGACCAGACACTTAGCATATTAGGCCTTTATTACCATATAGGATATTTTTCCATTCCTTTTGCATGGAGAGTATATTTTTCAGTAAAAGAAAATGCACGTGGTGAGTGTGGACACTTTGTTTCTTTCCCTTCCCAGGGAATTGCCTTTGGAATTACGGGGAACATTTGATAAGGAGGAGGTGGATGTTAAAGTTGAAGATAAGAAACATGAAGTGTGCGTGGCAACGAAGCCGGTGTTCCAGCCCTTCTCGGGACAGGGTCACCGACTGGGAAGGTGAGTGGGCTCATGATCGTAGCAGAGGCTGGACTAACATTCAGCCCATCATTATTTTACCAGGGAGACCACAGATATGGAGCTTATCATTTCTCCCATTGCAAATGGAATTTTTTAATAATCCTCACCTGAGGACATGCAGAGAGATAGATAGAGAGAGAGAGAGAGAGAGAGAGAGAGAGAAAGTGAAACATCAATGTGAGAAAGAAATATAGAAACATTGATCAATTGCTTCTGTATGCTCCCCGATTGGGGATCAAACCCACAACCCAGGTATATGCCCTGAATGAGAATCGAACTAGCAACCTTTCGGTGCACGGGACGATGCTCAACCAACTGAGCCACTTCACCTTAATGTTAGCTTTTGTGAGGACTCCTCTAAGTCATATTTACCTTAGTGTGAATTAGCATATGCTGGCACTACAGTAAAAAAATCTTGGAGGCTTGTGTGGTTTCATCAAATCAAAAGGGCATGGCTTATTGAGGACATTAGAATTGGATGGATGAGTCGTTTCTTTTCTCCCTTACACTCACCACTTGAGCTTTGCCATTAAAGATAGCGTGCATACACTAGCTTTTGAATATAGGGTTCCATTTTACCCATACCACTGCTTTCAACATTGTACTGTAATCAATATCTGAATTTTGAGGTAATAAAAATGAAAAATGTCTGATAAAGTTAGCAGTATTAAAACCTTTATTTGTTGTTGTTGTTGTTAATGAAAATAAGCTTTATGTCCTAGCTGGTTTGGCTTAGGGATAGAGCATCGGCCTGCAGACTGAAGGGTCCCGAGTTCAATTCTGGTCAAGGGCACATGCCCGGTTTCGGGCTCGATCCCCAGTAGGGGGCATGCAGGAGGCAGCCAATCAATGATTCTCTCTCATCATTGATGTTTCTATCTCTCTCTCCCTCTCCCTTCCTATCTGAAATCAATAAAAATATATTTTAAAAATATTAAAAAAGAAAATAAGCTTTATTACATCAAGTAATAAATATATAAAAAGATGCAGTGTTAGTTATTTTCTTCCAGATGTTTATAGTATCAAAACCTTTAATTATGCCCCGTTGGTGTGGCTCAGTGGTTGAGTGTCAACCCATCAACCAGGAGCTCAAGGTTCGATTCCTAGTCAGAGCACATGCCCAGATTGCAGGCTCAATCCCCAGTAGGGGGCATGCAAGAGGCAGCCAATCAGCGATTCTCTCTCATCATTGATGTTTCTAACTTTCCCTCTCCCTTCCTCTCTCTGAAATCACTTAAAAAAACACACACCTTTAATTATTTTCAGATTTTGCAGTCTTTTTATTTTATCCTCACCCGAGGATATTTTCCATTGATTTTTTTAGGGAGAGTGGAAGAGAGAGGGAAAGACAGAGAAACATCGATGTGTTTAGAGAAACACATTGATTGGTTGCCTCCTGCACAAACCCCAACTAGGGTCCAGGCTGGTGAGGAGCCTGCAACCAAGGTACGTGCCCTTGACTGGAATCGAACCCGGGACCCTTTGGTCCACAGGCCAACGCTCTATCCACTGAGCAAAACCGGCTAGGGCTGCAGTCTTCTTTATATCTATGCCTTATAGCAGAATATGCAAAGAGGTTAGATGTGGGATCACTTTTATTTTGATCATTTCTCATATGTTAATTATCAACATTGGTAAGGTGTATACACATTCATGCATACATATAAAATATCCAGATGTGATTTTCAGAATGCTGAAAATATATTTTTATACCATTGGATCTACTTTTTAACAGAATAATAGTGTGCATTTGGTAAAAAAGAATGACATATATATGCATCTGACTTTGTTGTCTGGATTTTTTTTAGTGCCACACCAAAAATTATTTCTAAAACAAAAAGTATTGAAGTTGAGAAGAAAAATAATTTGTCTACTGTCCCACTAAACAACCTGGAACCCATCACTAATATACAGATCTGGTTAGCCAGTGGGAAAAGGATTGTTCAGAAATTTAACATGTCTCATAGGTGAGTCTTTCATTTCATTATTTGTCTGATTTTTTTCCTAATTTTAATTTTTATCTCTTCTATTAACTTCAATCAAGAGTAGCATTTCTTTTTTTTTTCTTTTTTTCCCCGCCCTTGACAATCCCCTGGCCTCCCCTACCCCCCAGTGTCCTATGTCCATTGGTTATGCTTAAGAGTTGCATTTCTTTATTATCTTAGTGTGATTATAGAGATCGCAGTATACATTTGTTTTTTGTTTTGTTTTTTAATCCTCACCCGAGGATATTTTTCCATTGATTTTTAGAAATTCCATTGACTTTTAGAGAGAGTGGAAGAGAGAGGGGAAGACAGAGAGAAACATCGATGTGAGAGAAACATCGATGTGAGAGAAACATCGATGTGAGAGAAACACATTGATTGGTTGCCTCCTGCATGAGCCCCAACCAGGGAGGAGCCTGCAACCAGGGTACGTCTCTTGACCAGAATTGAATCTGGGACCCTTCGGTCCGCAGGCCAATGCTCCATCTACTGAGCCACACTGGCTAGGGCTATATTTGTTATTTTTACTGCACAGTTTCTTTTATCTTTTTTAAAAATACATATATATGTTTATTGATTTCAGAGAGGAAGGAAGTGGGAAAGAGAGATAGAAACATCAATGATGAGAGAGAAGCATTGATTGGCTGCCTCCTACACACCCCTTACTGGGGATTAAGCCCACAACCTGGGCATGTGCCCTTGACCAAAATCGAACCTGGGACCCTTCAATCCGCAGACCAATGCTCTGTCCACTGAGCCAATCAGGCGAGGGCGAGTTCCTTTAATCTTTACTGTTTTTCTTACTTTTTATAGTTACATTGTTTGCCATAAGCTTTAGCCATTAGTTATCTAATATTTGATATCCGAATAAATACAAGGACCACATCCTAGACTTTTTTGGTAACCTGCACAGGTTTAACAGAGTGGCATTTTTGAATTTTAGTGAATTGATTGGGAGAGTTTTGTCTTTCGCGATGTGCCATATTTCATTAACTCTGAGTTGCACATTTTTTTATGTTTAGCGCCTCTGAAATGGGGATGCATCCATTGCTGGCCACATGGCAATCATGTCACAATTGTCTTTGCCTTAGTATCGTCCTCAAAGCATGCAACACAAATATCAGATGAACAAGAAGCATCCCAGAGACAGTAGCAGAACACTTCTTAAGATAAATTCTGTGTCACCAGCACACCTGGTGATTCCGAGGGTGGGCATTACGTGGAGAAACATGTCCAGGATCTGAGTGTGACTAGTGTTCATTAGGAATGACTCTACCATTTCATTGTACTTATGGAAGCACATGAGTGATTTGTATGAAATTAAGTTAAAAGTGCTCTTTCAATAAATATTAAAAAGAATTTTAAGTGTTAAGAAAACACTTTGTCACAATCTGGATTTTTTTTTTTTTTTTTTTTTAGTAACACATAAAATGATGTGTTTTGAAATCAATGGCATCTTAGTCTTGATGAACTGCATATGCGCTCTCCCTCTCTAGATACACACACGTGCGTAGGTGAACATAACTTTGAGCTGCCTTCAAGGTTGCAATTATTATTTTACTTTGTGTTCGTTATTCCATCGTAAATTCTCCCTGCACTGAGTGAAGGATTTTCCTAATTGGATTTGATGCACAGCATGACCTGGTATTTAAAAGAAACCTAGGTCTGTCTGTCTGTCTGATCCATTCAGAGCTAGGTATGTAGATATGTCAACTTTCTATTATAGAAACTTAGAGATACACACAAAAGCAACGAGAACATAATGACCTATCATTTAGTTTCCACTGAACTATTTCTAAGCAAACCCCAGACTTCATATAGTTTCATATGTAAATACTTCAGTATGTATCTCCACTAGATAAGTATTCTTTAAAAATGTAACCATAGCCCTGACTGGTTTGGCTCAGTGGATAGAGCGTCGGCCTGAGGACTGAAGGGTCCCGGTTTCGATTCCGGTCAAGGGCATGTACCTTAGTTGTGGGCACATCCCCAGTGGGGGGTGTGCAGGAGGCAGCTGATCGATGTTTCTCTCTAATCGATGTTTCTAACTCTCTATCCCTCTCCCTTCCTCTCTGTAAAAAATCAATAAAATATATTTTAAAAAATGTAACCATAGTTAAAAAAAATGTAACCATAATACCCTTGCCACATCTAAGCTGATGAATAGTAATAATTTCCTACTGTCCCCAAGGGTCCACCTTTAAAAGATGGCCCCAGTGAACAGCTCTGTCATTATAATTTGAGTGTTCTGTGTACTCACACAGCCAGATATCTTCACACGTTACTACTTTAAATTGGCTCGTTCAGATTTTCATAAAATTGTATTAATAGTTGGTGCCATTTTACAGGATAAGCCACATCAAAGACTTCATTGAAAAGTACCAAGGACCTCAGAGAAGTCCTCCCTTTTCCCTGGCCACGGCTCTCCCGTGCCTCAGGCTGCTAGATGAAGCACTCACGCTGGAAGAAGCAGACTTACAGAACGCCGTCATCATCCAGAGACTCCACAGAACCATGGAGCCTTTTAGAGGACTTTCATAACATTGACCTTTGACACACTAAGTGGAAAGTTTGCAGAGAAGTGATGGTTCGTAAGTGAACATGCAAAGCGAAATGGGGGGAAGTCAGGTTCGCTGAACTTTTGGTTTGAGACCTATTTAGCTCCCTCCAGATGGGAAGACAAGTAAGTACAAGTTAGGAGAGGAAGCTACGACGAAACTATATTCAGTGCACTGTCTCCCAAAGGCTACTCAGAAAAATATACTTCTTTTCAAATACCAATGATTCAACATAAGATAGATTAAAGGACTGTATCATTTAGTATCTTAATGTGGTATAAATTAGCAAACGTGTTCACAGCATCACTCATTTAAACATCATCCCAAACAGCAGTGATCTACTCAAATGTTAGCTTGGCTCAGAATTTTTAAATAGCAATACATTAAAAGTTATACATGGCAGGTTAAAAGCATCAGTGTCCTTATTTTATACCTCAGATACAATCAGAATGCTAGAAGGAACTGCTTCCACCACAGCCATGCCTAAACCTCGAAGTGTTCTCAGTCTGCATTCTCTAAGGCAAGGTACACTCAAACATTAAGTTGGCAATAGTATCTAGTATTTCCAGGTAAGAATAAAATTCTGTAGCTTAGTATAATGTCAGTATTAATCTGTCTACTCACATTTCTACATTTTTGAGAAGTATAATTTTTTTAAAATATATATTTATTGATTTCAGAGAGTTAGAAACATCAATGATGAGAAAGAATCATTGATTGGCTGCCCCCTGCAGGCTCCCTTCTGGGGATCAAGCCCACAACCTGGGCATGTGCCCTGACCAGGAATCGAACTGTGACCTCCTGGTTCACAGGTCAATGCTCAACCACTAAGCCAGACCAGCCAGGCGAAAGTATAATTTTTTAAAAAACTATGTTCTCTCCAGGAACCTCAGTTCACCCCCTATTTTATTTTCTTTCAAACATTAGGGACTTGTTCTTAGCTAACATTCGCAGTATGTCATTCATTTGAGACTGCTTACTTAGAATCTAATGTTGTGTTTGTCACACTGCTAATTAACATTTTTTAAATGCCTTCTGTCATGTATGGTTTTCTATTCCATACATTAGAGTCAACCTGTGTATACATTCAAGGGTTACTTATTACATTCTGAGGTCACCAAGGAAGACTTGCTTTGTTTCTTAGACTTTACAACCAGCTAGACTTCGATAGTCACTGTCCCATTGCATCCCCTTGTCCAAAAATAAGTTTAGGAAGCCTTTTTGCAAATGATCTGTTGAATCATATTTAAAGTGAGATATACACTGAGTGTGCCAAGGAACTAAGCAGCCGTGCCCGTCAGCAGTCATGTCCACAGGGCATTGGACTTCTGCTGGGAGGAGCAGGTCTTAAACTGTTTGGTCTCCAGACCTTTTGTTTATGTGGGTTATAGATCTGTTAAAAATTTAGAAGTTACACATATTTATTCATTTAAAAATAATACACATGTAAATATAAACACTTTTACGAAAAATGTCTATTTTCCAAAACATTAAAAATACGATTTCGTGAGAAAAGTGGCAGTGTATCCCAGTTTTTGCAGATGTCTTTCCTGCCCGCCTTAAAGGGACAGATGGCATCTCCTGCCTGCTTCCACGTTCAATCTGTTGCGCTATCGCACATCGTGTGGCCTCCAGTGAGTGCTACTGCACGTTCATGAGAAAGTGAGCAAAACAAATACCGTCTCAGTATGATCAGGAAAGTAGTTTTGACCTTGTGGACCCCCTGAAAGCCATTCTGAGAAAGCAATGATTTGCCGTGATTCTCAAGCCCTAGTGTAAGAATCACCTGGGAAGCTTTTCAAAAGGCCCATTGCTGCCACTCACCACGCACATTCTGATTCATCGTATCTGGGGTGAGTCCCAGATCTCTGCATTTTTTTTATCACATTTGATCCTTAGGTATGTAATGGCAGGAAATCCTGCACCGAAGCTCCCCCTTAAGAAAATAAAGCCTCGTGTGCGCCATGAACAGTGGAAGACCCTCCACTGAAATGGGGGGTCCTCTCAGCTTTATCTTTGTCCCCCACAGTTTGATTCTGAGACTGTTCCCCTTTGACTCTGAACTAACCATGCCATAAACCTATACTTCGTCTTCTATGAGCACAGCTGAGATAAGGCTGGAACATGTAAATGAGGTTTTTAGCAAAGGCTCAGGAATAACAATGAAAGGGAAGTACCCGTAAAACTAGATGGCCTGTTTCATAAGCTCTATCTTCTGTTGGAGGAACATTTGAAGAATGCTTTCTTTTAGAGACCTGTCTTTTTACTAGGAAGGGAGGGAGGACAAAGGAAAACCTTCTCTTTTTGTTATTTGCTCTCAGAAATGAACAGGTATATAATAGAAAATAAATATTGTCAGTCATGTTTACAGCTGCGGCAGAGCCCTCTAGTGAAACAATGGATTCTTTACAATAATGAGGGGACAGTAAAATCAATGAACTTCTCTCTCAGATATAAAATAACATAAGGTGGTTATTAACATATTTTCAAGAATATGTAAGAAAATGTTTCATATAGGCCTATCATGAAGCATTGTATAATTTTTACTTGCATAATTATAGTCATTATGTGATTCTCCATATATTTCTATAAAGGGGCCTCTTGGAAATATTTGTCTTGTACCTATAGAAAAGCCTCCTTCGTGGATGTTCCCATTTATAATTATTTAACCAGGAGACACACAGGAGGTTTTCTTGTGTGTCCATGTAGAATACACCCCAGTGGGAAGCTTTTCTAGGGAAAGGCCCATCACCAGCAGTAACCTTCGTTTTTGTACCTGTAGAAAATTTCACTGATGTGGATAATATTCTCAGAGGTTTTCTAAAATGGGAATCATCTGATAAAGCTTTTTACCTGAAAGTTTCACGTTCTAAAGTTGTTCATTAAATGTGTAGAATATTCACAACATGTTGATTTTAGAAAACATAAGCTGAATTTATTAAGGGAAGGCAACCTGGCAATTAAGCATATTAGGTGTGGAATATAATTTGACCTAAAGTCATTTCAGAACTATTGTCAGCTTCTGGAAAATCATTGTTAGGGTTAGTATATAGAAGTACATTTCTACTTTTGCAGATTCCAACTTATTGGTTAAATTACTATGCATTTTCCAGGTTATAACGGTGATCTTATTTTATATACTTCTCTCCTTCAGAATACTTTTTTATTATGTTTCATTGTGTTGAAAATATGGTATGTATGCATCTATTTTAGTGCCTTAAAGTACTTTGAAAGCAATCTTTTGCTAAAGGCTAACAAACTGTTGTCTTAAGGGTGGAATACTATTTGTTAAAAGGATCTGTGAAATAATTCATACTTGTTTGTTATAAAGTGGTTACATATAGGTGCATTTGTCATTTTTATTTGGCAAATTCATTTACTTTGAGAATCTACAAATATTTATTAGTTGCCTTCTGTTTGCCAGGTACTTTAACCAATGTTACTTTCACTTAATACTCAGAAATGTTAAAGTGTGATATTTTCTATACTAACTCAGTGTTTGTGTTTGTTTTTTAAACCATCCTTGTGACCTGAGTTGAACTAGCATGAAGACTCCTTGGTAGGATTTACTTCTTTGTTCTTTCTCTGACTACAAACCATTTAATTAAAAAATAGTTCAGCATAGTACATCTTCAAATAGCAGTGGTTTACTCAGTAGACAAATATTTGACTTTTGTTGTTTGCTTTAAATGTATTTTTGCACAGATAATTCATATAAATTATAGAAAATTATAAGATGCAGATATTCTTAAATGATCTTTAAGTCACCTGTGTTACCATAAAAACATTCAAACCTGTCAAGAATTTGTGAGTTTATTTGAGCCAAACTGTCGACATATGCCGGGAAGCAGAACCTCAACGAGTTGAGATAATGCTCCGGAGAATGGTGGGTTACATCTGTATTTATACATTACAATCAAAGGAAGGGACGTAGGTGGATTACATGAAATCCATTGGTGATAGATTAGAGGCAGGAGAAAGCAAAGTGGGGAAACCCCTGGGATTGGATATAAAGTAAAATGATGGACACATACTTAGGTGGCTGCAGGAACAATTAACATGACAATAATGAAGGAATTTGTGGTATCTGTCCTGGCACATTAGGTTGTGCCCCAAGGGGTCCAGAAAAGGGGAAGTTACAAGTTACCCAGACATTTCAAGGGTCTGTTATTATAAATGCAAAAAGACAGGCTCAGTTAAGGTAAAGGTTGACCTTGTCAGTGAAGATACCGGCCTAGGATGTAACTGCCCACCATGACTGCTTTTAGTTAAAGTTTCATTTCAGACCATCCTTTGTGGTTACTTTAGGTCTCTGACTTTGCAAGACCGCCATGCAGGCCTCCCCTGAGCTTGTCAGGTCAGCATATGGCCTCTTTCTTCCTCACCTGTTACTCCACCATTCAAAGATAACCATGGATAACATTTTGGTGTGCATCCTTTTGAACATTTTTAAGTGTATCAATCTTTAATTTTGTTTTAATTAAAAAGCAGGCTCTTGCCAAAACCGGTTTGGCTCAGTGGATAGAGCGTCGGCCTGTGGACTGAAAGGTCCCAGGTTCGATTCCGGTCAAGGGCATATACCTGGGTTGCGGGCACATCCTCAGTAGGAGATGTGCAGGAGGCAGCTGACCGATGTTTCTCTCTCATCGATGTTTCTAACTCTCTCTCTCCCTTTCTCTCTGTAAAAAATCAATAAAACATATTAAAAAAAAAAATTAAAAAAAAAATAGGGAAGATTGTTGTTTAAAAAAAAAAAAAAAAAAAAAAAAGCAGGCTCTTTGGTTATTGTTATCTAACATATTTGTTATCTAACATATTGTTATCTAACATAGCAATTTATTGAAATCTAACATATTTGCCTTTAGCTGAAAACTGCATTAGGAATATACCATTAAGTAGAAGAATAGCTGTTAGGAACAAATGCCATATATATATATATATATATATATATATATATATATATATATTAATACATTTTTATTGATTTCAGAACGGAAGGGTGAGGAAGAGAGAGATAGAAACATCAATGATGAGAGAGAATCACTGATCCGCTGCCTCCTGCACACCCCACACTGGGGATCGAGCCCACAATTCAGGCATGTGCCCTGACCGGCAATCAAATTGTAACCTCCTGGTTCATAGGTTAACAACCACTGAGCCATGCCAGCCGGGCCAAATGCCTTTTCTATTAATTATATTTTTGTGCAAAAAAGAAAAAGGAGAAGTTTGTTTTTTTATCCACTTCAAAGTTGAGATGTAGAAAATGTAATGAATGACTTGCTTTATTTTTTTAATACATTTTATTGATTTTTTAAAAATATATTTTATTGATTTTTTTACAGAGAGGAAGGGAGAGGGATAAGAGAGTTAGAAAGATCGATGAGAGAGAAACATCGATCAGCTGCCTCCTGCATAGCCCCTACTGGGGATGTGCCCGCAACCAAGGTACATGCCCTTGACCAGAATCGAACCTGGGACCCTTCAGTCCTCAGGCCGACGCTCTATCCACTGAGCCAAACTGGTTAGGGCCAAATGACTTGCTTTAGACTAAGTAGTGTATACTTTAGAATCATAGGAAAGACTCCTTAATCTGCCAGTCTCGGAATGTAACTCAAGGTCCCAAGATCACATCTGCATTTCATCCAGTAGGAAGAAGCACACTCCTGCCCTTTCAAAAAAACAAAGCCAGCTTTATTGGGATGTAATTCACATACCTTACAATTCACCCAATCCAAGTGTTTCATATGTTCACAGGACTGCGCAGCCATCCCCTCAATCTAAGTGTAGAACGTTTCTGTCCCTTCCAAAAGAAACTCCATACCCATTAGCATTCATTCTCCACCCTCAGTTCTAGGCAACACAAATCTACAATCTATGTATAGATTGGCCTATTCTGGACATTTAGGTCAATGGGAATCATACAACATGTGATCTTCTGCATCTTTTTGTTTAATGTTTTTAAGTTTTATCCATGTCTTTTTTATTGGAAATACCTACCATATCTGTCAACTGTTGGCCATTTGGGTGGTTCCCACTTTTTGGCCCTCATAAATAATGTTGCTATGAACATTTTTGTTCAAGTTTTTGTGTGAACATGTTTTCATTTCTCTAGGGTATATACACTGAGTGGCCAGATTATTATGACCACCTGATGTTTGTAGGCAAATTAGCCATACACTGCTATCGTATGGGATAAGGAAGCCAAAGGCCTGTTCGAACACCTTTGCTGTCTGCAGTTACCAAGATAAAATGTCTCTAATTCGCACAGGAACACAAGGATTGGACAGTTGAGCATTGGAAAAAAAGTCATGTGGTCCGATGAATCACCTTTCCAGTTGCATCATGCAGACGGCAGAGTGAGAATTTGGTGGAAACAGCATGAAAGCATGCACCCCACATGCATGAGTACAACCCTTCAAGCTGGTGGTGGCAGTGTTATGGTTTGAGGCATGTTTTGCTGGCATGATTTGGGCCCTTTAATTCGTGTGGAACAACGTCTGAATAGCACAACATACCTAAGTATCGTTGCTGATCAAGTTCATCCTATCATGTTGATGGCGTATCCCAATGGAGATGGCTTCTTCTAGCAAATCGGATCCAGCAATATATCAGAAAGATCATACACCACGACCAAGTAGGATTCATCCCAGGGATGCAAGGATGGTACAATATCTGCAAATCAATAAACGTGATTCATCACATAAACAAATTGAGAGATAAAAACCACATAGTCATATCAATTGATGCAGAAAAAGCTTTCGACAAAATTCAACACCCTTTCTTGATAAAAACTCTCAGCAAGGTAGGAATAGAAAGATCATACCTCAACATAATAAAAGCCATATAAGACAAACCCACAGCAAACATCATAATCAATGGGCAAAAACTAAAACCATTTCCCCTGAGAACAGGAACAAGACAGGGATGCCCCCTCTCACCACTCCCGTTCAACATTTGATGCAAATCAAAACAACAATGCAGTATCCCCTCACACCTGTCAGAATGGCTATCATCAACAAATCAACAAACAAGTGTTGGAGAGGATGTGGAGAAAAAGGAACCCTTCGGCACTGCTGGTGGGAATGCAGATTGGTGCAGCCACTGTGAAGAACAGTATGGAGCTTCCTCAAAAAACTAAAAATGGAACTCCCATTGGACCCAGTGATCCCACTTCTAGGAATATATCCCAAGAAGCCAGAAACACCAATCAGAAAAGATATATGCACCCCTATGTTCATAGCAGCACAATTCACCATAGCTAAGATCTGGAAACAGCCTAAGTGCCCATCAGCAGATGAATGGATTAGAAAACTGTGGTACATCTACACAATGGAATACTATGCTGCGGTAAAAAAGAAGGAACTCTTGCCTTTTGCAACAGCTTGGATGGAACTGGAGAGCATTATGCTAAGTGAAATAAGCCAGTCAGAGAAAGATAAATACCACATGATCTCACTCGTTTGTGGAATATAGAGAACAACATAGACTGATGAACAGGGACAAATACAAAGACAGAGAAACAGCAATCAGACTATTAATCCCCAGAGGGAAAGTAGGGGAGGGGGAGGGTAAGGGGGAGAGATCAACCAAAGGACTTGTATGCATGCATATAAGCCAAACCAATGGACATGGACAACAGGGGGATGAAAGCATGAGTGGGGGGAGGGGGAGGATGGGGGTTAATGGGGGGGATTGAGGACACATTTGTAATTCCTTAACTAATAAAGAATTTAAAGATTAAAAAAAAAACAGCTGTCTCTTATAGAACATGAAGTATGTTTCTCTTTTAAAAATGAGAGAAGTCAACAGAAAATGATTTATGAAAAATTGTGGATTTAGTTGCTAGGTCTCTGATTTAATTCCAAAATGCAGAGTTGGTTAATAGGAAATAATTTTCATACCGTTAAACTAAATAGCTCAAAGTTCATCAATAATAATAAAGAAAAATCTCATAGTTACGAAAAAAAAAAGTGCTGAATCTTGCTATCATCAGCCCCCTCCTCATTATTCTGCCATTGAAACACCGTCCAGCTCTCTTTTGATGAAGGTATCTTTCCCTCTGCTTCTAATGTTTGGACTTTCCCCATCTTTAAAGCAAAACAGACCTTCACTTGTCCTTGTTAGATGGAATGATGGCGAGGATTCAGACCATTCCCAGGTATTTCAGCACATCTAAGGATCCTAATGCTGTCTGGACATGGAAATTTCTGGGTCTTCTGAAGTGGTACAGTCCAAAGGACATCATTAATCACCCTGGACGAGGCCCACTGAGCGCCAATATTCTGTGAGCTCAAAAGCTGGCAAAGGGCAGCTGGGCCCAGCCCCATTGTCCCTGGGTTCTTTTCTGCTGATCTGTTTGTTCCAAGTTCCACTCTGCTACCTAGGCTGGAAATTCCACACATGCTCAGCTCCAAGGAATGCAGCTCTTGCTGGCCAAAGCGCTAGCCAGGAAATGAGGAGCAACTTTGCATTTGTGGCTTCTTTTCACTTGTGGCTTCCTCTCTCACAGCTGTGAGGCTGACTGTGCTACTGCCTGAGCTGTTCACCAACCTTATCCAACGGGAGAGCGACTACTTTCAGGTCACCTGGTCCAGGGAGCCTCTGCTGACTTCTGCAGCCTGCTTCCTGACCTTTAAAGGCCCAGAGACCTTTCATTTGACATGGTATTTAATTCCTTCCTAGTATTTCCATTATTTGTTTACCCCCTTCATTTATTTATGTATGTATTCATTCACTCATCATTAATGTAAAGCACCTACTGTATGCCAGGCCCTATGATAGGAGTTAAGGGTTAGTAAATCAAACATAAGCCCTACCATTACAGAATTTACTGTATGGTAAGATGGTAGCTAGGAGCAGTCACATAAGTATACATACAATTATAGCCCATTGAAAATCCTTGCAAGTAGGAATGGTGTTGGGCATACAGCCTACATCACACAAATGTTTGAATGATGTTTGTAAAATGTGAAATGTCTCCATTAGTTCTTAATTTTCCACATTAACAGGTGAATGTACAAACCATGGACTATCTAAAATGTTCCTCAGCCGGATGGTGTGGTTCAGTGGTTGAGCACGGAGCTATGAACTGGGAGGTAATGGTTCTATTCCTGGTCAGGACATATGCCCAGGTTGAGGGCTCGATCCCCAGTAGGGGGCGTGCAGTAGGCAGCCAATCAATGATTGATGTTTCTATCTCTCTCCTCTTCCTTCCTCTCTGAAATCAATAAAAAGTATATATATATGAAATAAATAAATAAAAGTGGCCCTAGCCAGTTTGGTTCAAACAAACAAACAAACAAACAAACAAACAAAAAGCAATTGTGGCCCTGGCGGGGTGGGTCAGTTGGTTGGAGCATGTTCCCATACCTCAAAAGGTTGTGGGTTCGATTCCTGGTCAGGGCACATACCTAGGTTGCAGGTTCAATGCCCAGCTGCGGTCTGCTTTCATTCACCGGCCAGGACTGAGTGTGGGGGTCAGACCCATGTCCTCTAGGAGACTGGGAAATGTATATTGTGGGCACCCGGTATCACATTTAGCGGCTTGTAAACCTGTTCGGCCATAACCTTACTCCAAACAAATCAACACCAGGGCTTCGTTTTCCTAGTGGATTTGTTTGCTGACTTTCGCCCATGAGGACTTGGGAGAGGGTTTAGCGGAACCGCCTCTGGTTCTCACCCCCTTGTGGACGCGTCCCCAGGAGAAGGGTTCCCAGGGCTGCCCGGCCGTTCCCCCAGAGAATTTGAGCTCTAGATACTTTCCCTGCGGGAAAAGGAGACCTTCCCAGCTCCCCGGTTCCCCGCGGGTCAGGGGCCGGCTGGCCCCTCGCCGCGCCCACTCCCGGAGCCGCCCTCCCCGCGGACGATAACAACCCAGGGCCCCGGGCGCGGGCGCAGCAGCGGCGCGATGGAGGCGGCCCCTGGAGGGTCCCCGGCCCCAGCGGTGGAGGCGCCCGCGCCCCAGCCGGAGGCGCACACCCTGGAGCCCCGCTCGGTGAGCGCAAAGCGAGGGGATGCCAGAGGGGAGCTGTGGGCAGCCCCGCGGAGAGAGGGGGCGCGGGGCAGAGGGGCGCCGGGGACCTTGAGGGCGTCTGATCGCAGCCATTTATCCAGCCAGAGGGAGCCCCGCAGGGTCCTCGCCTGAACCGCCCCAGTGGGGGTGGCCCTTGAGAACCCAGTGGCTGAGGCTATTCGGGAGCCCCAAAGAGAACAGCACGCGAAACAGCCTTTGACAAGTTCAACTGCTCAGGCAGGACCCGGGCCGGGCTGGCCTCCTGATCCACATCTAGGCTCTCGCCCCCCATGCTCCGCTCCGGGTCTTCCCAGAGATCCCCTGGACCCTGGGCCTGAGGCGGCAGCCTTCCTTCCCCGACCCCAGGCAGGTGGTGTGGGCTGGGCCACCTTCTCCAACCCTGGCCTTGCCCTGGCACCAGGCTCTGCTTCGGGAGATGGCCCCCAGCGATGTCCTTTCTGGCTACCAGGCCCCAGAGTGAGGGCAGAGGGCAGGTGGGGACCCAGGGGTGTCGGGGCTGGCTGGGGCTCATGCCACAAGGGTGGGTGTGTTGGAGTTGGTGTCTGCTGAATGCAAAATCCACTGCGGCTCCAAATGAAGCTTCCCCCCACCCCCCACCCCCCACCCCCGCCCCCCACCTGCCTGTGGCTTCACCTCACCACCAACTCAACTCCACACCCTCCTCCCAGGCACCTCAGAGCAAAGGATTGTGGCCCCCCCAGAAAGAAAGTCCCATAAGGAGGCTCCCTGAGGACTCCCATTTTCCAGTGAAAGTGAGAAATTCAGGGTGAGATGGATGGCAAGAGGGAAGCCTAACACTGCCAATGCAGTGGCAGCATTTCATTCTCAGAACAACCCTGTGCGGTTGTACTACCTCCAGCTAACATGGGAGGAAACCAAAACAGCCCGGGAAGCTAACTGGCCCTGGGTCACACAGCTAGAAACGGCAGGCGCGGAACGGGACCCCGTGTCTAACGCTAAGACTTGTGCTTCGCCAACTGTGAAGGGTTTATGTTTTAAGTGCATAAAACTGTCAAGATTCCAAAACCATATCATGTACCTAGTTTCCGCTGGAATTTTTTTTCCCCCTTTCAAATGCCATGTGCCAGAAACTTGCCACACGTATTTAGGGGGGAACAAAATTCCCATTATGAAGAGGAGGGGCCAGGAGGGCTGTGATGGTGGATTCTGCCTACTGTTAAGAGTTTTCTGGAAGTTGAAATAATGTTCATGTCAGAAAAGGAGGCCACATCCTGCTTCGTGTATGGTTCTCTTCTGTGGGCAGAAAGAGTGTGCAAAGGATATGATAAACTCTTATCTGGGAAGACCTTCCCTTCAAAAGGGCCCATCTGGGTGTCCTGCAAGATACCAAAATGGGTGAAGTCACAGTCTTCTCCACTCCCCCACCCATCCCCAAGCAAAGGACGAGGAAGAAGAATTCCCAGCACCTTTCAGAGAAACGGTAGAGAAATGGCACTTTACACAGTGTTCTTGTGGCATTGATTCCTTCAACAAATACTAGTATATACCAAGCATCTGCCACATGTCAAGCATTGCTTTGGGTACTGGAGACATGGTGGTGAATAGGTCATCTCTCAGAGAACTTATAAGTGCAGTTGGAAAACAGACTTTGGTGGCCAGGAAAGGCCTCTCTGAGGAGATGACCTTTAGGCTTAGACTTGAATGGAAGTGCAAAGGCCCTGGGGCAGCAACAGGCATGGTCACTTTTGAGGAATAGGACTGAGAGCAGAAGCAGGGGAGCCACTGAGGAGGCTCTCACTGATGGATTAGACAGGGGAAGTGGGAAAGGGGAATCGAGGTGACTCCTGGGTCTGCGGCCTGAGCTGCTGATGGACATTGGGGTCATTTAATGCAATGGGGACAACAGGGTTAGGAGTTGGTTGAAACAATGGGATGGAAGCCAGAAACTGTGTGTTTGACCACACTAAGCTGCAATGCCTGTTAGACAACCACATAGAGTTGTGAGTAGTCAGTCGAATATTTGAGTCTGGAGTGTGCTGGATAGCTTAGGGCTTGCAAATTTTATACACACACACACATTGGGCTTATAAACATTACTTCATTTCGGTGGTGGATTGGTAAACAGTCTCTCCAGAAAAAAAAAAAAAGCAAAGCTCTGATTTGTAATGTTTGCTGATTACAGTGGTGTAAATACCCTCACCATGAATGATTTCAGGCTACTAGTCATTCAACAACCGGCTGCAGGAGTCCTGAACATTTAACAATCAGCTCCCAGAGCCATGACCACATTTGCTTATCAAAACAACCCTGTGACGTTGGCAGGACTTTTCCATTTGACAGATAAGGTTTAGAGAGGGAAAGTGGTTTATTCAAGGTCACACGGGGAGATGGTGTGGAAGTTGGGGGTCTCTTGACCCCCAATTCACTCAGGCTTGTTGACCCAGAAAATAAAACAACCAGGAAGCACTAAGGGAGAAATATAAGGAAGAACTTCCCCCTGGAATAGTTTAGAGATCATGTTTTAGTTTTTCTGTCTCCCTTCCCTTTAAGATGATTTGGGGCATATTAGGACTGAGAGGTTGCAGGGAAAGCCCTCAAGATATAGGGACCTGCCTGACCGGTTTGGCTCAGTGGATAGAGCGTCAGCCTGCGGACTGAAGGGTCCCAGGTTTGATTCCGGTCAAGGGCATATTCCTTGGTTGCAGGCACATCCCCAGTGGGAGGTGTGCAGGAGGCGGCTGATCAATGTTTCTCTCTCATCAATGTTTCTAACTCTGTCTCTCTCCCTTCCTCTCTGTAAAAAATCAATAAAATATATTTAAAAAAAAAAGATATAGGGACCTCAGGATGCTTATGGAAGTCATGGGGGTGTGGGGAGCTGTTGTGTGTCTGGGAAGGTGGGGCTTAGCTCCTGTGTCTCCCCCAGGACAGAAGAGCTGGTCGCCTCTCATTCTGTACGAAGGTTTGCTATGGCATTGGCGGGGTCCCCAGTCAGGTGGCCTCCAGCGCCACAGCCTTTTACCTGCAGCTCTTCCTGCTAGATGTGGCACAGGTGAGTGTGGGCAGCAGCCCGGGGCCCCCTATTCCCATCTTCCTTAGTGTCTGGTCCTTCCACCCCCACCTGATCCATAACAGATAGCACCTTTGCCCTAAGCCTGACAAAAAGCCAAGGATATTTATTGTGGGTTGTTTGTACTGGAAAATGGGAAACAATGTGAATGCCCCCCAATATAGAAGCAGTTGAGTAATAACTTGTACTATCTCCATATAATGGACTACCATGTGGCCATTTAAAGAATGGGTTAGAATCAGTGGTTCTCAATCTGTGGGTCGCGACCCCTTTGGCGGTCGAAGGACCCTTTCACAGGGTTCGCCTAAGACCATCCTGCATATCAGATATTTACATTACAATTCATAACAGTAGCAACATTACAGTTATGAAGTAGCAACGAAAATAATTTTATGGTTGGGTCACAACATGAGGAACTGTATTTAAAGGGCCAGGAGGTTGAGAACCACTGGGTTAGATCAATACCAGTTGACGTGGAGGGATTTCCATGATGCACTATCAAGTGAGAAAAGTTAGTTTTAGAGAAGAGTATACAAAATGATCCTATTTTAGCAAAACAAAGACATGCCCCATATATGTATGTTCATGAGTAAATGTGTGTATGTGTCAGTACATGATCTATAATAATAAAAGTGTAATATGCTAATTAGACTGCACAGCCGAACAACCTTCCAGACAACCTTCTGGACAAAGCCGGGGCTGCGAGGGCCGAGCCCCCTTGCACGAATTTTGTGCATCAGGCCTCTAGTTAAAAATAAGCATGGAGAAAATGTACAGAAAATTACACCAGACTATTAATGTTGGCTATAGGAGAGAATGATGGAGGATAGAGAGCAGGCAAAAAATGTTTTTTTAAATAGGTATTCATTATTTTAAAAAAATTTTTTTTATTGATTTCAGAGAGGAAGGAGGGGGAGAAAGATGGAAACATCAATGATGAAAGAAAATCATTAATTGGCTGCCTCCTACACACCCCTTACTGGGGATTGAGCCGCAACCTGGGCATGTGCCCTGACCGGGAATGGAACTGTGACCTCCTGGTTCATAGGTCGACACTCAACCACTGAGCACGCCAGCTGGGTGGTATTCATGGTTTTTTAAGTGACACTGATGTGGTTGCAAATTTTATACACACACACACATATAAATTGCAAATGTATATAAATGCATGAAAGGATGATCATCAAAATGCTTCTGGCGTTGTCTCAGGATGGTGGGATTTCAGATGAACTTTGCTCAATATTTTTCTGTACTGTTTGAATGTCTTTATAGTGAGTGTATCATTTATGTAATCAGAAAAATTAAAACAAATTTATTGTGAGACAAAAATCTACCTGTGACTGTCAGTCTGGGCGCATCCTTCTTGCACTGAGCACCTCAGGTGAGGGTCCCTCATGTCTTCTCCAGAAGTGAGTGGGCATGAGTAACAATGGAGATGTGCTGGTATGTGGCTGTCAGCTCCCTCCTGAGCTCCCTCCACGTGCACAGATGTGCCCTGAGCGCCTTCTGGATTAGTGTTCT
Organism: Myotis yumanensis; assembly: GCF_028538775.1. NCBI lineage: Eukaryota > Metazoa > Chordata > Mammalia > Chiroptera > Vespertilionidae > Myotis > Myotis yumanensis. The sequence goes on from NW_027223762.1 coordinate 9,738,110, forward strand.
GGGGAGCAGGCTGAATGGACCTTACACTCTGGCCCCAGCCAGGTTCCCAGATCCCCCTCCTGGTGGGTGGGCAGGCCTGGACACCCTCTCTGACTCTGCCAGTCCTTGGCTATCCCCTCCCCTGTCATTGCAGATCCCTGCTGCCCAGGTGTCACTTGTCATGTTTGGAGGGAGGGTGTCGGGGGCAGCTGCTGACCCCGTGGCTGGGTTCTTCATCAGCAGAAGCAGGAGGACAGGGTCCGGACGACTCATGCCCTGGTGAGCAGCCCCATGGTCCTTGAGGTCCCTGGGATTGTCATAGCCCTGCTTCTTAGTAGAAAACCCTGTGGATGGTTAGAGGACAAGACGGGACAGCCGGTGATAGGACTGGACAGTGGGTGACAGTACCGGGCTGGGCCAGACCATCCTGCAGGAGTCAGAGACATTCCTGGGGACGTTCCCTCCCCAGATGGCGCAGGTAGACAAAGCCTCCAAGACTCCCAGGCCTGGCCCCGGGGTCTCAGCGAGGCCAGGGAAGGTCTTGCAGAGTAGGTCCGACTCCTATGCTCCAGGGTCCTTGACGGGGGAATGGCACCACCAAGCACCCGTGTCCTAGCCAGAGTCACAGCCCCCGTCCTGATACCTCAGGTCCCCTCCCCCACTCCCCCTCCACGGCTCCCACCCTGAGAGGCCCACCCAGGGCTGAGGTCCAGAGGGGTGAGGTGGCCCCAGGCCCGGTTTGGTGGGCATCCCATCCCCGTGTGCTCCCACAGGGTGCTGGGCTGCATGCCCTTCACGGCCTTGGCTTACTTCTTCCTGTGGTACCTGCCCCCCTTCATCAACCTCCGAGGCCTTTGGTACATGATCTTCTACTGCCTCTTCCAGGCTCTGTCCACGGTAAGCCGGGGCCCCTGGAACCCCACTGCTGGCACGTGGTCACTGTGAAGCGAGAGTGTCCTGGGGCGGGTGTCAGGAGGGCCGCCCCCCCCCCCCCCCAACCTGCACCTGCTCCCAGCGCCCGGCCATCTCCTGGAGCTCCTCCGCCCACTGGGCTCTGGGCCGGTGCTCCGGCCTGAAGGGATCCGTGGCTGGGACAGGGCGTCCCCTGGGTGGTCTGGGCGGAGGCGGGCGTCCTCTAAGCTTCGGGCGCCCCAGTTCTTCCAGGTGCCCTACACGGCGCTCACCATGCTGCTCACGCCCAGCCCCCGGGAGCGGGACTCGGCCACCGCCTACCGTGAGTGCGCCCCACCGTGGGGTGGAGGGTGGCGGTGGGGTGGAGGGTGGCGCCGGCCCGGGCTGCGAGCTCGGTCCCCTGAGCGCTCCTCGCTGTGTCCCAGGGATGACCATGGAGATGGCGGGGACGCTGCTGGGAGCCGCGGCCCACGGACTCATCGTGTCCGGGGCCCACGGTCCCCACAGCTGCGAGGACGCCGAGTTCCCGGGGTCGGGCGCCGTCTCCCCCCACGCGGTGAGTGCTCCCCCCACCCGTGCATCCTCCCACCAGACCCTCTGCCGGGGGGTGGGGGGGGGGGGGGGGGAGTGAACACGCTCAGCGCATCTGGAGGGGAGGAGGCAGGCCCCAGGCAGGGGCAGGGAGAGGGCAGGGGGCGTGGGGTCCCTGCGGAGCTCTGGGCAGAGCCCTCCTGGGGGCCTCCCACCCCCAGGGTGAAAGGAGAAGGGAATCCTCCCAGGGGGTGAGGTATGGGGGGGGAGGACTGTGTCTCCTCAGCCATCAAGTTTGTCCATTGGCCCCATTAAGCGAATGACATCCCGACCCCCCAGGACCGTAGGAATCATCCTCTAGTCCTCCCTCTCCCTCAGTCCAGCCGATTGCCAAATCCTGCCACGTTTCAGGACAAAACTCTTCTGCATCCACGGCCACGTCCTGGCGCTGCCTCACAGCCCCTGCCCTTCACCTGGGGGTGAGGGAGGGTGGGTAGAGAGAGGGCCGAGAACCCACCCCCAAAGGCACATTCAGGCACCGCTTGGCGGCTCCAGCTCTGTTATCCCGACTCCACGTACAAAACAAATTAATTCATAGATAAAAGCATCTAGAAGTTCCAGACAGCGACCGCAGAGCAGGTCCCCAAGTGCAGGTCCTCTGAGTGTGGGGGGCCCTGTGCAGCTGTGCTGGACCCGCACCTGAAGCCCCCCCCCCCCCCCGCCCCCGCTCCCCCAGGCAGCCTCTGTCTCTTTTCTGACATTTATCTGGGTCAGCCCCCATCACACTGTGACTTGTGCTCATGCACCTGTCTTCCTCCCACACTCCAAGCCCCTCACTGTGGATGCTCAAGGGTCACTTATCAGGGTCTGGCAAACAGAATCAGCAACAATGAATGCTTGTTTTAAAACGAGAGAGAGAGAGAGAGAGAGAGAGAGAGAGAGAGAGAGAGAGAGAGAGAGAGAGGTGTGAGAGAGAGAGGAGAGAGAGAGAGAGAGAGAGAGAGAGAGGTGGGAGAGAGAGAGAGAGAGAGAGAGAGAGAGAGAGAATTCAGATCCTCAGACCCTGGTACATGGCTGCATGCAGGAGGCACAGGGTCAGCAGAAGGTCCATCCTGGCCTTAGCTCTCCCCCTCCTACTGGGCTCACTGGGAGGAGTTCCCAGTATTCTTGGACTTGGGCTGAGGGTCCCTCTGCTCCCATTGGGAGGTGCCCTGCCCCTGGGTGTCCGCCCCTCCATGGGTGGGAGACATCACCCCACCCCAGTTCTGTCCTGTTCCACAGACCTGTCTCTACTCCATTGCAGCCGCCGCGGTTGCTGTGACTTACCCCGTGTGCGGTGGTTTGCTCTGCTTGGGGGTGAAGGAGCGGCCAGGTACAGAGGTGCAGGCAGAAGCTGCGGGCAGGGCTGCTCGTGGGCCTGGGTTTTGGTTGGGAACTCTGCCAAGTCGCGATGTCACCTTCCTGTGTTGCAGACCCCTCTGCCCCCGCCTCCAGCCAGGGCATGAGCTTCCTGGCTGGGCTGGGGCTCACTGTCCGGCACCCGCCCTACCTGAAGCTGGTGATCTCCTTCCTGTTCATCTCAGCAGCCGTCCAGGTACCTCTGGCCAGGCGCATCCCCGCTGGCTTGGTTCCAGCCGCACTGAGCTTGCGTGGGTTCAGGTTCAGCCTCTCATCCCACGGCATCACAGTTAGGCTTGAGTGGTAATAGGGAGAGAGCAGCAGCTCGCGTGTGGCCCAGAGAGGGTGGTGCTGGGAGGAGAGAGATCTAGATAGAGCTCCTGGGAATGAGGAGGGTCAGGGCCCAGACACCAGGAACACTGTCTGGATGGTCAAGTGCACCCAATCTTAGCTGTGCGAGGGCGGCGGTAGACTAGGAATGGTGTTTATGCCTGTGTCAGGGATAAGCAACCTTTGTAGGGGCGGGGACTGCACGATGGCGGCACCAACCAGGGTTCAAGGTCCCCAAAGGGAGGCCAGGATTGAGGTGTAGGCCTTGCTCTTGCCTTCTGAGGTCCTGCCATTCCTGTACTCCTGTCACCCTCCTCAGGTGGAGCAGAGCTACCTGGTCCTGTTCTGTACACACGCCTCCCAGCTACATGACCACGTCCAGAGCCTGGTGCTAACCATCCTGGTGAGGAGACCTGGGTGACACGTGTGGTCCCTGACATGACATGTGTGGCCAGAGTTCTGGGGGGGCAACATTCTGGACCTACATTCCAGCAGAGGAATTAGGGCCAGGGTCATACAGTTCATAGCCGCTGGTTCCAACCAGGAGGCAACGTGGAGGCCGGGCTGTGAGAACCTGGGCAGAGGCACCGGCGCTTGGCTGGCTGGGCCGTGGGCCGGGCTGTGATGGTTCTGTCTGTTCACAGGTCTCAGCTGTACTGAGCACCCCGCTGTGGGAGTGGGTTCTGCAGCGATTTGGGAAGAGGATGTCGGCCTTCGGGATCTGTGTGAGTGAGGCAGGAAGCGAGGTTGGAGTTGGGTTGGGGGAGGCTGACCTTGGAGCCGGAGCCTCCTGGGGGTCAGCCGGTCGATCTGTAATCGCTTGTGTCTTCAGTGCCCAGCACAGGACCAGGCACGGGTGGTTAGTCCAGACGGGTGAGGGTGTGCTGGGAAGAGCAAGCGGGGCAGGTAGAGGGAGCAGCTCGTGTGTCTGTCTCCCCAGGTGATGGTGCCTTTTGTAATCCTGTTGGCTGCTGTGCCCACAGCCCCCGTGGCATACGTCGTGGCCTTTGTGTCTGGCGTGAGCATCGCTCTGTCCTTGCTGCTACCCTGGTAGGCTGCGCGAGGGGAAGGGAACGTGGGAGTTTCATGTCCTTCCTGATGCCCTCCTTCATGTCAACCTGGTGCCCAGGGCCACTTGTGCCCAGCCTGTGCTGGGGAGCCGCTCTCCCACTGGCAGGGATGGAGGCCACCCGCTCCGTCCTGGGAGCCCTCCTAAAAGAGTACCAGCAGCAGGCATGGTGGGCAGCCAGGGGTAGGGGTGTAGAGGTGCGGGTGGAATGCCAACACACAGTGCCTGGCTCTCTGTGGGCCAGTCCTGGCCCTGGGTAGTGAGGACTCAGGGATGACCCTGACTTGGTCTCTGCCCCCAGAGAGCTTGCAGGCTGGTGGCTGTCCAGGGGGGTCAGGGGGATAACTCTGCAGCCCCCTCCCCCAGGTCCATGCTCCCAGACGTGGTGGATGACTTCCAGCTGCAGCACCAGCAAGGTCCCGGCATAGAGACCATCTTCTACTCGTCCTACGTCTTCTTCACTAAGCTCTCGGGTGCAGGGGCCCTGGGCATCTCCACGCTCAGTCTTGAGTGAGTCCCAGAGCTGGGCTGTGGCGGGGGCACAAAAGACCAGCGGGGTGGGAGGAGGGCAGAGTCCCCCACCCCAGCCAGCCCGGGGACCGGGGACCGAGCTCTGCTCTTTGGAGAGTGCAGGGCAGACACCTCCTCAGCTGGCTCTGGGAATGTGACTGAAAGGGGCCTTTCTTGTGGGCCATAGCCCTCCTGAAGCCTCAGCCCCCCACATTCTCACTTCTCTCTGAACTCCTCCCTGACCAGCCCATTCCCTCAACACTCCCTTCCAGCCTGACTAGGCTGATCTGACCAGGAAATGAATCCAAGTTTCGGGAGAGTGTGGAGGTGGGGGATCTGGGACCCCTCCCCCAGGGAGCCAGGCTCGGGAGGGTCTGGGCTGGATGATGGGATGGTGTTTCTCCAGGTTTGCGGGGTATGAGGCAGGAGCCTGCAAGCAAGCAGAGCAGGTGGTGGTGACCCTCAAGGTCCTCATCGGTGCTGTGCCCACCTGCATGATCCTCACCGGTCTTTGCATCCTCATGGTCGGCCCTGGTCCAAAGGTGCCAAGCCAGGACTCCTCTCACCAGCTGAGCCTTCGAAGGTGGGCACCCCATGCACACGGGTACACACAGACAGCTACCAGCACACCCGGAGGCACATAGAAGTGTGCTGATGTGAGACCAACCAGGCCGCAGGTCCCCCGGCGGTGCTTACACCACTGAACAATCCTGCCTTTGGAGACTCTGCCTTAGCTTCAGTGATGCCATCTAAATTTTCTTCTGCTGCTCCGTCTCCCTGGATAACCAGTAGGGTGGTGGTATGGTAGGGCTCCCTTGTTCACCCCTATTCCTTCTGCTCTCCATAATCCCGGGCACCTCTTCCACTTGCTTGACCCCGAGCACCTCTTGTGCTTGCTGTCCTCCTGCCAACCCTACCACCCCACCCCCATACTGCCTTCAAGTTCCAGATCCACACCCCTGGCTCTCATTTGGATATCTCCACCTGACGTCCCACAACCACGGCAGTCAGTCTTAATGATCCCCCAAAGGAATTCATGGTCTTGTCCCAGTCAGCTCTACCACCCTCCAGTCTGGGAGCCGAAACCTGGGGATGGATGGATGGATCATCTTCCACTCCTCCCCGCCGAGACAAGCTGTGCTGAGAGCTCTCTGAGCCTTGCCCTCCTCCCTCCCAGAGCACTGGTTCCACTGCAGGGTTGGATCTGCTCACTGTCCAGCTTTCCCCGTAGACTGTGGGGACCTTGAGGCCATATCTTTGTGTTTATTCATTTTTATGTCCTAAGAGCCCAGCACAGTGCCTGAGGCCAAGCAGGTGCTGCAGTATCAACATGGTCCCACACACTTTCTTGAGCACGTGTCCACATCTTTGCAGATGCTCATGCACTCACATGTACAGAGGACCACACAGGGGAGACAGGAAGTGACATCATCATCCATCCCTCATCCCTCAGCATGGCTGGTCTCAAGACTCCAGCCAAGTAATGCTGACCTCACGTGCTACACTCAGGGAGCGACACACAGCTGCTTGATGGGACTTGGGGAAACAGGCTTGTGGCTTTGTTCACGCAGGGCTGGGGGTGTGTGTGAGGGGAGGAGTTGCTAGGAAGACAAGGAACAGCCACTGACACCTCCACGGGGCCTGGCAGGGCAGAGACCCCACCCTCCCTCATCCTCTTGGGCTTCTTCCCTTCCCGCAGGAGGACCAGCTACAGCCTCGCTGCAAGTTAAAGCTTCGTGAGCCCAACAGCAGGAGCCCGCATCGTCTGGGCTCGAAGTCCTCCTCTCTTCTCAGCTGTTTAGAACCCCCACTTCGCAGCGTGCACGTGACCTTTTCCCTGGGATATGGAGCCTTCAGTGACCTCTCCAGCAGGGACTGGCCTGGGTTCCACCTGTCTTTTCTTACCTGTTGACCACAGACCATTTCAGATAAACCTGTGCCCCTGACTACCCGGCTCCAGGTGACGTTTGACCTGGAAAGCATCCCAATAGCAGCTTGTCCTGAAAAAAAGGAAGCCTTGGCCAGCCTGGCCTGCAGACTCCCCAACAACCTGCTGACCTGACAGGACAGACACACAGACACACCCTTTGTTCTTCCTGATGCCCCAGTGGACATCTGAGAGACTGACAGACATCACATGAATGGGCAGAAGTGGGGACAGATGGGCAGGCTGGGGATGTTGTTAGGACAGACAGATGCAGGGCGGCCAGCAGACCTCAGGGGGAGCGAAGGGGACAGCAGTGGGGATGAGAAGGCGGAGCAGGGCACGGGGTGTTCTCGAGCCTCTCTCTCTGTCAGGTTGATGACTGTTCCCAGAGGTGGGCACAGACTGTCCAGCCACCAGAGATGGATCATTTTCATGAACAGTCGTTATTTTTGTGGGAATATTTTTTTCTGAACTTTTATAAAAAGTACAGGAACCACCATTTTCTAGAAGCTGTATCTTTGGAAAAGATCCACTGAGGTTTATTTTTTTCAAAAAACAAAAAACCGCATTAAAGGGTTTGTCTTCTACTGAGTCAGTAAAGTGTGATGGTGGGCAGCCCTCCATCATCCCTCGGCCCAGGGGCTAGGCTCCCTTCCACTTCCTCTTCGGGCCTTTGGCGGCCTCTTAGGGGAGAGACCCCTTGGGCTGCCAGGACTCAGACTCACGCACAGAGATGCTCGTCAGAGCCGGTTTAAGCCTCTGGCTTCCTCCAGAGAGGGAGCTGACCTCCCAGTGAGGGCGCAGAACGTTGAGAGTATTACATATGTCCTTATTTTCCCCCATCGACCCCCTCCAGCCCAGCCCCGGGACCTCCCCCGCCCCTTACCACCCCTGTCTGCGTCCATGGGGTATGCATTTATGCACACAACGTGTTTGATTGATTACCTCCCACCCACCCACCCTCCCCCACCTTCCCTCCAAGGTTCCGTACTCTGTTCCATGCTTCCATGTCTCTGGATCCATTCGGTTCATCAGTTTATTTTGTTAATTAGATTCCATATATGAATGAGATCATGTGATACTTGTCTTTCTCTGACTTATTTCACTTAGCATAATACTCTCCAGGTCCCTCCATACTGTCTCAAAGGGTAAGAGATTCTTCTTTTTTTACTGCTGCATAGTATTCCAGACGGTATAAATGAACCTCAACTTTTTTATCCACTCATCTACTAATGATGTGCCACGTTTTATATCACCTACATTTCCCAGGGTGCAGTCTCAAGGAGCAGCTATACAGCAGAAGGGAACAGACCTGGGGGTCAGGGGTTAGATCTCAGAGATAGGGCCATCGTGGGCTGGCCAAAAGGTATCCTACCATTTCTCCCTCACAGCCACCCTATGAAGCGGGAACTAGTGTTCTCTTATTCAGGTGAGGAAACAGGCTGAGAGAGCTTAAGCCACTTGTCTAAGGCAGTGGTAGAGATGGTCTTGAACCTAATATAGTTCTTAAATTAGGTGGTTGGTGGTTCATTTTATTATTAAGCCTTCCTATACTTTATATCTATCTCATGTATCAAATATCCATACAAATTTTAGGAAAATTTGGGCACAAAATGAGATTTGTAAATGACTTTCCTTATGTAAAATATTCTCAATATAACATTAAACAATTATTTAGTTTTTTAAAATATATTTTTATTGATTTTAGAGAGGGAGAGGGAGATAGAAACATCAATGATGAGAGAGAATCATTGATTGGCTACCTCCTGCTTGATTGGAGATCAAGCCGGCAACCTGAGCATGTGCCCTGACCAGGAATCGAACGGGACCTCCTGGTTCATAGATCGATGCCGAACCACTGAGCCACTGCGGTCAGGCTAAATAATTTAAAGAAATTAGCTCTCTCTCCCTGACTCCAAAAGCAGCAAATGCTGGATTATCTTCTATTGTTTCAATGACTATAATAATAGCAGAGGCAAAGGAAATATCTTTTGTATGAGAGTTGTCATGGAATCAGATTTGTTGTGAAGAACTAAAGAATTTATATTCGGAACTGTCTGAGCTAGAAATATTCCATGGCAAGTATAATGGGGAAACTGAGACAGAAAGCTGAACAAACTGGTCCCAGCAAGATAATAAATCACAAGGACTTATCTTCCCTAACCAGGGACACTTAGGAGCAAATGGTTTAAACATTCCAGACCACTTAGGGGCAGGCCCCATGCTGTCCGGGTCCCTCTTTGGTGACATTCTTTGAAGGTGAAACTGACAAGAGAATGACTCTGATTAATCAGCATATTAAAGGACACACCTGCAAAGCTGAATATTCTATTGAGATCCTCCCGAGACCTCTGCCAAAATCCCCTTTAGAAACAGATTAAGAATCCCTAAGACAAGCCAGTGCGGGCTCTCTCTGGAGCACGCACTTGCCTTTCTTCCCTCTGAGGTGTGCATCTTTACTTTTCTCTCCTAAACTCTAAAGGTCTCCATGAGCCTTGCAACCAGGGGAGCAGCAGGCAGTGGCAGCTTGTCCCAGGCTAACCCCCTGAACCTGTGTCCAAGACCCCTTTGCGCTGACAGCATCCCCATCTCAGCTCACTTCTGCCACTGGGGCTTTCACTTCTCAGTGAGTCCACACAGCCCAGCGTGGGCCACTTCTTTCCCATAATGTTTCTAAGGAGCCAGAGCAGAGCACTGCCTAGGCTCCCTTCTGCTGCTGCTTCTATCCTAGGCTCTTTCTTTGTTTCACTGTCCCCAACTGTAATACATCTACTCTCAAAATCACCTGAACTCTTACTGTGAAATCCTTCCTGCACGAAGTCAAGAACCCACACACTACCAGCCGCCCAAGGCAGACCTGCTCCGGGCCAGGTTCTTTCTGGTGACATGTCCACCAGAGGAAGAAATACAGACAACATACACACACATAAAATCAAGAATATTTCTGTGTAACAGCAATGATCACAAAGAAAATACCATCAAAACATTCACAACAGCTGCATCAACCATGAGTGATTTTATTGAAGACTGACCAGTGAAACGCTGACTGTAACATACACCTTGAGGCAGCCACCTTGAACTTACTATGGGGTCCCCCAACCCCCTCGTTAGGCTTCACAGTATGTGCTTTCATCCCACCCAGAAAACGGAGCCAGGCCTCAGACTGTCCTCAGATATTGCTCTCAGGCAACAGAGTACAGACAAGTGGCCTCCTCTTCCATTATCCCACCAGCTCTCTAATGCATCTGAACCACAAAATGGGCCCTTGCTTCTTTCCTATCCCAGCTCCATCTTCATAAACTGTAACAGACAGGAGTCCCCAAGGGTGCAAAATATTTCTTTCCAGATAATTTTAAAGGCAATGGAAAAAAATGACCATGTGCTAATGGAGCTTCTATGGCTGAAACAAGGGTCTGCAGATGTGATGACTAGCCACACAGACCGACTGGTTATGCTGCAGTAAATGAAATTTATAACGTGTTTGAAGGCAGTAAGAAGTGCTGTGTTTATCTAGAGTTGGGATCAGGGCTCTTTCCACAATACTAAGCGGGCCCTTTAGCCCTTATTTATAATACCTGGTACTTTTTAGGGCTATCCCAGATTCAGTGAAATTTCCAACTTTCTGAAATATTTTCTCTCACAGACTCTATGCTAGTCTCTAAAACGTGACTAAAGGAAAAGAAAAATACCAAAATTAAAGTTACAATTTAAGAGCTGAGGCCGACAGCAGGAGAGGATTTTCCTGGAAGGCTTCCTGCTAGAATCTCTAGCGGTTCCAGGCAACCTGCAGCTTCCCCCGAGTCAGAGGGCCCAGTTCGCCTTCAGAGAGCAAAGAAAACAAAAACTCAAGGAGCATCTGTTAAAAAAACAAAACTCTTTTTGCATACAAACAGGAAAATCAGAAATTCTCCAGTAGAAACGAGGGAATGATGGCATCTGAGGGTCTGGTCCAAGAAGAGACAAAAGTTCTGAAACTTAAGACAAAAATGGCTGATAAAGAAAATGTCCATAGACCTACAAGGAGCAAAAATAATGTAATAATGGGAAACAATTGTGTTCCGTTAAAACCTGCTAATGAATTAACCAATTCAACTATAGCTACTGATACATATAACTTGGAGAATAATCAAACTCTGCAGTTGTTACCAATTACAAATGATCGCCAAGGTCAACGTATGACATTAAGCCAAGCGTTTCACATTAAAAACAATAATAAAAAGAAACAAGTGACTACAGAAAAACCAAAGCAAGATGCTAACGTGCTCAAGAAACCTGTGCTTGGCCCTCACCGGTTTGGCTCAGTGGATAGAGTGTCGGCCTGCGGACTCAGGGGTCCTGGGTTCGATTCCAGTCAAGGGCATGTACCTTGGTTGCGGGCACATCCCCAGTAGGGGGTGTGTAGGAGGCAGCTGATTGATGATTCTCTCTCATCGATGTTCCTGACTATCCCTCTCCCTTCCTCTCTGTAGAAAATCAATAAAATATATATATATAAAAAAGAAACCTGTGCTTGGATTTTATCGTGGCCAAATTGTTCAATCTAAGGTTAATTCATTTAGAAAACCTGTATAAGTCAAAGATGAGCATTCTGCAATAACAAAGAAACTTTCAACTCCTATCTCTAAGGCCACAAAACCTCAGCCTATAAACACCAGCAGTGTAACAGCAAAAAGTCACAGAGCCTCAAAGATGATGACTACGACTAAATTTGTGAGGGCTACATCTCAGAATGAACAACTTTTATGTCCTCCTATTAGAAGTCACCACAGTAATACTCATAATACCCAGGACTCCCTGAAACAAGGCATTGCCAATGTTACATTTGGAAAGGGTCTCATGAGAAAGAATTACTATAATTAAATACAGTTTTATCTAGTGTCAAAACCATTTCTTCTCAGAAAGTAAAAAGAAATAAGACAGTATCAAGAAGCATCACATCTGAAATGATAGCCAGGCCTGCTTCATCTTCTAATATCAAACAGATAGAAAAGTAAAAAACCATTGAGCAGTGCAGGCATACTATAGCAAAAGCAACTATCAATAGAAGGGCTCAGCCCACCCCCCCGCCCCAAAAAAAGGAGAAGGGCTCAGCCCAAAGAAACCGTAGAAGAAAGAAAAGCTCGTCTGAGTGGAGAGCTAGCAAAGGGAAAAATGTTGAGAAGGCCTCTTAGCTCAGTAATAGCCCAGCCTGAAGCTGAAGGACAGAATGAAAAACCAGTTGGGTCATTTTGGACTACCCTGGCAGAAGAAGAACAAAGATTATTTACTGAAAAAGTAAACAAGACATTTTCTGAATGCCTAAACCTGATTAATGAGGGATGCCCCAAAGAAGAAGTATTAAACATACTGAATGACCTGATTAAAAATATTCCAGATGCCAAAAAACTTGTTAAGTATTGGATATGCCTTGCACGTGTTGAACCACTCACAAGTTCTATTGAAAATATTATCTCAATCTTTGAGAAGGCCATGCTGGCAGGAGCTCAGCCTATTGAAGAAATGCGACATGCAATTGCAGATATTCTAACAATGAAGAGTCAAGAAAAAGTTAAATTTGGAGAAAATCTTGAGGAGGCTTGTGCAACCAAGGAAAAAATCCAAGAAGTCAACATTGAAGATATTGGTGTTAATCTAGAGTCAGGAAAACCTGAAATGGAAAATAAACATCATAGAAATGTGGTATTTCAAGATTGTAAAAAAGAGCAAGTACACAAAACAAAAGATCCAACCAATGATGTTAAAACCCCCAACAAAGAAACTAGGGAGGGTTGCTTAATTAAATATAATGTGTCTACTACACCATGCCTTAGACTTTGCCTGTTCTTGGCATTGTACTAGTAACATCAGCACACACCCAAGAGGGGTCTAGAAGGGTCAAGGCACTGAAATGTCCTTTGAAATCTGCCCAGGGCCAGTTTTTAGGAGTATCCGGACCTTAGTCAGCCAGAATTTTCTAGGGAAGCAATAGAGTTAGGTTTACATTCTGGGAGGTCCATCCTGTTCTAGGGAGCAGAGCGGGGGAGGGAGGTAGCAGTCAGTGGCTTTTTATCTTCCTTTGAGCTCTGTAGATTTCTGCTGGTTTGGGCTAAGAAGAATATGCTGGAGGATATGCACTCCTTATCCTCATCTTTAAGCCAAGAGAAAGATCTATCACAGTGCTGAGGTACCTTTTAAGTGCTTCTAAGACAGCTTTAACACAGCTCTGGGCTGGGACAGAAAGCCTCAGAGAAACCATAAAACACAATCCATAGGGCACCATTACATTGTCTTGTTCTGGGAATTCCGCCTCCAGACAAAACCACACCTCATGAATACATAAGCAAGCACTTTCTGAGCCATCTAACAAAGGCTGCGCTCCCTCCTAGCGTGAGCCTCATTCTGGGGAAGATGGAGAAGTGGCCGAGCCAACCAGGCAAGTGCTTCACCTCTGTGTGACAGTGTGAGAGGGAAGAGCCCACAGTGGAAAACAGATCTTGTTTGTAATGGTCTCATCTGAAAAGCTATGCAGCAAATACTCTGCAAACAAGTATCAGCCTAGATGGTTGGAATAGCTGGTGGCATCGAAACGCTGGGCTGTATGTTCTCCAAAGACTTCAAGACAAGGACCAGAATCAAGACTCTGAGACAGAGAGTCTCTGAAGATATTTGACCTGGAGCTGCCATCTCTTACGAGTATTTCCTGTTTGGCTGTAAAAGTTAATGGGATGAAGCCTTCACTATCAGCAGAGAGAAGGATCCAGCGGGAGTCTGCAAAGTAAAATGAACACATAGGCAATTTAAGATATATCATCTTATTCCACAAGGAAAAACAACAAATATGACTTTTTTGGGGGAAGAATTCAGTAGCTGATAATATTAAACCTGATCATAAGGCTTTAGAGAATGGGGAGATGGAAGGACTGTTACGGAGGGTCTGGAAGTATGGCAGGAAGAGGATGTTGAGGACTTAGGCAGAGCTAAAGGACATACACTTTTCACTCCGGCTGGGCATTTATTACTCAGTGGTATGTATCTGGGCTTCTGCCTGCACACACGTTAGGGGTTGTGTGTGGAGTGTCCCTACCTTACCTACATGCTCTTAATCAGTTTCTCCAGAAAATATGCAAGGTTGGGAACAGCCACTCTTATGGAGGAACCTTCTCTACTCTTTAGATCCATACCAACCTCTGGACACCCAAGGAGGCAAAAATGACTAGAGCTAGACTAGAATGGCCCAGAAAATCCTGTATGGCTGGTTCCAGGATAGCCGAGGGCCATCAGCATGCCTGGACCTTCTCTGGCTCTTTCAAGTCTATGGTGTCTTAACCTTTTGACCTTGTAATTTCACTTCTGAAAATCTATACTTTACAAAAACAACACGTAAAATAGAGAGGTTTTCATTAATGTTATTTATAATGGGTCACCACTGGAACCCACCAAAATGTCAAGGAAAATGTAGCAGCCCAGCTAGTGTTGCTCAGTGGTTGAGTGTTGACCTATGAGCCTGGAGGTCACAGTTCAATTCCCGGTCAGGGCACATGCCCAGGTTGCAGGCTCGATCCCCAGTGTGGGGCCGTGCAGGAAGCAGCCAGCCAATCAATGATTCTCTCTCATCACTGATGTTTCTCTCTCTCATCGTTTTCTCTTCCTCTCTGAAATAATAAAAACATATTTAAAAAAGAAAAAAATATATAGTCCTAGCTGGTTTGGCTTAGTGGATAGAGCGTCAGCCTGCGGACTGAAGGCTCCCGGGTTCGATTCCAGTCAAGTGCCTAAGAAAACCAAAACCTGATGGAATGTGGGCATGACTCAGTCCCTCACCATCCAGAAGTGCCCCTCATGTCCATATGTTTGCTGCACATTAAAACAACCCCTTTCAGAAATATTCTGCAATGTTGCTATGATCTTTATGTCCTAGTGCAACAGGTATATATGAGGTTTTTATGTGATTTCCTTGCAGTTGTTATACAGGGTGGGGCAAAAGTAGGTTGATAGCTATGATTACTCAACACAGTTTATTCTTGTATTATTACTTATTATTTATTGCATTATTTTCAATACGACCAACTGAAAACCTACTTTTGCCCCACCCTTTATATGGCTTTGTAACTTTTTTCTAGTTTTTCATGTATACAGTTAGGTTTTTCGGCTAGGCTATAAGTTCCTTAAGGGCACAACACATATTTTTTTCCATGTGTCTGGTGTAAAAGGCCTGGGTATACAGCAGGCAATTAATAATAGTTGCTAATTATCTAGAGAATCACAGAATGATCAGTACACATCATTTTCATTACCAGTGAAAGTAACAAAACAGATGGTGGAAGGAGGGGTGCTGGGCAGGGTTGATTTCTGGATTTTACCTACCATGCAGCATTTCAACCAGAGCGAGGCCGAAAGTCTGCTGCACTGTGCTGAGCCTCAGTTTGCCATTGCAGAGAAGCACGTCTCTTTTTTCAACAACAGATTCTACAGAATAACGTTTCTTCAAATACAAAAAAAAAGTTGTTAAGCCAATTGCAGAAGCAATGGAGTTAACATTTCTTTAGAAAGTGCAAATAGTTTTTTAAAATCCTTATCTAGTACCACTATCAATTAGACTTCAGTTTTATATCAGGAGCTTTTTGCTCTATTATTTAACACAACTAAAGGGTCAGAACAAAACACAACCCCTAATTTACTTTTCCTAGAACTTTATCACTAGGAACTGGCTGTCCTAGGATCTGACTAATAACACTACAGATGATGGACGGCAGCCTAAGAGACACAATCTGATGGTGAGGAACAGGTGCCTGGCTATTTTAGGTATAACTCACAAAACTTAATGCTCTCTTTATTGGGGGGAAAAATGCCAAGAAAGACTGCCCTAAGGATTTGCACAAGTAAACAAACTGGTCAAAATTCACTTCGTTTAGAAAAAGTACAAATAAAAATGATTATTAAATTTTAAAGTCTTATTAAACATTAACTCATCTTTAAAATTGGTTTCAAATATCCCTAAAGAAAATATAAAATAATTACAGTTCTAATTTAAGATATATTAAGAGTCCAGCCGAAACCGGTTTGGCTCAGTGGATAGAGCATCGGCCTGCGGACTGAAAGGTCCCAGGTTCGATTCCGGTCAAGGGCATGTACCTGGGTTGCGGGCACATCCCCAGTAGGAGATGTGCAGGAGGCAGCTGATTGATGTTTCTCTCTCATCGATGTTTCTAACTCTCTATCTCTCTCCCTTCCTCTCTGTAAAAAATCAATAAAATATATTAAAAAAAAAAAAAGAGTCCAAAGGTATAGTCATAAAATAAAAAATATAACTTCTAATTATATGTTATTTGCAACAATAACTTCCTGTAAGCATTTGAAGAAGAGTTTTATTAGCAAGTTATGTATCTAACTTATTTTGTTGTTAAAATTATTACTACTCATTTTCTGACTACTGAGAAATATAATTTCAACGATGGAAGATAAACTGTACTACATTGGTGGAAGAATAAACAACTAAAAGAGCATGTCTACTATTAACATTTTAAATATTAATAAATTATAAAGGCCAGAAGCAACTAATCATTTATTTGAACTCTACAAAAAATGTCACTTTGGAAATTACAGGAGAAACTCTTCCTTGCTACTGATTATTTTGCCTTTTTTTCTCTCACTTTTCTCATTACAAAAGGGATATATCCTCAATATAGAGTAAAACATAAATTTATAATGTGGAAAGTAAAGTCCCTTCCAGAGGTAATTATTGATAATAGCTTGGTTCAATCAGTTCATTATAAACTGAGAAACTGAAGAACTGAAAAGGCTAAATACCCCACATTTCTTTTACTCAAAATATACAGAATTTCACATTTACAAATGTTTACAAAAGAAAAAAATATGTTATTATTTGGTAGAAAAAATATAGAATTACTTAGAACTAACTCTGTGATTTTCTCTAAGGGTTCAATTATGAAGAATTTTTACTTTCAACATTAATTATTCCTATATTGGTTACATTCCCTTTCTCCCCCCAGTGAACACATATTACTTTTGTAATTAGGAAAAAAAAATACTGTGCAGATGTAGAAAAAGAAAAAAGCTCTATATGCTGATATGGAGAATTCTTTTTAAAAAAAAATATATTTTTATTGATTTCAGAGAGGAAGGGAGAGGGAGAGAGAGATAGAAACAGCAATGATGAGAGAGAATCATGGATCAGCTGCCTCCTGCATGCCTCCTACTGGGGATCGAGCCCACAACCCAAGCATCGGAATTGAACCTAGGACCCGTCAGTCCATAGGCTGACACTCTATCCACTGAGCCAAACCGGCTAGGGTGATATGGAGAATTCTTGAGGATATATTATTAAATGGAAAAAGAAAGATGCAAAACACTGGATATAATGCCTTACACTTTGTGTAAAAGAGGAAATAAAAATATATAGTGTCCTGGCCAGTTTTGCTCAGGGGATAGAGAGCGTCGACCCACAGACTGAAAAAGGGTCCCAGGTTCGATTCTGGTCAGGGGCGTGTACCTTGGTTGCGGGCTCGATCCTCAGTGGGGGGCATGCAGGAGGCAGCTGATAGATGTTTCTCTCTCATCCATGTTTCTAACTCTCTATCCCTCTTCCCCTCCTCTCTATAAAAAATCAATAAAATATATTTAAAAACATATATATAGTAATATCTGCTAGTATCTGCATAAAAAAATAAAAGTAAAAATGTTAACTATAGGAGGTCAGGGGGACAGATTGCACAGAGATTGATTTTTTACAGAGAGGAAGGGAGAGGGATAGAGAGTTAGAAACATCGATGAGAGAGAAACATCGATCAGCTGCCTCCTGCACACCCCCCACTGGGGATGTGCCCACAACCAAGGTACATGCCCTTGACCAGAATCAAACCTGGGACCCTTCAGTCCTCAGGCTGACGCTCTATCCACTGAGCCAAACCGGTTAGGGCTGCAAGTATCTTTTAAAACGAAGATATATGTCTACAGTAATCAAATCAGCGTGATATGGATAAAGTTCTAGGTAAAGAGATCCACCCTCCAACAGTTGCAGTACGGAGAATCTAGAATTAGATACCAGTACAGATAAGTTTATATATGATAAATATGGTAGACTCAGTTCAGTGGGATAAAGGTGAATTTTTAGTAATGTTGCTGACACAACTGGCTATCTAACTCTCAGAAAATAGAAGTGGCCCATACACAAAAATTTAATTAAAGATTGAAAATGTAAATGTAGGCCCTGGCCAGGTAGCTCTCTTGGTGTGATACCGGGTCAGGGCACATACAAGAAGCAACCAATTAATACGTAAATAAGTGGAACAACAAATCAATGTTCCTCTGTCTCTCAAATCGATTAAAAAACACAAATGTAAAAAGCAAAATAAAAGACTGCAAGGGCCCTGGCTGGTTTGCTCAGTGGATAGAGCCTCAGCCCTTGGACTGAAGGGTCCTGGGTTCGATTCCAGTCAAGGGCATGTACCTCGGTTGCAGGCTCAATCCCCAGCCTTGGTCAGGGTTCATGTGGGAGGCAACCAATAGGTGTCTCTCTCTCACATGGGTATTTCTCTTTCTCTTTCTCTGTCTCTCCCTCTCCCTTCCATGCTCTCTAAAAAATCAATGGAAAAATATCCTCAAGCGAGGATTAAATAAATAAATAAATAAATAGGTAAATAAATAAATAAATAAATAAAGTATATTGCAAGAAAATCTAGACATTACATGCATATTAATTTGTATAATATACAAAAACTTCTTGTAAACTGATAACTCAATAGTGAAAAAATGAGCAATAGGTAACTCATTCATTGGCCCCAGAACATGAAGACATATGTACTCAAATTCACTAATAGTAAAGGAAAAAAGAAATTAATAAAAGTGAAATACTATTTCACATTTATCACATTCATGAGGATGTGAGGAAAAGGTAGCTGGTGAGCATGTAATGACACATTGTTAAGTAAAAATCTTTGAAAGGCAATCTGGCAAGTTTTTTTTAAAAGTAGAAACATATATTCAAATTGCATTCCTGCTTCTGGGAACCAACCCAATAGAAACAAAAGTAGGAAAACAAATGGATACATACAAGAATACTATTGCAGCACTAAGCAACTGAAAACAAAGTGAATGTCCATCAACAGGGAACGCCTGAATAAACAGCATACTCTCAGCATGAAGTAAAGAGTACACTGTATACCCTATTTCTATAAAACAATAACCACCCCTGAACCTATATATCGCTTGTACCTATGTATCTATTTATGCAAAGGACTGTGTAAGATTATGAGTATGAATTACACTATGGAAGGATCCACATTAAGCTGCTAGTTAAGTGGGGAGGAGCAGAGGTCAGTTCGATAAGGAAGGAAAGTGTTCATGATAAAGCAGTGGTTCTCAACCTTCTGGCCCTTTAAATACAGTTCCTCATGTTGTGACCCAACCATAAAATTATTTTCATTGCTACTTCATAACTGTCATGTTGCTACTGTTATGAATCGTCATGTAAATATCTGATATGCAGGATGGTCTTAGGCGACCCCTGTGAAAGGGTCGTTCGACCGCCAAAGGGGTCGCGACCCACAGGCTGAGAACCGCTGTGATAAAGTGACAGGATGCTATTTATGCAATACTACGTTTGCATATGCATGCATAAATAGATGCATTGACATTTCTTATAAATGGAAGAGGGTCTGCACTGCATAAGAAAAAAGTTTCACAATGAAATAGCACAAAAAAATTTTTTTTCTAAATATGAACTGATAGAATAAGTGCAATCATTCATGTTTTCACACCATGCACATGATAAAAATCAGTGTATCCTGGTATGTGTGTCCATGTGGTTGGCAGGCAACCAACCCGTAAAGGTGTGACAGCTTGCCTGTAACATAACATGCCCAGTTCAATTTAAACACCATCTTTCCCAACCATTTTTCTGGCAGTGACTACTGGCTGCAGGAGCTTATGTACAGTGGTAGCTCCTGAAGGAGGAATTACCTGGTAAGAGATGTGGACGTAAGGCAGATCCTGAGAGAGCGGATACACTGGAGAGGACTTCTTTCCATTACGTAGGAAGTCTGTGAGTTCAGAGAGACTTCGCTGTACTTCCATCAGTTTCCTAGATAAAATTTCCAGTTCCTTAGAGAGCTGACAAGTTTCCTTTTCCCGCTGTAAGTTCTTTCTTGGAGGGAGATTAAGAGGGCCCAGGGTGCTGGTGAAGTCTGGTGTGCTGCTGGGTTTGGGCAGTGTCGCTGACCCGTCAACGGGCTCAGCCTCTGGAGTTTCCAGGGCTATGGAGTCATCACACACACTGGATGGAGGGCGTTTGATTTCTTTAATAAAAGTACTTCCAGGCCTTCCACCTTGACTACTGCTATGAGCTGTTAACAAGAGTCCTCTGTTTTGGTGACAAATATCTGGGGAAAGACTCTCAATTGGCTTTTTCCTCTCTGCTTTATTTAACAGAGCACTGAGGGTAGTATAGCCACTCTGGTTTTCGCTCACTGTTACTGGAAACTCCTCTTTCAACGTTACTTCTCTAACAATCAAGCGAATGACATACTCATCAGACTTTGAAGAAGGGAGAAATGTCGAATCAGTGGATTTTTGTTTTCCTATCAAAATTAATAATAATTTATCTGTCAAGAAACATATGCCTTTTGGTCTCTCACCACTCTCTAATTGAATTTGCTGGATGTTTGGCATACCCGCTGGAATGACAGAATAGATAAAAATTACATTACAAGTATTGGAAGCCACGGCTACCACCTTTGCTTTCAGATTAAATGCTATTAGATCAGGAACCAGAATGCCTGGAATGGTGACTTTTTTGACCTGGGTCACCACTTGCGCAAAGGTCACAAGAATCAAATGTGAAGAATCCAGATCGGTTCCTGCCAAGTAATTCTTTTTTCTTAGACAAATAAGGGCATTGCTCTCAGACTGAGATCTATTGAAACGAATATGAGTTAGATCCAGAGGATCTGAACCGGAAGAAGAAAAGGGAGACACTGATGTGTCGGAATTTGTTCCACAAGAGGCTGCCCCTTTATCCACAGAGGGCACCTCATCAGTAACTGGTGACGTATACAGACAAGTGTCTTCACTGCTGGGTGGAACGCCAAATGTTTCAGATGCATGTAAGCCACAAATCTTCCCTATCGGAAGTTCGGTGGCTAGGACGACCTGTGAGTCCTCAGCGGCCCCGACGGAGCGCACGTCGCTGCGCACATCCAATACTGGGCAGACGGAGCACCGCTGGAGAGTCTTCTGAGCACTGTCCCAGATGTAAGAATGCAGGCTGCTGCCTACGGCCACCACCAGCCGCTGGCCATCCTGGGTCCAGCACGCACAGTGAATAAGGCCCTGGGCGCTGCTGTCCGCTTTCACTCGGGAACCATCACAGTGCACGTTATGGGCAATGGAGACATCCCGTGCGGTCAGCACCGTCAGAACAGCACTTTGTGGGTGCCACACACAGCCTTGGGGAAGGACAGGGCGTGTTTCCCTAATCTCACAGGTCTGAGACAGCAGCGGCTTGCTTGTTTCTGTGGTACTGGGACACAGCTGCCACACAGTGACATGCTGCTTGTGCTGGACAGCGAGCAGAGGGGGCGTGTCCGCTATCCCAGGTGGGGCCCACGACACCCCATACACGTGCTCAAATTGTCCAATGACCTTCGAGTCCCCAAACTTGGCCTCTCCACGCTGAAGCTGTACATCAGTCAGGACTACCTGCTTCCCATCGGTCCAGACAAGGCCGTGAATTGGGTGTATTGCTTGATACAATGCATTCAGCCCACTCCTGAGAAGTTTTCCTTTTCCCAACTCCATCCTTTCTGATAAAGGTCATCTGAAATAATTAAAAAGAAAAGCTACATCCTGAGACTGTCATCAGAGAAATCCAGAATATAGGACATGTTTCAAGACAACTGGCTTAGACATTTCACAGGTCAGTATTGTGAGAGGATAAAAGGATAGGAGGAGTGTAGCAGGTTCACAGAGACCACTGAGCCAAAACAAACCAATGCAACATATAATCTTTGGATCTTAAATTTAGGAAATAAAATTTTCTACCCCCCCCCCCAAAAAAAAAACTGGGGAAATTAGAATATGGAATGGATATTAGATAACATTGTAGAGTTAATAATTTTCCTAAGTGTGACCATGGTACTGTGGTTATGTAGGAAAATGTCTTTATTGTTAAGATAATGTATGTTGAAGTATTTGGAATAAAGTGTCATAATGCCTACAACTTGCTTTCAAATGCTTTAGAAAACAAACACCCCCCCCCCCCAAAAAAAAATATCAAAAAACATATATGTGTGTATATACTTGGTATATATATATATATAGAGAGAGAGAGAGAGAGAGAGAGCGCTCACTAAAGGAAATGTAGCAAAATGTTAATAATTGCTGAATTCAGATTGAGACTATGTCAGTATTCATGGAATTTTGAACTTTCAAGCTAGAAAAGTTTCAAATTAAAAAGTTGAGAAAAGTCTCCATCATCATCTAATTTCTATTCTCCTTTCACTGCCAATTCAATAAATGATATTCATGACTCAATGGCCTTTACCTCTAAGCTGAAATGACACTCAAAAGTCACTATTGCTATTTCTACTTCATCATTTTCAAATAGCACTTAATTTTCAGAATAGTGTCACATTCTCGATTGCATTTGCTCCTTGCAACAATCCTTCACAATAATGTAAACTAGGCTAGGCAAGTATTACTTTCAAATTTTTCATTCTTAAGGTTTTTCCCCCCAAACATTTAGATGACTAAAGTACATGCTCACTGCTATGAAATTCAAACAAACCAGAGGTGTCTAAAGTAAAACAAAATGTTTCCTCCAATTCCTCTTGAACACCACCCCATCCCCCAAATCTTTTTTTTTTTTAAATATATTTTATTGATTTTTTACAGAGAGGAAGGAAGAGAGATAGAGAGTTAGAAACATCGATGAGAGAGAAACATCGATCAGCTGCCTCCTGCACATCTCCTACTGGGGATGTGCCCGCAACCCAGGTACATGCCCTTGACCGGAATCGAACCTGGGACCTTTCAGTCCACAGGCCGATGCTCTATCCACTGAGCCAAACCGGTTTCGGCCATCCCCCAAATCTTAAGTCCTTGAAAAAAAGCACTGTTAACAATTTGGTGTATAGCCTTTGAATATGTTAAAGAAATACATGTATATTTCTTTATACATATATATGATTTTATATGTGCTACATTTTTAAAATCCTCACTGGAGAATACGATTATTAATTTTTTAGAGAGAGGGGAAGGAACAGGGAGAGGAGGAGAGAGGGAGTGGAGGAGAGAGGAAGAGAGAAACATTTATGTGAGAGGAACATCCATTGGTTGCCTTCTGTACCCGCAACCTAGGTATGTGCAACCTTTTGGTGCATGAGACCAGTCCAACCAAATGAGCCACACCGTCCAGGACTAAATTTTTTCTTTTGGACAAAAAAATGGGGTATAAGTCACAGTTCCCAGGTATTAACAACAGAAACCACTCTTGATTAACTTAAGCAAAATAAAATAAAATAAAAATAATAATAATAATAAGCTCAAGAACCAGGCTCAGAAAACAGGCTGCTAGGCACGATAAACCACGGCTGCCCCTCCCTCTAGTCAGCTGAGACTCTAACTTCTCAGCAGCTGAGAATCGGCTTCACTGCCCCTTCACCGGATGGCAATTGCTTAACATTCAGAACTCCCGTAGGCTGCGCTCAGTTCACAGACCCTTTGCTCTAGCAACCAGGAGGGGGAGTCTCCCCACAAAAAGCCAAGAAGCCAAAAGTTGAAATGACCTTCAGGAGGCCTCCAATTATTTGGTATTTTGTAAAATATTTACACTCCCCCCCCCCCCCCCCCCCCCCACACACACCAAGGCGAGTGGTCTTGGCCTTTCTCTCTCCTAAGCTCCAAGGGCCCTTCCTTTTTGCCTCTATAACTTGTCTCCTGAGCCCAGGCAGCCCAGCTGGCTCACCTTTTTATACCTGTTACTTTCTAAACAAACTTTCGCTTGTGTTTGGGGGGAAAAAAATTAACACACAAGAAAGGTATATTCACACACAAAGAAAGTTATGATTACACACCTCCAGACTTTTCCATGCAGTTTTGGTTAAACTTTTTCAATCACACCGTGCAATTTTGTATCGCATTGTTGTTGTTGTTGTTTTTTTCACTTAACATAATATATTAGCATCTTCCCATATTATTTAAAAGTTTTGTAAACTATCTTTATAGGCCACTTAATATTCACTCGGTGAAGGTGCATCATTTCTCTCACTGCGGAGACACCGGTTGTAGCCCACGTGAGCCTATTATAAATGACGCTTTATAAAGATCTTTACGCATAAAGCATTTTCTTCTTTTGGATGGTCACTTTAGGATATATTCCCTGAAATGTCACTCACAAGTCACGGGGAATATATTCACTCCTTTGAACGCACCCGCGGCTCCTCCGCATCCACTAACCCCCGCACGCCGGCCCCCACCGCTCTTCCCATCCTGCCCGCACGCCTGAGTGTCTTTCACCCTCTCCCCACGGGCCAGCCCCTCCACCATCCACCCCGCCCACCCACAGGCTCCCCACACCCGCCAGGCTGGGCAACCGCGGACACATAACACCTTTGGACTCACTGCCCCGCAGTAAACCAGCTTTCCCGGAGCCGCCCCAACTCACCCAACGCGGTTCCAAAGTCTGCAGTGAGTACCGGAAGCATCGACTCCAAGGCCTCTGATAGGTGAGATGGTCGGGGAAAGCTCGGGAACGCCGCCAGCCTATTGGTTTTTATGTGTGTCGCGTTAGGAGAGGGTCTTTTCCACTGACCAATGAGCTCGGGCTTTGCCGCAGAGATCTCTGGGAGTTGTAGTCCAGGTGAAACTCCCGACTGGAAGCCTCATGCAATTTCTCTCTCAAGAGGTTTAATGCCTTCTTATCGGTTCTCAGTCTAAGAAGGAGTCCAGGAGCCCTAGAGTCAACATGGTTTCTTAAGCTTTGGGGGGGGGGGGGGTGTGGGGAGTCAGGGATGGGAAGGGGTTAAGGATCTATTTAAACTACAAAATTTCCTCAGAAAAATGTTATGGGTGTTTTTGGGGTTTTTTAAAAAAAATGTTCTTATCTGTACACAAAATATTGTGCATTCCATTGAAGCCACTCCACTGACCTGTTCCAGTTACACACCCCTGTTCTATACGTACCCCAAAGTGTTGGCCCATGGCCATATGGACTAATGTGTCACTAGGCTTCTTTGGACCGAGTTACACCCCTGGGAGAATGTGGGCCACACCTTGGAGCAGCCCGTGGTGGGTTTCAGATCCTGAGCCTCACGGAACAGTTGATCATCATCTTTCTTGGACAACACAGCCAATCCTCTTTCAACGATGCCGATAGCCTGCCCTCTCCTCCGTAACCCCCGGGAGGATGGGGAAGAACACCTCCAGGGCCTCTCCGCACACCTTGCTCAGGCTCTTCTCCCCAGGCCGATCTTCCAGCGCCACGTGTTAGAATCATACCTTCACATCATTGTTGGAACAATGTAGCCAAGAGTTAGAAACAAAAAATTTAAAGTCCCATTCCTTCTTTGAGCAAATGCTACTTCTTCCAAACGTCTCTATAGCAATGGTTCTCAACCTTCCTAATGCCGCGACCCTTTAATACAGTTCCTCATGTTGTGGTGACCCCCAACCATAAAATTATTTTCCTTGCTACTTCATAACTGTCATTTTGCTACTATTAGGAACCGTCATGTAAATATCTGATATGCAGGATGTATTTTCATTGTTACAAATTGAACATAATTAAAGCATAGTGATGAATCACAAAAACAATATGTAATTATATATGTGTTTTCCGATGGTCTTAGACGACCCCTGTGAAAGGGTCGTTCGACCCCCAAAGGGGTCGCGACCCACAGGTTGAGAACCGCTGCTCTATAGACTCCTGGACCTCCTTTGGGTGGAGGAGGAACACAGGGTCGAACTCATTCATTCATCCCCCCAGCGCGGATCGCTCCACGCTGTACGCGTCCCTACCCATCCCAGTTTTAGTTCCTCCAGGGCAGCGATTGTCTTCATGCAAATGGTTTCCCGGGATGCAGTTCTTTGGCTTGAAAGGTGGGAATCCACCCGTGCGTGGGGCAGAGCTGCCTGGGATAGTGAGTAGGAACTTAGAGTGGGTGGAGAAGGGTGGGCAATGAGCCTTCCTCCCTCTCACTCCACCCCACACTCGAGCTTGCGCCTGCAGAGCCAGGCAGCCCAGCTGGGGCAGGTCCCTCTCTGGTGCTTCCAAACGTTCTGAACCCCATTGAGTGAGCCCCACTAGTTAGACTTGGTTTCGTTGCTGGCCTTCCCCTAGTGTGTGGGAGCAAGTAGATTCCCAAGAGATAAATCTGGGTTGAAGGGATGGATGAAGGGATGGATATGCAGGTGAGCGGGTGGATGCGGGAAAGCCTGCGTGCCTCCCGCAGCATCCTCCCCGTCTGCGGGTCCGCGATCCTTAGCCTGGCTGGGCTCCAGAGCCGCGGGTCAGGGTCGCTTGCCCGGGGCCCCGCCCCGGCCGACCCCACCTTTCCTCGCCGCCCCTTCCCGTGGCCCCTCCCCGCGCAGGTCCCGACTCCGCCGCACCTCCTCCGGCTCTGCAGTGGCGGCGGGGAGGCGAGTCGGAGCGCCAGCGGGATCGGGAGCCGGAGCCGAGCCGGGGTCGGGGCAGCAGCGGGGACCCTCGGAGGCGGGGCCAGTGGGACCGCGATGGGCGTGGAGATCGAGACCATCTCCCCGGGAGACGGTACCGGGCGGCGGAGCAGGGGAAGAGGACGGGTCCCGGGCGGAGCCGGGCGGGCGGGGATCTGATTCGGAGGCGGGTGGAGGGCGCCCGAACGGGGGGAGGGCCTAGGATGGGGGCCACCGGAGGAGACCCCGGGCGGGATCGTGGGAGGCTTAAGAGCCGGTCCTTGCTGTCCTCTGCGCCGGCTCGCCCGGGGGAGCGCAGGCGGAGGCGGGAGGCGGGGGTCGGCAGCCGCCACCGCCCGGAGGCCGCAACCCCCGCGCCGCGGCGGGAACGCTCGGTTACCGGCTGCCGCTGATTTCCCGGGGCCAGGTGTCAGCTCCGCTGCTCCTGCCCTGCGGGGCGAGCTGTGGAAACGGGGAAGGACAGGCTGTGGGGTCTCTGCCGGGGCAACTCCCTTCTAACGCGCCCCGTGCCCGGCCTGCGGTCGGTCGGCCCGCGGCCCCCTGCGGGCTGGGCGGCGCGGCGCGGTGGGGACCCGGCCCGGCTGGAAAGGGAGCTGCCCTCCCCGCCCCTGCATCTCGCTGCGTCCTCCCCGCCCCACTCCGCCTCCCCGCCAGCCTGTCCGCTCCCGCGACTCTCAGTCGCGGCTGCAGACCGATGGCCTTGAGATGGAAGGCTCCAGCCCGGACCCCGACCCGAGTCCCCGGGGGTCCATGGACCCAGCTGCGGCTAAGCCTCTACCTGGAGGCCCCACCGGTACCAAGTCCAAAACAGAACTCGCTCTCCTCCGTGTTCCTTGTTCTCCGCCTCTGGGATTAGCGCTGCCGGGCGTCACCCTCGCACAACTGGGTCTGCATGTGCCAGGAACAGCGGGCTATCCCTTTATTTTTTCACCAAAACTTAATGCAGACCGGAGCCCCCATTTCCGCAGGATTTGACCGGCAAGGACACCCACCCTAGAGACCGGAGGGCCCTGTGGAAGGTGGTGGTCCCTAAAGTCCCAGCTCTACCCAGGATCACGGGCGGGGACAGCTCCCCCACAAGGGAACCTGGGTGCTGCCTCCAGGAAGCATGTCCCTGAGGCCTGGTGGCCTCCAGGCAGCCACACAGCTCTGCTGGGGACTGGAGACCTCGCCTCCCTTCCCAGGCTCAGGCAGAGTTTCCTCTCCTTACCCACCCTCTCTGGCCAGTGACAGGAGCATTTTCTCTTGAGGAGGATGAGAGTTTTAGGAAAGCCTGGAGATCTGGCTTCCTGCTCTCAGCCTGTTTTAAACCCTGAGTCGTCCTAGCCGATCTGACTCAGTGGGTAGAGCATCGGCCTGCGGATGGAAGGAAGGGTCCTGGGTTCGACTCTGGTCAAGGGCATGTACCTCGGTTGCAGTCTTGATCCCCAGCCCTGGTCAGGGTGCGTGCAGGAGGCAACCATGTCTGTCTGTCTGTCTGTCTCTCTCTCTCTTCCCCTTCCTTCCACTCCATCTAAACACCAATTGGGGGGAAAGGGGAGAGAATCAAATAAATGGGGAAAACCTCTGGTGAGGATTAACAACAACAGAAAATAAATAAAACCCTGGGTCAAGGAAGCACAAAAGGGCCCGCCAACCACGCTGTGTGTAACCCAGCAGGGGAATATGCAAATTCATATTTCAACACGTATGCCCACGCAGTGCTGGGATGCCTGTCTTGATGAAGCCTCACACCAAGTTCTCTCAGGTCCTTCTGCTGAGTATCTCCAGGCTCTGTCCCCCGCCCCCACCCCTTGGTTCAGGCCTCCCTCATCGCTCACCTGGATTTCTGCACAGCCTCCAAGTTACTGCTCCTCCCACCTCCAGGCCCACTTCCCTGCCTTCCATCTGGCTCCCGCCTCACTCCGACTCCTTTTCTACAACACAGCCTTTTTGACCATGACCCTCCCCAGGCATAAAATATTTAAGCGAAACTTCCATCTCCTTCTCCAGGTAGATGGTGAGATTACCTTTTCTTTTTCTTTTTTTTTAAAAAATTTCCTTTTTCTTTTTTAAACCTTCATCGGGGATATGTTTATTGATTTTGAGAGAGAGAGGAAGGGAGAGAGGGAGAGAGAAACATCAATGTGAGAGAGAAATATTGATCGGTTGCCTCTCATATGTGCCCGGATGGAAGATCGAACCCGCAACTTTTTGGTGCACAAGGCGATGCTCCAACCAACTGAGCCATCGGCCAGGGTGAGATAACTTATTCTTACCGTCCATAGTAGAGTATAGTCTCTCATTACCAGTCCCTACCCCCACTACCAATTTTTTCCCCAGTTTTAGCAAGCTGCCTGGAAGTTGTTAAACACACACCAGCTATTCAGCAAATATTTGTTGAATATGGACTGTGTGCTGGGCCCTAGGGTTACAGCAGTGAACCAGACAGGACTCCCACGATGCTGACTCTACGCCTTTGAGTGTGTGGTTCACTCTTCCCAGATGATCTCTCTTTATTTCTTCTGGCAAACTACCCATCTCTTAAGATCCCAGTTTAACCATTATCTTCTCCCAGATGCTTTCCCTGACACCCAGTCAGTTGCTCCCCGCTGTGGGTTCCCATAGAGTCCTCTAGGTGTTGGCTCAGCCGTTAGCCCTCCTAAGGCATTGTTATCCAGCCTCCTGGCTTTACATTCCACCCAAATTGATACCTCCAGTGCACACTCTCCATCTGCCTACTTGCAATTTAAACTAAGATGTCTAATAGGCATCTCAAGATTGCCACCCGCATACCTGGGTTGCGGGCTTGGTCCCGGGTGGGAAAGCAGCTGATCAAAGATTCTCTGTCATCACTGATGTTTCTATCTCTCTCTCCCTCTCCCTTTCTCTCTGAAATCAATAAAAAATCTTTAAAAAAGATTGATTTTTTAAGCTAATCTCAGCTAGCATTGTGCTTGACTTCTCCTTCTCCCTCATCCTAGACCCCATCTCCACCCTTTAAGCTCCGCTTCCAGAATATATCTCCTATCTCTTTGGCTCTCTTCTCTGCTGCCACCACATTAATTCAAGCCATCATTGATTTCCTGTCTGGATTACTGCAACAGGCGCCCGGCCGTCTATCCTACACACAGCAGCCAGAGTGATCTTATAAAATCTTAATTCAGATTATGTCATTCTTGCTTACAGCCCTCCTGTGGCTTTCTGCTGGACTTAGAATTAAACCCAGCTCTGCAAGCCCTGGCACGGCCCGGCTCCTTCCCACTCATCTCGTCCTCCCGTCCTTCTTTCCAGTTCCTGGCCTCC
Source organism: Myotis yumanensis (assembly GCF_028538775.1). Lineage (NCBI taxonomy): Eukaryota > Metazoa > Chordata > Mammalia > Chiroptera > Vespertilionidae > Myotis > Myotis yumanensis. The sequence goes on from NW_027223762.1 coordinate 9,767,719, forward strand.
TTTCTATTCTGCAAATGCACCGATACTTTCCTGCCTCTGGCTTGTGCACTTACTGATCCTTCTTCCGCCGTGGTTTTCCAGCATTTGCTCATCCTCAAGTCTCAGCTCTTTTTTTTTTTTTTTTTAAATATATTTCATTGATTTTCTACAGAGAGGAAGGGAGAGAGACAGGGAGCCAGAAACATCGATGAGAGAGAAACATCAATCAGCCGCCTCCTGCACATCTCTCACTGGGGAGGTGCCCGCAACCCAGGCACATGCCCTTGACCGGAATCGAACCCGGGACCTCCCAGTCCGCAGGCCGATGCTCCATCCACTGAGCCAAACCGGTTTCGGCAAGTCTCAGCTCTGAGACGCCATCCTGGACCACCCTTTCTAAAATGGCCTGCCCACTGTCTCTCTCTTTAATTCATCTTTAGAGAACTTATCACAATCTGTGATTATCTTGTTTATTTGAGGATGATTAGTCCCCCTCCAAAAAGAGTGGGGATCTTGCCTATATGGTTTACTGCTGTATCCCCCAAATCAGGTCCTGGTGTTTGATAAATATTTGTGAATGAGTGTGTTTATTCATCTTTGATCACAGTCATCACCCTGCCTCAGAATCTACTTATTTATGTGTCTGTTTCCCTAACTTCATCATAAGGTCATACATTGCTCTGTTTCTGGAATCTAATCCATGCCTGGAACATAGTAGGGGGTCAGTGAAGGCCTGTGGAATAGATGAGGGAAAGTAAAAGGAGCAATCAAAGTGAGGAGAATAACCAGGAGAGAGTGGAGTTGAGGAACCCAAGGAAATCAAGTTCCAATCAAGGCCAGAGAGGTGATGTGGTTAATCTGGCTTATACAAGGCACAGAGCCAGAACTAGGGCCAGGGTCATCTTCCTGGTATGGACATTCACACCCAAATGTCCCAGGTGACTTTTTCTACCTTATTTGTTCATCTGCCCTCATGTCTCCTTGCAGGAAGGACATTCCCCAAGAAGGGCCAGACGTGTGTGGTGCACTACACAGGTAGGCCTTGCTCCCCTAGCCCTCATCAGACTGCCCTTCCCAAGGTAGGTCTCTCCTCTAACACTCCTCTCCAGAAACATCTGCTCCCCTGAATCAGGCCCAAAGCCCACTATTCCCCACTTCTCCCAGCCAGCCTTGTGGGAATGAGGAAGGGGGCTTGCAAGGTTAACCCCTCCCCACTTATACCAGCAAGTCATCCATGGTTCCTCGCCTCTGTGTGGGCAGAGTGGAGCCCTGGCCCTCCTGGTTCTGTTTGATAGCTGGAAATCCCTTTGTACAGCTCCGAGAGCCCCGACCATCCCTGCAGACTTCCTTTGCATCATATGGTGTTATTAGAGGAGGGTGGCTTCCTCAGGACTTTTTTTTTTTTTTTTTTTTTCAGAAAGTCTTTTCAATTCAGCCTACTGTTATTGAGCACCTACTGTGTGCAAAATGCTGTGTTGGGCACTGGGGTTGTGGGGGGTGGGGAGTGGGAGAGGGCAGACAAGTCATGCAAGGCCCTGGTGCAGTGTAAGGGGTGGGATGACAGCATTGCTGTGGGAGCCAGGGGAGGGGCTGCATCCCTGCTGACCCCTCTGGGATGGTCTGTATTGGAAGGGCAGGTGGGCTGTGAACATTCTAGATGGAGTTCCTGAAGACTGCTGGCAGGAAGATCACAAGCAGGTGTTTGTTCCAAGGCAGGGGCGGTTGGGGGGGGGGGGGGAGTGCTCTGCTATGTGACCTGCTTCTCAATGGAGAAAACCTGATGACAGCCACTTAGACAACAAGGCCAGTTTAATTCCTAAGATGTATGGAAATGGGGCCATTTTTTAGCAGTTCTCTGGGCCAGTGTGAAGTGCAGGTTAATTCTAGACAGATACTGGGGATATTTTTCTCAACTGCTGTGTTGCTGGTCGCTGACGTCAGTGGCTGGAGCTGTGTTTTATCTCCCAGGGATGTGGCCTAATTACCGTGAGTCTTCTGGGGTCTCTGACCCGTGTAATCGATTTATCTGTCCTACATGTTGCAGACAGATCTGTACTTATCAAATTACTGAAACCACAACATCTTTTTGCAAAGACTTTTCACAATATATACAGAGAGCAGGCAGCATGCATTAAACACTAACATCAGCTAGGAGTGGCTCTGGCTTGAGGAGGGACTATCTCATCACGGTAGATGATGTGGGACTTTATCGTAAATATTTTTTATTAAATATAAATACAGTAGAGAACATAAATCTAAAATGTACAGCTCCATGAAATTTTTCGAAATGATCACACTCAGGTAACCACCACACAGATCAACATATGCATTTCCTGCACCCCCCGGAGTCCCCCTTCTGTCTCCTCCCAGTTACCACACCTCCCTGAAGACAGTGTCCTGACTTTTGTTCGCATGGATTGGTTTTGCCTGTTTTTGAATGTCATATAAATGGAATCAGAGTTTATTCTTGTGATAATCCTCACCCAAGGATATGTTTATTTTTAGAGAGAAACATTGATAGGTAGCTTCCCATCTGCGGCCCACCAGGGATGGTATCTGCAATATATGGTGTATGGGACCACACTCCAACAAACGGAGCTACCTGGCCAGGGCTAGAGTGTGTACTCTTTTATGTTTGGCTTATTTACTCAATATTATGTCTGTGAGATTTATGCAGAATGGTTGTCCTTTTCTATTTCTGTACCATTCCTTGCCTCTGTGTTCATTATGTGAATACTAGAGGCCGGGTGCACTGCTGTGGAGGCGGGAGAGGCTCCTGCCACCGCTGTGCTCGCCAGCCAGCCGTGAGCCCAGCTTCTGGCTCCACAGGGGGAGCGCACTGACCACCAGGGGACAGCTCCTGCATTGAGCTTCTGCCCCCTGGTGGTCAGTGCACATCACAGCGACCGGTGGTTCCACCATTAGGTCGATTTGCATATTAGCCTTTTATTCTATAGGATTATATAGGCTACTACACATTATCCTTTCTATAGTTGATGGCCATTTGGGTGGTTTATAGTTTTGGGTTATCATGAACAGTTTTGCTTTGAACAGCCTTGTAAGATTTCTTTTGATCCACATCTGTACCCATTTTGGCTGGCTATATACCCAGAAGTGGAATCGCTAGGGCATAGGGTTATGCCTGCTCAGCTTCACCAGATACTGCAAATAGCTTTCCAAAGTAGTTGTGCCAATTTCCACTTCCACCTGCAATGTTTGAGAGTGCCAGTTCTCCTGCATCCTCATCAACACTTGATTTTATCAAGTTTTGTTTTGTTTTTGGACCACTCTGGGTGCCCAGTGGTATCTCATTGTGAGTTTGAGTTCCATTTCCTAAAGACTCATGAAGTTGTGTCCTAACTGGTTTGGCTCAGTGGAGAGAGCGTCGGCCTGTGGACTGAAGGGTCCCAGGTTCGATTCTGGTCAAGGGTATGTACCTTGGTTGTAGGCACATCCCCAGTAGGGGGTGTGCAGGAGGCAGCTGATCAATGTTTCTCTCTCATTGATATTTCTAACTCTCTATCCCTCTCCCTTCCTCTCTGTAAAAAATAAAAATATATTAAAAAAACAAAACAAAACAGACTCATGAAGTTGAGTACCTTTTCATGTACTTATTGGCCATTTGGATATCCTCTTGCCTGCTTAAATTCTGACCATTAAAAAACATTAGACTGTCTTTTGACTTATGAAGTTCTTTATTCTAGATGAGTCTTTTGTTGGTTATACCATTTCAAACATCTCCCATACTACGGCATGCCTTCTTATTGTTGTCATATTTTTAACAGAAGGTTTAAGTGCAGAGGTATTTGAGAAAGTTGTGACCTGAATAGGACATGGCGGGGAAAGGGAAGTGGAGAGTAGAGAGAGGGTTATCAGGCAGGTAACAGCCAGATCCTGAAGTACGAATGGAGCAAAGACCCGTTGGAGGTTATTCCTATACACAAGTGAGACAGGATGGAGACTCGGCGAGGCCCCAGGATGGTAATAGAAATGGAGAAAATAGGCGATTCCAAAGATAGGAAGGACTTGTTGATAGGCTGTGTATGGGATAAGGCAGAGGGAAGAGTCCATGTTTCTTGTTTGGGCAACAGGACCGATGGGGAAGATTGGAAGAGGTTAGTGCAGAATAGGAAATCCATTTTAGATGCATTGAGCCTGAATTGGCAATTGACTCATGACCACACCTCTTTTCCACCTTATTCTCGTTTTCACAGGAATGCTCCAAAATGGAAAGAAATTTGATTCATCCAGAGACAGAAACAAACCTTTCAAGTTCAGAATTGGCAAACAAGAAGTCATCAAGGGTTTTGAAGAGGGTGCAGCCCAGGTAGGATGAAGATCCTTCTTATAGGGGATCTGAGGAGTCGGGATCTGAGCTCAACACTAACCCCACCTTATCACAGACCACTACTGCACACCATCTAGTTTCAGTCCTGGCTTTGTCCCCGCCCTTTTTGTTGCCAGCATGACTCTTTTGTGTCAGTGGGGGCTCTTATATCTCAAGCTCATCCCCTGGGTTTGATCAGAACTAAACTAACTGGGGGGCTTGTGAGCTACCAGCTATCCCTGACCAAGGCAGCAGAAGAGTTGGGGTAGGGTAGGCCAAGGTGGACTTTAAAATAAAAAAAAATGCACAATTTCAGACTTGCAAAAACATTGCAGGAATAGTAGAGTTCCCATATGTTCCTTACCCAGCTTCCCCAAATGGCAACATTTTACATAATCATAGTACAACTAGAGGCCCAATGCATGAAATTTGTGCAAGAGTAGCCTTCTTTCCCCCGGAAGCCGGCACTGGCTTCCCTCTGGCACCCGGAACTCAGGCTTCCCTCCAGTCGCCGGCAGGCACCTGGGACCTGGGCTTCCCTTATAGCCCCGGCTTCGTCCAGTCTAATTAGCATATTATGCTTTTATTATTATAGATGATAAAAATCAGGACATTAATATTGTTACAATACTATTAACTAATCCATTAAAATTTTTGAGTCAGATATTTAGTATTTAAAAATCAGTTTATTCACATTTCACCAAGTCTCACTAATGCCAGGCCGGTCTTTTTTTTATTGATTTCAGAAAGGAGGGAGATGGAGAGAGATAGAATCACCGATGAGAGAGAATCATTGGCCGGCTGCCTCCTGTACGCCCCACACTGGGGATGGAGCCCCCAACCTGGGCATGTGCCCTGACCGGGAATTGAACCATGACCTCCTGGTTCATAGATTGATGCTCAACCACTGAGCACACTGGCTGGGCACCAGATGGGTCTTGATGACTGCTGTGATGAGCCCTGTTCAAGCTCTGCTTCCTGGGTCTGTGAAGCCATCTGATGCTCCACTGTAGTTATCAGCCCTCTCCACCTTGCTGTGGCTCTAAGCTCAAGTTCTCTAATGAACTGCCTGCCACCTACTTGAGTGTGTGCTGTACATGTGCTTTAGACACCCTCTTTAGGAAGAGGGTGGGAACAATTATGAACAATAGAAGTGTTTGGGCCGTACACTAATTGATAACCAGCAGTTTATTGGATGAATGAATTTGAGACTGCTTGGTGGAAGTTACTGTCCCACAGTCAAGTTTCTGCTCTTCTGAGGCAGAATCTGTATGTGTTACAACATATTTTAACATGTAACATATATGTGTGCCATGCATAAAATTCATCTCAGATTTTCAGTTACCACGAGGATGGTTTGGGAAAATGCCATAGTTACCTTACTTTTTTCTTTTAAATCAAGCTGGGTCCTCTTTCTCCTCTCCCCACCTGCCCCCATCCCTGCTAGATGAGCTTGGGGCAGAGGGCGAAGCTGACCTGCACCCCTGATGTGGCGTACGGAGCCACCGGCCACCCCGGTGTCATCCCTCCCAATGCCACCCTCATCTTTGACGTGGAGCTGCTCAACTTAGAGTGAAGGCAGGAACTTAAGGCGGCTGGAGATGGCTGCTGCTCACCCTCCTAGCCTGCTCTGCCACTGGGACGGCTCCTCCTGCTTGGGGCTCTTGATCAGTGTGCTAACCTCGCTGCTTCGCGACATTATCCATCCTCTCTGCCCAAGTTGCTCTGTATGTGTTGGTCACTGTTCACACGCATCTTTGCTTGAGGAAACTTTGGTTGCAGATCAAAACATTTCAGGTTGTACATTTTGCGTGATGCATGTAATAGCCATTCTTGAGAACAGAACACAGATTTCTTGTTTGCACAATCTACACTGCCTTACCTTCACTTAAGCCAGACACATAAGGTGCTCAGACACGAAATGTACATGGCGTACACAGAGGGACTTGAGCCAGTTACCTTTGCTGTCACTTTCTCTCTTAAAAATTGTTGGCTGCTGACTTACAAACTGTCTTCTTTGGAAATGACATGTAAAATAAAGGCTCTGTGCTTGACAAATTCCTGTCCATCCTTATTGTAGATAGGAAGTACTTGAAGGACCACATAAGCCAGTTTCCCTTGGGAAAAATAATGGAAAGGAGCCTTCCAAGTAGCTTGGAAGTTGGTTATTACTCCAGGAGAGAGAATAAATATAATAATTACAATGTGAGTACTGTACATGCTGAGCCTTGTTCTGTATATTTTAAAATAAATTGGTCACTGATCCTCTAAGCAGCCCTACAAAATAGGTATTATTTGCCACTCATCTCACAGGCTCAAGTCTCCTCTGAATAACTAAAAGAATATATTGTGTTCAAATCCCGTAGCCTAGCATCAAATGTGGGATTCCAGCACTTTGGGATCCTGCGATCTGTAGTTGTTCGGACTTAAAGGGATGAGCTCCCTTCACCGAGATGGAAAAAGAACATTGTGTGTCTGAACAGATGAAGTGTGGTAGGCCTTAGAGCCACACTCTAACTCACATTAAGTTACTTTTGATAAGACTGCGATTCTGAGATTGTTTTCACATTAACTGCTGAGTTGCATCTAGATTTGTTCTAACTTATATTGGGAATTACTTAAGAGAAGAAACTATGTTTCTGCATCGTTTCCACATATACTGTTTAATTTAATCAACATTAACTGTAACTCACGGGAGTTCTCAGGTAGGTTTTAAATCAGCCTGCTTACTGGTGTGCTCATCACAGGAGCCTGGGGCAATATGGCTAGGAGATTTCTCTTTTAGTTGGCATAGTTTTTAAATTTAGTGAGGAGTATTCTGTGAGCAATCTCTTAATTTGAGATTGTTAAGACTGAGAAGGGGCTGGGGACAGGTACTATTAGTTTCCTTCACAGACTCATGTCATATACATGATGTGGGGGGGCGGGGTTTCATCATCTTGGTTATTACTTCATCTACCCTTTTGTCTCCAGGAAGTCCTGGCTGTAGTCCTCTGCGGAGGACTGAGAAGTTAAAAGAAGCAGTCTTTAAGATGGGGAGATGAAATGAGAAAGGGGCTGCACTGCTTTTAATCACCCAGTCCCTGGGTTCACTTCTACTGTGGAACTAGGCCAGCTAGAAGGGCTGCATTCACTCCTTTCTAGAGCTTTCCTTGATAACACAAATGTCTATGATAATTTCTGAGAACTCAGCCTGTTTTCTCATGTGACACCAATAGGATAACGAAAAACCACCGGAGGTGACCATTAGGAGTCATATAAAACAGCAGTCACCAACCGGTGGTCTGTGGACTACTGGTGGTCCGTGAGGTCCGAAATGTTGGCGACTGCTGATATAAAAGATCTCGGTCTAGAGTATGTATAGCACAAGTGTTAAAAGGAGACACTCACTAAGAACCAACACAAACATAAAAAACTGCAAATACCTACTGGCTAGCACCTGGAAAGGACATGCCAGGCTTCGCAGGTCCCGCTCTACTGACACTCTTAAAAGATGATGCAGAGAATCATGATACAGTATGCTCACAAGTCTGGACATTGTCCCGAGAGAGCCACTGAAAGTTGTTAAACAGGACAGTGACGATGAGCTGTCATATCAGTCATTTTCAAACTTCTGGTTAACACATCCTCGAGTCATACAACATCTTTCTCAGAAACTAGAAATTTAACCTCGAAGAATGTAAAGCAGCTCTGGCAGACGTGTGTGTACATACATTGGCACGGACACAATCATTCCTTGCATCCTTAAAAGCAGTCTGAAAAACTGAGCCTTCGATGTCTGGTACAGAGGGTGAATTGTAACTGTATCCTCAGCATCTTAGCATGCACAGACCTGGCACTGAGCAGGTCCTCAATATTTGTCCACTAAATTAAAGTTCTTATATCTTAACTAGAACAGGCCACAAAATTGCCAAACAGTTACAGAGAATTTTAAAAAATCTTAAGATCATGAAATTCAGCCAACAGATATAAGAAACCAAATGATGGACTGGCCATAATTGTCAATAGGAATTTCCCCTTGATAATTTAAAACAACTACACTATTGGCAAGCCAGTCTGCCACTTAGACACATCATACTGTAAGTCTAATTTGTTTTCCCTGTACAAAAATGTCTTTTAGAAAATTATTTTTACATTTGTAAATACCTAAAGGCACATCGTGCGTTACAATAATTGATATGGAATTCACAAAAGCTTTCATAAGAAAATTACAGCTGTGGCTCCTTTGTCATGCCTGTCCTCAGAAATGACTCTTACAGTGCTTTCAAAAAGCACTCAGACATAATAAGAAGACAATTATTTCTTCATTTTCAATAGTAGGCTTTGAGAAGATAGTACAAAAGATATAATAGCCTGTTTTCTTAAAGTAATGATAGATTTCAAAGCTAAGTGCGTTTAAAAGTAGAATAGATGCTCTTTGTCCAGTTAAATGATTTAGTCCTTGTACCCTTCAAGTTGGTTTTGGGTTATAGTTTTATATTTATATATATGTACAATTAGCCCATGTTTTTCCATTTGGCTCGTGCCTAAACTATCAAAAGAAAATTACAGCTAACTCCTCCAGGCTGCCAGACTATGATGAATGTGGCAATAACTATACTATTTCCATGCCACGAGAACTCATGATTATAAGGATAAGCATCACATATTTTTGTATAGCAAAAATATACACAGACACTTATTAACTAAACAGAAAGACATTAATAAAATCTCACACATGAAACAACCAACACTACCCAAGCTGCTTGCTCTCAAATTTCTAACAATGTGCTGTTGTTTGGCCATTTCTAGAATAGACCTCTGTTCTAAACACAGGGTACCCATATCAACGAAGGTCTTTTGGTTAACTGTAAAGTATTATTCACATGTACTGGCATGGTTAATAACTGGTTGATGTTACAGCAACTTCTTAATGTAAGCTTTTTATTCATTCAACCAACATGATGAGCTTTGATTTCCTTATCTGCAAAATGGAGATACGACCTTCCCTGAGTTATTATGAAGATTTCATTATTAACAGCCATTCAATAAATGACGACCCTCTCGCAAGTTCCCTGATGCTAAGCTCTGGACTGCACACTGGCGGCATTAAGAACACAAAAAGCTCTCTGCTCAAGAAGCTCAGTCCCTAGGACCACGCACCCCCATAGAATTCTTGAGATGGTTCAACTGCTATTCCCCTAACCCGCCCCCCCCCCCCCCCCCCCGCCAGTATCAAACAGGATGGGAAAACTCAAGAGAAAACACTGACATGTTTTACAAAAAGCTGCAACTTTACTAACAATATATTCTAACATGTATCAAGGTTTCAGGAACGAAATTCTGAACCTCAAGAAACTGCAATACTCAGTATTAATTAAAAATCAAAAAAGGGTAGGGTGGTGATTCATGGGTTTTCAGTCCAAAATAAAAATGCAGAAAAAGTTTACTTCGGTGGATCTGTATTGATGCCATATTTCTCCTTGAGAAGCTTCAACTGTTCTTCCTTCTTCTTTGTGTCCATCTTCTGAAATGCCTGAAAATGTGGTAAGTGCCAAAGTTAAGTTACCAATCTATAGTCAAATGAATTCCACTAATAGCACCAGCCAGAAAGGAGCGCAGAGTACCCATCTCCCCTAAGGGTACAGTTCTGCAGCAATTCCTATGTGGGCTCCCCCCATGACGAGAACTGCGCTATACTTACCCTGTTGGCATTATAGTACAAAACCACGAGGTATCTGTTACAAACATTGAATCCAGACAGGTGATCACATGCATTCTTGGCATCAAAGATGTCCTCATAGACCACATAAGCTGTTCCTCTAGTTTCAGGTGTGTTCCCCCTGCAGAGTTGAATCAGACTTAATTAAACACATATTTACCTGAAAACCATTAGAGGAAATAAACCTTATGGAAGGGTATGCTGGATAACCCTGTAATTTCTTGAATTAGATAATTTTTGTTTTTAAGTGAAATAGCTATAGGTTAAACTTACTGTTATGTCAAGAATACTTAAAAAAAAGAATACTAATATAGCTGCTAAACCAATAACAGCAAAAAACTAGTTTGAAACTTTGACATAATCTTCATGTTCTACTTCTCACACTAAGAACCAATTTTCAGTCTTACACTGGAAAATACAGTATTGAGGAGTGATGGCTCCTATTAGTCAGCTATGTCTGAATGGAGTTTTTCTTAAAAAAAAAAATAGTTATTTAAAAAAATATTTATTTTAATTTAAAAAGCAGATCAGGGAATGGGTTCCCTATACTTTTAAATCTTCCACAGGAAGCTGTAGTTGAAAAAAAATCATTTTCCTCGGTTACTTTTATATCCCTTTACTCAGTTTATTCAGAAATTCTGCAGTCAGTAAAAGAGACAGTGAAGATTGTTGAAAAAAATTAGAGTTAATGCATAGTTTTTGACTTTATAAATAGCAGGTGTACAATAAATGTTAGTTCTTTCTTCCCTTCCAGACCCCTCAAACTATTCATGCTCTCAGTAACTTCACAATTAGTTGGCTCTCATTGAGCTGGATCCTAAGGGCCTCGGTAGGTATTTCCCCCTTGCAAACAACAAACAAACAAACAAAAAAAGGAAAAAAATCTCATCTCCCTGACTTCAATTAGCCTCAGAGGCTTTCAGGCCCCCTTGTCAGCTATAACTCCAAGGTTATAGATTACGCAATCATTTTATTTAAACAACATTTCGAAAGTTTCAGTAAACTCACACTCTGATTTGACGAATAGGTCCGTATTTCCCAAATATATCATACATTTCTTCAGCTGTGATTTTGTAAGGCAAATTTCTTATATACAAAATCCGATTTACTTCAGGTGGAAGTCGAATCTGAAATGAGAAACATGTATTGTCATTATAATTAGGAGAAAGAATGCTACCATTTAAAAAAAACTCTCATAGTGAACAAGAAATTCTCATAATAAAAAATAATAAACAAAAAAAGCCAAGACTAAAAATTATAATCTGCTATACTGAAAATGGCATACTCTTTGGAAAAGCAACTGGGCACTGATTATAGGGAAGACTATTAGTAGGAATAAGGGGTTACTACAAAACCCAGGATTTCAGTCAATGCCTTTATCATTTATTTAGATTTGATTGCCAATACGACTGGTTTCTTTTATCCCTCAGGTGAGCAGTTTGCTTATGTACTGCCATCACGACAGAAAACAAAATACTTATTTGGCTTCCTTTTCATTCATTCAAAAATATTTACTAAGCACCTTCTTTTTAAAAAAAAATAAGTTTTATTGATTTCAGAGAGGAAGGTAGAGGGAGAGAGAGATAGACACTTCAATGATGAGAGAGAATTACTGATTGGCTGCCTCCTGCATGGCCCTATGCGGGGACCCAGCCTGCAACCCAGGCATGTGCCCTTGACCAGAGTCGAACCCGGGACCCTTAAGTCCACAGGCCAACACTCTATCCACTGAGCCAAACCGGCTAGGGCTACTGAGCGCCTTCTTTACATATACACCAGGCTAGTAGTATTAGGGTTACACAGTGAAGGAGGGAAGACAAGGTTTCTGCATTCCCCAGACTTAGTAGCTCTCTATTATTCTATCTTGCTCTCTTTTTCTTCCTCCGTCAAGCATCTGGAAAGAGGAAGTCTACAGTTACTGCCTCATACTCTACTTCACTGATACTCACCAATGTACCACCATGTAGCTTCCAACCCAAAACGCTGATGCAAGTGCTTTTACTCACTAACACTATTTACTTGCAGCGTCCAATTCACATCATACTTAACTTCCCTGAGCCTCTGGCACTATTGACTATGTCCTGCTTGATACTATTTCCTTGGCTTTCTCCTAACTCTCTGGCTAGTTAGTTCTTCTCAGTCTTTTTTGCCATTAAAATATGCTCTTCCACAGAGTTTTATCTTTAGACTTCTTGTCTTGACCCTTCACGTGCACCCCCCGCCCCCGAAACTCTACACATCTCTTCACCACACACAGGATTTCCACATTGAGTGGATAACTCTCAAATGTGTATATCCCACCAGATTCTGTGCTCCTTATGAACAGTTACGTAATAGTCATTAATTTGCTCACTACTTATTAAATTGGCAACTATGTCAGGCACTAAGCTTTGTTGTATAAATCCAAAAATATACCTAGTCCCTGCCCTCAATCTAGTAGCGGTGACGAATGGTAAACAAATAAGTACAATAAAGTTTAGATTTTAAGATTCAAGGATAAGCCGAAACCGGTTTGGCTCAGTGGATAGAGCGTCGGCCTGCGGACTGAAAGGTCCCGGGTTCGATTCCGGTCAAGGGCATGTACCTGGGTTGCGGGCACATCCCCAGTAGGGGATGTGCAGGAGGCAGCTGATCGATGTTTCTCTCTCATCGATGTTTCTAACTCTCTATCTCTCTCCCTTCCTCTCTGTAAAAAATCAATAAAATATATTTAAAAAAAAAAAAAAAAGATTCAAGGATAAGTTCAAACAGATGATTAACACTGTCCATCACATAGACTTCCCTAGTAAATCTGCTTTCTCCAACTGCAAGCCATTAAATCACACTCTCTTCTCTCCTCACACTCACCACCACCACCCCCTCTAGTATCTGAGCTGGGCTGGGCATTCTCCTCCCTGCCCATCCTGAGAGAGGACCGGGGCTCTTGCTTACTGGGAAAAACAGGTATTGCCGGGAGCCGGTCCATCCTTGCTGCTTGACACAGTCGCTGCAGAGAAGAAACGTCTGCACAGCATATGTTTCAAGGGACCTGGCGTATATGGCATACTGTTCTTAATATGTTTGCTCCCCTTCTTGGCGCTATGTGTTTTAACCAAAGTCACCTCTCCGGGAAAGGTTGTTTCCCCAGGTAGGAATTTTTCCCTGAGGTTAGGGAGGGGATACAACCCCTTAATTAAGTGCCAGGCGGGTAGTTAAGCTACATAATCTTTACTCCCTGGAATGGAGATAAGAAACGCCCTAACCTTTGTAATAGAAATTGACAGGATTAAAATCGGCTGGTATAAATACGGATGTAACAAGACAATAAACGTCAGATCCTAACCAGAACCTAGCCAGAGAACATGGCAAAAGACCCTGGACAGAACCTGGCTACAGAACTTCACTGGAGAACCTAGACAGAACATGGCAAAAGAACCTGGATAGAACCTGGCTAAAGAACCTGGTTGGAGAACCTGGAGAAGCTGGATGGAGAACCTAGTGAGAGAACATGGCCACAGAACCTGACTGAAGAACCTAGACACAGAACCTGGTGACCGAACCTGGCTGGAGATCCTGCACAGAACTTGGCTGGAGTTCCTGGCTAGAGATCCTGGCTAGGCTGCTGATCAACTGAATGCTGCCTCCGTGTCATTCCTTCTTTGCCGACTCCGTCCACACCTTTGGGGACCCCTGGACCCGCTGGGGTTGGACTCCAACAAGGTATGACCAAATGGTAAACACTTTATATTTACGTTACCAAACCTGCCGACCTACATTCATCCATATGCACCCGCTTTCCCTTTCAGTACCATGCCAACCCCTCATCCACTCCAAACCGCCTGAACCTAACCCATCTTCCACTTACACCATCCGTTTCTCCCACTTACTAGACCATCGTCCCCACTGGCATACAAAGACACCTTATGCCACACATCTCAAAAAGGAAAAGCCAGCCATCAGCTAACTCACCTTCTCCCTGTCTACATGCAAACCTGTGGAAGGCACTGCCTCCACTTTCTTAACCTCCATCCTCGATGTCATCCCTCCACTACTGTTTTCGCCCACGGAAGTGAAAATCACCCAAGTCACCCAAAGTCTCCATTATCTGCCCTCATCTTACTATACCTTTCAGCACCTTAGAGTTGAACACTTTTTGGAGATTCTTTTTTTTTAGGGTTCCATAACGCCCCCCTCTCTCACGTAAGGGTGTAAGCAGCCGGGCTTTTTGTTTTATTTGCCGCTGCATCTCCAATACCTAGACTTGTGTCTCGCACCTGGTAGCTTTTCAATTACTATAACTGATGAATTGTTTCCTATCTCGCAAGTCTGGTACATCGTAGCTGCTTAAAAGTGTTGTTGAATTAAAACGGGAAGGATCCGCCCAGCCGCTTAGCTTAGCTGGTTACAGCGTCATCCCAATACGCTGAGGTAAGATCGCGGGTTCCGCCTCCGGTCGGGGCACATACAAGTTTCAAACAGGACAGCATAGGTAAGTGGAACAACAAATCCATGTTTCTTTCTCTCCCCTTCTTCTCCCCCACAAAAAACCAATGAAATAAATAAAAAATTAAATTAAAAAACCCATGAAGGGTCCAAAGAGCTCCGTGATGAGAAGACTCTCAGGCTCTCGTCGCCTGTTGGCCATTAGGTTATTTATTGGGGACTTATCTGTGCTATTGGCCTTTAAGCCGGGAAGATGCAGACGCCAGGCTGAAGGCGAAGCTACAAAGGCTGTCGGGCTAACACTATCGCTGACACTAGGAAGGGACCGAAGGAAAACTCCCCAAAGGGGTGGGGGCGGGGATGCGGCTCGAGGAGCAGGCCAGGCTGAACTTCCCTCCGACAGCACGGTAACGCCTGGCTTCCCCGCCCTGGGGACGGAGAAGGGCCGGGAATGCCCTGGTCCGCGCCGCCCCGAGTCCACAGCGAGTCCTTCCCTCCTCGGCAGACATCCCCGTTACTTACGTTCGCTCTCTTGGCCGCTTGCATCGCCATCTTGGCGGGCTGATGAGGTTACCGCGGCAAATACTAGAATTCCCCTTATTCCTCCGGAGCTCGCTCAGCTTCCAGCTCAACACGGCCTCAGACGCGGGACATCAACACTCAGGCTCCGCCGGAAGCGGCTATAACGCGCAGGAACACCGCCGTCTCACGTGCAGACGTGCTGACGAAAAGACTCCGGGCAAAACGAGCCCGAGTCAGCAAGGAGGCCGGAAGGTTGAAAGGCGAGGGCTCGAGGCGCTTCCGGGAACCGCACTGAAGGGGGCGGAGCCTGGGCTTCAGAAGGGGCGGTGTTCCTGTCGGCGGCCCTGAGCGGAGGAAGTTGGCGGAGGGGGCGGGACCTGAGGAGAGTGACTAGAGCTTGGGCTGTTCGCAGTGCGTTCTGGAAAGGGGCAGGCCGGACTGAATTCCCCGGCTGCGGGGCGCGCGGCGTGCGGGGGATGTGTGCGGGGTCCCGGGCCCCTGGCAGTGCTCCGCATTCGGACCCCGGCGCAGCCCCTGGAGGTGAGCGTCTGCTGACCCGGCCTCTCCGCTAATCCCCTCCGCGACGCTTGCCCTGTCTCCCACTTCATCCCCGCCCCGCCCACCCATCTCCCACCTCGTCCGCGCCCCGCCCATCTCTTCTCCCACCTCCTCCGCGCCCCGCCCACCCCACTCCCCGCCCCCCATCTCCCACCTCCTCCCCGCCCCGCCCACCCATCTCCCACCTCCTCCCCGCCCATCCCATCTCCCACCTCGTCCGCGCCCCGCCCATCTCTTCTCCCACCTCCTCCGCGCCCCGCCCACCCCACTCCCCGCCCACCCATTTCCCACCTCCTCCCCGCCCATCCCATCTCCCACCTCCTCCCCGCCCATCCCTTCTCCCACCTCCTCCCCGCCCATCCCATCTCCCACCTCCTCCCCGCCCATCCCTTCTCCCACCTCCTCCCCGCCCATCCCATCTCCCACCTCCTCCCCGCCCATCCCATCTCCCACCTCCTCCCCACCCCCCCATCTCCCACCTCCTCCCCGCCCATCCCATCTCCCACCTCCTCCCCTCCCCGCCCATCCCATCTCCCACCTCCTCCGCGTCCCGCCCATCCCACTCCCCGCCCCGCCCACCCATCTCCCACCTCCTCCCCGCCCCGCCCATCTCATCTCCCACCTCCTCCCCGCCCCGCCCATCCCACTCCCTCCCCGCCCATCCCTTCTCCCACCTCCTCCCCGCCCATCTCATCTCCCACCTCCTCCTCGTCCCGCCCATCTCATCTCCCACCTCCTCCGTGCCCCGCCCATCCCATCTCCCACCTCCTCCGTGCCCCGCCCATCTCATCTCCCACCTCCTCCCCGCCCCGCCCATCCCACTCCCTCCCCGCCCATCCCTTCTCCCACCGCCTCCCCGCCCATCTCATCTCCCACCTCCTCCCCGCCCATCCCATCTCCCACCTCCTCCCTGCCCCGCCCCCCATCTCCCACCTCCTCCGCGCCCCGCCCACCCATCTCCCACCTCCTCCCCGCCCATCCCATCTCCCACCTCCTCCGCGCCCCGCCCACCCATCTCCCACCTCCTCCCGGCCCCATTGGCCTCCGTCTGCGCGCAGGACCACACACAGTGAGCCGGCATCCCTTTACTCTTTTTTTGTTTGTTTGTTTTTGTTTTTTCTTTTTACTCTTTATTTCCTTAGACCAGCTTTACACAGATCAGTTGACGAGGTCGGGGAAGGCCCAGTAGACTACAGGTGGGAGTGGGGTAGCAGCCCGTCTCTTGCCTGCGTTCAGAGAATTCTCACGCAGTTTGCTCTGGGAAGGGCTGAGGTACCCTTGTCCTCTAGTGCCCCCTCCTCCTTCACTGCGGCAGCTCCAGGACGATTTTGCCCATGTGCTTATTGCTCTCCATGTACTTGTGGGCCTCTTGGATTTCAGCCACAGGGTAGACTCTGTCCAGAACTGGCAGTAGACGTTGGGGGCCCTCCATGGAGAAGTGGGGCACGATTTGCTCCGTAAAAGCCTTCACCAGCATTTGCTTGTACTAAGTAAGGTACGGAAAAGGAGACCATCAGCGTGGACAGAGCCTGACCTTGCTACCCCTCATCCTGCTTAGCCTTTGTGGTCTCTCTGAAAAGTGTACCCATTTGCAAAAGCACACAGGGGTACCTAACCCCTCTGTTACCAGCATGTATGTGCATGCCCCAAATGTGTAACCAGGTAAGGGCTGCAGCCTGGAGTAAAATATAAGTGTCACTGACCGCCTGAGGACTTTTTTTTTTTTTTTTTTTTAAATATATTTTATTGATTCCCTATAGAGAGGAAGGGAGAGAGATAGAGAGTTAGAAACATCGATGAGAGAGATACATCGATCAGCTGCCTCCTGCACATCTCCCACCGGGGATGTGCCCACAACCCAGGCACATGCCCTTGACCGGAATCGAACCCGGGACCCTTCAGTCCGCAGGCCGACGCTCTATCCACTGAGCCAAACCGGTTTCGGCTCCCCCTGAGGACTTTTAAAATAAAGATTTCAAATGGGAAGCAGCCACAGACAGGTCTTACATAGGCTCAGCTCAAAAGGGATGTTTCAGCTCTGCTGTCCCCCAGTGATGTGAAACCTTATGCTGGGAGACATTCCCAAAGCTGGCACGTGGAGATTTCAGGCTGAGGTGGAGGGTTACTTAAGAGGCTTTCTCAGCAAACAGAACAGTTCTGCCTTGCAAAACAGTCTTGGAACTATTAAAAGTATTTCCTAATATGGTCAATGCTTTATTAGAGAGACTCCACAGGTCTCATATATAAAGTGTTTTCTACCCTCTTATTAAGATGTCGAGGCTTTTATTGACCAATTTTAATTCTTTCTGTGAAATTGGGTTAACTGTTTATCCACAGAGGGGCAGGTTTCTGCACAGGCTCCCTAACTTGAGATGTGCCAAATCTTCCCTACGCTGGGGTTATGAAAATGAATCACATTTCTCTGGGTAACAGTTTTCGCTCATCACTCACCTTTTTGTCCCTAGATCTCAGCAGACTGGTGACCAGACTTCCTCGTTTAAAAAGCAGTTTTGAAAACAGAGGCCCACTGACGTCAGCTCCCCCCATCAGACCATAGAGAACCCAGCGACCATCAAGAGCCAGGCAGTTGACATTCTTCTCCCAGTAGGATCCTCCTATGCAGTCTAGAATAAGGTTGACTCCAGCACCTTCCACAGGAAACACAATTTATGCTAGTCAGACACAGAAAGCTCGATGCAGAATAATATTCCCAGAGTATATTTGTGGATGTATGGCTATAAATAAATACAGGCGCAAGTGGTAAATCTATAAACTGGAACAGGAAACACTGCTTATAGAAACATTGTTGTAAGTGGAGTTTAGATAGCTGAACTCTGCCATCTGTGCTTGAAATCGTTCATCTCTTAGGATCTCTAGCCACAGCAAGAGGGACATGGGGCAACACCATGCTCTGGCATCTTCCCCAACCCCCACATAAGTAGAAAACCCCCTGGCACCTGGGCATGAGTGAGAACAGAACCGGAGAAGTCCACTCCAGCCTATAGGGCAGGCTGGTAGTTGACACCTGAGTTAAGAAGCCTCTGTACTGGGTTGTTTGAATTGTAGCTTTGGTGTCATCTCTCCTTTTTCACTCATATGGAAAGGGACGTGCCCAAAATACTCAGATTTGGCTTTGGAACACAGAGGCTCATCCACTTAGGAAACTACCTTCGCAACACTACCTACTATGACAACCTCCCAACTGGTCTCTGCCCCATGTTGTCTCTCAACTCCCTGTGTACTGGCTGGTTGGGAATAAGAGGCCCTGGGTCATTCTGGGCCAACTCTGCCTGATTATCCAGTTTCTAAAACGTGTATGAATCAGATCACAAGGACACACATGGAAACTGACTTCATCCTAAATATTGCCTGACTATCTTCAAAGGTCCAACAATGGAGTACCAGAACCTGGCCAGGGCAGCTGTCGTGCATTTAGCGGAGGCCAGACAGATCTAGAGCACTGGCCTTGAGGCTGGCGAGGATTTCATTTAATCACTTCTGATATTCCTGCTGAGCTGCACAAGCGGTTGTTTACCTTTGGTGAATTTCATTGTTGCTTCAGAAAAATCCTCTTCTTTGTAATTGAATCCAGCAGCTGCTCCAAGTTTTTCTGCCATTTGAAGCTTGTCCTGGGAGCCAATTGTGACCAGAGGAATAGCTCCAGCTATCCGGGCGAGCTGGATGGCAGCTGTGCCCACCCCGCTTGCTCCTGCGTGGATTAGCACGGAGTCTCCGGCCTGAACATTTCCTGTGACAGAAAGTACAGGGGCCATTCTCTTTACTTTGCAACTGCTACCCATTGTCCACATAGGCATCCTCTACCATGATCACCTGGCCCAAAGACCACCAAATGCCAAATGCCTTGCTTTCTTCGGAGGACATATTGATAGTTCTTTTTTCCTATTGCCTCTGGTCGAAGTGGAAATCACCTTTTTGCAAGTTATTAGCAGCCCCATCCGTAATTTGTTTTACCCAAAATAACATCAAAACGCACATCTCTGACCTATACCTGAGTGAGTGAGAGTAACCACCATTCCCACTGTCACCTCCAGAGGCCGGTCCTTCTTCAGTCTGAAACTGGCCTCCAGCTGATCTCACTAACCCAGGCACTACCCACCAGCCACCGGGCTCCTCCTAAAATGGAGTTCTCATTATGTCACGTTGTCCCCAGAAGGTAATGTGGCTCTCAATTGACTTTTGTATCACGTCCATACAGCCTGCAATTCAAAGCCACCATCATCTAGTCCCAGCCCCGTTTTTCACAAGTGACAATTGTCATCCTTCATGTCTGAGCAGAGCAGCCAATCTCACTTTTCTTTTGAAGAAAGTAAAAGACACCCTGTCTTAGGTCACTGTGGCTGTCTTCTGTCCATCACAACTCTAGCCACCCTTCTCTTCCGGAAAGCCCTCCCTGGCCACCTTTGCCCACACCAACTTTTCCCATCTCAAGCTTTGTAGTTACAGGCAGAGCCACCCTTCTGAACTCTATGGTCTAATTCTTGTGCTCGTTTTGTCTTCCTAGTTACACTGAGCTCCCTAAAGGAGTCCTCTCGGGCTCCCTCACATGACCTTTGGCTGGCCTCAATGGGACTGGGGAGGAATGAGTTGACTGAATGGCTCCTTCTGCTGCACTAGGGCTCCCAGAGAGAAGCTCAGCATGACTTTGAGAAGCTGGGGTGAGTGGTGGGCCAACGGTGTGACGATGCGCACACCCAGTGCTATTCAGGCCTTCTATCTGATAACCGTGATTTTCAGCCTCACCTCTCGAGCCACTGCTAACATGGTATGAGGACCTGACCCTACAGGTGATACAGTAGGGTGAGATGCTGGGCTTGGGTGTGGCTCAGTGGCCAGGACAGGACAAAGCTGCCCTGGAGGACTACTGGGTTTTGGGGTGGCTCAGTCAGGAAGGAATTGAACACATTTGTATGGAGTAAGCATGGAGAGGGGGTGGGGGGGAAGCTCCTCACCCACGAGATGTAACAGCTGGAAGGCGGTGAGCCAGGCCTCTGGGATGGCTGCAGCCTGGGGCAGAGTCAGTCCTGCTGGGATGGGCATGAGGAGCCCTTCAGGGACAGTGGCATATTGAGCCTGACCCCCGCCAGACAGCAGAGCCATGGCTGGGTCCCCGATCTTCCAGTGCCCCTGGCAGCCAGGCCCCAGCTCTGCCACATGTCCGGATGCCTCGATTCCCAAAATGCTGCTGGCTCCTGGGGGTGGTGCATATTGACCTTGTCTCTGCAGAGAGAGGATCGAACTAAGTGGTGAGCATGATCAGAAATCGGTGTCACCATCCTTGCCCTCTTCCGATAGCCATCCCCTTTTATTTTCCGATAGAAAATTCAGGATAAAGTCAGGGTTCTTTTGTTTTTGTTTTTTTGTTTTTAAATATATTGATTTTTTACAGAGAGGAAAGGAAAGGGATAGAGATTAGAAACATTGATGAGAGAGAAACATCGATTCAGCTGCCTCCTGCACACTCCCCACTGGGCATGTGCCCGCAACCAAGGTACATGCCCTTGACGGGAATTGAACCTGGGACCCTTGAGTCTGCAGGCTGACGCTCTATCCACTGAGCCAAACTGGTTAGGGCGAGGTGTTTTGTGTTTTTTAAAAAAAATACATCTTTATTGATTTCAGAGAGGAAGGGAGAGGGAAAGAGAGATAGAAACATCAATGATGAGAGAGAAACATCGATTCAGCTGCCTCCTGCACACTCCCCACTGGGTATGTGCCCGCAACCAAGGTACATGCCCTTGACGGGAATTGAACCCGGGACCCTTCAGTCCGCAGGCTGATGCTCTATCCACTGAGCCAAACCAGCTAGGGCGAGGTGTTTTTTTTTAATGTAGGAAAGAAGAGGAGAGATCAATTGTTTCATACAAATAAGAGACAGTAGGTCACATAATCAGTGGATGTCACATTAGTAAGATCCTTAGCTTTTTCTCTCATCCAAACCCTGTTTTACAAATGGAGAAACTGAGGCCTAGGCAGGGAAATGCCTTGTCTAAGTTTGCAAAGTAAGTTTAGTAGCAGGACTAGGAACAAAACCATGACACCTAAGTGACAGTTCTCGTATCTCAAGTGCCAGGATTTACTGGGATCCTCAGAAGCCTCTGACCAGGGCTATGGACCAGAGGGACTGAACAAGGAGTGTGCATCAGAACCATCCGAGGAGCTTTTTCCAAGTACACATGCCTGGGTGCCAGTCACATTTATTTTGGAAAAAAGCCCCAGGTGATTTTGGTGTACATTTCTCAAATACCCCTACCAATCCAGCTGGTCCAGTTTAGCTCTCCAAATAGCAGACAGACAGAAATTCTGGGTGCTGCTCCCTGCGCACTCCGGGACCCTCAAAAGGAAAGAGAGCAGACTTTGGAGCCACAAAGGCCTCAATTTTAATCACAGCTCCCGGGATTGTTAGTGTTGTGGTCTTGGATAATTAACCTCTCGGACCCTCAGTTTCTTTACCTATAGAGTACAAGTGGTAAACCGGGTTGCCTGTGGAGTAAATGAGTAGAGCATGGCCTACCATACACTGCTGCTCAACAAATTGTAAATCCCTTCTCCCTCTCTGGAAGCCTGAGGAGACTACGGATTAACTCAGGGTGAATTCTGCTTTGCAAATACTGTATCCCTGCATTTTGTGTAAACAAAGGAGAGTATATGGTTCTAGGACTCAGCACTCCCAGCATAACCTCACCATGAGCGTCACTGGCAGTGCCCTAGGTTGCTTCTTATCTGTCTGAATGTTTATTGAAGGCTCTGGAGTCCTGCCCTGGCCCCTGAGTACCTGGAGAATGTCGGCCCGGTTCAGGGCACTGGCTGCCACTTTCAGGAGGACTTCTCCCTCTCCTGGGCTTGGCTTGGCCACCTCCTTCAGGTAGAGGTTTTCTGGTCCTCCCGGCTGGTCAAAGTGCACGGCTAACATGTTTCCTGAGGACACAGAGCACAGCAAGGCAGGGAGCCTCATGAAGGCCTTCCAGGAGTTAGGGCAGAAACCTTATTTTCTTTAATCTGGCCTCTTAGTTTTTATTTTTTAGCTTTGATTCAAACTGGCCTCACCCAGTGCCCTGACTCACCCACCAACCTCTCCTTTGCTGAATCTTTAAGCCACCAGGACAACGGCGTTCTGCTTAACAATTAGGAGTCTTAGGAGCAAGGTCCTGGGTCTGTGATTACTGAGGCAGAGGTAAATATAACATCGTGGCCTCAGTTGTGTTTTAGCTTTGGACACAGGAAAGTGGAACAATCCCCCAGGACAATCACTTTCAATAATGAACAGAGCAACTTCAAGGCTGATAACAGGCCCAGCTGCAGTGATAAATACCCCCTACCCTAGCACTGACCAAGCAGTGGAGACCGGGACCCAAATTCCATTGGTCACCATGACTAAGGATTTTTGTCCTATACAGGGTGGGGCAAAAGTAGGCTTCGGGTGGGGCAAAGGTAGGCTTATAGTTCATATGGAAAGTAATACGATAATTAAATAATAACACAAGAACAAACTCTGTCTCACTTACTCACAACCTGCTTTTGCCCCACCTGTATAGTCCACCCACTGGGAGCCAGGTCTTTGAGCATGAGCTACATGTGACTCCGTGAATGGCACCATCTCCATACATCCTTACTTCCTTGGCCGCAAACTCCTGTTTGTGTCTTATTGGGCTTTGATGCATGCAGGCAAATGGACCCCTTCAGTCTGACACCAGGAATGCAGTGCCCAAGCCCACGCAGGGCCCCTATGGGCCGGCCCTGGGACAGGGTGGATGAAGTAGCCATGGCCTCACAGGTGGATGCTGCGGAGCAGGAAAATACTCAAGGGCTCGAGGCAAATTCCACTCCCTGTGAGTTGGAATCCCCACCCGGCGTGTCACTGGTGTAACTGCCCAGAGACCTTATTTTCTTTAATCTGGCCTTTTATTTTTTTTTAATTTTTAGCTTTGACTCAAACTGGTCTCACCTAGTGCCTGACTCACCCATGAGGACCAGAGGCAGTGCTCACATACAGAACAAACCCTTGCGAAATTGGACAGGGCACCTTCAAGGCTGACACCAGGACCCGATGCAATGATCAGTTCCCCTAGCACTGACCCATCAGTAGAGACCAGGACCCAAACTCCATTCTCACCATGACTGATGGTTTTTCTCCTAATCATCCCCTGGAAACCTGCGAGAGCCAGGTTTGAGCATGAACTACCTGTGAGCCTGGGCATGGTGCCATCTCCTTAATGAATCCGTACTTTCCTGGCTGCACACTCCTGTCGTGTCTCACTGGACTTTACGCGCACAGGCAAACGGACCCCCTCGGTGGGATAACAGGAGCGCAGCGCCCACGCCCAAGCGGCAAGCCCCTCTTCCGTCTCCGAGAGGTCTGCCCCCTCCCTCCTCTTCCCCTCCTTCCTCTGAGGGCCCAGCTGATCCAGACGGGCCCCACACAGAGGACACCCCCTGGGACAGGGTGGATGAAGTAGGGATGGTCTAACCGGGTGGAAGATGCAGAGCAGGACAACACAGAAGAGCACGAGGCAAATTCCACTCCCTCGGAGTTGGACAAACTCACCCCCTCCCCATCCCATCCCGCCCGGCCGGTCACTGGCCCGGCGCCCGTGAGTTACCTACTCAGAACTCTCGGCGGCTCCAGGCAGCACTGCGTGGTCCTGTGATCTCTGTGGGTCCTTAGAGCCGAGCCCGGAGCCCTGGGACTGCTTGGCAGCAACCTGTCGACCTGTGGGCTGGAACTGGGCAGCTGGGCAGTGCGCAAGGGGTGGGGCAGACCAGGACCCACCCTCTCCCTCTCTTCCGTTTCCTCCTTCCCTCTTTACAATGCAAAGCTGGTGACAGCAAGTAGGATTTCCTTTCCCTTTGAGTCTCTGGAAACCAGTCTTTCTCTGGGTTTGGCAGGAAATGCTGCTCCCAGCTCTCGCTGAAAGAAGAGAAAGCCTCGCTCTCTCTAGGGAACCAGACCCCCTGTCCGTCCATTTCCCAGCCAGGCCAGGCTTTTAGCCCCTTTGCGCTGTGGGTCAGGCGTCCTGCCCTTCCTGTGGCCAGGCATCTCGAGTAGGATGGGTAGGCAGTGTGCTGCTGAGCGAGGAGTCCTCGGGAAAAGGGAAGGTAAACGCGGTCCTGGGGTCCTGACCACTTCTGCTCTCCCGCCTCTTTCCCCGGGACGAGGAAGTGCTCCCGCTCCCCGCCCCCCTCCGTTGCTGCCTGATGAGATGATTTGGGCTGGTTAAAAGCTGTGCAAATAGACTACCTCGGCATTATCGACATTCTGGACTAAATAATTCTTTGTTGTGAAAGACTGCCCTGTGCATTGTGGGATGTTTAGCAGCATCCTTGGTCTCCATTCCCCCCCACCCTCGCCCACCACCGCCCCCTTCCAGTCAAGAAGTATGAAAAGCCTCCAAACATTGCCTGATACCCTGGGGGCGGGGCTGGGGTGGTGGTGGTGGGAGTGGGGGTGGCAAAATTGTTGCTAGTTAAGAACCACTGGTCATTTTGTGTGTGATGTGTATACACAATAGGACAATGGGAATATTAAAAATGTCAGACTCTTAAAAAAAGAGTAATATATAGTTTCTGTGATGCCACCTAATTTCTCAATTAACCCTTTAAGATTCAGCTCTCTGGAGCCTTCCCTGATTCTGTTAGGCAGGGGCCATTCATTTATTTGTTCATCAAACGTATTAATCGCCTATTCCACACTTGACACCATCTCAGGTACTAGAGAAAGAGGAGTGATTACAACCCAATTCTTGCCTTCTAGGGGCTCACAGTCTAGACAGGGGTCCTCAAACTACGGCCCGCGGGCCACATGCAAATACAAATATTGTATTTGTTCCCGTTTTGTTTCTTTTTTACTTCAAAATAAGATATGTGCAGTGTGCATAGGAATTTGTTCATAGTTTTTTTTAAAACTATAGTCCGGCCCTCCAACGGTCTGAGGGACAGTGAACTGGCCCCCTGTTTAAAAAGTTTGAGGACCTCTGGTCTAGGAAAACAAAGAACTATAATGGCAGTGACAATAAAGGTCTGCATAAAACACACAGCACAGGGAGAGATGCTCAGGGTCTCACGTGGGTCTCCAATGGTGTTTAGGAATTTGCCAACTGGATGTGAAGAGGAGGGAAGAGAAAAGGACATTTCAGGAAGATGGGACAGCACGCACAGAGGCATGGGAGGCAGAGACTCTGTCTCCACCAGCGGTGCTTTCCTGATGGATTAGGATAGTGCCTCACACATGGTAGACCAGTGAGTATTTGTCGGAGGAGTGAATGAACTACTGCTTTCCTTACTAGTAGAAGTAGAGGCTTCTACTATTTCAAAAGAGTGTTCATGCGATTCCAAAAATTTTTAGAAAGTTCAATTTACATTAAAAACCTAAACACAAACTCAATTTCTACCGTTTATTAAGCTCCACTCTCATAGGTATAATTTCCCAGTTCTATATTAAATCTTTATTCAAAAACATGTAGACACGGAAGGAGAATGCAGCAGATACCAACGAGCTACCTGCCTGGCTCACAGTAATTTCTTTTTCTGTAAAAGGTCTCTTTATATAGGGTAGCCCTGGGCAGCTACATCTTTAAACCTGTGGCCTTCCCCTCCCGCCCCCCCATCCCTAGCTGAATGATATAAGGCTAAACCATATGATCCACGATGGGTCAAATCAGGGTCTTAAAAGAAACCAAGAGGTAGAATGTGAGCCTTGGCCATGATACAAGCCAGGAAAGGAGGCAGTGGAATGGGAGAGAACAAACCTGACCCTCTCAGGAGAGACCAGGGAGAAGTTCCACCAGCATTACCGTCCCTGGAATCGCCTTCCCTTGGGCTCAGCTGGACCCCATCCTTCCAGAGGTTCTGTAAGTACCTCCAGTCTCCTCCCAATCAAGTCTGACTTTCCGTCCCAGCTGATTTGGTCTCTGTCACTTGCAGTCAGAAGACAAGACTCCCATTGGGAACAAAACCGGCGCCGGGAGACACACTTACCCAGCTTCGCTGTGGCTGCCACACAGACACCAGGATGCATGCCCTCAGGGTACGGCGCCACCAGAAGATACATGCAGATCGGTCTTCACAGCAACCACTCCCGTGTTTTCCTGGGTAAGAATAACATGGAATGTCCTTCTCTTATTTTAATCACAAGACAAGCAGTTACGCTCCAGCCATGTTTTTCACCACTTCCTGGCTGCCGTATGTTCATACATTTGTTTTTGGACTTTGTTCCACTAATTTAGTTGTCTTTGCTCACAAAGTTTCAGACTGTTGTCAGGACAGCATGGGTATTTTGAACAAGTTCCCCAATTGATTGTAATATATCCCTATCCCAATGGACAGCTCTGGACTTGAATCCCAACACCTCTGTTTTCTGCTGCATGACTGTGGAAGAGTTATTTCATCTTTCTTAGCCTCAGTTTCCTCGTCTGTAAAATGAAGCTACTTAGTTTATAATGTGGAGGAAGCGTGCCTAGTTATAATTGGGGCTTCCAGTAAGTGTGATTTCATTCATGTCCTTAAATCCTTATAGACAACAGAAAGTCTAGAGGCTTTGAGCACAGGGTGATATCATGTTTTTTTTATCCTCACCTGAGGATATGTTTTTACTTGTTTTAGACAGAGGAAGGGAGAGAGAGCCAGAGGAAGACACACACATACACTCACCGAATGAGAGAGAGAAACATTGATCAGTTGCCCCGACTGGGGATTGAAGCCACAACCTTTTTGGCGTATGGGGCGATGCTCCAACCAACTGAGCCCCCCAGCTAGGACCCTTTGTGTGTGTGTGTGTGTGTGTGTGAAGGAGGATATAGAATATGAAGGATGGACTGTAGTGGAGAGAGGCAATTCAGGCAGGTTTAGTTGAGAGATTCAGGAACAAACATTTCCCAAAACCAGGCTCTCTGATAGTGCTTTCTTTTGCACTAGCCCACTGTCTCAGACACTGCAAACACTGCCATTGCAATAATGGGCTAAGTCTGTTGTACAGTCAGGATCAGAAGAGACACAGAAAACTGAAATCAAATTCTTAAGGTTCTTCAAACCTTCAATACTTAGCATAAAGAGGACAATCACCTGCCAGACACATTCGTGGTCCTTTTCCTTGAAATACAGTCTTTCTCTTCTGGCTTGCAGAGGGTTCGTGGCGAATCCATTCACACGTGTTTGGACATCACTGGGCATCACCTGCGGTTGTAGTGGGAAGCAGCCATGGACAATACATGAAAGAATAGGTATGACTATATTCCAATAAAACTTTAAATATGTTATTTATTTCAGAGAGAGGAAGGGGGAGGGAGAGAGAGAGAAACATCGATGAGAGCAACATCCATCAGCTGCCTCCTACATACCGCCACTGGGGATCCAGCCAGCAATCTGGGCACGTGCCCTGACCCGGAATCCAACCTGCGACCCCCTGGTGCATGGGGTGGTGCTCAATGAAACTTTATCTATGGACACTGAAATTTCCATTTCATGTAATTTTTACACACCACGGACGCGGGGGCAGGCGGGGCGGGAGGCCACGTGCCAGCTCCTGGCGGCGACAGCTGCCCGTAACCGAGAAGCGCTCCGACTCGGGTCTCAAACCAGAACCAACACCCCCCGCACGCCCCCCAACACCCCCCCCCCCCCCGCCCCCCCCCCCCCGCTCCCTGCGTCCGCCCGTCGGGCTCCCAGGTTTCTCCCCCTCCCGACGGGGCCGCGGCACCGCAGCTGCACAGGGCTCGGGAGCCGGCGCCCCGCGGCGTCCGGGTCTTCCGTGCGCTTCCGCGCCGAGCCGATTGGTCGTTGCCACGGCGACCCGAGACGCCGACGCGAAACGTCCTTTCTCTTCGCGGGCTCACCCTCCAGGCGCCGCGGCCTCCCGGTGGTGGTTGGTCGGGCCGGACCCCGCGCGGAGCAGGGGCGCCGAAGGTCCTGCCGGTCTCGGGAGGGGGCGCCGAAGGTCCTGCTGAGCCGGGCGAGCAGAGGCCGCGCGCACCCGCTGACGCCGGGAGGGCAGGGTCGCAGCCCCGGTGCCGGAGGTTTACCGCGCGAGCCCTAAGGCAGCGTCCCCCAGAGACACGGTCCTGGAGGCGGGGCCCTGGGGACAAGCACGTGTTTGTCTGAAAGCCCCTCGATTCTCCAGGCAGCCCGGCCGCTGTGCGCTCCAGTAGCCAGAAGGTTGCCACTCGGGGCCTTGGGTCAGAGAACTGCGGCGGTAGGACTCCTAGCAGCCAGGCTTCGGTTGCCACACTGTTGCTAAGGGGCTGTGTGGTCGGGGTAGGTGGGAAGCCTGGAGTTCAGGGGGACGCGGGTCCGGGCAGAGGGAACCGCCCTGGTTCTGGGGACGTGATCCGAAGCCACGGCGCAGGCCCTTGCCAGGGACAGTGTGGATGGAGGGCTCATGTTCCGAATCCGCTAGTGCCCGTCGGTGGTCACAAGCCTTGACGATTCATTCAACAGAAGAGGATGAGATGGGGACTTCTCGTTACTAGATAAGCTAACGTTTTAGTTTTTCCAGGGGCTCTGCTATTTGGGAACCACCATGAATAGTGTAGACAGCGAAGATCTGTTCACCGAGAAGCCTCCCAGACTCAAGAGCTCAAAAGAATGGCTGGAACCGCAGCCACTTCCTTTCGTGGAGGTACAGGGTGCGGCGCCTGCAAGTTTATACTTGGGTAGTTGCACTGAGAACTGGCTTGTGTGAAATGTAATATTTTTTCTATGTTTTCTGTTTCACTCTCTCCTGTTCACTACCGTTGTGTTTGCTCTTGGTTTTCCAGCTTCTTCAAGGTGGAATCATGGGTCATGGGTTATATACCTTTTCTAATAGAGCAAAGTTACAGAGTTTCTCTTGAAGCACACAATTTATACATATTGTGTGTTTTTTAAGATTGTTATTTTTTCTAAACAGCTTTATAAAGGTATAAGTGATATACATACAATCCATTGCATGTATTTAAAGTGTACAGTCTGATAAATTTTAACATGTATGCCCACACGAAACCATCACCACAATCAAGGTAACGAACAGTCAATATTCCCGAAGTTTCTTCATTGTGTCCTTGGCAATCCCTCCCTCCCTGCCAGCCATCAAGACAATCTCGGATTTGCTTTCTGTCATTACAGTTAATTTTTTTTTTTTTGCCCTAGAATGAGTTTAGCTGAAAGCAGAAAGATTCAAATACCCTTTAAATAGTACTTTATGATATCGTTTTAGGTATAAAAACTGGATTTACAGAGAATTTTCCAGAGATATGTCTATCATGTAAAATATAAGTCACAATAGTGTTAACACTTTGTTTTTTGAGATTTGACTTTCAAAATTTCATTGTCATTTTAGGCATTTGCCAGAGAAGATATTAATGCAGCTATTAAATCAATATTATATAGAGAAAATTACATAAATAAGGTAAGAATTAACTATAGAATGTTTCAATTAATTTTCTTTCTTGCCCGGCTGGCATGGCTCAGTAGTTGAGCGTCTACCTATGAACCAGGAGGTCATGGTTCAATTCCCGGTCAGGGCACAATGCCTGAGTTGCAGGCTCGATCCCCAGTGTGGAGCGTACAGGGGGAAGCCCATCGATGATTCTTTCTCATCATTGATGTTTCTATCTCTTTCTCTCCCTCCCTTCCTCTCTGAAATCAATAAGAATATTTTTAATTTTTTTTCTCATTTTACATGTAGTTCATCATCATTATACAAGTTTTAAAAAATAAAATTAAAAAACACTCATTAGCCCCTGGGATTAAATTTAAGGGGCCTCTGAGGTTGCTTTAATTGACTTCCTCTTTTCCTATACTTTGTGGGGATTCTTTCACAGGTACCTTCTCACTTGTTCCTTCATCTTAGTGGGGCTTTGATGGAGTCACTATGTATTGGTAAGAGCTTTAAGAGCTGTTGTTGGTACGCAGCAACCAAGAATTACTCATGTAAACCTAGGTAAGAACAAGGCTTGAACTATAGCAGGATGGGTTTAATTATAAGACAAGGTGAGTGTCCATGTGAACGTCCACTAAACACTGGGGTAGGTAACCCATTTTTGTTTTTAAGGGTTTTCTTCAGAGTTGTTTAAAAAGGGATGGTTGTGCTATGACCTGAAGTTTGGAAGGGGTAATCCCTACAAAGTAGGAAGCTCTCAGGGCTCTCCCCCCACCCCCCACACACACTTTAAATGTTATGTTGTTGATCCCAATAATTACATGATTTCATTGGCTCGATAAAAACAAGTTTTGTGAGAATGATTGAGTTTATAGCCTAAACCAGGCATTTCCTTCGCAGGCCATTTGGACTAGGCTGTGCTATACTCCTGTCTCTTTGCTTTATCTCTTTTTCCCCATGGAATATTCTTCTTCCACTTTCTCTGTCATCTCTTCTCTTCCTAGATATCTCTTCATTCTTTAAGGCCCATCTGAAATGCCTCTCACTTTGGGAATATTTAAAAATCTTAAAAATATTTTTTCCATTGTGGTAAAATATACATAGCATAAAATTTGCTATTTTTAAACCATTTTAAGTGTTCAGTAAACTCACATTTACTTGTGCAGCCATCACCACTATCTATTTCCAAAACTCTCGTCACCCTCTCAGAAACTTTGTCCTCATTAAATAATAACTCTCCTTCCTTCCCTCCCCAAACCTCTGCTCACCTCTAATTCACTTTCTGTCTCTATCAGTTTGCCTAGTCTAGATATTTTACGTAAGTGGAATCCTACATTATTGGTCCTTTTATGGCTTATTTCACGTAGCAGATTGTTTTCAAGGTTCCTTTATGTGGTAGCAGGTCTCAGAACTCCCCCCCCCCTTTTTATAGCTGTGTATTATTTCATTGTATGTAGATACCACGCTTTGTTGATACATTCACCTGTTGATGGGCACTTGCTTTGCTTCCATCCTACCTTTTGGCTATTGTGAATAATGCTGCAGTGAACACTGCTATACAAGTATCTGTTTGGGTCCCTGTTTTTAACTACCTATACAGGGTGTCCCCAAAAATGTATACACACGTTAACAGCTGATAGCTTAATTTTGAAAATGAAATGTATTTTAATAAACACTACCTTTACAGTTATTCAAAGCATGTCTAGATAGTTTTTTGGGGAAAAAAATATATATCTTGCTATATTGTACTTCCAAGTTGTTTTGTGGCTTTGTTTTGTAGTGTGTCTCTCCGTGGACAGCTGGCATGTTGTCTAATTTATCCATTATTCCTTTTCCCACTATAGTGTGGGTCACACAGTAGAAGCCAAGTAAATGACTGAATTAATGAGTGACTTTGTGGGCTATTCTTAGGAATAGAAATGAAGTTTAAATTTTAGGACAAGAAAGATTTCAGATAACATGTTTATCTCTTACACCCCTGTTTACTAGGAATTAGAAAAGTATTTACAGCATCATGACTTCTTAAATACAAGAAGAAAAGAGATGTTATACAAAAGATGGGTTGACCATGTGGCAGGTCCTCTCCAGAAGAAAATCATGGAGAAAGTTTGTTCACATAAGAAGATTAAAAAAAGGAGACACCAGGAATTAGATACCTTCTTAAAATACGTAAATAAAAAGGTATTAAGAGATCATTTGACACTTCCCCCCCCAGTTGGTTTAAAAACGATGGTTATCTTTATTTATAATCATTCAAACAGCCTGCCCCTCCCCACTCTATATATGAAGTAATTTATATTTTATGACAACGCACACTACTCTTAAATCCAGGGCATGTGGAACAGATGGAGGAGGAGGGTTAGTTCTGGATTTAAATATGTACATCAGAATCAGTTGTCTTTGTTGTACTCAGGTAATTGTTAATTTTATACACCAATTAAAAAATTTTGAACTCTAGGTTCAGAACATATATATTTGTTTTTTTCTGGAATTCTATTACTTACAAAGCTATAGATATTTATGGTCTCTTGGCATTTTTAAGAGATCTGAGATATTTGACTAGTAGGCATTAAGAAACAAATTCCCAAATCTTTTAGTGCTCCAAAATTCTTTATTAAAATCTTACAAATTTTAAGTAAATTCTGCCTATCACTATAGTGTTTATTACTTGGATACATTAAATTTAACTTAGAATCTGGTCTTCCCTTCCCTTTTGCACTTGTTACTGATGGCCATTCAGAAGCATTAAAATGGGTTTGTGTTTTGACTCTTGAGTCCTGCTATGCTCAGAATGAATTGTGCACCTCTTGTTCTTATGTGTGGCGTATTTCCTTCCCGCAGGGAAGTGCATTCATAGAGCATTATGACCCAAAAGAGTACGACCCTTTCTACAGGCACAAAGAGGACCTGGATTTCCTGAAGGTAGGATAGATTTCTTACTTTAACTTGGGTGTTATGTCTTTGGTATTAGTTTTTTTGATATGCGAGTTGTCGTCTAGTAATTCCCTAAGAATGTGGTAACATCTTAAGAATAGTTTCCCATCTCCCTGTCTGAGAAAGGAGCAAGAAAGCTGAAGTCCAAATTAAAGCAAACTTCTGTAAAATTTGAAAATACCGTATCATGATTGGGTAATCCGTAATGTTTAAAATTTTCATAGACTTTTAAATTTTTACAAAAGTAACACATTTCCATGATAAAATCAATTGTTGAATAATTTAAAAACCACTCAATTCCATTACCCAGAATGAACACATTAACCATTTTTTGTATATCTTTTAAGACTTCTTTCTACATGTAGGTATAAACACACATTTTTATTTTACAAGAATAGGATTATACCATACATTAAGTTATATACCCTATGTTTTTCCTTAATAGTTTATGATTTGCTTCTTTGTCAACATGTGTAAATATATAACTTTAATAATTGCTAATTGCCTGGTATTCTATTACTAGTAGCAGCTATCTTGCACTGAGGGATTTCCTAAATGTTAGGACTTTTTTTCTTTCATTTTATTTTATCTTCACTGTTACCATGTCAGGTAATTTACAGATGACACAAGTGAGAGACAGATAGGTTAGGTTACTGGTCCAGGGTCACACAGCTGCAAATAGCATAGATGTATTTCTAACCATATCTGGTACCTTGCTAAGCCATCATTTTTTTTTTTTTTACATATTTCATTTTAAATATCTAGATTGTTTTCGACCTATTGCTGTTATATATGACATTGTGATGAACATCCCTATTTCTTAATTTTTTTCAGTAGGTTGCTAGAAGCAGAATTGCTGAGTTAAAGGTTAAGCCTGATTTTGATTCATATTATCAAATTGTTCTTCAGAATGTATAAATTTGCAGCCTCACCAGAGAATCCATTTTTGCGTACTTTTGCTAATAATGGATATTGTTAAACAAAATTTAAAAACCTACCTTAAGTCATAGACATTTTAAACTGCTGGCATTTGCATGCAAGGCAGGTCATTTTTTTTCTCCTCTCAAGTTGGAGTATGTGTCTGTGTGTATATAATTTCCCCATTATTATAGGGGAAAGTTAAACTGAGAGTTTAGAATAAGAACCTTAGATATACTAACTAGTAACACAGTTAGTATGGGGGAGTATTGAGATTTGAAACCAGATCTTTTTGATACCAAATCTCCATTCTGTTCTTTTACCATTAGAGACCCGGTGCACGAAACTTGTGCACGGGTAGGGTCCCTAGGCCTGGCCAGCGATCAGGGCCGATTGGGGCCTCTGGCTGCCAGCTGGGCCCTTCCTTCCCTCATTCTGCGCCGCCCCCTGGTGGTCAGTGCACATCATAGCGAGCGATTGAACTCCCAGTCTCTCGGTCCAACTCCTGAGGGGACACTTTGCACATTAGCCTTTTATATATATAGATGCTGCCTTTCTAAATGCAGCTGGCAGGTGACCTCTTAAGGTAAGCTGAGCACTTTGAGGTTAAAGTGAGAGCCTGAAACCTCTTTTGGGGTCTGTTAGGCCATATATTTTCATAAGAGAGCCAGATGTTTTTGCCTTTTTCATTGTGTTGACATTTGCTCTGATGGTACAAGAACAGTGGTGCATAAAACTGCTGGTGCCTTCCTTAGAATAGCTTAAGTCAGTGTTATCAAATTATACGGGAAGTCATTATATTCTTCATTGCCATGCACCCACAGTAAAAAAAAAAATCAGTTTCCCTTAAGAATATCTTTGGCCCTGACCGGTTTGGCTCAGTGGATAGAGTGTCGGCCTGCGGACTGAAGGGTCCCAGGTTCGATTCCGGTCAAGGGCATATACCTTGGTTGCGGGCACATCCCCAGGAGGGTGTGTGCAAGAGGCAGCTGATCGATATTTCTCTCTCATTGATGTTTCTAATTCTCTATTCCTCTCCCTTCCTCTCTGTAAAAAATCAATAATATATATATATATGTGTGTATATATATATATATATATATATGAATATCTTTGATCAAACAGTAAAAATTATTAATTTTATCAAATCTTGATCCTTGAGTACATCTTTTGAATAGCATGCAATGGAATGGGAAGTATGCAAAGAGCACTACTGCTACAAACTGAACTGCAGTAGGACTGTTCGAATTGTGAGCTGGACTGGTTGATCTTTTTCATGGAACAAAGTTTTTAGTTGAAAGAACGACTTACAAAACTATGGTTATTAAATCTCTGGTATTTGGCAGACATTTTCTGGAAAATTAGCAAAGTGAGTCTGTCACTTCAAAAACAACAGACAGTATTTGTTGCCAGTGATACAATGTGAGCTTTTAATGTGAATTTTGGAACAATCATATTGAATATGACAGTGTTCCAATACTCAAAGGCTTTACTGATGAGTTTGGTAATAATATTAGTAAATGTGGTTACTGTATAATGAAATGTATTAACATTTGGAAGATCTCACATAACTCACAGATCTGATTATTATCAAACCATCAATTCATGACATGGATAAATGATCCATTCAAAGTTCAAGACAGACCAATGGACTTTAATGTAGCAGAGTTTGAATCATTCATTGATATGGTTTCAGATCTACATTATAACTAATCTCTAAGAAACTACCACTTGTTGAGTTTGGGTATATTATCTAGAGTAGCCACAATGACCTAGAGAGGCTATTAAAATGAACTAACCAGGTTGGAAGGCCTCACTAAGAGATGTATCGGAATGCCCCCTTCTCTTTGTAATGTGTTAAACGTACATAATGGTTAGATTGCCATTGTTTGTAGATACTGTATTCTTTTATTATTATTTCATTTTTTATTTGTATTGGTTTCAGAGAGGGAGAAGGGAGAAAGAGATAGAAACATCAATGATAGCCCTGACCGGTTTGCCTCAGTGGATGGAGCGTCGGCCTGCGGACTGAAGGGTCCCAGGTTCGATTCCGGTCAAAGGCATGTACCTCGGTTGCGGGCACATCCCCAGTGGGGGGTGTGCAGGAGGCAGCTGATCAATGTTTCTCTCTCATCGATGTTTCTGACTCTCTCTCTCTCTCCCTTCCTCTCTGTAAAAAATCAATAAAATATATTCTTAAAAAAAAACAAAACATCAATGATAAGAGAAAAATCATTGATCAGCTGCCTCCTGCACGCCCCCTACTGGGGATTGAGCAGGCAACCGGGCATGTGCCCTTGACCGGAATCGAACCGGGGATCCTTCATTCCTCAGGCTGACACTATCCACTGAGCCAAACCAGCTAGGGCTGTAGATATTGTATTCTTGATTCTTCTGGCATAAGAGTCATAAATGGATGTTTAGGATAGACTGAAAAAGACCTGAAACCCAGTCCTCAAAGAAATGTGTTTTTTTTTTAGGTTATCATCCCACCATTTCGTGACCCTTTGAAAAAGGCACAATATGACAAAGATGATGAAAAAAGAACTCTTCTTCAGTGTGAGACTGGTACGTAGTTTCCAACTGTTACGTGATTTCATAAGTCAAGAGCAATGACAGTTGCATTTAACTGTGCTAATTTATACTGCTAAACTTCTTGCAGGCAAAATACATACAATGAAAGAATTTAAAGAGATTGAGAAGGCCAAACTGTATTGCAGATTTCCACAACTTTCTAATTCAAGGTGCTTTGTGACTCCAAATGATTGGCTTAAACTGTCTGCAAGCTACATAGAAAGTGACTTTTGTAAAAGGAGCAGGTAATGGCTAATATTGTAGAAATTATGGAACCCGTTGTGATTAGACAACTTTTTCTTGAGATAGTGATATAAATTTTGTCATTGTTATTATTTTTAAGTTTTTGGTTTTTAATGAGAAATCTACTGTAATTCTTATCTTGGTTTCTCTGCATGTGATGTTTCTTTTGTCTTGGGTACTTTCAAAATTTTCTCTTTGTCTTTGATTTTCATTAGCTAAACTATGATGTGTCTAGGTGTTTTGTCCCCTTTTCTTTCTGTTTATCTTATGTAGGGCTCTCTGAGCTTCTTATCTCAGTGGTTTGATGTCTTTCATTATTTTGGGGGAAATTCTAGGCCATTATCACTTCAAATATTTCTTATATCCTATTCTTTTTTTTTCTTCTGATATTCCAATTATACGTATATTAGAGCATTTGATATTGTCCCACAGCTACATAGCTCTTATATACTGTTCTCTTTTTTTCTACTTGTATTTTAATTAGACAATTTCTACTGACCTATCTTTTTTTTCTTTTCTTTTTTTTTTTAAATATGGAACGCTTCACGAATTTGCGTGTCATCCTTGCGCAAGGGCCATGCTAATCTTCTCTGTATCGCTCCAATTTTAGTATATGTGCTGCCAAAGCGAGCACTCTACTGACCTATCTTTAAGTTCACTGAGTCTTTCTTCAGCTGTGCCCCATATACTGAAAAGCCTATCAGAGGAATTATTCCCCACTGATGTAATGATTTTTATTTCTGTATTTCCATTTTATTTTTTATTTTTTTATAAAAATATATATTATTGATTTCAGAGAGGAAGGGAGAGAGATAGAGAGATAGAAACATCAATGATGAGAGAGAATCATTGATTGGTTGCCTCCTGCAGGCTCCCTACTGAAGGGGGAGAGGGGATGGAGCCCGCAACCTGGGC
The DNA here is from genome assembly GCF_028538775.1 of Myotis yumanensis. Lineage (NCBI taxonomy): Eukaryota > Metazoa > Chordata > Mammalia > Chiroptera > Vespertilionidae > Myotis > Myotis yumanensis. The sequence continues at coordinate 9,805,180 of NW_027223762.1, forward strand.
ATGTGCCCTGACCAGGAATCAACTGAGACCTCCTGGTTCATAGGTCAACGCTCAACCACTGAGCTACACTGGCTGGGCCATGTGATTTTTTAATATAGTTTTAATTTATCCTAAAATCCTCCATCTGTTCATACATGTTATTCACCTTTCCATTATATTAACACATTATTCATAGTTATTTTAAAATCTCTGATAGTGTCAACATTAGGGTCATTTCTGAATCTGGTTCTGCTGATTGCTTTATCTCTCTCTTTTTTAAAAATATATTTTTATTGATTTCAGAGAGGAAAGCAGAGGTAGAGAGATATAGAAACATCAATGATGAGAATCATTGACTGGCTGCCTCCTGCGTGCCCCCGACTGGGGATTGAGCCCACAACCCGGGCATGTGCCCTTGACCGGAATCGAACCCGGGACCTTTCAGTCCCCAGGCCGACACTCTATGCACCGTGCCAAACCAGCCAGGACGTGATTGCTTTATCTCTTGACAGTGGGTTATTTTATCTTGCCTTTTTTTTTTTTTTTGCATTTCTGGTCATTTTTGTTTGACTGTCAAAAAGACCTGAAACCCACTCCTCAAAGAAAATTTTTTTTTTTTGTAGGTTATTTTGTCTTGCTTTTTTGGCATGTCTTGTGATTTTTTTGATTGAATACCCTTTTTGGACATGTTAACATAGGACACACTTTTGTCATTAATTATGTTTTATGCGCTAATCTAGATCTTTCCTATACCCATTTCTTTTTTTTTTACTCAAAACATGTCAAAATCCACATTTTCTGGGGAAAACTCATTCTGATTAAGTCAGACCAGACGGATACTTTCCATGAGTTTTGGTGTGTGACCATTTGCGTGCTGAGTGTACTGAGTACGTTAGTTAGAAGAATGGCCAGGACTCTTGGTTTCACGCCACTGGAGCCATACTAGAAAATGATCCCTTTTTTTGAGGCTATATACTACTCACAGAGCCACTGGGAGGCCTTAAGAAATAGGGCTTGGTTTTGGGAACAACACCCAAAGCCACCGTGCAGAACTGGCAGGCAGAGGGGTGTGTTGTCTGTGTCATGATCAGGAAGCGGCAGGACCAGGCCGGTGCTGCTGCAGCTGTTGGCCTCAGAACCACACCAGCTCTGCTACAATCTGTGCCAGCAAAATGGGTGCCCCTCAGAGGGCCAGTATCAACATTCCAATCCACTTCTGAGTGGTGGCTACACTGCGGGCTTCTAGGACACCTGTCTGCCGCCTGGTGGCAAGGTAGCCTGGGCAGTGGAGTGTTTAGGTCTCTCTTGGAAACACATTTTATATTTATAAATGACACAATCTATTAAGACTTTTTAAAAAAATATATTTTATTGATTTTTCAGAGAGGAAGGGAGAGGGATAGAGAGTTAGAAACATCGATGAGAGAGAAACATCCATCAGCTGCCTCCTGCACACCTCCCACTGGGGATGTGCCCGAAACCAAGGCACATGTACTTAGCCGGAATCGAACCTGGGACCCTTCAGTCCACAGGCTGACGCTCTATCCACTGAGCCAAACCGGCCAGGGCATAAACGACACAATTTCTATGGCCTCTTTTTACATCCTATATAATAAAAGGCTAATACGCAAATCGACCAAACAGCAGAACAACCAGTTGCTATGATGCACATTGACCACTAGGGGGCAGACGCTCAATGCAGGAGCTGCCCCCTGGTGGTCAGTGCACTCCACCAGGGGGAGCGCCGCTCAGCCAGAAGCCGGGCTCACAGCTGGCGAGCACAGCAGTGGTGGCGGGAGCCTCTCCCACCTCTGGCAGCGCTAAGGAGCAGCAAGTAGGTGGGCAGTAAGGAGTGAGGGGTCCCGGACTGCGAGAGGGCACAGGCCAGGCTGAGGGACTCCCCTCCCCCCCAGTGCATGAATTTCATGCACCGGGCCTCTAGTTAGAGTATAAACTCCCAGTGGATAGGGAGTACTGCAAACTTTGCCTTGCCAAGTAGGTTCTCAGTAAAGAGTAAACCAGCCCCCATCCTGGTTTCAGCAGCTCTCACATGCCCGAGACGTCACACAAGTTTGAAGTGATGGTATTTTAGACCAGCGGTCGCCAACCTTTCGGACCTCACGGACCACCAGTGGTCCACGGACCACCGGTTGGTGACCGCTGTTTTAGACAATGTACACAGCGTCAAAGGTTAACAGTAATTTCTGAAAGTGTATAACCGGTATTGTTTTTGCAAACATCCTCACACATGTTGTCTTGTTAAAGGTTAAAGGTGAAGAGTAATTTCAACGCTAGTAGTTTTGATTTGAAACACGTGACCAAAGCGCCTCATCTTCCGGGACCCCAGGAAGGAGAAAAAGCAGTTCTTTGCAAGTAAGCCCGTTCTTCCATAGCTCGGCCCTTCCTTTACTTAAGATGCTTGGCTGTGTTTCCCCCCTTTGCCATCCTTTCGCGCTGCTGGAGCCAGTGCCCAGGTGCCAGGCTCCTGTGGCACAACCCCAGGCACCTCCCACCCCAGTGCCTGGGTGCGGTGGCAGCTTTCTGCAGCTTGTCCTGGTTTTAAGGAACAGATAGCTAACACATTCAGAAATGACAAGTACAGACAGAAAAAAAATGGTTAACGATTTGTGTAAGTTAAAAGTGACTTGAATTGTATCGGAACAGTAAAGTGTAACTTTGGACTAGTTTTGAGGGGTAGTAGCTGTTACTGTTGGGTACCCAGAGTGAGGAGGTGTTATCAGCAGAGAAGTGGTATGTACTGCTGTGCGCGTAACCTGGGGAGTCAGCTCCAGAAACTGGTTATGGAGTTAAAAGAGAGAGATTTCTCTACGTGGTTACAGAACCTGTTAACTATCTGATTAAGTTATGGGATCCCCAGACATTGCTGGAGGGAATGTAAAACAATGCAGTCACTTTGGAAAACAGTTTGGCAATTTCTCAAAAGGTGAAACATGAAATTATCATGCGACCCAGCAGTTCACCTCCTAGGTTTCTACCCAGGAGAAATGGAAACATTATTCACATAAAGATTTGTCCTGAGTGCGTGTTCTCGCCACGATATCTCCAAACTGCAAACAGCCCAAGTGTTGCTCGTTCACTGGCGAATGGACAAAATGTGGTGCATTTATACAGGGCACGTTACTTGGCAATTAAAAGGAAAAGGAGTTCTAATACAGCATGGATGAACTTCAAAACCATTATACTCAGTGAAGGGAGGCAATCACAAAAGACTACCTATTGTTTCAGTCTCTTTATATGACATATGTTGGACGAGGTAAATCTATAGAAACAGGAAATAGATTATTGGTTTCCCAGGGCTGGGGCTGGGAATGGAGAGTGATTGTAAAGGACTGATGGAAATGTTCTAAAATAGCTCTGCAAATACACTAAACACCATTGGTGTGTACAATTCAAAGGGGGTATAAATTATACGCCAGTAAAGCTGTTCATGAAAAAAGAGACCCTAGCAAGGCAGGAGGGAAGTGAGTTCATATGCAGCTGTTTAGGAGGCTGGCCTACGAGTTTCTATTCCTGAAAAGCCTGGAGGGAAGCTGTAGCAGGTTCCCTTTCCCTTTCCCGAGGAGGCTCAGAGCTCGATGAATAAATGAGTGTGGCAGGAGCCGAGGGCTCTCAGAGATGCTTGATGCTGGCATGTCCAGCAGAGAGGCCAAAATTGCCTCGGGAGGGACTTAGTGATTTAAAGTAGAAGCAGGTGACTGTTGGGGTGGGGCAGCCACGAAGTTTGCTGCCTGTGGATGGGAACTGACATTGAGGGGTAATAGGAAGTATTGAACTATGCCCCACTCATGCGTAGCAGCAGCCTTCAGAGACGGAATGACCCAGAATCACTCTTGTATATTAGGGTCCAAAAGAGTAAGTTCCTCCCCTATCCCTAACCGCCATGGTCTTATACAGACCTATTTGGGCCAGGTTTTAGGATAATGAACATCTTCATCCTATTTCATTTCTATATTTATACTAATAAAAGGGTAATATGCTAATTAGACCGGACATCTTCTGGACGTCCTTCTGGACAAAGCCATGGTGGCAGGGGCCGAGGCAGAGGTGGTTAAGGGGGATCAGGCCAGCAGGCAGAGGCAGTTAGGGGGCAATCAGGCCGGCAGGCAGAGGTGGTTTGGGGCGATTAGGTAGGTGAGCAGTTAGGAGCCAGTGGTCCCAGATTGAGACCTAATCAGGCCTAAACCAGCAGTCAGATATCCCCCAAGGGGTCCTGGATTGGAGAGAGTGCAGGCCAAGCTGAGGGACTCCCACTCCCTCCCCCCCTCCATGCACAAATTTTGTGCACAGGGCCTCTAGTATGCTGTAAGAGGAGGGAGTCTGTCCTCAAACACCTCTTCTATCAGAGTGAGCCCCAGACATGAGGAAAAAATGGCATTGTTGAAGCGTGCAGGGCTTATACTTTAGCCTAGAGGTGTAGGTCTATGAACTCCCCCTGGAAGAGGAGGTTTAGATTCTCTCCCACAAATAAGGGAGGCATCTCAGACTTGGATCTGGGTGGAGAAGGTATGTTTGTCCTCAGAAGAGTTAAACCTGCCCAGGGGAGGCCCAGGGGAGGCCCAGGGGAGACCCTTTGAGAGGTTACTTCCCCTGAAGGACCCTGACTCAGCAAGTGAAACAGCAGAGAGATTTCAGGTGCAAATAAGACTGGAGCAAGGCGATGCTACTTATTTGGATTTCTTTTTCCTACAAGTATGCAAATTCATATAGAACGCATCTGCCAACTGAAATAAAAAATTAAATGCTACACTTGAGCTGATCGTGGAGGGGACCCTTTCCTTTCTGGCTCCTCCCTACAGAACCGAAGGGTTATGCTATCTGGAAAAAGGACCGCTACATTCTCAGCAGGGAAAGCGTCCAGATCACGAGGAGGCCAAGGCTGAAAGGCCCTTCTTGAGCCTCAGCCTGAAGGCAGAGCGGAGGGAAGACCAGCACGCGGTGAGAGCTGGGGAAGTCCCGGGGGCCATGACACCAGGCAGCAGCTGGGCGATTCTCCCTGCGGCAGGATTTCAGGGAGAGAGGAGGCAGCGGACTCCCCCGAACCCCCAGACAATGGAAGGCCAGGGAGAGAACAGGAGAGGCCGAGGCAGGCGTCCCTGATCCAGAGGGAATGGAGTTGCGCTGGGAGCTACACCTGGGGGTGCCCTCCGGTGGGTGGACTGGAGGGTTTTCCCAGCTCCCTCCTCTCTCCCCACCACCTCTACCATCTCTGCCATCTCCCACTTGTCACACCCAGGCGAGGCCCGGCGTTTTGTTCCTCATAATTCAGCCAGGATAGAAAGTTTTCAGAAGGACCATATACTAAATTAAAGTAGTAAACTTTACCGAGTAAAGTAAAAGCCCTAAAGTGTAAAATGTGTAGAACTATAGGTGTTTATAGAGAGCAGATTTCTCATCGTAAGGCACTCGTTAAACTTGGTGTAGGACCATGGGGGGGCGGGCGGGGATCCACAAATAATATCACACACAATAGGACTGGCTGTGGCCCCAAATCTCTGCCTGGTTTTGAACCCAGGTAGAGTGAGGGGAGGCTCAGGACATCTCGGGGCCGTCTCTGATCCCCGCTTTCACTCACTGGCCGTGTCTGGGAGGTAACGGCTGTGGCAGTGGGTTGGCCTCTCAGGAGGTTCAGGTGGGAGCCCTGCCTGCTGGGTCGGGGGGACTGCCCTTCAGGGGGATCAGCTCAGCTTAGCCCAGGAGCTTTCTGCTCTGTAAGCCCCTCACCCCTCTTCCACACCTAACTCCTCTGTGAACCTTCACAAGGTTTCGGCAGCCAAGGAGCACACACCCTGACCCTGGACTGGCCAAGAGGACACAGAGGAAGGTTGCTCTTGGAGGAAGCCACCTGCCAGCAGGCATCAGGGTGAGGACCATGGGAGGCGCTCAGGGCTGTCCTGGGTCTGAGAAAAGCATCTGCAATAAACCTCACTTGACGTTTGAGCTCAGTGTCTGTGTGAGAACTGAGAAACCACCTCCATGTATGGACCGTTATTGGAAATGTGTTTCCCCAGAGGCTAAGAAGCATTGCTGAAAGGTCCAATAGGAATCAGCAGCTCCCTTCCCGAGGGCCATCTCGGGACTCGGTCTCCCCCGAGTGAAGGGCGCTGCCTTTGGTCAGGCCCCCTTAGGACCCCCCTGCCCCCCCACGCTCTCCCCAGGCGTCCCCCGCAGTCCTTGGGAAATGTGAACATCCACTGAGATTCCCCGGTGCGGGTTCTGCTCTGCGCGGCCCCTGGCTCCTGTGGAGTTTGACTCCAGGCCCAGGAAGACACGGAGGACCTGGAGGCTGAGGGCGGGGCTCTGCGTTCCTTAGGCAGAGGCGACACTAAAAGCCCCTCCTCCCCTCCAGTCTAGCATCAGAGACACTGAGCCCCGGAAACAGTGGGTCGCAGGGCAGGTCAGTGGCGAGTCCAGCTGAGGCCCGCGCCTCCTGAGCGCTCTCCCACCGTGGGTCCTTGGTTTCTCCCACTGTCACCAGAAGGAAACTTGGTTCCATTATAAGCAGCTGTTCACATAGGACAGTGATGGTGAACCTATGACATGCGAACTCATTTTTTTGGTTGATTTTTCTTTGTTAAATGGCTTTTAAATATATAAAATAAATATCAAAAATATAAATCTTTGTTTTACTATGGTTGCAAATATCAAAAAATTTCTATATGTGACACGGCACCAGATTTAAGTTAGGGTTTTTCAAAATGTTGACACGCCGAGCTCAAAAGGTTCGCCATCACTGACGTAGGAAGTCAATTGGTCAAGCTCCGAGAGAAGTGACATTCATAAACGTATAGTTTTATTCTCTTTCTGTACATATTGGCAATGATAAAGCTTAAAGATGCATGTCCTATGAAATATGCAAAAACAAGGAATTTACATAAATAATTTATACTTCAGAAAATTAAAGTTGAAAAATATTTTCCACATCATTAGCGTTCACAGTATTTAAAGTAAATCAAGCTTTCCCCCTTAGATTTCCAACTACATTGTCTCAGCAGAGAAGGATAAATCTGACCAGGAGCTCAAGGATCAAGCCTGGTTCTGTTCAGTGCACGAGTGGACGCTATGTCAGCATCAGGCTGGCCCCGCGCTGCGGCCGCAGCCTTCCTCCCAGTCCTCGGCCTCCTGAGTGGCTGTGACCAGCAGAGGTCACAGGGCGTGGAATGGTTACAGCGTCACCAAAACCGCCCACAGTGGACACATTCAACCAAGTGGTAACGTCTGGTGGTCCGATGCCTCAGCTCCACATAATACTTGTTATAGCCCTGAAAATGGAAACCGTGGCATCCAAACACAGCCCAACATGTTAGCACTCATACAAGGCACCGTGCCGCGGGGTTCGGTTTACTCATAGGAAAGGTGTTTGCATAGATGGCTAGCGATTTAGTGTGCGATAAACTATAGAGGCCCCAGCGCACGTGCGGCCTTGCGATGGATGAAGCTGAGTGACCTCCGTCCTCCACGGGGCAGCACCACCGTCTTCCCAGCCCCAGCCCTGGGCAGACGCCCTCCCGAGGCCCCTACAGGAGAGTTTTTTGCTCAAAAAGCTGCAGGTCAAAGCGGACCCAGACCTCCCCGGTGGGGACCTCGTGCAGCAGGAGTCGCCGGGTGGTAGGGCCTTTGCTTTCCTGTTCTGTTCGAATTTTCGCCACTGGGATTTCAGTCCGACCCAGGAAATCTGGTGAATAAACGCGAGAGTCAGAAGCCTTCTTGATAAAGCTGGTGAAGAAACTACCCCAGGAGTTGTGTCTGAAACAGGATTCATACAACTTTCAAATCCAAAACAAGCCACTCCCTCTGGTCCTGGGCTGTGTGGACTGAGTGGAGGCACGGTGAGGACGGGCGCGGGGAGGAAAGCCGCCTGCTTGGAGCCCTTGTCTGGTCGGGAACCTCTCACCCTCCAGCAGGTGCGCGTGGCACAGTTTCTGTGACCCACGTGGGGAGTGACGGGGTCAATACTGAACACCCTGAGGCTGCCCTTCCCCAGGAGGCGCCCGCACAGCTGCCAGGCGAGGGAGCCGTGCGGCCGGAGGGTCTGTGGGAGGCAATGCCGGGCGCCCGGCTCCGGCCCGAGGGCCCGAGGTCCGGACGAGTCATACTTTACCGTCTGGAGAGAACTGGTCCCTGTCGAACATGGTGAGACACAGCACGTCTTGGTGCAGGTCCTTAATGAAGAACTGGCAGTTGAAGTTCCACTTGGGGTTCAGTGTGTCCTGGAGGGTCCTGGTGGTGTAGCTCTGGGAGCCCATGCTGATTTCACAGTACGGGTTGCTCTTTCCTGAACCACAACAAACAAGGACACAGGTGGCACGTGTCGGGTGGCACAGACCGGGCAGCAGGGGGCGCTGCCGGAGGGCCCGTGTCTGCCTGTGGTCTCCCTGTCCCCCGAGCCGACAGGGCCATGGCCCGGGAGTGACCGTGTGGGCTCCGGTGCCCCAGCTGCTCCCCACGAGCCCAGGCAAGTGTCAGTGCAACTTGCTTCGTGCTTTCTCCGCCCAGAAGCACTGAGGGGAGGCACTGCGCTTAGTGGGAAACAGTGGTAATGATATTGGCCCAAACCATGTTAGTGGCATTGGACACATGACTTTAAAAGCATCCATCATCCGATGCTCAGAAGGGGCCTCAGCAGAGAGCGGGGCCGTCACCACATCTGTTGAATGAAAGAAGCATTTACCATTTGGTTTGCAGGCTTTTAATTCTGTAGCTTCAATGACATGCACCATCAGACGCCCGATGCCTGAAGTCTTTTGAGAGCGAGCTACAAAACAGGAAGACGAGTCACGTTAACTTCTTCTCTGAGAAAACAGCAAGTGCAGTGGTGACGCTGAGCTGTTCCTTCTCAGAGTCGGTCTTTCGGACCCACCTTCACACTGCCCAGCCTCACCTGCCACTGCCCCCGGCCCAGCAGACCAGCGTCTGGCTGCTCCGTGCCTTTGCCCCGGCCGTGCGGCCTGTCATCTTGGCCCATTGGCACCCGACTCATCCTTCAAGATGCAGGTCCAATCTCATGCCTCACCACCCAGATCCCTTCCCTCCTCTGAGCTTCCATTATCCCTGGCTTCTGAGCATCCCCCGGCGGCCGGGCCTGTAGTTCTATGTTTATGTCCGTCTCTTCCGCTAGGAGGAGCCATTGCAGAGCGCAGACTATTTACTCACCTTGTATCAACCCCTCCACGAACCAACAGACAGTAATATTAATAAAATTATGGCACATTATATTCGCTCAGCACGTCGATACCTACTAACATTTATTGGATACTTACTCTGTGCTAGGCATGTGCCAGACCTTTGTGTAAGTTATTGAAACTGCACGGTTGCCCCATGTTAAGGCAGCTCTCTGTAACGGTCATCTCCATTTGTGCGAAAACTGGGGCGTGGGAAGGACTGGAGCCTCTCACGCCCCAGAGCTTCTAATCGGCAGGCCGAAACGTAAACATCAGGCACCAAAGTCTATTTCCTTAAGTGCTGACCGCACTTCCAATGATACGTAAACACTTCAGCTCACAAAGCAGTTTCGCTGAAGACCTTATTCTACTATTTAAGGAGGTACTAAAAATGCTTTTCATATGGAGAGAAATAGTCCGTGAACTCAATCTACCTTAGTAAATATGAAGCTAGTTAAGCAGGTTTTGTTCTCAGGGTTGTAAAAAGACGAACAAAAAGTCTGCTTGGCAAACTATTGATGTTTACCAGGGCAAGGAGAGCCTGCTCTGTGAGCAGGTGCCCGCCTCTCCTCGGTGCCCACTCCGGGTGGGCAGGGCTGGGCCTGCTCAACGTTGTAGGCCTGGTTAAGACTCACATGGGGCCTGGCACAGAGTAAGTAATCAATAAGTGTCTGAAGAATTAAACATGTGGAAAATGCATATGGACAGGTATTGATGTTAAGCAACACTAACATGGAAACACTTTGATTTACATCTTTGACCAATTAAGAGATCTTTGTATGCTTTATAAATGATTCAATCATTGATTTCCCAATAGCAAGCCTTTAAAATACCATTAAAACAAGACACAATTAGTAAAAGCTGAGTTACACATACCTTTCAGGAGTATGTAACAAAATAAGGAAAACCTGAATAAAAAAACATAAAGAACTGCAACTATAGCGGCCAGGGACACACATGGGGGGACTGCCTGGAGGAGGAGGCGGACAGGGTTTCAAAGGTGAGTTGTTCAATTAAGCAACGGTATGGACCCTGAGTTTAGGGTAAGAACTTTGGCCTTAACTTGGGCAGCAACAAGGAAGAGGTTTAAGGAGGGAGAGAGATACTGAGAGCAGATACTCCAGAAATGAAGGGGTGTGATGGGGCCCAGGGGACTCGTGCTACAGCCTGGGAGGGGGACTGCAGGGGCTGTGTCACCGGGAAAGGAAAGGACCAGGTAAATGGGAAAGAGAACAGTGGGGAACCTATGGGACTCAGCTGCTGCCCAGAGGAGAGGTGTGTGTTGTGTACTGGGGGCAGCGGGTGAGGGGCTCCGGGAGGCCCAGGAGGTTTGGAACAGCCTCAGGGGGAAGAGCAGCTGAGCTCTGCAGTCTGATCCGCAGCAAGTCTGGCCTTTCACTCCCCATCTACCCCTCACTGTCACAGCTGCGTCCTGAAGGTAAGGACCCCCCACTCGCCCCCCCCCCCCCGCTCCCCAGGGCCCCCTGGTGGCTGGTTCCAACAGTCAGGGCCCGTCCGACTACCTTGATAGGCCCTCTCTCGCTTCTTCTTCTCCGTGTCGATGTACTGCTCAGAAGCGGCCTTGATCTTCTGCACCCAGGCAGTCCTGGGGGAAGCAGAGCACAGCCTTTGGGCAGCTTTCCCCGCACCTCCCAGGTCAACCAGGAGCCAAAGCCAGGCACCCCTCTCCTCTCTTTGGCTAACCTCGGCTTCAACAAGTTCCCAATCACAGGCTTAATATTCACTCAACTCAAAGATTCGTTTGCTAACTGAGGTCAAGCCGATCATTTCTAGACAGTCCTGACCACTTACAAAAGGGCAGGCACTGCTCTGAGCGCCTGGACACAGTGGGCACCGCTCTGAGCGCTCGGACACGGCGGGCACCCCTCTGAGCGCTTAGACACGGCAGGCACCCCTCTGAGCACTGAGACACGGTGGGCACCGCTCTGAGCGCTCGGACACGGCGGGCACCGCTCTGAGCGCTCGGACGCGGTGGGCACTGCTCTGAGTGCTGGGACACGACGGGCACCGCTCTGAGCACTGAGACACGGTGGGCATTGCTCTGAGCGCTCGGACACAGCGGGCACCGCTCTGAGCTCTCGGACGCGGCGGGCACCGGCTGGTCCTGTGGGTGCAGCGATGGGACTGTGCCCGAGAGGCGCGAGCAGGGCCTCTGGAGACCAGAGGAGCACTGGCTGCTGCCTGAGGGGTTTCAGCAGGGAGTGCATGTGGGTCTGCCCTGGGGGAAGATGCTCTGTGAGGAGGTGGCTACCATCAGCCTCCCAGCGGGCCGGGCAGGGCACTGGTCATAAGAGGCCGCGGGACTGACCTCTCGTTAATGTTGTCTGTCCGGAGGGTGTAGACCCGGTCGATGTGAGAAATGTGGAAGACAGGCTCCTCGCTGGAAGGGTCTGTGGGCAGTTTCACCAGGACTTCATTCAGGAAAATGGGCTGAAAGAGTTAGGTCAGAACACAGGCTGTCAGATGGGCCTTCGTCCGGAGTTCTGTCTGTCCTCAAGAGCCTCGTGTCAAGAAGGCTGTCTGACCCTTTGGGACAGCTCGGAGGGACCTGGAGAGCATTATGCTAAGCGAAATAAGCCAGTCAGAGAAAGACCAGTATCACATGATCTCACTCATATGTGGAAGCTAATGAACAAAATAAACTGAGGAACAAAATAGATCCAGAGACAGAGCATGGGACAGACTTTGGAATCTCAGAGGGAAGGCGGGGGGTTGTGGGGGGATGGTGAAAGGGAGCGGGGGGGATGGCGAGGGGGAGGGTGGGGGGATGGTGAGGGGGAGGGTGAAGGGGAGGGGGAGGGGGAGGGTGGGAAGAGATCAACCAATGAACTTGTATGCATAACCCGAGGACAGACGATAGGGTGGTGAAGGCCTGGGGCGGGCTAGAAGGGGCCAATGGGGGAAAACAGGGACCACAGGTAATACTTTCAACAATAAAGATTTCATTAAAAAAGAAAAAGTGCCTCTTGGAGAAGGAGAGAGGGGTGTAGCTTCCAGAGGCTTATTTGGGAGGAAGAAACGGCCTCCGTCTTGTGAAAGTAACTATCTGGGGTGGTAGGTGTGACTGCTCACGCGACAGGGTCTCCCCTCTGCACACTGCACCTGGCACTCTACTCCCGAGACCCACCCGATGCTGAACGTGCGAGAGGCGGGTCATGTGTCACGGCTGCCAGAACCCGAGCTGGAGTCTCCAGAGGCTGTCAGGGCAGTGAAGGCCCAGCCACACGGGCCCCTTCCCGGGGAAGGGACAAGGGAGGTGAGTCACCTGGAGCAGGTGTGGGGCCCGCGAGGACAGGAAGGGCCAGGCCGGGAAGGTGGTCTCGGTGCCGCTGCTGCCGGACGGCCACTCACCATCTTATACATTTTGAACTGAGCGTTGGACTTGGAGCTGAAGAGCTTCTCGGTGCCCGAGGACACGGCGAACTGCTTGACCAGGTGGGTGAGGAGCAGGAAGTCGTTGAAGAGGAAGCCATGCAGCTCCTTGTTGCTCTTGGTCTTGTGCAGCTTCCCGCTGTGCAGCAGCTTCCGCGGCCCCAGGCAGTTGGTGAGGGAGTTGAAAATGAGTTGCTTCAGGAGAAAGAAACGGTCGGTCAGTGTGGAAGTCCCAACACGCACCGTCCGGCATCCCAGGCCGGAGCCGGACCCGAGGGTTCTGTGGGAGCCCTTTCTGTGGGAATGTGGACACAGCATTCACCTGCACACACGGTGTTTCTCTCCCAACGGGCGCAGTGAGAACGGTCACTCACACCCACAGTCCTGGCTCTAGCAGCTGAACTCAAAGACCTCAAGACACAAGCGCCAAATCCCTCTGTACGAGGAAGGAGGACGACGGCCCAGAAAGGTGGGCCCTGAGTGCACCTGCGCTGAGCTGAGGTGTAGATGGTCCACACTGGGGGAGGCTGGCCCCGGTCCCCACCCAGAGCCTGCCCGGCGGCCTGGCTCCCACCACAGGCCTCACCTCCGCGAGGCCCTCGCACTGGACGTGCGTCTGGATCCACTCCAGGCGGTCCGAGTTTTCCTTCTCCCGGACGCCTTCGTTCACTTGAGAGCAAAGCTCTTCTGCCCGCTCGAGGGCCAGCTTCAAGGAGGAATGGTCCACGTGACTCTCTGGCGTGTTCTCCAGAATCTGGAAAAGAGTGGCTGGGTCACGTGGGGTGTACTGTGCCCACCACCCCCACCCGGGCGTCCTACGGCTGCCGAGATGTGCTGGGTGCCATGCTGGGCACTGAGAACCCAATGGTGAGCAAGTCGTCATTAGCCCTCGAGAAGCTCTCTCCCCTGAGTCCCTGGGGAGACAGGTGACACAGCTACAAGAGGGTGTGCCGAGGGCGACATGGATCTCGTGCCCTGGAACCTGTGGGGCTCTGCCGGCTCTCCAGCGGAGCCTGGGTAAGAGGCCGCATGTTAGAGGACGCCTCCCTACTCCCCCCAGTGACTAACGTTTTTTGGGTCATTGAACCTTTTGAAAAATCTGATAAAAACAATGAATCGCCTGCTACAGGAAGAATACAATACAATTATGTGGTTAGAATGTAGGAAAACACACTCGGTTCATTCAAACTAAAGTACAAATGTCAAAGGCCAGAGGCCAGAATAGAGCTGAGTGTGTCCCTCCAGAAACGAGCGGCCCTCAGCGGACGACCCCTCTGGCCTCCCCAGTCAGGCGAGCCCTTTCCTAATTCCAAAGTGAAAAAGCCCTGGAGCCTAAAGGCTTTCTCAACACTCACTGGTAGAAAAACCTCACCTGAACTGAAGAGATGCATTTATTCTTTCTACTTACAGTGATTACCCACATATTCACTGTAGGAATATTAACGTGTTTGGCTATAGGTGCTGCCCAGGCTTTTGGGGGATCATATAGTACACAGTGTTTGAATTATATTCTGAATTCTGAAACATATTGGGCCCAAAATATTTTGTGTCAGGGACGGTGTAGATTAACGTGTACTGTGTCTGTTTGGTGTCATAACTGTAACACGAGCTCGGAAACATAGGCCTACAGTGAGCTAACATGGCTACAGAGCAACCATGGTCAAGGGAGAACCAATAAAGCAATAGTGTTGTATTATTACTACTGTTTTTCTTTGCAAGGTGATTAATATACATCAATTATTAATGTGTGTGGAATAATCCTTCGTCAGGTCCGCCTCCTCCTGGGGCCTTATATTGGCTCAAGAGGCCCACATTGCTTATGTCGAAAGATGGGTGGATGTTAGGACTGCTCAGTCAGCACGTTGAGGTGAGGGGACCATGCGCACTGTTTAGGACATGCTGAGCGGGACGCCCTGGGACACTGGGCAAAGGTGCTCAGTTGGTAAATGAATTTAAGTTTCAGCAGAAAGACTGGAGCCCAAGGTTGTGCTGCTGGTGGACCCTGGGCTCCAGGCGGGCTTCCCCCTGGAGACTTAGAGGGCCTTCACCTGCCAGATACACTCAGGACTCTGAGAGGCGGGGTTCCCTGTGAAGGGGGGACAGGTTACCAAGTGATGCTTCTTTTCATTGCTCACTTCCAAGGATTCAGCCCTTCAGATTGTACTGGGTGTTCATGGTGCGCACACACGTGCACACGCACTCCCCGCCCCCGCCCTCCCCCGTGCCTGGTCCAGGAGGCAGTGGAGGGAGATCATGGGTGGGGAGAGGGTGCTGGTGTATTGAGGCTCCCTGTCGGCCTCACAGGGTCCTGCCTCTGTCCCGGCGGGCACTCACGCTTCGGATGAGCAGGGGGTAGCGGGTGATCCTCTGCATGGGCTTCAGCAGGAAGCTGGAGAGGGGCATGCCTTTACATCGCGGGTCAGACGCCAGCTTCTGCAAAACAAGAGAGGCTCGTGGGGAAGTCACTGCCCGGGAGAGCAAGGACACAGCGCTGTACTCCTGACCCTTTAGATCTCTAATTCCTTTAAAAAACTCAGGGTCCATGATGATGTGTTCAGATTAGCATAGCAGTATCTCACCTCATGTGCCCAACCCAGCGATGCCTCGCAGTTCCTTCTCACAGGTGTCTGACAGCCTGTGTGATCGAATCACTCCTTCCTTTGCTTCCAAAACCACTCAGCTGTCTTCCCAGTCCACTGACCTCAGTCACCTCCCTTCTCCTCTACCCACTCTGAATGGTAGGTGCTGCCCCAGGTCCCTCCCCGGCAGCGGAGTCCCCAAGTCCATAACCCAGACCCTCTCTGAAGCTCTGCACTCACCACATTCCTCTCCTTCTCACCTGGATGCCCCACAGACCCTCCATACCTCAACATACCCCAACACCAAGTCCTCACCTCTCCTCGTAAAAGCCTTCCTTTCTACCTCTATGCCCATTAGAACTGCTAGCACCATTCTACACCCACCCACCTCCCCCATGCCTAGGAGTCACCACTGATGCCAATCTTTCTTCTAAGTAGGTCTTGATTGCGCCCCTCCCCTCCCCCCTCCCCCCCCCCCCCCCCCGCCCCGCCTGCCCACTGTCCCTATTTTATTAGTAACAAGTGCTACCATTTACTGAGCACCTAACTATGTGTCAGGTAATGAATGCATTAACCTTTGCTAGTTATGGACCTTCATTCTTCTGCTCTTTGGCTAATTCATACTCCTCTCTGAAAACTCAGAGTATGCCTTCTCTTGTCCAGGCTTTCTCCTTCCTTGACACCTTCCTTCCATTTCAGGGGTCCTTCTTGAGCCCCCATGATATCCCATGGCTACCTCTTTCAGAACGCCACACCTGGACTGGGTTGTCACACATAGAGGTATCCTGTTTGAGGTGTCTCCATGCTCCGCCCCCAGCCTGTTAACTCCAGGAGGCCACGGACCACATCTTATGTGCTTCTCCTGCTAGTACTGGTCCTCGCCTGTATATAGCAGCTTCAATGCTGGGACCATCATTTCTAATGACTGAAAAATACATTTACTATAGTTTACCTGTAATTCCCCACTATGGGATATTGAAATTGCTCCCTCCCTTTGTTTTTGGATATATTTATAAATGTTGCTAAAACTA
The DNA here is from genome assembly GCF_028538775.1 of Myotis yumanensis. NCBI lineage: Eukaryota > Metazoa > Chordata > Mammalia > Chiroptera > Vespertilionidae > Myotis > Myotis yumanensis. The sequence continues at coordinate 9,821,341 of NW_027223762.1, forward strand.
GCATCTTCATGGTGTTTTTTTTTGTTTGTTTGTTTTTTTTTTAGAGCCCAACCGAGTCCTGAATGGGTGCAGCCGAGCCCCGAGGGCAGAACCCGACCGACGAGCCAAGCCTCGCTCCCTTCATGGTTTTTATATCTATGTTTTCTGACTTTTTTTAAAAAAAGTAACATTTCAGAACACAGCTTATGGTCACATTTTGCTTTTCAATGTGATCAATACTATGCACTTCAATATAAGACTAGAAGCTATTTTTATTTATTTTTATTACTTTTACACTTGTGATGACACTGACATCCTATCTGCATTGCTGTTTGAACAAATATTTTAACCTTTTACTATGCTTTAGAAGGTAAATGTCCGATTTTTAATTTTACTATTGATTATTACATTTCAGATGCATTCAGATGCACTCACAATTTTACATTTACCTAATCTGATCAATGCTTGTTTCTACAAACTTGGTTCCTTTCTGTTTCTTCTAGTTCATTCGTAGGCAACCCCTTATCTGTCCTCAGCGCCTTATACTGAACCATCTGTGCATCGCTGAGATCATCCTAAGGAAGGTCAATGTAACTGGCATCTATTGAGGCTTACATGGGCTGGTCTCTGTGCTATCGTATTTAAGAGTATTATCTGGTCATCCCTGGCTCACAGGTGAAGGGACTAGAGGCACCAGGCGTTAAGTGACTTACCCAGGTCACCCACTGGACAGTGGGTGGGGCTGGGATTGCAACCTCGCTGTCCCATTCTGAAGCCTTTCTTGTTCTAAGCATATTTTCTTGCCTCCTGGGATAAACCTTTTTGGTTGTGATAGACTCTTCTTTCCATATGATGCTAAATTCTATTCTCTGTTTTTAAATTAAGACTTTAACAACTATATTGTTAGAGCTATTGAGTTATAACCTCCGCCCCACTTTTGCTCACTGCTGTGTCACTGCAGGGATGCCGCTGACTCATTGTACCGTGCGCAGTGCGGAGTGCAGTGCAGCTCTCTGCTCACGCACAGCCTGCTTGTAAGTTATGGCCACAGCACCAGGAACCAGTCGTTCTGGAAGGTTTGATGACATCTGTGTACACGTCCAGTATATGTACAGGGTCACAGACATGCGTTTTATGTATTATCCTAATTCCTGGCATCACCATTTCCTCTTGTCCACACTTCCTTATTCATCCACTCATTGTAAGTTTTATTTTATCTTGTTACATTTTATACACTTCAGTAAGCTATTATGTATTCTTTCTGGAATAAGATGTGTCTAAAATAAATAAATTTACAGAATTAAGAAAGGGACATTCTGAATTTGGGGGGTATAAAATAGCTGATTTTTGTAAACAGGCTTAAAAAAACACTCTGCTATATTAAGATGGGCAAAATCATGGTCAAGTGCCAAGGAAAATAAACTCAACATGAAAGGCTACACAAAACAACCAGAACATTCTTTGCTATATTTGTATCTCCTTGGGAAACATGGGGATACCCGCCCCCCCCCACCCCGTGACTGTGATTCCCCCTCCGCCTCAGAACGGGCTGGCATGTTATGGTCCCCAGAATGGCATTACCTTTAAAAATTCTTTGAAGTCCGTGTCCTCGTCGGTCTTCTGCTGTAAGAGAGCGGCTCCGTTGAGCTGGCAGCTGCAGAACCGGATGTAGGCCTGCATGTGGGACAGCTCGGCCGCCAGGATGTCCCCGATCATCTGCACCGGCATCTTCTCGCCCCCGGTCTTCTTCCGAACCCGCAGGGCCCTGCAACCAACACACTCTCTCACTTTCTGCTTCTGAGTGACTGTCCCGTGAGGGCCTAACGCAGTGATAACCAGTGAGTTCCGGGAAAGCCTCTGGCACCCAGGGGCACAGTCAGAAGGAGGAGGAGGAGGCAGCTTGGCCAGAAAGCCCTGCTGACCAAGCCAACCTGGGCGAAATGTTAGTAAAGAAGAATAAGCACACGGGGTCAGTACCCATGGGTGTTTCTTCTGACTCATTTCTATGCCTTTGGAATTGCTGTGGTTTCACCTTAGTTTCTTAGCAAAGTTTCTTTTGACAAATTCCAACTTGTTCTCACTCTCTAGGGCAGTGGTTCTCAACCTTCTGGCCCTTTAAATACAGTTCCTCATGTTGTGACCCAACCATAAAATTATTTTCGTTGCTACTTCATAACTGTAAATGTTGCTACTGTTATGAATCGTAATGTAAATATCTGATATGCAGGATGGTCTTAGGCGACCCCTGTGAAAGGGTCGTTCGACCGCCAAAGGGGTCGCGACCCACAGATTGAGAACCGCTGCTCTAGGGAAAAAGGGAGCAAGAGCCCACAGGGCCAGGTGTGGAGGGGGAGGGAGCCTCTGCCCAGGACAGCTGCTGGGCCCCAGGAGGAAGGAGGGGGATCAGAGCTGGGGCCGCTGATCCTCCTCCCCAGAGTCTGTCCGCACGGGCACAGGGACGGAAAATCACCCCAAGGAGTGGGATTCCACACAGGCCGAGGGGCTGCCCGACTGGCCAATTATGTGGGGCCAGGAGCTGCCACTTCTGACTCCACCCAATGGAGTCAAGTATATGTTGATACAGTGTGTTTAATGCTTTAATGTCTTTGTCTAGTCAAAGTATTTTCTTTGTTATATTTCTTTACTTTAATAATGAGGTATGTTACAGTTACAGGGCATTTCATACCATAATAATAAAATGAAAAGCCCGAGAGAGCAGAGAACAGTGGAAGGTCCTTCGCTAAGGAGCCCTGCTGGGAGTTCCGTGTGCAAGTCTGGGGCCTGGGGGCGCGGTGGGGGTCGCGGCCACGAGGGGTGAGGCTCTGCACTCACTTCAGCAGCTTCGTGTTAGACATGATGAGCTCCTTCCAGTTAACGAAGATCAAGGTCATTTCTCCTTCGGTGAGAGAGCCTGACTCTGCCATCCGTTTCTGAAAAACCTAAGTTTTAAACACAAAAGGAAAAAAGTTAGCTGAAGTGTGAATTTACAACCTATGAGGTCTAAATCAAACAATACCTTCAGACACTGGAGCTAATCAGATCATGGTCTTTTTAAATAAACGTGTTTATGATGGTTAACCTTTATGACTTCCCTACTGACTGCCATTTGGGCTCCTATCAGGGTGGATCCTAAGGACTGAATCCGGTCATCTCATCAGGAGGAGCGGCTCTCACTCTGTCCTGGGCGCTGCGGAGGGGAAAGGAACGCCTGCACGCAGCACCTGCACCGACAGCCTGCAGAGCTGGTGAGGAGGACTGCTGTCAGGCTGAGCACCTCCGTGTTCTCTGAGCAGTTTGTCGAAGTTCAGCAAAATAAACAGCGAAGACTACGTCACCCCCAAGACTGACAACCACGCAAACAGGGAGGAGAAAGGCAGGCCTTGCTGGGGGGCAGGCTCAGGAGGCTGCAGCTTCTGCTCCGTGCTGTCACCAGGAGGGTCATGGCCAGGCATACGATGCACCTGTTGAGCCTGTGCATGTGTGTTGGGGGGAGAAAGGGGTCCCCTGGTCTCCTTAGGTGGTTTATTTAACTAAAAGCCATGGAAACAAAACTATAAAGTCTCACTGTATTTACTCAAACACACATCATTTTGAACCACTCTAACAGCCGTTGTCAGCATAGGGGCCACTGCTGACGTCAATAGGCACAAACATAAACAGTGAATAGATGGCAATTGGGAGATATTTTACAATATGGCCCTCATTGGTTTTCCAACCGGATACAAATGTGAGGGGAACACTCCCACTGCTTAATAATTCCTCCATCAGGGTTCATGAAAATGTCAGGTGTCAAAACAGCTGCCCTCCCACCTACTCGGTACCCTGTCCTTCCCAGATGGGGCCTCTACCACTTCCGACCGAGGCGCCTGAGTGCCTCTTGCGCGCTCTCTCTCTCTCTCTCTCTCCACTCTGAATTACCTAATCTGGGAAAAAATTGGCTTCAGATCTGAGCCCTCTCCAACGGGCAGGGAAAGCATTTGAGAGGGTGAGAACTCCCGTCACTGCTTGTGAACTCACACATTGGAGGTGACACCTCGCTTCTAGGCCCCCACCCCTCCGCTCCCAGAGCCGGTCAGCCGGGCCCCTCACCTCCACGACCAGCTGCAGGTCGTCCACGTACCGCTCCTCAGTCTGAATCAGCTCGTGGATGTAGCCCTGCCTCTTCCTCTCCATCGGCTGCATGGTGTCCAGCGTTTGGAGATCAGCACACCCTATGGAAAAACAGGGTAGCGTTTCAAAATAGTACTTTAGTCTTCTCTGCAGAAAACCGAAATCTGTCAGCAGATGCGCTGGGTTTCCAAATGCTGCCTCGCAGGAACTACACAGCTTTCCAAAGAGCCCGGGCCTTCTGCGGGCGGCGCACACCTGCGGACAATGACCACTCGGGGCTCCCAAGCAGCGAATCAGCAACACCTATAACAGGTCAATTTCCTTTCCAAAGAGGAAATGACAGGATGAAAGATTTAAACAAAAATCTCAGAGAGATCAGCACTGGGCTGAGTTTGTGAAGACTCTATGCCAATCTCACCGTCTCAAGACATTTTCAAAGATATTGAAATGATTAAATGACTCACATGCTTCAGACCAGTGTTTGTCAAGCCACAGGTCATGAGCTCCCCACCGGTCATGATATCCGGTTAGTTTTGTAAATAGAAGCTGTCACGTGCGAGCACTGTTCTCTGAAAAATGTTAGGTAGGTACATATGTGGGGGTGTAAAATGTATTTCCTACTGTGAGCTGCGGCTTAAAAAATGTTTGAGAAACATTTCTGTAGCTTTCTCAAAGTCAAGTGCTACGTCAGGAAACCTACAGCTCCCAGCAGCCACCGGTTCCCAACAAGACCACTTAACCGACGAGGACAAAGGACTGGTGGTCTGGGATACACACGAGCCGCCTCACGTCAGGGTGAGAGGTGGATCGATTTACAGGCACATGGGAGCTGAACGAAATGTCAGACTGGGAAGTGACATAAGCCAGAACCAGTCGGTAAGCAGCTGGTGCACAGCGACAGGGGAAACTGCTCAGCAAGTCCTTCCTCAGACAGAAAGAAAAAGCAGGTAGTCCCCAACAGCTACAGCACCAAGCAGCAAGAGGTGCAGGTCTAAAAGCTGGAGAGAGAAACCGCAGGAGGCGTGGGTGACCTCGGAAGGAGAGGCAATCAGGGAGGGTGGCAGGAGGAAGGGGCAGCCTTGGGCAGTGGCCAGGTGGACTGGGGCAGCGTCCGGACGGACGCAGCCGTACCACATGGGAAGGAGCTTGGCCGGCACTGGGAACGAACGGACAAAGCCATAGAGGCAGAAAATGCCAGGATCAGACTGGGCTTTTCAAGGGGCTTTCTTGCCCTAGCCGGTTTGGCTCAGTGAATAGAGCGTCGGCCTCCAGTCAAGGGCATATGCCTGGGGTGCAGGCTCCGTCCCCAGTAGGGGGCATGCAGGAGGCAGCTGGTCAGTGATTCCCTGTCATCATTGATGTTTCTATCTCTCTATTCCTCTCTGAAATAATAATAATAATAAAAAAATATATATATATATTTAAAAAAATAAAAAATAAAGGGGCTTTCTTTTTCTGGTGGCCTGTGAATATTTATATACTTTGTATAGATTGGGGCTTACCGGTAGTTATAATGAAGGCAGCTGTTCTATTTTCTGCACATGTTGCCAACAGCTTTAAAAAGAAAAAGTACTCTCACAGTAAAACAAAAATTGAATTAAGGCTGGCTTGGTGCTACCAAGAAGAAAACAGTGCCTCTGTCATGTTCAAAATCATCCAGCTTCTCCTAGGGTCGTATTTTATTCTGTTCCACCAGGCAGAACCGCAGGAACGACTGAGGTTTTGGACTAGCAGGGCAGGCGCATGCCTGTCAGACCGGGCTGTCAGTCGCAAGGGGCGTGCGCTGACACCGGACGGAGCGCTTCTGACCCCGATGGGGGTTGCCAGCCAACTCCGATGGAAGCCAGCAGAGCAGTCTAAGCCAGCAGAACAGTCTAAGGCGACCTCCTCTCTCTCTCTCTCTTTTTAAAAATATATTTTATTGATTTTTTACAGAGAGGAAGGGAGAGGGATAAAGAGTTAGAAACATCGATGAGAGAGAAACATAAATCAACTGTCTCCTGCACACCCCCTACTGGGGATGTGCCCGCAACCAAAGTACATGCACTTGACCGGAATCGAACCTGGGACCCTTGAGTCCGCAGGCCGACGCTCTATCCGCTGAGCCAAACCAGTTAGGGCAGGCGACCTCCTCTCTTACACTAGAATTTCACAAGTTTCAGTCATGCGCATTCCGCCACACCCATGTTCCAGCTCCACTATTAGTTATTCATTCACCCGTTTCCTCTAAATCAGCGGTTCTCAACCTGTGGGCCGAGACCCCTTTGGGGGTCGAACGACCCTTTCACAGGGGTTGCATAAGACCATCAGAAAACACATATATAATTACATATTGTTTTTGTGATTAATCACTGTGCGTTAATTATGTTCATTTTGTAACAATGAAAATACATCCTGCATATCAGATATTTACATTACGATTCATAACAGTAGCAAAATTACAGTTATGAAGTAGCAACGAAAATGATTTTATGGTTGGGGGTCACCACAACATGAGGAACTGTATTAAAGGGTCGCGGCATTAGGAAGGTTGAGAACCACTGTTCTAAATGTACTCACGTTGAGTTAAACGTCTAGGGAGCCATGGATCGGATGCACTGGTTATGTTTCCTCTAATAATAATAAATGACCTTTACAGCGAGTCCTCTCGGGTGCTGTTCTGCATGTCATTGCTTGTGTGCCACCTGGACACGCGTGCCACGCTTTGGGGAACGATGACATTAAAACCCACCAGCATCGGCCTCTCTGTTCTGCGCCTCAGAATCATAGGGAACATCTCAGATATTTTACCCTTTCTAAGGCTGGGACATACGTGACATTAGCTTTATCAGGGTGACTTGGGGACAATCTTGTACCCCACCCCTAGCTGGCCCTTTTGCATGTCATTATAAACATTCATTCTCTGTTCCAGTTTCCATCCGGACCCCTCCCTTCACTTTCAGATGTTCTTACCGCAGACGTTAGGGAAGATGCCCCTTTCCCTTCCTGCCCTTTCCCTCCGTGCTCACGCGGCCCTGCACTTCCTTCCTGTGTCTAGGGATGGGACTGTGTCAATTCCTCCCTCCAGCCAGCATCCTGAACCGGCCCTCTCCTGTAGGACCCTTCCCCATGCTCACAATTCCAGGGTTAGTATCCACGGGTTCCTTCTTAGCCCAGACGTGCGGTTCAATGTCCCTCCTACCCCACTGTTTAAAACAAGCACCCTTCCTCCAACCCCGCTCCCTCCTCAAGCACCCTCGCTCTGGTCTCACGGCCAAACGGCCAATCCCCCCAGCTCTCCTGTCCCCCTGCTCCATGGACACTGCTCTGGTGAAGGTAACAATGACCTTGCCATTACCAAATCCAGTGACCTCCTCCACCTGCCCACAACACTGACCCCAGGAGGAGTCCCGCCCCCAGCCTTTGTGACTCTCATCACCATGGTGCTTCCGTCTGTGCCTGTGCCTCTGCCTGCCTCCAGGCTCCCTGCTCTCCTGGGAGTCCAATGAACTCGGACAATGCTGCAGCCTGGGGATTCCCCTGGGAGGGCTCTGCCCTCAGGAACATGTAGTGTGATGAACCCAGCGGGTTCCCCTCGTTTTGGAGGAGAGGGGAAGTGCCTTTTGAGAACTGAGGAATCAGGGTTTGTGGGCAGAATACACCTTTGCCATCCTCTGTCCCTGCACCGTCCAATGTGGCAGCCGTAGCAACATGGGACTATGGAGCACTGGAACTGTGGCCGCCCAAACAGAGAAGTGCTGCATGCGTACAATGCCCCGTACAAAGCCCGAGTGCAAAGACCTCGTACAAAAAACCCAGGATGTAAAGTAGCGCATTAATACTCCTACTGATCACACGTTAAACTGTTACTGCGGGATGGAGAAGTACAGACTGGTAGTTACAAGACAGTCACAGGGAATGTAAACTGCAGCATAGGAAATACAGTCAGTACGACGGTAATAACTGTGTATGGTGCCAGGTGGGTCCTGGAAATATCAGGGGGCACACTCTGTACAGCACACAATTGTCTAAACACTATGCTGTACACCTGAAACCAATACAAACTACTATTGACTGTAAGCTGTAATTGAAGAAAAATTAAATGCAAAAAAATATTAAAAAACAAATGCTATCATTTTGGATAATACTGGGTTAAGAAAAAATTATTAATTTCATTAATGTTTCTTTTTACTTTTTTTAGTGTGGCTGCTGGGAATTTTTAAAATTACATTTGGGGCTGCATTTGTGACTGACATTATATTTTTATTGAACAGCTCAAGCCAGCTGCAACATTTCTTATTATTTTGTTATGTTCATACCGAACAGAATGCTCAGTGGCTGGTTATTTGCAGGATGAAGCCCTCGCTTGGTGGCACGGGTGCCGGAGTCTCTACCATACAGCCACCACCACCTTTTAGCCACCCTGGCCTGAGCCCCGACCTCATGATGTGCTTTACACACAGTCCCTGCACAGAGCCATCTTACCCACCTGTCACGGCGCGGCTCACGTGACCCTACTCTGGGGAAACCTTTCTCATCCTGTCTCTCTTATTTCAGACGGCCTCTCCTTTGTGTTTCGATGGAATTGGTGTGTGTCTCTATTTTAACACCTCACAGGATGTAGCCTGTATTGTAGCTCATCTGTATATTGTCCGTACGCCTGTCTTTCCCAACGCAGTTAGGGACTGTGCCTAACACAGTGCCTTTATTTCAAACTTAGCAGAGGCCAGGAAATATTTTCCCCAGACCCACTTCTCACCTTTCCCCTGCTCTGCTCCTGCACGAAGGCCAACCCCCAGGCTGCTTTTGTAAGCTCCACTTTAGTTGGTGTCTGCCTGCGTTTACCCAATGAGAGAAGACTCCGGCAGGAGACTGAAGATGACCGGGTAGACTAGGGGAAAAAAATCTCTTGCCAGATTATAAGAAAGCTTTTAGTCTCTGCTTGGTAAAGAATAGAAATGCGGGGCTTGCATCTCACACAAGTTTGAAGTTGAAGAAGTCCTTCACTGATGAATCAACACATGTGGATCTGGAGAAGGAATATATCTTCCAAGGACAGCTCGTGGTCAACTGGGCACAAGTTCCTAACTAGGGTCTTAGCAGCCACTGCTGACAGAGGCCACTCACCCACACTGCATTTCAGGGAAAAGCTACAGACTGAACCTTCGGCCTCCCCGTACAGTGCTCTTGCTGTCTGCGTCAACTGTTATAAAGGACTTCCCAGTATCCTCTCTTGACCAGTGGGTTCTGAGATCTGCCCATCCAATGGGAACTGTGTGGCAATATCCTCATTTGCATCTACACTGACCAATCAGAATGCATGATTCCAACCAATCAGAACCATGCTTTTTGGAACTACCAGAATTGTGGTTTTTTGATTCATTTGCACCAAAATGGACCAATCAGGAAACAATGTGGGAACTTTCTCTCTAAAAAGCAGCTGTTCCCTTCATTTTGGTGAAGTGCACTTTCAATTTCCCTGGAGGTTGCATTCCTCTAGTTTGCAAACTGTTCATTTGAATAAAGTTTCTTCTCTTTCCACACTTCAGATTGGAAATTTTGTTAACACAAAAATTGGTGATACCCTTAGGTGCTTGGCCAAAGAAAATGTACAACTGCTCTCACAGCCTTGGTCACGCAGGATTTACACAGAAAAACCATCTCACTAAAGGTGAGTTAAAATTAAAAATTACAAAAAACAAGTGATCCACCATAAATAAAAAAAATGAGGATCAGAAGCCCAAGAACATAAGATATAAAACAAAATATAGAATAAAAAATATAAAATATGTATGTTTAAAATAACCTAAGACATATATGAAGGGCTTGGAAACCCTAAGCAGATTCAATAAAAGGAATAGGCAGATTTGAAAAAGAAATGAATAAATATGGCAAACATTATCATGGAAATAATAAATTAATAGATCCAACACATCTGAAGAATTAGTAAATCTGAAAACAGAGCTGAAGAAATTACTTAGACAAAAGGATAGAAAACATAAAACAGATTAAAATACAGAAAACATAAAATAGAGGACAGCCCTGGCTGGTGTGGCTCAGTTGATTGGAGTGTCGTCCCGCACACCAAAAGGTGGCAAGTTCAATCCCAGGTCAGGACACATGTAGGAGGCAATCGATTGATGTTTATCTCTCACATCGATGTTTCTCTCCCTTTCTATCTTTAAGATCACACACACACACACACACACACACACAGGACAGAATAACAAGGCCCAACAAAATCTAAGAGGAATCTAGGAGGGGAGGATAGAAAGAATGGGAAGAGGTCATACTGAATTACAATGATTGAGAATGTTCTAGAACCGATGAAAGATATAACTCCACAGATTTAAGAGGAACAATGACTCCTGATTTTGGTGGTGGGGATCCTTAGACTGCAAAACACTAAGGAGGAAGAAAAAATTAAAACAGAAAGCAAAAGCAAAATAACTACACAGGAACAACAATCAGAATGGTTGCTCATTTCTTGAGCCAACAATAGGGGATGTTGAGAAAAAAAACCCCGTCAAATTAGAATCCTAATTAGACTATCATGGATGAGGGAGGAATAAAGACATTTTCAGGCAAAGTCTGAGAGCATTTACCACTTATAGATGTGACTAACGGAACTATTACAAATTGCATTTTGGGAAGAAGGAAACTGAATAAGAAGGAAAAAAAAGAGATGTAAGGAATGGTTTAAAAAAAAAAAAGGAAAAGGAATGGTGAACAGAAAGACCAGCAAATATATGAAAAATCAAAACAATTATTGACAGTATAAAATAATAATAATGACTAGGTTGGTATAAATTCAAGGTGAATTTTGAAAAAAAAAGCAAAGAATATGCATGATAAACAAAATATACAATAAGGTAATATAAATAAAAGTAGTAAATATTTCTGTAAAATAAATAGTTTAAATCTGCCAGTTGAAAGAGATTCTAGATTCTAGTTCTCAACCTGTGGGTTCCGCCCCCTTTGGGGGTCGAACGACCCTTTCACAGGGTTCGCCTAAGACCATCGGAAAACACATATGTAATTACATATTGTTTTTGTGATTAATCACTATGCTTTAATTATGTTCAATTTGTAACAATGAAGTTGGGGGTCACCACAACATGAGGAACTGTATTAAAGGGTCTCGGCATTAGGAAGGTTGAGAACCACTGTTCTAGATCAAGCATGTCAGACTCGCGGCCTGCGGGCCACATGCGGCCCACAATGAATATTTTTGCAGCCCAGCCAATATAACGGTATGTTAGAAACATTTTAATAAAAATTTCGAAACTTAATTTTTATAATACCGTTATACATAATTATTAATAACTACACGTTCGCTAATGACTGATTACTATAATCGTGTTGCCTTCATTTCCCTTACACGCCTTACGCGCAGGCGCACCATTTCTCTCCACTAATGCTAGCAGCGAATATTTTAACAGCCGATTGCCATGTCATTAGTCTTGTACTGACTTGTTTGGTGTGCGCAACAGGAAATATTTTGCTTTCAGAGAACAGCAAAAATAGCTTTATTTGCATTACACTTATTAATGTGTGCAGTTATTCAGTGTCTGGTAAGTTAATGTTCAAGAAAAAATATTAATTTCTATTAAAATGTTCCATTATTTTATGTTAACGATGACTCATTTATTTCAGCCCTTTGTATTCAGCATGTCTCCATCGAAATAAACTTACGTTTCTATGAAAATTGAAGCCTTTGATTTTTTTCTGGCCCACATAAACTTAAACCTTGTTTATTTGGCCCATGTGAGCCTTTGAGTTTGACATGCTTGTTCTAGATTGAACAGAAACCTTCAGCCAGATGCTGTTTTCAAAGACACCTAACGCATAAAGTTACTGAAATGTGACCAGGGCTGGGAAAAGCTACACATACAAAATATAAAGGAGCAGCAGGGGAGGCTTCATTAACAAAAGACACAACAGGCTTCATGGGTCTGTGTAAGATGGTGTCAGGACCCATCCTCCCCAGCGTTCCCTTTCCCTAGCCTGCTTTATTTTTCTAAGACCCTACATACTTACTCATTTTGTTTGTTTTCTGTCTTACCCTACTCAATGGTCTATTTTACAACCTGCTGTATCCCAGTGTCTGACACATGGTAGATCTTCAACAAGTATTTATAGAATGTGATATGAAGATAAATTCTGAGCTGTGGGAGACAGTATATCACTATTAACTATAGGCAGTGAGAATGATGAAAACTTCCTGGCAAGTTCTTTCTGGTAGACAGGAAGAATGGGAAAGTAAGAAAAATGAGAGATCATGGTTATTATTGGGTCAAAGTTCCAGAGAAACAATTAGTGGTGTGCTGGGCCACAAGACTCCCAACATTTGTGTTTGGCTATGGAGACTGAGAGACAAATTATGAATAATGTATAATGGTTGTGAAACTTGTCCCACTGTAGTTGGGGGCAATCGTTCTAGGTTACAGCGCAAGCAAGAACAAGAGGCAAGCGGAATGCTTAAGAAAGGGGAGGAGAGAGATCTGCAAAGATTCCGAAAGGTAAAGGACAAAAGACAATTTGTGATGACTAGTACAAAGAGGACTTGTTCAGATTGTGTCATCAAGTCCTGAAAAGTCCTTGTCCACTTTGAGGAGAGCACCGCCACTGAATAAAGCTATTCTCCGTGTGTCCAAAAGTAAGCAGCCTGATTGAAAATCACATAATGGTTTTCAATCTCACTGTGTTTAAGCTCAGTGGAAGGACAAGATTTTAACAATAAGTCCAGATGACTAAACTGTGCATTTTCTGAAGGCTGCCGTGAATACGGAAGTTTTATCAGGGCACTAGAACATGACTGGCTATCCTTGTTTTATGAAAGAATAGCCTTTTATCCACTTGGCAAATATCTATTGAGTGCAAGCTATGTTCCAGGTAGCATCTACCACCAGGAGGACATGGATATTTGTGATTTTGTTTTGGAAATTTAAATAATTTGTGAATAATTTTTTAAACTCTTGTGTCTTTTTTGCTGCCTGTCAAGTTCACCGTCCTCAGGTGTTAGGCTGTTCATTTAAGCATAAAAAAGGGAAGACGTTTGTATTGTATTCTAATGCTGTGGACCAACAGAAAGCAAGTCATTTGGCTACCGCTGGTGTTTCATCTTGAAGGGTGTTGGCTGGTTTCTGTTCTGAAAGAGCTGCACTTAATGCCATCTTTGCAGGTGACACTCATCATGGTCTCCACTACTCAAATTGATCATCACTGGGCCTGGTTGTGAAGAATAATGCAGGAAGGATATTCAAGTACAATCTGCAGATGTTTTATGATGATTTATGGTATTACGTTTCTCATCGTTCAACCTGATGCCCACTGATGACAGATAACTTGGAGTCATAAGAAATGGCCACGATCCAACTAGAATTATCGAGGTGTTTCATTAACAAGGATCAAATTGATGCCTCACTAAAGGAGAAATGGATGAACACCATCTCAGGGTGATCTTAAATTAAACAGGGATGCTTTTGGACCTTTTAAAAGTCTCTCAAGCACTTTAAAATAGAAATAAATTTGGGCTTCACAATTAAAAAAAATTCTAGAACGTCCCAAATCCACTCTGTTGATAAGTGCAAGTGGATAAAGAAATTTGCTTTAATTTTTAAATCTATGGTGAAACATCATTAGCCTGAAAGACAGCAAAGACCTCCCAGTGGTAGACATAGGAGAAGACTTGGCGTCAGAAAGCAGTTGGTTCAAGCTGATATCTGTATCCCTTCTAGTCTGCCAGAGTAAGATCACCAGCTCAACCAAGGGAATTAATGTGCTAGTCAGAGTATTATGAAGAGATGTCACGAAACAGGAGTTTCTTCATGCTCACCCAACACAGAACTTTCAGCTCTAGCAATAAACATAACGGTTACCAACCTGTGTATGACAATCCACAACCTTTGACCATTCCTTTGAATAATACCTGATCTAACTCTGATCCCTAGTGTATGCATACATGGAGAATCGGAAGCTTGGTGGTTAAGTGACTTACTGTAGAATGCAGAGTTACCAAATCCCTAAATCTAGGTCTCTTGAGTCAAGTCTTACACTTTGAAATGCCAGGCCATTTTAAATGGACTTACATTGCAACCCTTTTGGAGGCAAACCATTGACAATAGCATGTACTAGTATAAAAATTAACCTGGTCTTATGTTTGCTTAACTGAATTCTAGAGGATAAAAGGGTTTAGTATAAATTTTCTGAATGCCAAATAGCTCAAAGACACGGAAAAGCCAATAGGGCCTTAACTCTCCGTTAACTCTTTTTTGTGTCCAAGTGACATACTGGTCCCTTATATAGACCTCTCCTCTGTCCAACACGTAATCAGTAGCTGGTATCTAATAGCCAATTTCAAACCTACTGTTCCACATACTTCAGCAGTTTGTATCAGTACATTTATGAATACAGTACTGTTCTGGGGCAATAGGAGTTTCGTATACACATATACATATATATATTTTTTAATCAGTATTACTGAATAGCCTACTCTATCCACTGAGCCGAACCTGCTAGGGCTGATTTTATCAATCTCTTTAAGTAATTTTTCCTTTTGACAACAGCATTAAGACATCTCTCTTAAGCATATCTTTCAAAACTTGTTGTTCTTGTTTTAAAAAAAGCTCAAAAAGCGATTATGAAGATAAACTACTCAATTTAAAAATGGGCAAAGCAATGTTATCTCCAATAAGGATTTACTCTCCAACATTTACAGGGAACTCATACAACTTAACAAAAGGGAGACAAACAACCCAATCAAACAATGGGCAACGGACCTGAATAGATACTTTTTGAAAGAGGACATACAGAAGGCCAAAAGACATATGAAAACATGCTCAAAGTCACCAATCATCTGAGAGATGCAAATCAAAACGACAATGAGGTACCATATTACACCTGTCAGAATGGCTATCATCAACAAATCAACAAACAACAAGTGCTGGCGAGGATGCGGAGAAAAAGGAATCCTCCTTCACTGCTGATGGGAATGCAGACTGGTGCAGCCACTGCGGAGAACAGTATGGAGTTTCCTCAAAAAGTTAAAAATAGAACTCCCATTTGACCCAGTGATCCCACTTCTAGGAATATATCCCAAGAAACTAGAAACACCAATTAGAAAGGATATATGCACCCCTAAGTTCATAGCAGCACAATTTACCATAGCTAAGATTTGGAAACAGCCTAAGTGCCCATCAGCAGATGAGTGGATTACAAAACTGGTACATCTACACAATGGAATACTAGGCTGCTGTAAAAAGGAAGGAACTTCTATCATTTGCAACAGCATAGATGGAACTTGGAGAGCATTATGCTAATCGAAATAAGTCAATCAGAGAAAGATAAATATCACATGATCTCACTCATTGTGGAATATAATGAACAACATAAACTGATGAACAAAAATAGATACAGAGACAGAGAAGCATCGATCAGACTGTCAAACCTCAGAGGAAAGGCAGGGGAGGGTGGGAGGGAGGGGAAAAGATCAACCAAAGGACTTGTATGCACGCATATAAACCTAACCAATGGACAGAGACTCCAGGGGAGTGAGGGCACAAATGGGGAGGTCCGGGGGCAACAGGAGGATAAGGACACATATGTAATACCTTAATCAATAAAGAAAAAAATTTAAAAAAATGGGCAAAGGATCTGAATACACATTTCTCCAAAGAAGATACACAAATGACCAAAAAGCACATGAAAAGATGTTCAACATCATTAGTTACCAAGAGGATGCAAATCAAAACCACAATGAGATGTCACTTCACACCCAAAAGGATGGCTTTAACAAAGTCAGAGAATAACAAGTGGTGGCAAGTTTGAGGAGAAACAGAAACCCTTATAACAGTGCTGGTTGCAATGTAAAATGGTACAGCCACTTTGGGAAACAGTCTGGCAGTTCCTCGAAAAGTTAAATATAGAATTACCATTCGACCCAGCAATTCCACTCCGAGGTATATACTCAAGAGTAATGGAACACAGATCCACACAAAAACATGTACACAAATGTTCATAGCAGCATTCTTTGTAATAAAAAAAAAAGTAGAAACAACCCAAACATACATCAACTAATGAATGAAAAAACAAAATATAGTATATCCATACAATGGAATATTATTTGGCCATAGGAAGGAATGAAGCACTGATCCAGGCTGCAGCATGGCTGTATCTAGAAAACATTATGCTAAGTGAAATAAGCCAAACATAAAAAACCTCCACATTTTATGATTCCATTTTTCATGATATGCCCAGAAGAGGCAAACATATGGAGACAGTAAGTAGGTTATCAGTGGTTGCCTCTGGCTGGAGTTGGGGTGCACAGGAAGATAGGAGGGTGAAAGCTAAAGGGTGTATTGTTTCTTTTTGAGGTGATGAGAACGTTATGTAAGTGTGGTAATGATTGCACAACTCTGTGAATATACTAAAAACCACTGAATTGTAACCTGGGGGGATTGTATGGTATATACATTACATCTCAATAAAGCTGTTCTTGAAAAAAAGTGATTTTGTTCAGCTTTATCTTTCTGGGTACTATGCCTATGGATTCCTGTCCTTGTTTATTATATTCAGTTGTTGCCTCATTGTCTCTTCTCTGTGTACAGATTTTACAGGGAAAACTCTGTGCATGAAGCAGACTTTCCCTCCTTTCTTCTCATTGGTTCAAGTGGTGGTTGTACTGCAGGAACTTCATTCTTATAGAAATGATGGCAATATCGGCACACTCTGCCTTAGTGAGAGGTTAAGAGCATGGACTCTGGAGCCAGACCACTGGAGCCAGCTCCACCACTTGCTAGCTATCTAACTGTGGACAAATGACTTAATCTGTTTTAACTTCCATATCTGTAAAAAGAAACTAATAATGAAGTAATACGTTTGAGGATCTTAGAAAAGTACCCAGACTATTAAATACTCAATAAAAAGTACATTCCTTCCTTTTACTGTTATGAGTGATGACTGTGCACCCAGACTTCATTTTATAAAAAACTAGAGGCCTGGTGCACAAAATTCATGTGTGTGTGGGGGTCCCTCAGCCCGGCCTGCACCTTCTCCAATCCAGGACCCCTCAAGGAATGTCCGACTGCCTGTTTAGGCAGTTGAACATCCCTCTCACAATCCGGGACCACTGGCTCCTAACTGCTAGCCTGCCTGCCTGCCTGATCACCCCTAACTGCCTCTGCTTGCCGGCCTAATAGCCCCCTAATTGGTCCCCTGCTGGCCTAGTTGCTCCTTAACTGCCCCCCTGCTGGCCTAGTTGCCCCCTAACTGCCCCCCTGCTGGCCTGGTTGCCCCCTAACTACTCCCCTGTCAGCCTGCCTGATCGCCCCTAACCACTCTACTTGCCTGCCTGATTGCCCCTAACTGCCTCTGCTTGCTGGCCTGACTGCCCCCTAACTGGTCTCCGGTCAGCCTGGTTGCCCCCTAACTCCCCCCTGCCGGCCTGGTTGCCCCTTAACTGTCCGGAAGTCAGATGTCTGGAAGATGTCTGGTAGACCTGGTCTAATTAGCATATTACCCTTTTATTAGTATAGATGGTGGCAATATTAACACAATAATCTTCGTTCTCCTAGAACCTGTTTCCTGTCTCCATGGGTTTCTTTCACTATCCAACGCTTAACTGCTAATACCTTCAAGGGGTCTGATTTTCTCCCCCAGTCACCTCATTTACCTTTACTGGCTCAACCACCATCCTAGTCATTCCCCCAGCTGATGTACATCTGATGCTGTATGTCGTAGTTCTATCTGACTGCCTGCTGGACAGTCCGACCTGAATGTCCCAGGAACTTGCTGGTCAAAACCAAACTCATCTTCTTCCCCAACTCTGATTCTTTACTGCAGTAGGTGGCACCATTATTCACCCTGTCACCAAGATATTGATTCTTCCACTTGCCCAATCCCCACCAATCCCAACTCCTGCCAATTTCCCCTCAAAAGCAATTCTTAACTGTTTTGTCACTTTTTCTCCACCTTGGCTTCATATCAGAATCATCTGGTGAGCCCAGCTGGCGTGGCTCAGTGGTTGACTGTCGACCTATGAACCAGGAGGTGACAGTTTGATTTCCGGTCAGGGCACATGCCCAGGTTGCTGGCTCCATCCTCAGTGGGGGGCGTGCAAGGGGCAGCCAATCAATAATTCTCTCATTGATGTTTCTCTCTCTCTCTCCCTTCCTCTCTGAAATCAATAAGAATGTTTAAAACAAAATCATCTGGTGAGCTCTAAAAACATCCCCACACTGAGGGCCCTCTTTAGATCATTTAAGTCAGGCATCAATATCTTTGTTAAGCTTCCCAGGTGTTACAATGAGCAGCCAAGCTACTGAATCTCTGATTTAGCCTCAGGAGCTCTCCCTGTTCCTGGCTTTGCTTTTCCCCTCTAGCATTAGTGAACTGCTCATAATCACACCTCCCCACTCCTGCACCTATGCTATGTCTTTGTCTTTATCATACTCTCCACCATTCCACCTTCCAATCTGGCCTACTCTTACCTAGGGATCTGGTGGCTGCCTCCTCCAGGAAGTCTTCTCTAATTCACCAATCTATGGTTGAATCAGGCATTCCTTCTCTGTACTCTCTTGGTGTCTAGTAAATACCTGCTTATGTGCCAGATCCTCTCACAGAGCTAGGTACTCCCTGAGGCTAGGACCATCCCACACTCATTTCCATATTCTGGGCATATTGTAACATCTTGGCCTTATGCAAATGCTCCATACAAGTTAGTTGAATGACTTTCCAGAGATGCAGAAAGGTTCTTATGGAAAGAGGTTATTTATGCCAAACATTGATGGGTGGGTTGAATTTTGATCTGTTTCTTTTTTTTTTTTCTTCAGTAGAGGTGAAATCAGCAACTTGATCACTTAGGTGTAATATACTGTTTAAGCATTCATGGCAGTTTCTTTTATATAGATTTCCTTTGTACTAAAATGTCTTAATTACATTTGCAATGACTATCAACTTGTAAATTCGTTCTAATCTTTTTAGAAAAAGGTTGCAGTACAAATTATAAGTAACAGAGTAGACTATTACCCTAGACATTTTCCTTTACTTTCAAATCAACATTTCTTTTGCTTTTGAAATACATTATGATTGTCTAGGATCAAATTACTTCAATCTTGACCACTTAAAAATTTCTTTTGCCCCCTGTGATATAAAGGATTTGTTGGTCTGTATCCAGAGACTACATTAAGGAAAAAGAAAAATTCCAAAGAAATTCAATCATGACTACATATAAACAACCAAAAATAAGTTTTAAAGGATGCTTCCAAAGAAATACACAATACAAGTAATGTAGTTTGTGTCCTTTTAATAAACACACTTGCATAGTTATATTACAACTTTGTAAAAATAAAAACAGATTACCTCATGCCAAGCGTGCCCAGCATTAAAATCTTAATACGTTTGATTCTATAGTTTTTAAGACACACAAAATAAAAATTTAAGGCAAAAAACAGCACTTTGCAACAATTTAATAATTACATTACAGTAGCATCACAGCAGCATCCCACAATGCCACTCTAGGCAGAAGTCTCTCAGAATTTCCATTATAGATTCTATTTACAAGAATTTGTAACTTGGTAAAATTCATTCTAAGAAAAATTTGGCAAATAAAGCTTTGACTGGAATTGGCATTTCTTTCTCTACTTTTCCTTCCTCCACTTTACTTTAAACTATCAGTATTCATACTGTATTTTAGAACACTAAAATAGCAGTTATACTGTTTTAATAGCTCTATTATTTTAAAATGACACTTTAAGACAAAGTTTTTGAGGAAACTCTACAATGAGTAAGACTGATTTAAATTTTCTAAAAAATCAGGTTTGGTTTTAGAACTGATTTTTTTTACTGCTGGAAAACCCATCAAATTTGATCACATACTTAAAAATGATTATCACATACTACAATTTTTAAATAAACTTTACCTCCTACAGAGTTCAGATTTATTCAGTGGTGTTCCCACTTTAAAATTCTTTCCTTCTAACATTGATTTCTAAGTAAATTGAAAGCTGCCTCATATTGCATGAGGAAGAAAGCAAATATGTGGCAGAATATGAGGTATCGCAAAGGATTGCATGCACTTTTAAGAAGGTCAGGTTATTATATGTCATCCTATTTCCTTTATTTTTAGCTTTCTCTCAAATATATGACAAAATACCTACACAAGGAGAGGTATTTCAGTAAATACAGTAAATACGTTTCCCAGACTGACATTTAGCTTAAATATGTCATTATGCGATTTAGTCCATAGGTACCTTTGAATACAGTTTTTTCAAATTGACTACAGATGCTAAGCTCTACCTGAATGTCATTCTTAATAAACTTCATCAGTGTAAAAGTGAATGATCTGCACTATAAAACACCTTTGAAATAATTTATTAATGTATTAGGTAAGTCCATATGCAAAAAATAATTATACAGAAATGTTATACTAAATCATGTGGCTAATTATCAGTGGTGATTTCTAATCTCAGGGTTTATAATGGACTTAAAGTAACTGTCCTTAATCTGAACCCAACTAAAGGATGCAAACGCAGAAAGCTCGGAACATTAAAAGGCAAGACCAAGTAATCTGTACAATTTGAAGGATTGGTTGAATTCACAAGGACACAACCTTTATACTATCCCTTTTATTGACTGCAGGTGAATCTATTATTCCACCTGTAAAGTGATATTATTGCTTTCTATTAATGTCATATTTTTTTAAAAGTATCATAATGATGCCAAATACTAAAAATCGAGCTGGTCTGATAATTACAAATCCCTACCCCAGGGAGCACACCTACATATCACCATACATCCCAATAATGTGAAATATTTTGGAACACAGACATTTGAACTTTGTGAAGTTCTAACTAAACTGTTGATTCTTTCTCAAGTGTTGTAAAGTTATGATTTAGGCAATGTATAACTGAAATCATTCATTTATAATGTATAGGCACATCAACATAAATATTGCACAATATATGTTTTTAACTTAAACTCAAAGATATAAAAACATATTTCACTCTTAAAGAACTCTGTGAGGAAATAAGACTGTGACTGTATGTACACGTTTCCTGATAATACTTTGACATTCATAAACAGTAGATTGCACTGCAGTTTGTAAACATTATAAATTGCATAAGCTTCTCATTGATTTTCAAAAATAGTTTAATACTGTCCACTAAAATGCCTTTTTGTTTTAGCTATGTACTCTCACATTTATTAGTTTTTAATAATGTTTAGCATCTTTAAAGTGTTTCCATTCAAGAAAAAATAAAATCCTATGCCAAAGTAGCCAATGTGGTTATATAGAGATTAGCCAGAGAATTCTGGATGGTAAAGTCAATCTTCTAGCCTCAAAGCACTCTATGGACATGGAGGAACGCCAGCACACACACCTCTCCTTCACCGGAATTCATTCCTGACGAGGCAGACGGAGCCTGTGTGCCTGCTTCAGGGGCATTTAAACTCTTCAAAGATTCCTTATGATCTTTACTAAATATATTAAGAATGTCAACCAGTGTCTTTTTGTGACCTGAGACATGTGGTCACCTAGTTAAAATAGATAACATGAATTTTTAACTTTAAAATGTATCGTAGATATAAATACTCAGTCTAAGCTAGGGAAAGTTTCATATCTCATGGTCAGTGACGGGAGCCTTTCATTCCCCCAAAATAATATATTTTTAGGTCATTAATGAAGAAGTAACAACTAACTGCTGCAGGACATGATGCAGTATCTTCATGTCCACAGCACATAAAGATCTAAGGTCACTACCACAGCACTGTGCTCATTCCTGGGCAACTTAACCGACGAAACATATCCCATTCTGCACATACTGATGGGCAGGCCACTGTCCTCTTCTGAGATAAGAAAAGCTCCCCAAAAATGTTATTGCTTCTACCCCCAAATACACAGAAAATACATAAAAGGTTGTTTCCAGTTCTTGGCCTTTAAATTTAACAAATTGAATTTAACAAACTGAATAGTGGCATATTAGAAAGTAACAAATTAAACACTGCATATCTGGGGACAAATCACACATTGAACCAATTAAAAGCTCACTGTATTAGGATTCGATCAAACATAAGAGCAAAACATAAGCAAATTTAATCTGAATTCTGTAATCAATATACAAGTTGCGATAACATTAGATAGAAAAGCATGGCAGCTCATTCCAAACCAGCGAGAACAGTTTGTGCAAATAGTGGGTCTTTGTGTGTTTGAATTCCCACCATGTCGGGGAAAACTCAATGTGCATGCTAATGACCTACAATTACCAAATT
Source organism: Myotis yumanensis (assembly GCF_028538775.1). NCBI lineage: Eukaryota > Metazoa > Chordata > Mammalia > Chiroptera > Vespertilionidae > Myotis > Myotis yumanensis. Next base: position 9,843,676 of record NW_027223762.1, read on the forward strand.
AAAAAAGGAGAAAAATGCTAAAGGGTGCCAGAGTGAACAGCAGGGAAAGCCACACAAAGACCCACTATCCTTTCATTTGTTACAAATAAATGTTAACTGTTAAGTTAGAAACACAAAGAAATAATCACAAGTGGCTCTAACATTCGAACCGAAGTTAACGGATTGTGTAGGAGATATTTGATCAGGGCTGCCTGCCCTGCCTCCACGCTAGAGTCAAACTTGGATAGTGGGTCTCTGGGGTGCTTTCACACTGGAAGACAACATTGGGTCCTATAAAAAGAAAAATGAGGAATAAAATGAACATAAAGCAAATTAAGGGGTGAGAAAAAATTTGACTAATAACATGCAACATCAACTAGTAACAAATTTGAATTATTACTATTCTCAACCTTTAAAAAATACAATCATGTGCCGCTTAACGATGGGGATCCTTCCTGAGAAATGCAACACCAGGCGATTTCATCACTGCGCAAACATCACAAAGCGCACTTACACAGAGATGGTACAGCCTACTATCTAGGTCTGTCTTTGACAGAAATGTCGTTATGCGGCACACTGACTATATACTAACTACATAAGGAAATGAAAATGATACTTCTAAGGGCCCAAGAAATGCAAATGGTAATCTAAAATTTAACCAGTTTTTACTGACTCATACACGCTTGGCTGTCCTTTCTTTAAAACAGCTTTTATTTGTCCTTTATATTCCTTAGAGAGGCTTAATTGGAAAAAGTGTTCCACCACAGAAAAAAAAGATCAACAACAACAACGAAACTTTTGGACAACCATCACTTTCCATCATAGACACTATAAAAACCAAATGTATGAACATACGGAATGCCTTCAGGGATCACTAGCCACAGCTCTTCCAGACCCAGCAGGTCTGAAAGGCTCTTCCTCTCTCTGATTCAGGAAAGGTGCCTCAGGCATTCCTAATTGATCACATCAACTGGCAAGCACCCAAAACTGCCAAACCATCTGCAGAGCTTAAAATGGTCATTCATTTAGGTAACCCAGGTTGTTATATTTTAGTTTACCACTTCTCCTGAAACCCTGAGATATATTTGGGGATGTTCAAACCATAAAGAACTGGACTCCTCCCACCTCCAAATTGGGAAATTTAGTTGTGTTATCTAAAGGAAAGTCTTCTTCCGGGTGAGGACCATCTTTACAAGCTCCAAAGTAAAAATAATGTATGAATATTTCAAAATTATAGTATAAAAGAAATTCGCAATACTTGCACTGAATCGTAAGCATATCTCAGCTTTGACTTGGTTACCATTTATATCCTCTCAAAAACTAAATTACAATGAAAGGTTAAATTTATTAGGTAGTTTCTCAAGAATGATGCCCTAACTGGTTTGGCTCAGTGGATAGAGCATCAGCCTGCGGACTCAAGGGTCCCAGGTTCGATTCTGGTCAGGGGCATGTGCCTTGGTTGCGGGCACATCCCCAGTAGGAGGTGTGCAGGAGGCAGCTGATCAATGTTTCTCTCTCATCAATGTTTCTAACTCTCTATCCCTCTCCCTTCCTCTCTGTAAAAAATCAATAAAATATATATATTAAAAAAAAAAAGAATGATAAAATTATAAATCATGAGTATTTTGTAAAAAAAAAAAAATCCAAAAGATGGAGGACAGTGACATCCATTTTATAAAGGTAAAAGTATGTCCAAGTACTGTCTGTTCTCTAATTTACTATTAATTCATGTTTACTGTCAAATATAAGAAAGGCTAGATAACTACCAAGGGATAATTTGATGTAATACCAAATATCATACTTAGAGATCTGGACCCTTGTTCTAAAAACAGTGAAATAGATCTTGATTCATGTACCTTTTTGTGGCATGAGGTATCCATGTAAATAATCATCTAAGGAGAGTTTTGAAAACAGTCAATTTAAATAGTTTTCAAATTTTATTCTTAACTGGATGATGTGTAAATATGTGGGAAATAAATGCGAGGGTGGCAAAATTAATAGCACATACACTAAAAGGGTAATTTTTAATAGGTAAGTAGGATACTTACTATCTATTCTTTATTAAGCTGAAAAAGATCACTGCCCACTGCAATGATGGTGGTAAAGGGAAATTGCAGTATAGACTGCTGTCGTACCAAAGAACCCATAAAAGAATGATACGTTTTTCAGATGAAATCTAATAGCAAGGTCTGAAGCTAGGAAACAAATATTTAAAATAAAGCAATATAACTTCTAAATTGTGGAAATTTTCCTTTGGCAATTTCTTACTTTAAACATTCATATACATTTGCTAAGAGTGCCGAGTTTAACATATGACCCAGAACAGTAATAAATGCAGGGCTGCAGATGAAAGCTTTTGCACTAGTTGAGAGGCAAATAGTTTGATTTACTCACACTGTTGACTTGGATCTGAGTCTGTCGTCATCTTAACATAGTTTGAAGGGAAGAGACCAGTCGCCCCATTGATTTCTCCCTGCCACCAGTCAGGATCATCTTTGTTCAAAACATTGATAAGTTGTCCCTTGGAGAAGTTTAGCTCATCTTCATTATTCGCTGCATAGTCATACATAGCAATCACCTGACACACTACCAGAAAAAGAAAAACAAGATAACAAAGTAATTATTCCTATAGGCTCACCTGTCAAAATTCCCCTAGGATATAAGTTATTCTAACATTAAAGGTTAAATCTGCCTAAAATTGCCCTTTGGTTGCTCTCTCCCACCCTCCTTTGGCCATTCTGTTTTAAACACACTATCATTTTCAAACTACAGTTAAAAATCTAAGTGAACTGCTTCTTCACTTTAAGTCTGATGGTACAGTAATTCCACTTTGAGAAATTTTAAGGAGTGAAGAGGTTCAAGTATTCATTTAACAGTTGGCTGTTTCTACACAGAACTTTTTAGAAAGGAAGTTCTCTAGAAAGGACAATTAAAAAAAAAAATGTTTTATTGATATTTTACAGAGAGGAAGGGAGAGAGATAGAGAGTCAGAAACATCGATGAGAGAGAAACATCGATCAGCTGCCTCCTGCACATCTCCCACTGGGGATGTGCCCGCAACCCAGGCACATGCCCTTGACCGGAATCGAACCTGGGACCCTTCAGTCCGCAAGCCGACGCTCTATCCACTGAGCCAAACCGGTTTTGGCGAAAGGACAAATTTTTAATATTTTTCAGAGTTAGCTATTCTGAGAAGTTGGCGAGTTTTAACAAAAATTCTCTATGATGAAACGCAAGTTAACTCATTCCATACCAGGATGAAAGGCAGGTGTAGTTCTTTCACTACTTGGACCCAAAAGTTTAACATGGCTGGCAGGAAACCATCCTTTCTGTCTCTTTTTGCCTCTGGCCTGTAAAATTAGCAAAAGGAGTATGAAAGATGAGATTAAAACAAATTACTAAGACATGAACAAAACCTGCAAAAAAATCCTGTATAGTAAAGAATTTAACCTTGCTCAAAGAAAGGTCTGGTTTTTGTCTTTGGCTCCTGGGAGGTAATCTTTAAACCTCTGGAATGTCATGACTGATGAGTGTCTGAGTTTACCTGGGGCCTTGACCATGCCAGATAGTCTTAACAATGTGATTTACGGTGGGTGCTCTGGGTCACGTAGTATGAACTCAACCTCTGGAGAGACTGTGTTCAGCCATACAGGCAGCCAACCATGTCTATGTGATAGAGCCCCCATAACACTCTGGACAGCAAGGCTCCAGTGAGCTCCTTTGGTTGGCAGTTAGTGCTGATCAGGACTCCACTGGGAGAGAACAAGGAAGCTCTGTTTGGAACCCTCCTGATCCTGCCCCATACATCTTTTTCCTTGGCTAGTTTTAATCTACATCCTTTTGCTGTAATAAACTGTAACCATGAGTATAATACAGTAGTCCCCCTTAATCCATGGTTTTGTTTTCCACAGTTTCAGTTACCCACAGTCAATTGTGGTCTGAAAATATTAAGTAATAAATTCCAGAAATAAACAATTCTTCAGATTTGAGTTGCATGCTGTTCTGAGTAACGTGACAAAATCTCACACCATCCCTCTCTGTACACCCAGGACGTGAATCATCCCTTTGTCCAGTGTATCCATGCTGTATGCAATACCTGCCTATCAGTCAGTAATTACCTAGGTTATCATATCCACTGTCATGGCATCGCAGTGTTTGTGTTCAAGTAACCCTTATTTTATTTTATAATGGCCCAAAAGCGCAAGAGTAGTGATGCAGGCAATTAGGATATGCCAAAGAGAAGCTAGAAAGTTCTTCCTTTAAGTGAAAAGGTAAGTACAGTACAATAAAATATTTTGACAGATCACATTCACATAACTTTTATTGTAATATATACTGTTATACTTTTTCTATTGGTTTTTATTAATCTCTTAATATGTCTAATTCATAAATTAACCACTATCATAGGTATATATGTAAAAGAAAGAACATGGTATATAGAGGATTCAGTACTATCTGTGGTTTCAGGCATCCACTGGGGACTACTGTAGCTTTCAGTAGGTCCTGTGAGTTCGAGCAAATTATTGAACTTCAGAGTGGTCCAGAGAGCTCCAAACTTAAAACTGGTGTCAAAAGTAAGGGTGGTCTTGGGAAGCCCTGAATTTTGCATTGGCCTTCCAGGTCAATATTGAACAACTGGAAGATTGAACATGCAGCTCAAAGTGCAGCTAAAAACACTATTTGTGGAAGTCTATTTGGAGATCTTTCAGGCTCAGAATTATCTGCATATTTCACACAAGTAATATTTATAAACTAAAAACACTTTTCTAGAGTTCTTGTAATAAGTTCAAGTCAGCACTTAAAATGGCACATCCCACAGTAAACACCTCTTGGAACTTCGTTAATCAGGAGACCACAAATAAAATTTGTGGATAGCCATGTTTCCCACTTAGTTGGGTCAATCTTCAAAGCAAATCAGAAGGTGGGATTTCAGGGGGTTATTCAAAAAGGTACTGAATTTTGAACAACTATTCTTTAGAAATTGTAAGACTAATTTGCAAGAATGAAGCTATGTTTATCCTCATTACGATCATATATTAATCTTACATAAAAATACAACTATTGTACCTCTCATCATCTTTTAATCCTACAATGCTCTTTAATTTTAACAATGAAATTTTAGTAGAGAGAGAGAAAAAAAACACTCTGTATCAAAACATATGCAATAACTGTCTCTGCTAATATTGCAGGGACAAAAAACAGGCTCATTTATGCCAGCACTTCCTTTCTTTGCACTGATGTTTCAAAAACATAAGATCATGAGGGGGAAGTCCAATGGGTAGTGTTTTCTCAGGGCACAGCCTGGACCATGTTTTTTCTCCCAGAGGCTATGCTGTAAGCCTGGGGTTATCCCAGGTAAAGATGATGCTATGCTTTCCTTTAAGAAGGTGACCTGTGGTTTATTACAGCAGGTATAACTGGAAAACAATTATGTCTTTAGAAAAAAATATTCTTCATATATTCTTACTCATAATATCAATTCAACTATGCTAAAAATAAACAGTGAAAAGACTAGAGAGAATCATTATGCACTAACATGTTCATGTAGATTACCTCTAAATGGTGATCTAAAATTTTTATTAGTTTTGATTTTAATGAGCATGCACTAGTTTTATCATAAAAACTGATACATGTTATTTGAAGATTATTACCTGTAACTCCCCTTGCCACCACCCACTTGCATTTTTCTTTAATATTAGTATTAACTGCCCTGGTGCGAGGCTAAGCTGTTCCGAACCAGAAGCCACGTATGCTGAAGTTACTTGAGCAATCTCTGAAAAAAAAAAAAAAAAAGAAACTATGAATTCCAGGCTATGAAGCACTTCAGTAATTTTTTCATTTCATCACTATACATACCAGGTTTCTTGTTTGATGCTCCAGATTTGCTAGCACTCCCAAAACTCTGTAAGGAGAAGACATACTGTTTTATCATTTTCCAAAAATCCAGATGTAAAAGTACAAAGGTTATTAGGAATTAGAGACGTCTAATTCCCTGGTTTCTTGTTTCTTTAAATGAAGAGCAAAATGACAATTAACCTTATATTAACCAAAAAAGTTAAGAATCCAACACTTGTGGGGAGTTCTGGTCTGCTAACAGAGCATTATAGAGACAAGTGACTCATGTGTATCCCGACAACAGGAATAGCTCATTTCTGAATTCCTCCTGAATATTAAATGTGACTACACAGGCCAAATATGCCCCATTTATGTTAGCACCACATACAGTCTATGTGTCCTGGATACGTTAAGGCAGTGGTCGGCAAACTGCGGCTTGCAAGCCACATGCGGCTCTTTGGCCCCTTGAGTGTGGCTCTTCCACAAAATACCGACTTCTGCACATAAGCCATGAAGTTTCAATCGCACTGTACATGCGCACCCGCACGTGATATTTTGTGGAAGAGCCACACTCAAGGGGCCAAAGAGCCGCATGTGGCTCGCAAGCCACAGTTTGCTGACCACTGCATTAAGGCATATGTGAGTTCTGCTCCTGCTGCATAGGAGCAAAAATAAAATATTTTTATTTTTAATTATTTTTGCTATGTCCCCCCCCCGAACCTGACCTAAGAACAAAAGATCCTTACTCCAGCAACTATCACCTGTTTGACTTTACAGGATAAGTTGGGCCAACCACATTTCCTCTTTTTAGGAATCTGAATAAGAAGTGAAAGAGTTTAAATTTTTTCCTGTTAGTGGATGCAGCTGCAGTAACAGTACTGAAGCAGAGTGGATGTGAGAATCTAGCTGTCTTCAATTAAGCCAGACATTAAAGAGGTTTTCAAAAACAAAACAATGCCACTCTATTCACTAACATTTTTTTTGGAAATATATAGTTGTTTTTTTCCATAAAAAGCAAGTTATTTATGTTACTATGCAATGAGTTTAACTTTTCTATGTTAAAATAAATTTAAAAAAATATATATTTTAAAATATATTTTTATTGATTTCAGAGAGGAAGGGAGAGGCTCTGATAGAGAGATAGAAACATTATTGATGACAGAGAATCATTGATTGGCTGCCTCCTGCACACCCCCTACTAGGGGGGATTGAGCCCACAACCCCAGCATGTGCCCTTGGCTGGAATTGAACCTGGGACTCTTTAGTCCAGCGGTCGCCAACCGGTGGTCCGCGGGCCACTGGTGGTCTGTGAGGCTCTATCCACTGAGCCAAACCAGCTAGGGCAAAAATATTTTTAAAATTTCAGTTTTATGGAAAGTATCACTAGATATAGCCCATATATTAAAACAAGAACAAAAACAAACAAAAAACCTCTTTAAGAATGTAAAAAGTTCCCGAAACAAAAAAATTTAAGTACTGCTGCAGTATACGATATTATTAGTGGGATAAAAAGAAATAGGAACTCAATATAGGCTGAGTCACATTAATGTCAGAATCTTAAAGATTTACAAACTCCTTCAAGATGGTTCCTTATAAAGCCTCCCTGATTATGGGAGTTGTCATGAAGCCCAGCCATACCTGTCTCTTGTTCTTAGAATTTCATCAAATCCTGCCTCCCTTCTCTCTCTAACAGGATCCGTATAATAAATTCTATTTTACTGGAGCTACCTTGAGTGGTTTCCTAGTAACCAAAGCAGCCTGACCAAAACCATATTCATGAGTCTCTGTTTTAAGTATAAATCTTGATAAACAAAATGGAATGAACTCTACCTCTTGATCTTTTGGTTTGACATAATTTGATGGAAAAATTCCAGTTCTATCTCCAATACTGCCTGTCCACCATTCTCCATCTTTCTGAGTCACCAGTATTTCTTCACCTTCTGAGAATGTCAAATCTCCAGGTTCTACACTTGAATACGGATAAAGTGCAATATACTCTGTAGGAAACAAAGCAAAAAGGAACGAATTTTGGTTGAAAAATTGCAGAAGTTAAAAAATTGTGTTAATTTCTAAGATCCTGAATAAATTTACTGTAAAAGATCTTATGACTTAAGGAAACAATATAAAGAGCTATTAAGACAGAAAAAAGAATGAAGCAATTATTTAGTAATTTATTAGAAAAAGATTTGATTTCACATAAAGCTTTATTGTGGGGTTTCTTTTTTTTGTGTCATCATCATTACCATCATTATCATCATATCACAGAATAACCCCAAAACTACGAAGAGATATCAGGATCTCCACTTTATAGTCAAAATATGAAAAAAAATTTAACCTCTTACAGAAAATATATTCTAATCTGTTGTTTTCTCTTTAATTATTTTATATGCACACCTGTAGAAATGCCCAATATTCAGCCAACATCAATATTAGAGGCCAAATTCCATCACAAGGACTCAGCTCTTAGCCCAGTGTGTGGCATGGAGTAGAAACTCAATAAATATTTTGTAATGAATGACCTTGAGTGAAATGTCTAACTTTTAATACTGGCTTTGTTTTTGGTTCCTATGATTGCAAATTTAGGAGAAGCAGTCAATGACCAGGTTTTAGGGATCTTTCGTTCTTTAGGGTTTTAATTTGTCAACATGGCATTTGATCTATACATCATCAACTGGAGATGACCAGAAATACCACCTACAACAAGCATGTCAAACTCAAAGGCTCACATGGGCCAAATAAACAAGGTTTAAGTTTATGTGGGCCGCAAAAAAACAAAAGATTCAATTTTCATAGAAACGTAAGCTTATTTCGATAGAGACATGCTGAACACAAAGGGCTGAAATAAATGAGTCATCGTTAACATAAAATAATAGAACATTTTAATAAAAATTAATATTTTTTCTTGAGCATTTACTTAATAGACACTGAATAACTGCACAAATTAATAAGTGTAATGCAAATAAAGCTATTTTTGTTTTTCTCTGAAAGCGAAATATTTCCTATTGTGCACACCAAACAAGTCAGTACAAGACTAATGACGTGGCAATCGGTTGCTAAAATATTCGCTGCTAGTATTAGTGGAAAGAAATGGTGTGCCTGCGCATAAGGCATGTAAGGGAAATGAATGCAACACAATTATAGTAATCAGTCATTAGCGAATGTTGTAGTTCATTATTAATAACTACAGGCCCAATGCACGAAATTCGTGCAGGATTAGGCCTTTCTTCCCCTGGCTGCCGGCACCGGCTTCCCTCTGGCACCCGAGACTGTGGCTTCCCTGACAGCCCTGGCTTCACCTGAAAGGTCGTCCAGAAGGATGTCCAGTCTAATTAGCATATTACGCTTTTATTATTAAAGATTATGTATAACAGGATATTTTAAAAATTAAGTTACAAAATTTTTATTAAAACGTTTCTTACATACTGTTATACTGGCTGGGCTGCAAAAATATTCGTTGTGGGCCACGAGTTTGACATGCTTGATCTAGAACCTATTTATTATTCACATTCCCAGTATTAGCCAATTTAGCTGATTTAACAAAATAAAAATGATTATAAAATTTGGATCTGCTGCAACAAGCCAGGTCCTTTTCAAATTGTTCCTCACTACCTTGCTAGGCTCATTTCACAACACTCATTCCACAGTAAATGTGGGGTTCCAGCCTCGCTGGTGACCTGAAACTCCCTTTCACAATGATGCCTTGGCTCATGACATTCCCTCTGTCCACAGATCTTCTTCCTCTGTCACTGTGCAAGACCTACTAACTGTTTAATAGGATGCCACCTCTGTAGATTCACAGGGCCTACTCAAAACTGTGTTTTGTTCACTCATTAGAGAATTTATTACAAGTGTATGCCTATTTTCCCCATTCTTCTGTGAGTTTGGAGGCTGTGTTTTATTCATCCTTGTATATTTCAAGCTGTAGCACAGAATCTCTAATTAGAGAAGATACTGAAGAATTTGTTTAATTTACCATTAAACTGATTTTCTTGAGCAACATAAATATAATTTGTACTTCAGCTACTCAACTAATTTTATAATGGACATATATAATTCACTTATAAACCTACAGGGTGGGGCAAAAAGTAGGTTTACAGTTGTTTGCATGGAAAATAATACAATAATTAATAAATAATAATACAAAAATAAACCCTGTTTCATGTACTCACAACTGTAAGCCTACTTTTGCCCCACCCTGTATTGTTAACTATTCATGGGGGAAAAAATGTCTGCAAAGACAGCAGACAATCTTTTAATTTTTCAGCATAATAACAAGATCAAAATAATTTATTAGTCAAACAATCCTAAGGGCTATAAATATTCTTTGTAATATTTATAATAAAGTGTATTTTGATTTCAAATTCTACTTAATGATTTATATGGTACACTGTAATTAAAATGCAATTCGTAAATAAACTAAACATACTAAAATTTCTTTACAACCTAAACATCAATAATGTGGATATATAATTTCAGGAAAACAAAAACTTTTGTGCTATCTCATTGCAATACTTTTTATTTATGATCTTATTTATCGAGGAGGTGTATGGTGAAATTTTATAGTAATGATTTTTTAAAAGTGTCAAGTATATTCAGTCATATGTTTTATGTATCCTCAATATTCATGTGAAATAGGCAAGGGGCTGGTTTTCCTAACCTCACTTCAACAACGAAGACAGAGAAGTATGGAGAATGACAACTGTGGGAAGTTAGTTGGTAATCTGACTCCCATTTAATATACAAATTGTCAAAAGCTCACCTTCTCCAACTGTATAGGCTGCGGAGGTAGGTTTCTTATTTACAGCTGCATACAGAGCTTCTGGCCTGCCAAATAAACACACAAACAGATAAAACAAAGAAACAAAAAGGGACATCAATAATCAAAAAACAAGAAAGGTATTCGATGAATACAGCAGGTGTTAGCAGCACATTTTTTTAGGGCTTTCTAAAATTAACTATTACCTCAGTACACAGGCTACAAATATTCTCATACACAAAATCCTAGAGTAAGAACTGCCAAATATCAAACTTCTCAATTTTTAAATATATCAAAGTAATTTCAACATGATTTATCAACAGTTTTTCAAATGTGCTATTATTTTGCATTTCTAAAGAGACTTAAAAGACATAAGTGCCCAGCTGGCATGGCTCAGTGGTTGAGTGTCGACCTATGAACTAGGAGGTCAGGGTTTGATTCTGGTCAAGGGCACATGCCCGGTTGTGGGCTCAATCCCCAGTTGGGGGCATGCAGGAGGCAGCCGATCAATGATTCCCTCTCATCATTTATGTTTCTATTTCTCTCTCCCTCTCCCTTCCTCTCTGAAATCAATTAAAAAAAAAAGACATGAGTGCATTAACAAATGGGCAGTTATTTGGTACATTACATATGAAGCATGAATCAGTATAGGGAAAAACAAGGGTAATACATAAATCTTACTATCTGTTTAGAGCACACAACATTAAAATATATATATTGCTGAACAACATCAGACAATAAAAAAATTATGTCTTTTAAGCACTGCCTGGCCAGTGTAGCTCAGTGGTTGAGTGATGACCTCTGAACCAGGAGGCTGACTCATCAGTGAAGCACCAACATCCACACTCCGTGAGAACACTCAGAAATGCTTACTCTTCCCGTCTGACTTCACTCCCAGGGATGATTTTGACATAAGATTTTGGAAACCATCCTCTTCCTCCATGTACTTCCCCAAACCACCAATTTTCTTGCTGCTCCAAGACAGTAATAACATCATGTTTTGAGAAGTTCAAGTGGTTATCTTTCTTTGCAGTCCAGGAACAAAGGGCCTGTGCTTTTAGGTTTTCTACAACCTGTCCCTGTGAATACAAAACCACAAAATTAGAAACAAAACATTAATAATCAGGATATACTTCCTGTTCAAACAGCAGATGAGTTTGGTATGGTGGTGACTTATAACTAACTAGAGGCCCGGTGCACGAACTCATGTATGGGTGGGGTCCAGCTGGCCCATGCCGGTCAGGGGGAGGGGACGTGGTAGGTTGGCCAGCCGGTCCTGCCCCCAATAGCGTTGAGGGGGGTCAATTGGGGGCGGGGCCGGCCGGGGTGAGGGGACACAGCTGGCTGGGGGGAGGGGCCATGGGAGGTTGGCTGGCCAGCCCCATCCCTGTTTGGGGTGGGGGCTGATCGGGGCCCTGATCGGGCCAGTTGGCTGGCCACAGTGCACGTCATAGTGACCGGTGGTTCTGGTCATTCCACTTGCTTGGCTTTTATATATATAGATAGATGGTGACTTAAGACAACCTTAATCTACTGATTTAAAATTGTATATGACAGACAACCATCTGAGTAGCCTTCTGGTAAGTTAAAGACTGAATGCCTACCAGGCAAGGACAAATCTTGGCATTAAGTGCCACTGGTACAGAAAGTGAGCACTGGCTACTCTGTATCTAATAGAACAAATGAAAAGGGAAAAGTTACTGCAAGCCTGTCTCTCCTTCAGTGTCCAACGTCTCCTCCGGCAATCGACTCAGGTGACTCCTCAGAGGAGGAGTGGTTTTGTTTGGCTGGCAAGGCTAATCTCTTTACCTCTGCTCTAATCTTGTACGCCCTCCAATTTTCTCAAAATAGTGTTACACTGTCAAGTACCTCTCCTGAATCTTCTATCTCTTCCATCTCTCTACTTTTCTACCTACTTGTTCTTCCAAATTTCTTAAAGAAAGAACAGTCTTAAACTTGCTTTCCAATTTCACCCCTTAGCCCATTCTAATTTAGGTTTTGCACCATTATACTTCTTCTTGAGGTCATCAATAACAAAAAGCCAAAAGCTTCTTCCAAACATTATTGTCTCTGATTTCTGAACGGTGCTGACATAATTAAAACCTCTGCAGTTCCTCATAATTAAAACCTTTACAGTTATTTATTTATATGTCTGTCTCATTAGATTATGACTTTTTAATGGCAGGGATTTTTTCCATTAAATTTCTAGCACATAATAAAATGCCTGGAACCTACAGTCACACAATAAACATTTTTTTGAGTGAAGGTGAAATCTCTAGGACTCTATTCTGACGAAGTCTGCAATTTTTAAAAATAATGTTAATTAACAATGCTTGCAATAGTTCTATCTAAGTTAGAGGCTAAATATACCTAACACAGTTCCCACACAAATGACTTAAGAAAAAGACAAAAAAACAAAAACCCCCAAGTCCAAATCTCTTCTTAAAATAACTACAAATTAAGAACACTATAATCTGATTTGTAAAAATGGTATTTTGAGGTTAGAAGTCTTAGCTGCTAACAGCTTGATACCATGAGAATGAATTGTTGAAAAACCTCTAAGTAATAATTTCTTCATATCACATGTGAATGATAACAAAACTAAGTGCTACCAACTCTGGTTAAACTAGTAAATGATGCCTTTGTACAAAAATCTTCATTCTATTTTATATGAATCAGGAGCAATGTCAAAAAATAAAGCAAAAAATATTAAAGATCCATACCTGTCCATGAATAGGGGACACAGATCCAGGGGACACAGTGCGAGTAAAAGCTGACTTTTTCTGCCATGATGTATTAACAGTTAGGTTTGAAAAAGATACATTTTGATAATCAGTCACTGATGCTGGCTGATTTGAAGAAAGTGATCTGTAAATACAAAACTTTTATAAGTATACTTAATTGTTTAGAATCTAATGAAGCACTACCAATGTATCAATTTGTAATATAATATACTAGAGGCCCGGTGCATGAAATGTGTGCACGGCGGGGGGGGTGTCCCTCAGCCCATCCTGCACCCTCTCCAATCTGGGACATCCCTCTCATAATCTGGGACTGCTGGCTCCCAACAGCTCGCCTGCCTGCCTGCCTGATTGCCCCTAACTGCTTCTGCCTGCCAGCCTGATCACCCCCTAACCACTCCCCTGCCAGCCTGATCGATGCCTAACTGCTCCCCTGGCGGCCTGATAGCCCCCAACTTCCCTCCCCTGTCGGCATGGTCGTCCCCAACTGCCCTCCCCTTCCGGCCTGGTTGCCCCTAACTGCCCTCCCCTGCAGGCCCAGACCCTCAACTGCCCTCCCCTGCAGGCCTAGTCCCCCATAACTGCCCTCCCCTGCCGGCCATCTTGTGGTGGACATCTTGTGACCACATGGGGGTGGCCATCTTGTGTGAGGGTGTGATGGTCAATTTGCATATTACCGCTTTATTATATAAGATAAAGGGTAATGTTTAAACACAATTTGTGGAAAAAAGAATTCATGAACAAACTAATGACCTATGTTTTAATTACCAAGTTTCAGTATTAACATTAGAACAGGAGGTACTCTTGAAGAGTCCAGTACAGATTATAAAACAATTAAGTCACAGGCTGACATAAATACATACTGGGCATTCACTCATTTGCAGAGCTATATAAACTCCACTATTAGCTAAAAACTTATTCAGAGCCCTTGCTGGTTTGGCTCAGTGGATAGAGTGTCTGCCTATGGACTGAAGGGTCCCGGTTCGATCCCAGTCAAGGGCACATGCCCAGGTTGTGGGCTTGAGCCCCAGTAAGGGGCATACATGAAGCAGCCGATCAATGATTCTGTCATCATTTATGTTTCTCTCTCTCTCTCCCCCTCTCCCTTCCTTTCTGAAATCAATAAAAATATGTTTAAAAACAAAACAAAACAAAGAAAACTTACTCAGAAGTTGAGGTAGCAGATAAAGATACTGTGGGAGGAAGTATGGCCTTTTTAGGAGACACAGATTTTTCACTTGATGGCATTTTTTCTACATAGTTGCATGGAAACCAGCCAAACTTTCCTTGGAAACTACCATAAAGCCAACCAGGTTCTCCTGTGGTTTTTTCATCAACCTATGGAAACGAAAAGAAGGGTTAACAGTGGTTAGAAAGCCACACGTTTACAGTGGAAAGGGATGCAGACTTTGAACACAACCACTGTGACATTGCTAGAGTCAAGGTGATAGCCAAGATGTCTACTAAGTGGCTAAGGGGTGGGCAGTGTATGCAGCACAGATATGCTGGACACTGATGATTCACATCCCACCCGAGACGGAACATGATATCATCATGCTGCTCAGAATGGCATGCTATTTAAAACTTATGAATTGTTTTATTTCTGGAATTTTCTATTTAATATTTTCAGACTGTGATTGACCAAGGGTAACTGAAATCACAGAAAGTGAAACTGCAGATAAAAAAGATTATTACATTGTATTCAGTTCATGAGTTCATTTTGTTCCTACCTGTATTATATCCCCAGAATTAAAACTCATCTCATCATGGCTCCTTGCTTCAAAGGGATATAAAGCTCTATAATTCACCAACTCACTAGCTGGCTCACCTAAAGAGAAGATAATTGTCATTATTTGCTACTACTTTCATGTATACATTTTGCTATGACTCAATAAAGAACACGTAAAAGAAAAAAGAGAAAACTGAGAATCAAACTGTATGATGAAAATCCATTTGTATAGTCTTGTTAGGATTTAAATATCTTGAATAGTCTTAGAATCACTATAAAAGCAAACAAGGATGTTCGTCTTAAGTGAAGTTGGAGGCAGTAAAACAAAGAGATAACTTGCAGGTGTACCATGCGCAGGGATCTAAGGGAGTGTTGGTGGCTGAGCCATGCTAAGTGGAAGCAGCAAGTGGCTTATTAGTTTCATCTGTGAAGTCAGAATAAAACAGGGAAAAAGAGCACAAAAAGGGAGGTCACAAATGAGAAGATTAGCAAGTAACCAGGGCTGACTAAAGGAAGATCTATATATTTACAGTATGGTTCTAAAAGAAAAACCACAGAAGGGCTCACAAATACACTAGACTTGATAAGATTAAGATATTTTACTTTGGTCATTTGTAGAATAAATGTTTTAGCTTATAAAATTTTCAACACATTGTATTATCAAGGATTTAATGATCTATACATTCAAAAGAGATATAATAAAAAATATTTTAGGAATGGTATATAAAAAACAAAGTAATGTTCTAAAAAATTTTAATGTGCAAAGACTTAAAATTTTATTGTTTCATTAAAATAAACAGTTTAGGCCTAGCTGATTTGGCCCAGTGGATAGAGCGTTGGCCTGCGAACTGAAGAGTCCCAGGTTCGATTCCGGCCAAGGGCATATGCCTGGGTTTCGGGTTCAATCCCCAATAGGGGACCTGCTGGAGGCAGCCTATCAACGATTCTCATCATTGATGTTTCTCTCTCTCTCCCCTTCTCCCTTTCTCTCTGAAATCAATAAAGAAATAAAAAAAAAATAAAGTTTAGTTACACTAGCTGAAAAAAATATTTGAAACTGTTTACTTAGATTATGAAAACCACATCATGGTCTGTTTATAGTGATGACTTACCTTCTTTTCTCAATGTTGTTTTAAGATTTCTACCCTCAGTCTGTTTTTTCTTTAATATATTTTTAAATTGATTTCAGAGAGGAAGGGAGAGGGAGAGATAGAAACATCAATGATGACAGAGAATCACTTATTGGCTACCTCCTGTAACCACCTACTGGGGATCAATCCCGAAACCCAGGCATGTGCCCTGATCAGGAATTGAACTGCAACCTCCAGGTTCATGGGTCGACACTTAACCAACTGAGGCATACCTGCTGGGCTACCCTCAGTTTGTTTAAATAAGTCTACACAGTTCTCATCCAAGTTTAATTTAGAAAAGAACTTTTTTCTGATTCTAAGATAATTATCTGTTTTAATTTTCTTTTTGCCTTTCATCAGAATCTTTCTTTTTTCTTTTGTTGCTCTGTCTCAGAAAAATCAAATCTTATTTTTATCCGTATCCTTACATCGTTTCTCCTCAGTTTTCTTTTCCTCTTCTTGAACTTTTTCTTGGGTCTTTTCTTCCTGGAGCCGCTTTTGTTTTTCTTCTTCCTCCTTTCTAAGATTTTCTCTCCATAAGTTTTCTTTTCCTTGCTTTGCTTTCCTTTACATAAAAGAGAAAGAGTTTGCACAATGTCCTGATTTTTTAAAAACAAAATAAATATAAAATAGATCGTGCTCTTGACAAACTGAAGAAATATTACATCTATTTAGATGTAAGATAATATATACTTAAGTATCTATATATATATAAAAGCCTAAGAGACCAGTATGACTGAAACGACCTGTTGACCAGCCACTATGACGTGCACTGACCATCAGGGGGCAGACGTTCAACACAGGAGCTGCCCCCTGGTGGTCAGTGAGCTCCCATAGCCAACCTCCCGCAGTCCCTCCCCCCATCCTGCAGGCCCTGGCTGGCCCAGCACCGATTGGGACTAGGCAAGGCGCCCTGATAGGCCCTGATTGCCAGCCAGGCCTAGGGACCCCACCCGTGCATGAATTTTTTGCACTGGGCCTCTAGTACTCTTATACGGTAATTATATATTTGTTATAGCAAAGAGATATGAGTAGCTATATCTATTTTTTTTTTTGTCAGATGGGCAAAAAATATTTTTTGGTGTGCTGCAGAATTTTAGTATTTAGTTTATATGTGCCATGAGATGAAAAGCTGAAAATCACTGCTCTAAGTGAATGGTTCTATGTTTCAGACACCATACTGTCCTACTTTTCTTTGCTATAAATGAAGGCAACTGATAAATCTCAGTAGTACAAAGAGAACTGCACAACATGAAATTCTACACTCAGTCTTATCACTCTACAAAACTAAGTATTTTTTTTTTCTCATCTTTCAGGTCTGATTCCAAAGCCCATATTTTTCACTAATGGAACATAAAATTGGTTACTTTAAATATAGTTCCTAAAAGAAGAACTGAATTTCTAAAATTTAGAATTTAACTAGTATCTTAGGACAATCCTTTTATTTATCCTTTATTCCCCTTCAATTTTTGTAGTCAAACTAGAGGTATAGGTAACAAAATTAGAATTCTTAGAATAGTATCTTAAATAATAAAAGGTTAATATGCAAATCAACTGAACGGTGGAATGACTGGTCACTATGATGCGCACTGACCACCAGGGAGCAGACGCTCAACGCAGGAGCTGGGCTCACGGGCTCATGGCTCACCACAGTGGCAGTGGCAGGAGCCTCTCCCGCCTCTGTGGCAGCACTAAGGATGTCCGGGAAGCGGGCCTAAGCCATCAGCTGGACATTCCCCGAGGGCTCCTGGACTGCGAGAGGGCGCAGGCCAGGCTGAGGGAAGTGCCTTTCCCCCTCCCCCCTCCAGTGCCCGAATCTCATGCACTGGGCCTCTAGTAGTATAATAGCTTTATCAGCTACATTACCTTACAGCCTCATCTTCTTGTTTCTTTTTTTGTATTAGCTCTGACCTTTTTCTTTCTATTTCCTTTAACTTGTTATGTTTGATCTTATGAAGCTGTTCAAGAGCTAACTGCTGTGTATTATAGCTTTTTCTCAGTTCCTAAGGAGAAAAGAAAATAAGTCAATTAGGCCACTGATTTAAATATTTTTTTATATAATGAGTCATTTTCATTAAAAGACAAAAATCTTAAAGCAAGATAAACTAAAGTAAAAATATTAACAGTTTAAAAACATCTAAATGATTAAAAACATAACTGAATACAATATATATTTAAGCCATGTAGCCACTGAAGACAAATACCTGTTAAAAATCATCTACTTTTGTATTAATTCATTTCTAAGGAACACAGAATCTTTACAAACCAATTCTTTGATTTTATAATTCATTTTAATATAAAAGCAATGCATTAAAACTTCTTAAAACAATGTGCTTGTTATAACATCTTAAGAGGAATTTCATTCAGCCAATTTTTTACATAGTAATCTAATTGAGTATACCTAGTATATAGCTTATTTAAGTGTTTACTCAAAATCCAAAGGACTACTGTTCCTGATCTCCAAATTAGTTATCCTACTGTCACTAATTAAAATTAAAATCTCACCTTGCCTTTACTCCAGAACCTTGGGAGTACAGGTTAAGAAGAACCTAACCCACTAAAGATTCTACTGACAGGTCTTTCCCTCTAAGGAAAAGTACCCCCCAATCATTATCCAAAGTCAACAGTGGTGACTTTCCAACACACTAAAGATATTTTGAAGATTCATGATAATCCCTTCCCTAATAAGAACAAAATATGTGGACAGCACATATATGTGCTCTCATTGAATCCTCATAGACTCTGCAAAGAAGGAAGAGCCGATATTGTTAGCTTACTTTTATAGAAAAAGAAAGCAAAGTTTGGAGATTAAATGACAAATAGTTACACAACTAGCAAATGACATGGAAGAGACCAGAACTAATTTCTTTAGATTCCTAGGCCAGTACTTTTCTCATTGTTCCTCACTGCTAAAGATACAATATTGTGTGAATTTCCTTAATGGAATAATGGCCTATCAAATGTCTCATCTTTTGGCTTTTCTATTTGTCTTAGTGTGATGTGAGCAAAGGAGTAAAAATTATCACTGATCTTCTATATGTCTATTACAGAATCCAATAAAACAATTTCTTAAGATTATTTATTTATTTATTTATTTACTAGAGGCCCGGTGCACGAATTCGTGCACTGGTGGGGCGGTCCCTTGGCATAGTTTGCGGGGATCGGGCCAGAAACTGGCAGTCCAACACCACCTGCCACTCCTGCTCATCCCGGCCCCACAGCACCTGCCACCACCACTGCTTGACAGGCTCACTGCTGCTCCACTGCAGTCCCGGGCTGCAGTGGCCAGCTGTGAGCCCTGCATCTAACACCCGTCAGTCAGCTGAGTGGCACTCCCACTGTGGGAGTGCACTGGCCACCAGGGGGCAGCTCTTGCGTTGACCGTCTGCCCCCTGGTGGTCAGTGTGTGTCATAGCAACTGGTTGATCAGTCACTTAGGCTTTTATATATATAGATTTATTTTCCTCACCAGAGGATATTTTTTTCCATTGATTTTTAGAGAGAGTTGAAGGGAGAGGGAGAGACAGAGAGAAACACGAACATGAGAGAAACATATCGATTGGTTGACTCTCGCATGCCCGGAAGCCTGCAACTGAGGTACGTGCCCTTAACTGGAATTGAACCCAGGACCCTTCAGTTTGCAGGCCATCGCTCTATCCACTGCACAAAACTGGCTAGGGCTTTAAAGATACTTTTAATATTACTCATGTTTCACCATAAGTAGCCTAAAGGAGTGATCAGATGCTCTACTATCCCGAAGGGTCATAGAGCTAGAACTAAGTGTCTATCTTCTTTCAAGACCATTGGGACCAATTCCATCTCACCTGCCAACTAACCTTGTCATTCTTTACTACCTGAATTCTCTGCTTTTAATGCTGCTTTTCCCTTGATCTGACCCAATCCCCCAACCTTCCTCTCCTCAGACCCCTTCAATGCCCTAGAACTTCCTCTCAGTGGTCAGGAAACTCCCACAAGCCACATATCTTCTCTGAATGGAAAGTCCCTTACCTCCTTGCCTTTCTGGCTGATCCCTTAGGATAATGCCTTTCTTCTAGTTCTTTCTCAGTTGATTATCACGTATTCCATAAAATTAGAGCCAGGTGGTAACTTTAGTATTTTTCCTTGGTCTTTGGTGTCACTTACAGAATATTATTTCTCCTCACTCTTACAAAATATATTTTTCTGAGGCTTGTACCATCTAGCAATACCACCCTCCCCTTCCTCTTATTGTTAGGTATTGATCACCTGGTCACTGATCCACAATGACTCATCTTTACCATTCTCCAATGACATCCACATAGATGACCAAATCAAAACCTCAACTCTCAGGTTGATCTCCTCAACAATGATCTTTTACTCCATCTAATCCATTATTCACATTATAACCTACATCCTCTCAACATCAGAAACAGAACTACCATTGATCAAATATCCCATTCTTCAAACAACTTCTTACTCCTTGAGCTTTTCTTATATATGGTACATCCATTTCAACAGTTTTCCAAACTCATTTAGACCTCCATTCTGTTGACCCCATCATGCTCTCTTTCTTCATCAGCACCTCTACTTCTCACATCCATTCATGTCCAGTCCATATTTCAGAGCTCTTTATAATAATTATTGTGTCACAGGGTTGTAACTCCCCTGTCCCTTCCTCTTTGGCCATTTCTATTAAAACCTCAAACCTGCATAAACCTAAGGACTTATTTCATCAGCCTTCTCAGTGCTTACACCCAAGCAGCTGAAATTGGTGGAGAAAAATGATACAATTAGACATGCTGTTTTCAATTTAAATTCACGATCACCAACTTCAAACGGGCATTCAACATTGCTCAGCACACCTACTGTTTTCCTCTACTAAGCCTGCACCCTTCACTCCAGAGATGTCTACTTCTCTGCCCTGAAACTTCCTAATCTTCCTTCCATCCATTCTCTGCAAGACCAGCTAGTAAGCTTGCCTCATTAAACCATCAGACTATAACTCCCTCTTCTTTCCATTTCAAAATCAATAAAACTTCTTGCATCTGCACCCATCTTCTTCTAGTCTAGTTTGAGTTACTCCATGTTCTCAATTGCCCAGGAAGATTCCTTATAATAGTCCAACTTACTTCTAATTTTAAGTCTTGAAGCTATAAACTTCCTATTCTCCACCAACAAATCTAACTTCACACCCATCTTTTTCCCATGTGATTTTTTATTTGATTTGTACTTCTCTTTTATTTTATTTATTGTCTAAAGGTTTACATATGTCTCCTTTTTGCCCGCTTGACTCCCCACACCCAGCCATTCCCACCCCGGGCAAGCTCCCACCACCCCAGTGTGTGTGTCCATTGGTTATGCTAATATGTATACATACAAGTCCTTTGGTTGCTGTCTAACCTCCCCTCCCACTCCTGCCATTTGTCTCTGGATCTATTCTTGTTCATCAAATTATGTTGATCATTATATCCCACATAAGAGTGAGATCATGTGATATTTATCTTTCTCCAACTGGCTTATTTCACTTAGCATAATGCTCTCCAGTTCCATCCATGCTGTTGCAAATGGTAAAAGTTCCTTCTTTTTTATAGCGGCATAGTATTCCATTGTGTGGAAGTACCATAGTTTTTAAATACACTCATCTGCTGATGGGCAGTTAGGCTGTTTCCAAATCTTAGCTATGGTGAATTGTGCTGCTATGAACATATGGGTGCATATATCCTTTCTGATTGTGTTTCTGGTTTCTTGGGATACAGTCCTAGAAATGGGATCACTGGATCAAACGGGAGTTTCATTTTTAGTTTTTTGAGGAAACTCATACTGTCTTTCACAGTGGCTGCACCAGTCTGCATTCCCACCAGCAGTGCACAAGGGTTCCTTTTTCTCCACATCCTCGCCAGCACTTGTCGTTTGTTGATGACAGCCAGTCTGACAGGTGTGAGATGGTACCTCATTGTTGTTTTGATTTGCATCTCTTGGATGATTAGTGACTTTGAGCATGTTTTCGTATGTCTCTCGGCCTTCTGTATGCCTTCTTTCGAAAAGTGTCTACTTAGGTCCTTTGCCCATTTTTTGATTGGATCGTTTATCATCCTTTTGTTAAATTGTATCCTCCATGTGTTATACTGGAAGTATTATTTTTATTTAATCCTTTAAATTCTGGATTATCTTAATCTGCTTCCCTAGGGACTTTATCAACCGCCATTTTATATATTCAATGTCACTCAATCTCTCTCTTTCCTCCTTCCTCCCTTCCTCTTTTTTAAAACATATATTTTTATTGATTTCAGAAAGAAAGGAAGAGAGAGATAGAAACATCAATGATGAAAGAGAATCACTGACTGGCTGCCTCCTGTACGCCCTTCTGGGGAATTGAGTCTGCAACCCGAGTATGTGCCCTGACCGGGAATTGAACTTTGACCTTCTGGTTCATGGGTCAATGCTCAACCACTGAGCCACTCTGGCTGGGTCCTTCCTCTCTCGTTATCATCTCCTTCAAATCTGTCTTTCTTCCTCCATTCCTCTTGCATTTAAAAAATAGCCTTTACTTAAAAGAATGAATTACATGGAGTCAGAAGTGTTCCTAAAATGTGAAATACTAGTACATGGTTCTCTGCTGTTCTTTGACTAATTTCATTGTGCTTTTTTTCTCATAAACTCTACATAGTAACCCTAAATGCTGCATATTTCTGACTGAGAACATTTAAAACCATTCACTCATTCAACATGTACTTATTGCCACCCACAATCCTCCGTGCACTAGGTGCTGGTAATTTGACAATGAAATTAGTCAATCATCATTAAGACATTGAGTTGGATATGGCTGCCTAACCATCATCTCCATCCTTTTGTCTTATCCCTTTACTATGTAGCCATATGCCTCACAGAAAGCTGATACAACCTCCAAGGCTGGTCCTAATTTTTCTTTTTTCTCCCCCAGCTTTACTGAGGTATAACTGACAAAAATTTATATATTTTATACACTGTGAAATGATCACCACAATCAATCTCATTAAAATAGCAATCTCCTCACATACATAGTTCTCTCTCTCCTCAGTGTTAAGAACTTTAAGATCTATCCTCTTAGGAAATTTCAATGAAACAAAACAGTATTGTTAACTACAGTCACCCTGCTATACATTAGATCCCAGAACTTACTCATCTTACATAACCAAACTTTGTACCCTTTATCCTTCAAGTCTTTCTTCCAAAGACCAAAATTTTCCTTTGACTTCATGCTTTGTTCACTCTCCTCTTAAAAGTTGCTCACACTCAACCCTTCCTCAACTCCCACTCCTGATCTGTTGCAATCCTGCTTCTGCTAGTCACTCAACTGAAATGGCACTTTCAGAAAGATCTTCAAAGGTCTCCTTGTTGACAATTCCATGGGTCTTTTTCATTACCATGTTAACTGATTGCTCTGTATCACTTTACCATGATGATTACAGAGGGACTCTATTCTTGCTTTCGTGACACCACGGCCAGTCTCCTGACCACTCTGACAGTATAGGTCTCATCCCCTTTTAGTTTTCTAATTGCCCCTGGTGAAAGTTTGAATAAGCAGTGAAAGGCTAGAAGGCAGGAAGCAGAATGAAAAAAGCAAAACAAGAGGTAAGAATAATTTGCTGGCCTGTGGAGAATTAAATGTTATGTGAAAGAATTATAATCCACAAGTCATCATTAAACCCATTTTACAGACAAAGATATTTAAGTTTTAATTTTTGTGTAATTTGTAGCAAAAGTTCTAAAATCAGATAATTTGGCCATTTTGCTATAACCACAAAGGAAAAGCTGATGCTGTTGTTCCAATGTGCCCTATTTTTGCTTAGGTAACAAATGAGCTCTATTTATCACATCCCTGTCTTGGCTGTGCATATGCAAACTACTGCCTACAGCCATCCATTTTAGTCCCCGGTTGAATGCAGTCAAAATCTACTACGGTTAGCACATGGTACAGTTGAAGCACCTTTCTTTTAAGCTACAGTAAGTCCTCACTTAACATCGTCAATAGGTTCTTCAACTTTTAAGTGAAACAACGAACGTATAGAAAAACCAATTTTACCATAGGCTAATTGTTATAAACAAGAGTTAAGTTTCTATGGCATCTCATCAATGTTATAACAAAACGACATTGAATAAAATATTATTTGAGGACATGCTGTATATTAAAACAGGAATTCATTGAGTATTTTAAATACCCATATGCTATATATGACAAAGTGAGCTCTTTATTTATACATGTGATTTAAACATTTTTATCTTAAGTGCAAGCATGTCTAAACATGAAGCCTGGTAACTAGATGTAACTAAAGCTGCCCCTGCATTATTGGTTAAAATTGTTTCATAAAGCGGTATTAGAAAGCAGCAACCCATTATATGTATGATATAACCTAGTCCTAAATTTCAGAAAGTAAAAGTTTTATTTTAAAGAGTTATTTTCAGTGATATGGGTAAATGACTTAATCTCACACTCCTTTAGCTTTCCTTTTAATTCAATCAGTGATCATCCAATCAGCTAACCCAGATCACAGGGATGGTGTAAAGGAACCCGGTGATATTTCCAAGTGTCTGGGCTCCTTATGAGAAAGGCAATCATATTGATTTCTGGCATTAGACTCAAACAGGCAGTTAGATAGCAGAAGGATATTCAAGCAAGCAGGAAGAAAAAGGGTCTATATAGTATATGTTATTTCAAACAAAGATATTCGGATAAATGCAAAAAATAGGCTAGTTTTAAAAAAAAGAAAACAGTAAAGTAACTCAAAGCAAGGGAGCTAGATATTAGAAAATAACCTTAAGTAAGAGGAAGAGGTTGTTGAGACAGCTGAGCAGAGACAAAAGGCACTGAAGAACAGAGTCATCCAAACTCCCACACTGCAAGATAAGGCAGATAAAAAGCCAATTAAACTATGTACAGATTTAAAAAATAATGTAGGGAAGTTAACTTGGCTGGCTTGTCTGTACATCAATGACGAATTATTTGGTTAAATTTTTTTTCTAAATATATACATGTGTGAAATGTATTATTAATACGCACCTCAAATTTCTCTTCCTTAACTGAACCCACATCACCTCTTTTCTCTATTTGTTTATTCTAGAGTTTGTGTCATGTTATTCTAAATAGTCAGCAAGATAAAAGTCACATAGCTGCCTTTGTGAAAAACTATGTAATACTTTATGCTCTGAAAACTTTATGCTCAGTTAGAAAAGGAAAACTTTATGTTCAGTTAGAAAGGAATAACTCCCACATTTGAATGATGTGCCATCAGTCTGGTTTTTAGCTTTTCATATCTTCTTTCATAGGAATAGTTTTCGTATACAACTAATTCTTCACAGAATGATAGGCATATAATATATAATTTGGACTTCTGCTCTGCATTGCAGCAAATAATGAATCATGAACTTATTTTCATGCAAAGTTTATAGTGCCAGAGTATGCTTTAGATTTCACTGATTATTACATTATTTCACAAAGGTTAAGTAAATTAAATTGTAACAAAGAAACAAGAAAAGAATTTAGTGTGTTAGAAGAGCTTCTACCAGGACTATTATAAATTTTCCATATTCCTGGTTTTAGAATTTTGCCCAAGATCATGCTGGCTGAGATCAGTTCTTTGATACTGACAAAGGCAATTATTCTTAAAATGTGTAAATGCCAATAAAAACAGTTATCAAAAACTGAAAACTATAGTAAATGATGGTTAGTTACATGACACAATGTTTACATCTACAAAGAACATGTAAAACAATCTTGCAATTCTAGTACAGCTCAAATTATAAAATAAATTATGAAAATGTACTATCTATAAAAATAATTTCACATATTCATTCTATTAGATCAAAATAAGGAAGGTAAGAAGGCAGCTAACTAAAAATGAATGTAATAGAATATAATAAATACCTTTAGTTGACTGTTAAATGAATCCATTTCTGATAGCTTAGATGCAGTTTCTTTTTCCAGTGCATCTAACTGTTCTTTAAGTCTTTGGCATAATTCTTCCTTTTCTAATGATTTTTTATGAAGTAGACTGATTCCTAAATCTGAAATACAGACATCAGACAGTTTACATTTGGTAGAAATTCCTATTTCTTTACAAGTAATTGGCATTTGCTGTCTGGTCAAATTGGTCTAGCTAGAGAAAGACAAAGAATGTACATGTATAATGTGAATCAGCTGAAGAGATAAAAACTCAGTGGTCATTACCCCCTTTCAAATCAGATGCTGGGAAGCTCTTCATATAGAAATGTGTAATGAGTGGTTCTGTACTCAAACAGTACAGGACTTGAAGTGGTGCTCCACTTGGGGTAAGGCTTTTCACTAACCTGATCCTCAGGCTCTCTTTCTATACAATGGGCATCATATCTCTGATCTCATTTATGAGGTGATGGATATAAAGCCATTAGTATAGAGTCTGGCCCACAGTAAATACTCAATTAACAGCAGCTACTGTCAAAGTAGCTTTCTATATATTCTTCGTGCTTCCAAGAACAGGGGAATATTCATAGCAAGGACTCAATTAATATTACAAACTGGATTATTTAGTAATGTTCCCAAGGAAGTAAGAACAGAGGGCTTCCTTTTAGATAATGCTTTCTTACAGAGTCAGACAGGGATGGAGAAATTAGATAGAAATATATAATGTAACCCTAGTCGGTTTGGCTCAGTGGATAGAGCGTCAGCCTGGGAACTGAAAGGTCCCAGGTTTGATTCCAGTCAAGGGCACATGCCCAGGTTGTGGGCTCGATCCCCAGTGGGGGACCTGCAGGAGGCAGCGGATCCATGATTCTCTCTCATCATGGATGTTTCTATCTCTCTCTCCCTCTTCCTTCCTCTCTGAAATCAATAAAAATGTATTTTTTTAAAAAAAAATATATAATGCAGATTACATTACAATAAATTAAAATAGCAATCTTACTATCTATTTACATACATATTTAAACTTTATTATATTTTTAAAGTATAAACATCTAGTATAGAACCATAAAATATTTTAAAAAGCTAGTGTAAAATAAAGCACTTTCAGAAAGGCACTTTACTCTTTTACATTAAAGAGTAAAAAACCTTCCCTTTATCTCAACTCCCAGCTTATTCCCCTCTTAGGCATTTACATTTAGATATGTGCATAATCAATATTTGTTTCCAAAGGGTTTTAATGGGATCATATTGTCTACATTGCTCAACAATTTGCTTTAAATTTAGTAAACATCTCCTACAAAACAGTTCTTTACAATTCATGCAGGAATATGGCCAAAATGTACAGTCTTGTGTTAGAGCCAAACCTAGATCTTGTTTAATTGTACTCTGGCATTTTATTTGATTGATATTTGAAATATGTAAATAAAAATCTTATCAAGATAGGAAGACATACCACAATTATTACTTATTTTTATTAATATAATGTTCTAACATCTGTGATATTTTTCACATTAATCTGAAATTTTTAACTGCAGACAAAAAATGTTATTTATAACAGAATAATGCTATCTTAAAAAGTAACAGAATATACTGATACAGTCAGTCATTCAGAAAAGAATAAAAGGTAAAACAAACCTTAGAGACTTACCAGGTGTGTTACCAAGATGTATGTTTTTAATTCTTTCATTTAATAATTGCTTCTCAGGTACCAAATAGATAAGCTTATTTTGATATTCCTTATAAAAAGAAAAAGTAGTGCTTGATTAAAACTGTAATGCCTACACTTTCTTTGCAAACTTCAAAACATGATTTAATCACTCTTAAAATTTAGTATAGGAATAATAAGTAGTTGTAAACTGCTCACAACTTATGAATAAACTAGAATGGAGTACACATGACTGAAAATACAATTATTTAGCCCCAGCCGGTTTTGTTCAGCAGATAGAAAGAACATCAGCCCTCAGACTGAAGGGTTGTGGGTTCGATTCCAGTCAACGTACTTTGGTTGCAGGCTTGTGTGTGAGAGGCAATCAATCGAGCAACCAATTGACATGTGTTTCCTTCTCTCTGTGTCTCCCCCTCCCTTCCACTTTCTGTGAAAATCGTTGGAGAAAATATCCTCAGGTGAGGATTAACAAATAAACAACAAAAAATACAAATGTTTAAACATAAATCCATTTATGAATGGCTGCTGAAATTAAAAGGTGTGAAGAAAGCCATTGTTAATGGGGCACAACTGGAGCCTTAAACTTTTCAGCACAATGATGGATGGCAGTGGGCCCAGGCGAAGAGGTGCCTTTGGTATCCGCTACGTGGTATGTGTAAGCAGGCCATGACACTCCAGAATAAATAAGTGTATATCAAAGAGGGACTAATAACTCTGGGATAACTAAGGAAGCAGGTTTAAATCAGATGGGAAATGTTATTGAGTCTTTGCCTATATCCACAGTGACAAACTGAAAAAAAACAGCTGATTAACTGCTAGTCCATATCGAAAGGGAAATTTGCTAAGAGGACTCTAGAGATACAGAATGCTTTCAGAGTCCCTATTCTGCAAACTATGGCAACTGAACTAGATCCTAATGCACAAGTATAGGATAGAATTACCAAGTCCCTGGGGGACATAGTCAACATTCTTCCACAATTCTGAAAAGAATAATGTTAAGTCAAAACTTCCTAAAGTAGTAGCAATAACCTTAGTTTAAGATATATAAACTTAAAACACAAAATGATAAATGTCCATTTATGTACAGATATTAAGCAGACCTTAACCAGATGTCTACCAGAGTTTTAGGTGGTCACTGAACTTCCTGATATTATACAAAAGATTGTGTATATTCACTTCCTTCTGGGAAGGTGGTCTATCAGAGACTTGAAGGGGTTCTTGATACCAAAAATCAAAACCACTCTACTAAGAAGAATTATTAATTACGGTTCATGCTTAAGGACAATTCAGCAGCAAAGGACTTACCTGAAGTTCTTGCTGGAGCTGCTTGATTTCCATAATTTCCAGGTCACATTGCTTATCCAGAACCTCCAGCTCAGTCTTCTGAGTTTGTTTTCTGAGTCGGACATCTTGAAGTCTGCCTGAGATCTGCTGATGTTTGCCATTCTAAAGGAAGAGCATACAAATATAAGATAACATAAAATACTAATAGAAAATGTTATCAGGAAAATATTCTACTTAAATTTTTAAATGTCATTTATACTCAGTCTAAGATAAATGTTTAAAACCAAGTGGAGTATGTATTTGAGTTCTATCTTTTGACTCAAGAGAACTGTTAGCAGGAAATGCACCATTTTCAGAGTGCAAGAGCCCATATATTAGGATGAGAAAGTACAAATATAACACACTAAGTTTCTTCTGAGTTCAGCACTGAGGCACTAATTTATAATATTAAAATAGAGACAAGCTTAAAGAATAACAAGGAATAAATTTTGCATGCAGCATTAGCATCACCTTCTTTGAGCTTATTTCTAACCTCATTGCTGCCATCTAATGTCCTCTAATCAGACAATGTCCAGGAGGGCCTGTCTGGCTACAATTCTCTTCCTATAACAATATTCCTCTCCCCATTCTTTCTGAGAAGCAGAAAAGAAGTAGAGAGCAGAGATTTCCAATGGAAGCTAAGAAGAGGGTTGAGGTGTTATGGGCTGAACTGTATCCACCCCAATTCATGTTATAGCCTAACCCCCAGGACCTCAGAATGTGACTGTATTTGGAAAAAGGGACTTTAACGAGCCAATTAAGGGTTAAGTGAGGTCATATGAGTGGGCTAAGACCATCTGATTGGTGTCCTTATAAGAAGAGAAAATTTGGACACAAAAGAGATACCAGAAATGCAGAAGCAGAGGAAAGACCATCTGCGGACTCAATAAGAAGGCGGTTACCTGCAAGTAGAGAGGCCTCAAAGGAAACCACACCTGCTAATACCTTCATTTTAGACCTATAGCCTCCAGAACGGTGAGAAAATAAATTTGTTGTTTAAGCCAACAAATTTGTGGTTTGTGGTATTTTGTTATGGCAGCCTTAGCAAACTAATACAGTAGGATGTGGAAAAAGATCATGAATAATCAAAATTTTCTATTTGAGAAGTACACACGAAAGGGATACATGCTGTGTTCATCCTAGAGCTTATGTTATCTTCAGCACGTGTAAGCATAGGTTCTGGATCTTTTCAGACTCTACACAATAATCTATACTACTGCTCGGTGTGTTACCCAGTTCTTGAGGAAAAAATCATCAATCTTACGGTATTCTCCCATTATATTTTAAAGGGAAAATATATAGTCAAGATGATGGTTTAGACCAGCCGTGGGCAAACTACAGCCCGCGGGCCGGATCCGGCCCGTTTGAAATGAATAAAACTAAAAAAAAGAAAAGACCATACCCTTATATGTAATGATGTTTACTTTGAATTTATATTAGTTCACACAAACACTCCATCCATTCTTTTGTTCCGGCCCTCCGGTCCAGTTTAAGAACCCATTGTGGCCCTCGAGTCAAAAAGTTTGCCCACCCCTGGTTTAGACAGATATCCAATTAGCTACATAGAGAAATTGAAGTTTTTTAGGCCTGTTTTGTAGTACTGTGGCATGATTAATAATTGTGGTATTCAATGGGGGGATAAGGACACATATGTAATACCTTAATCAATAAAGAAAAAAATAAAAAAAATTATTGTGGTATGCTTTCCTACCCATTTGAAGGCTTAATATAGTACCTTTATAACTAAAAACATTGTGATAATTTAAAAAATCTACTTCAAGTCACCCACCAAATAAATAAATTAAGATCTATTTGGCTCTACCACATGGCTACAATGCATTTTTGCAAAACCTTACTACACCATTAGATCAGACTTCTGTGATTCTAGGGTCTAGTAGAATAGTATGCCTTACCCAGACCCTTTATAGTTTTTCACTCTGCATTTCAAAGTCTTTTAATAACCTGACCCTCTGACATCTGATGTGTAAAATATAGTAAGTATAATGGCTAATATTAGCTAATAACTATAGTCTTACAGAACTAAAAGGAATTGTAATAGATCACTTATATCAGCAGTTTCTAATCATTTTTTATTTTTGGCAGTAGAATCATTTTTCCAAGCAAATCTTAGATAAAATGCCACCAAAAGTAAAACAGACAAATGTGGAGCTTCCCTACTGTGAAGGTGGGAAGAACTGGGAAGGGCGAGCACTGCCCTGGCTCCATGGCTCCCTACTCCCACCGCCTGGCTATCCCTTTGTAGGCCACCTTCCACAGACCAGTGTGAAAACAGAAAATGACTGAGCCAGCACCACTTTCTTTTACTTTATAGATGGGCAAAGTAAGGCACAGAGAAGGGAAATGTCTTGCCCGAGTACACGGTTTGCCAGCATTTAAACTGAGACCACACATAATTCTCAGCACTGAGCCAGTTACCCCTTTTTAGGAAACTATACTGTCCAGTTAAAAAGCACATAGGAAAATATAACTGTTTAATTGCATTAAAACATGATGTAGTCATGAGATGGATTTTTAAAACAATGACATTACTCAGCAGGTAACTCGAGCATCATTCAGATAAATTTCATTTAAACTTCAGCCATACCAGTGCTTCCAACTCGAGATGAAGACTTTTCTTTTTAGAGTTTAACCTCACAATTTCTTCCTGCTCTCTGTTCCTTTGATTGAGGAGCTCCTGTCTGCGAATTCTCTCCCACTCTAAACGACGTTGTCTTTCAAGTTCCTGTTTTGCTGCCTGAGAATAATGAATTAAAGATAATTTCTCCATAAACAATTTTGCATCATTCAAACACTGATGAGATGACATAAGTGAGGCAGGAATTGAGTGCCTATGGGTAACTGGGCAGACCTAATTTTATCAATGGGCCTAAATTAAAGAACTTCCACAAAAATGACTTCATCCATCAGATTTATGGATTGACTCACAGGGAAGTTACTTTTCTTTTAATAAACAAAAGGATGATTTTGTAAAAAATATGTTACTAGGAATAACTGCACCTTTTTCTGGTACCAGGGAAGAAAACAACTTTTATTCATATTATTTATAATTTACGGTGCTCCATCCCCAGCCGTTTAAAACACAGCCTGTCCTCCTAGGAACCCCACACAACACTGTTTATCCCAAGGACCTGTGCAAGCCCAGCCTCTTGATTCCTCAACTAGACCTCTGTCTCCCCACTCTCGTCTTTCTGCCTCTCCAATTCCTTGGCCTCTTAACTCTGGATCCTAAGCTTGTGTTCATTTGATGACCCGATCAAACTGACTTCTTCCCCTGGCTCACTAACCTTAGCTCCTCACTCTTCTCTGCAATCGGTTCTCCTTTGGGATGTCACCTGAAGACATGCTTTCTCTTACCACTTATTGGCCCTGAACACCCCTCACAGGCAAGATTCAGATTTGTATAAAGTATGAACGAGGATAAGCCACAATAAAACCAAACATTTTTTTAACTGAAGAAAATATAGTCACTTATTAAATGAAATTATTTTCTTAGGAAATAAAATAACCTAAAAATAACCTCTCGTCTTTCTATCTCTTTTCTCCTTTCTTCCTCCCGTTGTCTCTCCAATTCCCTCTGCTTCTCCAAGCGTTTTTCTAATTCAAGTTGTTTCTTCCATTCTTGTTCTTGCAATTCTCTCTGTTTTCGTTCCCACTCTTCCTTTTCTTTCTGGGCTTTACGCTCTGCCTCCCTCTGCTGCTGCTCCATCAGGGCTTGGCGTCGCTTCTCCAGTTCCATGTTCCCTCGCTCATAGTTGGCTTTCCGCTTGTCCTCAAAAGTAACTAAATAAGGTACATTATAAGCATCCTCACACATGAAGAGCCTGCTGAACCTGCAATTCAGTTTCAACATACACATGCCTTGTGACCATTTGGCTATTACTCTTTGGATACTTCTCCTAAGGATAATTTTAACCCAAATGTAAATAGTAAACTATTTCTGCTCTAAGAATATTTATTTTTAGAAAAAAAGATTTCTAAGTTTGAATCCACCCAAGAGAGAAGTAATTTTAACTATTTCTGCCAATAAAAATACTTTCCAACTTTTTTCTCAACATTTCTTTAAGGACAACCAAAGTTGGATGGCTATATATTTATTTTATTTGACATGTGCCATTAACTTATTAATATTTTAAAATATCTACATATGTACTTTTTCAACTAATATTTGAACTATTTTTAAAAATTCAAGATTTCATTGCAAAATTTGCTCTAATGATTTCTCCTGAAGTGGGAGAAACACTTTAAGTAGAATGCTAATACACACATTCTTGCCAAATACACACATTGTCTCTTCCTCCTACATACATACTCTCTTAATTTTGACAATCTTAATTTCATTGATGTCAAAATCCACCCCATTTATCAAATAGTTTCTTGTATGGCATATAAAATATTTAAAATATAAAAATTATGAATATTCATTTACATTTCATGGTAAAATTTAAGAGAACTCACTATAAATGTACAACTTAGACACTCAATGTTACCTGGTAATTTTTTCTGAGGTTCCTCTTCTTGTATTTTCTGATATAAAGGCAGAGTTCCATTAATGGAATCAATTTGCTTTCCTCCTCTAAGAAAAGCAAACAACAAATAAATTTAGCGTCATGCAGTCGGGGAATTTTTAGACTAGATTATATAGATTACCTATGACCAGAGCAAATTAATATTTAGAACATTATGTTAAAGATATTTAAAACACAGTATGGTCCATAGTTATAATGAACAGCGGTATATGGATTGTCAAGCCAGAGAGATCTGATCAAATCATGGCTCAGCCAATTGTTTTTTTTGGGTAAATTTATTCTCTTTAGTCATCAGTTTTCTTATCAATAACAATGAAAACACAACTACTTCTAATATCTATACCTTCTCAGTAATTCATTAAATTCCAAAATCAAACGTCAGTGTAAATGTTTAACTCTCCACTAAACTAATGGAAATCCCAAAGTAGTACTCATGTCTGCCAAGTGATCAAAACCACCCCTCTTCACCTGAGGGGTGAAGGGACTCACCTAAAAGACGGAGGGACCAGCTCAGGAGGTAAAGTCAGAGGCAAAGGCTGTCCAGCTTTGGCCATGTCAGTGAGGTGCATCGCAAGGATAAACTCTTCAGCTTTTAGTTGTCCATCCCCATCAATGTCAGCCAGACTCCTAAAGAAAATGTGAAAACTCACAAGTGAGAAATAAAGTCTCAGTTTGGAATAAAATATTTTCAAAATAATTCAATTTTTTTATTTTCAAAACAATAATAATGATAGTGCTGGCCAGAGTGGTTCAATTGGTTGGGCGTTGTTCCATGCATGGAAAGGTTGGCAATTCGATTCCCAGTCAGAGCACATGCTCGGGTCGTGGGCTTGATCCCCTATAGGGGACATGCAGCAGGAGGTGGCTGATTGATGCTCTCACATCAATATTTCTCTCTCTTCCTCTCTCTAAAAATCAATTTTAAAATCTTTTAAAAAAAGAATTATAGTAAAATAGTTACCATAACATATTTTAGTAAAATGTAGAGATACAGAAAAGTGAGTTAATTTTTACCCTTAATTTCAAAACACTAAAGAGAGAAAAAAAACTTTTAAATAGAAAGAAAACTATTCCTTCTGAAAATGTGGACTGCCTTTTTTCATGGTTAATTCACCTAGCAAATCACTTTTTTTTTTTTGTTAATCCACACCTGAGGAAATTTTTTTCCATTGCTCTTCAGAGAGAGTGAAAGAGAGAGAGAGAGAGAGAGAGAGAGAGAGAGAGACATCGATATGAGAGAGACACATTGATTAGTTGCCTCCTGCATGAGAGAGAGAGAGAGAGAGAGAGAGAGAGAGAGAGAGAGAGAGACATCGATATGAGAGAGACAAATTGATTAGTTGCCTCCTGCATGTGCCCCCACTGGGGGTGGGGAGTGAACCTGCAACCCAGATTCGTGCCCTTGACCGGAAAATGAACTGTGACCCTATGGTGTGCAGGCTGACACTCTAACCACTGGCCAGGACTCAAATCACATTTAATTCTACATTAAAAATGAGATATTTTCTAAATCTCCATAAAAGGCATATATAAAGCAAACTAGTTTTACTTATAAAATAATTAAATGCAAAGTTCTCATGAATAACATTTTGCACAATTTTATTTGCTTTCAAGGTTGTGTTAACTTTCGAGCAGCTACTTTTATGGAACATCTTTTGAGTCACAAACTTTTATAGAAACATTATCTTATAATAGAGGATGTATAGTTAAAAATCACAATTAATGGGCAAACTCACCAAATAGTAGCTAGCTGAGTTTGAGAAAGATTTGACTGAAGAAGGGCATTTCTAGCTTGAAAACCTGATTGAGTGGGAAAAACATAAAAAATAAAATAAAAGAAAGTTCTTTAGCCTCTTTAAAGTCACACAAACCTAAATAGCTGTTCCTGTAAAATAACACTGTTGCTATCCTGGGAACTTTTAACATAAAAATTTTCACCATGTGCCAGGCACTGAGCATTCAGTAGTAATCAAAACAACACATTCCCTGTCCCCAAAGAATTTAAAATCAGAATTAGTGGAGCCAAATGCTCAGAAGATAACCATACACAAGTGACTGGCATGCAGGACTGCGCCACCAGTACAGAAAGTATTTAGAGGCCAACTTCTAGTCTAGAGCCTCCTGGCACACCAATGCAACCCGAAGCACTGCTTCCTTAGCCTTTTCAGATCTCTCCCCGTTGATCATTCCTTTGTCTCTACTCTTCCTCTTCTAAATGACTTGTAAATGTTGATACTCCCCAAAGATCTGTCCTGGACATTCTTTTCTGTGTATTCACATTCATTTCTATGACTGTAAATAGGACCTAGAGGCTAGTGATTCCCAAACGTACATTCCCAACCTAAACCTTCCTATAGCTGTTTTATCTGATCGCATCAGTATTAATATATCCCATTCTATGTTCCCTAGCACTTTAAAGCTCTATTACTTTTAAACACTTATTTTGCTTGGCCTACATTGTACTTCATTGATGAGTGAAGAGAGGGGAAAGTCAGAAGGTGGGAAGTCTATTTGCCTATTACCCTCTGTTTATATCCCCTTCATTATTTTCAACTAGTAAAATTTGGATGTTTGTTCTAGCATGCACTCAATATTCTATGGGGGTCTAAGGCCAGGTTTTATGGCTACCTTTGAGCATTAAAGGATAAGCAATGCTCATGTGCCTTTAGAAAGGGCAAGTAGAGAAAGACCCATGAGGACAGGGATTTGCAGGGAACTGAGGCTAAGTCCCACACACTCCCTTCATTCACTCCCTACTCTGGAGGATGAGGTTTGATCTTCTCAAGGGTGAAGTCTTTTGCATGTACATCTGTGTGCTCAACTTTATTGTAAGAACTTTGAAGAAAACCATCCGGTTATATCCATTTTTGAATTTTTATACAACTTACATTATTTGCATATATCCAATGCCTGCCAAATTTTTTTGATGTTAAAATATTAGATGAGCTATAAAGTACAAATTCAAAGTTCTTCAATAGAAGTCCATTTAAAAAAACTTTAACTCACATTCTTAAGCATTGTATGCCACTTACCTGAGAGGTATCCACTCATGCTTTTGTCAAGACTATTAAATTTTTGCCGATATTTTAATCTTGAAGGCTGAGGAACTGCCCACTCTGTGGTCCCAATCTTGGGCGAGTTCCCTGAGAGTGAAGCAGTTGAGGAAGTTGAGCTATAACAAAATTTATTTTAAAAATATTATGTTACTAAATAAAATATATTTAGTTCAACTTTATAAGGCAGACAGTAAGAATCATATCTTCTATAATACAACAGTAATTGCTTTTGTATTTGATACTGAAAAAAATTCAAACAATTACCCTTATTCTTAGGAAAGCAAATACCATATATCAAGAACCTACAATGTACCAGGCCCCATAATGTGCTGGGCCTTTACAAATATTACTTCTAATCCTCCTGACAAACTTAAAAGGTATTACTGTCCCAGCTTTTATATGGTTCAGTGATGTTAAGAAAAAAAAGGTTATTCATTCAGTGAGTAAGCTAGGATACAAAGATTCTTCTGGGTCACTGCTTTAAAGAGCATTATTGTGAGACAACTGGGTAAAGAAAATGTGGTCAATATATACAATGGAATATTACTAGGCCATAAAAAAGAGTGAAATCTTACAATTTGTGACAACATGGATGGACCTAGATCAGTGATGGCGAACCTATGACACGCATGTCAGAGGTGACACGCGAACTCATTTTTTTGGTTGATTTTTGTTAAATGACATTTAAATATATAAAATAAATATCAAAAATATAAGTCTTTGTTTTACTATGGTTGCAAATATCAAAAAATTTATATATGTGACACGGCACCAGAGTTAAGTAAGGGTTTTTCAAAATGCTGACACGCCGAGCTCAAAAGGTTCGCCATCACTGACCTAGATGGTATTAGTCAAAGACAAATACCATATAATTTCACTTATATGTGTAATTTAAAAAACAAAATAAAGGGACAAATGAAAAAGAAAGAAACTCATACATACAGAAAACAAATCAATGGTTGCCAGGTGGGGGGCTGGGTGAAAAACGTGAAGGGATTAAGAAGTAAAATTGGCAGTTAGGAAATGGTCACGAGAATGTAAAGTACAGCATAGGGATACAGTCAATAATATTGTAATAACTATGCATGGTGTCGGGGGTGTTGGATTTTTTGGGGAGGATCACTTCATAAGCTGTATAAATGTCTGGCTACTATGCTATACCCCTGAAGCTAATATAATACTGAATGTCTGCATAATTGAAAAACTTTTTAATTTATAAAAAAAAAGGGTATTATTGTGATTTATAGAAGGGGTGAGGAATGAACATTAATGTTTTCTGAAATTAAAGAATACTCAAGCAGAAAAATTTGCTCAAGAAAGAAATTAATGTACAATGGTTATAATATTTTTAAAAACATACTTTTTTTTAAAGGAAAAATATGTAGCTCTGGGCAAAAAATTTGGCTGATTAAAAACATAGCAAAATATTTTTTGTTTACATGGAACATTTTTTCAAAGGTAAAATACCACAGGCATTTATAATTCTAAAAATAAAAACAATTATTTTATGTGAGTTATAAATAAGTAAATTTACCTTAATTGTTTACATTTGGCCATTATAAAGTAAAACCTGGATAAGTTCAGAGATTTAAAAAATAGTCATTTGTTAAATACTCCTTATTAAAACATAAAAAGTTGGAAGCTTAAGTATTCATACCTACTAGATCCTAAATCAATCAGAGACTGGGCTTTCTGTATACTAGCACCACCAAATCCTCCCATCATCATACTATAAGATGACGTATGAGGCAATGCTAAAAAGAAAAGAAAAGAAAAAGATGAAAAAGGTTCACACTAAACAATATTACAAATTATGAAAGAAATTTGCCTCTATTGGAACATGAACAGTTTCTTTCTTCATATGAACTACTGATTTATTAGACATAAAGTACTTACTTGCAGAAGAATATGGAATGGATAAAGGCT
This sequence comes from Myotis yumanensis, assembly GCF_028538775.1. Lineage (NCBI taxonomy): Eukaryota > Metazoa > Chordata > Mammalia > Chiroptera > Vespertilionidae > Myotis > Myotis yumanensis. Next base: position 9,882,259 of record NW_027223762.1, read on the forward strand.
GAATGAGACTGGCAGTTCCATTTGGTAAGGATGAAGTGCTAACGGAAGGCACCAAGGGAGCAGGCATCATTAAGGGAGGAAGGGCGGTCCCTGAAGTTGCAGGGGACAAAGCTGTTGCTATAGGAGCGACTGGAGGCAATGGCTGAGGAACGGACAGATTGGGCATGCTTCCCATTCCTACAGGCAAAACAGAACATATTTTCTAGTGCTAGTAAATCAATCATAAAACAGATGCCAGGAAACAAGTTTATAGTGCAATGAGCAGACCCCCATATTCACAGGAACCCTATGGGCAAACTAGTCTTAAAAATACACAAAAGCAGCTTTACCCCAGCAGTGAGGAAGGTAAACTACTGCTTTTAATATCAATAGTCTGATCTGTGTGAACTAAGAAAATGCCTACCAAGGAGTTAAAAATTCTCTTCCAGTATCATGACCAAATTAAGCAGCCTTTTCCAATTAAATATTAGTATCCTCAAAGAGAGGCTGTATCACCTGATCCAATGTGAGGATAATACAGTGCTACTGAATTACACACACACACACACACACACACACACACACACACACAGCCAAACTGCCCCCACTCAAAGGAACAACGTGACAACTCTTATTCATTTACTAACTGAAGAATACTAAGTACATTATATAAATACAGTCACACAATGCTTTGGTATTTATCTCTAGAGTTCACTACAATAGAGAAAGAAGCTAGCTAGCATTTTAAGATCTAACATTTGGCATAGAGGCACATGTTTCAGGTACAAAGAGCTATCTAGTTGAATATTCCATTTCAATGAGTGCTTCTCAAATATAATTAATAACAAATTGGCTAATGAAAATGAATGGAAAACTGGTTATCTCTGATGAATATGTAAATTAATTAGCACAAAGTCTTCAACTTTTAGCCCTAAAATTAGTTGGCTAACCTTTAAATTAAAGAAATTTCTACTTATGTATAATTTTAAATTACGCCCCTCCCAAATTAACTATTTCAAGTGAGTTTAAAACTGTTCACATTTTTTTCTGTTACTCATACAAAATATAGAGGAAACTTATTAAGAATAGTATTTAGGATCAGCTATAGCGAGGGGGATATTATAATTTATCATCCAACCTGGAATTATGAAAGGGCACACTAACCGGAAGGAAGCCAGGACAACAGATATAAATTAAGGACTGTCCTATGAAAATTGGGATACATGGACACCCTAGCTATGACAGAAATTTTTATTTTATTTTATTATCATTTTAAAAATCAAATTTATTGAGGTGACATTGGTTAATAGGATCATATAGGCTTCAGGTATGGATTTCTATGTTACAAGAGCTGTATATTGCACTGTGTGCCCACCACCCAAAATCAAATCATCTGTATGACAGCGAATTTAATATTTCTTATCTCAGACATGAAATTAACTTGGAGTCTGGGGATTGTCATTTTATATCAACAAATCCTTTTTTGATCACCAAATATTATGCCTAGGAATTGAGTTTAACTATCAAATGCAGCTAATTAAATTAATAAATACATACCAAAACGGGCAGAAATTAATGGAGAGAACATAGGAGGTTGTTTCATAATAGGAGGGAGAACCACAGGCAACTGCTGGCCTTGTAGCTTTAGTTTGATGAGTTTCATGGCTATGGAGAACTCTTGCTGATCCATCTTCCCGTCTTTGTTCAGGTCTGATAAAGCCCTAAAAGGACAATGAGGTGGGTAGATTGTACATAGCGTTAACATTACTTTTGAGGATGATAAAATAAAAACAATGATGTAGCATTCACACATCGATCATCAATTAAGTATGTGCATATGTATCTCAAAAAGCGGAAACGTATACATCAAGAAATACTGACCAGAAATAGTATATAATAAAATACTGTTAGTCTATATAGAATCTAGAGACCTTTGAAATTAATTCCATCATGCAAATGGAAAAAAATTATTCAAGAGTATAATCCTTCTGTCCTAACTGGGTGGCTTAGTTGGGTGAAGCATCATACAGTACACCAAAAGCTGTGGATTGGATATCCGGTCAGGGCACAAACCTAGGTTGTGGGTTCATTCCCCTGTGCATATAGGAGGCAATCAATCAATGTTTCTCTCTTTCTCTCTCCCCCTTCCTTTTCTCTAAAAATCAATAAAAGCATATCTTTGGGTTAGAATTTTTTTAGAAAAGGATAATCCTTCTAAACTTACTCATTTGTTCAAATATTTATTGAATGCTTGCTATATGCCTGGTACTTGGCCAAGCTGGGAATATTGCAAGTGGAGAGAAAAATGGAGTAGAAATTGGTATTTACTTTAAGTACATTAAAAAACAAATGTTGTTATAGATATCATAAAGCATAATTTCTTTAAGGTAGAAACAGAAAAAAAGAGGAATAATTTTGGGTTTGTAGATGATGAAATAAATGAAACTACAAAATAACAGAAAGAAAATTTTGAGATTCTGTCAAATTATAAAGAAGTGTTTTTCGATGAAAATGTATACATTTTCTTTCCTTAGAAATTCTAAGGAAATTAGAAATTTGTCCTATAGAATAAAACCCCAATTGATTTTCAATCATTTACTCAATCAAATGTATTTCTAACAAGCTGAAGAAATACTCTTACTTAATAACAGATTACAAGTAAAAACAATTTTATGTTAAACTGTATTAAAAACAAAACCAAACCAGACAATTGGAAATTTAAGATAATCTACGACAAAATTATTTTACCATATTTCAGCTAAAACAGGAGCCGGCAAGCCTGATTGCAAGAAAAATGTACGTGCTTGATCACCTGAAAGCAATAAAAATAAAAATCAAGCAGCATATTAGTGGAAGGAATTATTCCAATGCCTCTGAATAGTAATAATGGGCAACAATAATGTTATTGGTTTATTATAATTTTAATTCCAATCACTAAAAAATTAAACAGAAATACATATATAAAATTATTTATATTACTTTAATAAGACTTAGATGTTCTAAAAAAAGTCACAACTAGTTATATGATTAATCAGTGATAAAAGATTACATTATTCATCTCAGTTTTTTCACAATAATTGAAGTCTTATTAGATATATTTCTATTTAATAAAATGTATAGTTTAAAACACTATTCCTTAGAAGAGTTCTAAATAGCTCTCCATGGATCTTCTCACAATTCTATATATACAGCTGTGTATGCTAACAATGGGAGATCCTAACTGCTCTCTACCTGGGTCATTTTTCAGAATTGGGTTTACAGTGAGCCATCTTGAAGGACGAGGTAATGTTTTCCTCTGGGACAAAGAATAAACTAGTTTACCACTTGCTAAAACATGGTGGGTTCCTCCACCTCAGTGTTCCTCTCCTACAACACAATCTCTGCATGTGTAGCATCCTTCTGGGATCTCTGCATGGTCTCTGTGTGACTCAGGGTACAAGGGAGGTTGACAGAAACATGCTAATGCTCATGCTAACAGCTGTGTCATTAGTAATAAAGTTTGTTGCTTTTGTTTTATATCTCACAGGTACTGGTAAGTGATATTACATAGTTCTTGTCCTTTTCTATCTGACTTGTTTCACGTAGCATGAAACTCTCGAGATCCACCCTTGCTGTTGCAAATGGCAATATTTCATCTTGGTATAAATGTTACCATTTAATACAAACTTAACAGCAATCAAAACTATTTCTAAGACATGACATGAAAAGGAGCATAAGTCACAAATAAAATATAAACACAAACCTGTTATGTAACCTCCTGCGGGCTTGAGGTTATCAAACTGCTTGTCATGCTTAGTCCGTTCTTCAGAGGTGATAGCCCACATGTTTGGCCCTCCTAAAACATAAATGGAAGACAAAGAAATTATACTGTATATCTGAGAATGCTTAAAATACACAATTCTAAAATGTAAATATGAATCACAAATGCCTATTTAATGACAGTACTTAATACCCAAGTGACACAAAGAGTAAAGCTCTATCACAAACATATATAGCACAGCCCCAAGGCTTTTCACTCATTCATCCAGGTAACATCTATTGAACTATTACTGTATACCACTCACCGGAAACAGGCAACAAGATAAATACTGGAAATAAAAAGTTGAATAAAATATTGTTCCCATCCTCAAGGAACTCTTACTCTAGAAAACAACTTCCAGTATTTTCCATGTTAAACTGTGAAGCATCCTTGGAATGGGTCAACTTGAATTCCACAACTAACAAAGTGAGAAGAACCCAAAAGCCTTGCTTGTCCAACAGAAATGATATAGTCAAGAACATAGACAGACTGGCCCAAGGGAACATAGAGATCTATGGTGAAAATTCAGGATTCTAGCCTGACCATTATGGGACATGACGCATCTCTCTTTCTAACAGAAACTGCAGGAAGACCTGGCTGGTACATCCTCCAGCTTCAGGCAGCTCAGCTAAAATGGGATTTAGAGGATTCAAAGTTAATTCTGTTTAGGTGTACGAAAATATCCTTGACCTTCTTTCACCTAACCCTTCTGGATCACAGTCAAGTTACAGCCAAATGGAACACCTAGATTTTGTGGTGGCAGAGAGTAACACCCAGGCATCTGAGGAGGAAACACCTTGGACACGGAGAGGTTTGAGGGTAGAAGCGGCATTAGTAACCTTTAACTTCCAGACTTGCCCTGGAGCCTTCTTCCCAAAGGTAAATGCTCTGGTGTGGTTCTCCTAAACTACTGGAGGCACCTTAAATTTAACTGACTGCTGAGCCTGCCACCCCACCAGACAGCTCTACCATTTGATCCTGATCCACACTCAGTCTTAGGCAGGCCCTGTGTACCTGGACCCCAGGGGTGTGGATTTCTAAGTTCCAGTCCCTCCATCCCGTGGCATCCAAACTCCTCGTGTCTCCTCCTCCTTGGTCTTGGGAAGGACTTTCTTGCTTTTCCCCCAACAGCAGTAGGAACATTAACTCTACCTAGTATCAGTACAGAATCTTAGGCCCAAGAAGGTTCCCTCCCCGCCTCAGTGACAGAGCTTTTTCTTCTACCCTTATCCCAGCAATGTGTCTCTGCCTGTGCCCTTGGGATGGACCTTCGCTAACACCTTCCCCAGTGACCACAGTAGCTTAAGACTTTGCTGAGCCCTAACTGGTCTGGCTCAGTGGATAGAGCATCGGCCTGCAGACTGAAGGGTCCCGGGTTCAATTCCGGTCAAGGGCAGTTACCTTGGTTGCGGGCACATCCCCAGTAGGGGGTGTGCAGGAGGTAGCTGATCGATGTTTCTCTCTCATCGATGTTTCTAACTCTCTATCCCTCTCCCTCTCTGTAAAAAAATCAATAAAATATATATTTTTTAAAAAGACTTTGCTGAGTAAAAGAAAAGGATGCAGAAAATTGCATGGTATTTTGTACCTGTCCCCCTACAGTTGCCTGCAATATTAGGTGGGGGTTCATTCTGGTCTCTTGCACAGTCCCCAGTCTTTTTGGTTGATGCCCACAGGAAACAGCTTGAGAGTCAGTATAAACTCCCCTTGGGTCTGTGGCCCCGTTATTCCAGACAGACATGCTAGTCTTCACTTGTTGTTTGGTATTCATTAGAATCTTAACTGATTTCTGTAACATCATTTTATACATTTTACATGCCTCCACTTTACTTAGAGCACTGATTGTATCCTTAAAGTCTGAGATTGGATTCTGTAGAAGATGTTCCAACTCCATTGGTGGAGTATGGAAATCCTTTGATTTGCCATCAGTCCCATGGTCTACTCTGAACTCCAGCCCCCTTTACTCTAGAGCTTTGCTGAAAACATTAGTCCATTTACTTACCGGATGCAAATCTCCTATGCCTTTACACTTTGTATCATTTAATGGAATTGTACCTATGCCTGTATTGAATCCAATCTAATCAGCTACATAATTTCTTGAAACTCTTCAAAGTTTCTGATACACTGCCTTTCCTATGTCCTAAAGCTACCTCAGATTAAAAACAAAATGTCTTTGATAATTTAAATGGGATCCAGGAAAAAAGAAAATATGAATTTAAACCACTAATTTGAAACAAGACTTAGTGTTGTTATGAGTGAACACAACAACAGGAACAATGATGCAGCTACAGGAAAAAATGTGGTCAAGAAAATGAAGGGTCTAGAAATATCCTGTATAATAAAAGGCTAATATGAAAATTGCACCCTCGACCAGGAGTTCAACCAGGAGTTCAACTGGGAGTTCGGCCAGGGGGCAGGACCGCCCACGGCCCCCTTCCTCTGGCCAGCCGGGCCCATCGCCCCAATAAGGGCAGGCCAGCAGGACCCCATCCGTGCACCAATTCATGCACTGGCCTCTAGTTTTTCTATAAGGCAGTTAAAAAACTAAAATATTAAGCCAGAGGAATCAAAGATTAAAAAAGACATGGTAGCCACTTTAAGTGTTTTTAAAAGCTGTTATGTAGAACACAGTGATTTGATATCCTATAGGAATTAGGAATAGGACAACCATGTTTGAGAAAGTTAGGGCTGTTGTTGAAGAGGGATCCAACTCCTCGGAAAGTATTCTTTTGTTAGAGATGTTAAAACAGAAAATGGCTCATTAAATCTGAACATTTCTGAGGTTCTCTCAAACCACAGAAAACAAGCAAACAATGATTTTTAACAATCCTTTCCATTTGTTCTAAAAAAATAAGACCTATTCTTTCAACTTCCTACTACTCCAAATACACCTTTGCCCTCTTCCTTTGTTAACAGCACAGGGGAGCTTAAGGACTAGAGTAGAGGGAGGTTCTGCCCTTGTCTGAACGCTAACCAGCTTTGTGACTTAGACAGGTCTTCCATGAATCCGTACCTAGGATTGTTGTAAGAATGGTATATGTAGTCCCAGGCAATACTTGACTAGCCAATGTCCTACGCCAGAGGTTTTCACCCCTAGCTGAATCACCTGGGGAGCTTTAGGGGCAGGGGGAAGCGATTCTAGCAAAACAATTAAATCAGAATCTCTGGGGGATGCGGTACAAGCTTCAGAATTTTAAAAAAGCTCTCCAGGTGATTCTTTTGTGTAGCCAGGGTTGCACACGGCCTCCTCTTCTTCTTATCCCTCCACAGAACAGTCTGCTCCATCTTTACCTCCCAGCCAAGTCTGGACACCTAGCCAACAGTGCTGTCCAAAGGCAACTCCTGGTGGCTGTCAAAGTAAATGATACGGTCCAGTATCTGAAAATTCTCTTTCTCCTAAGGATGCATACATCCTTCAGGTTTATCCTGTTAAAAGATGAGTTAATCTCACCTAACTCACACAGGTCTTTTTTAAATCCCCTTTACCATACTGCTCTCAACTCTTGACGAGCTATCTTAGGAAAATAACCTTCTCTATCATTTATTTTTAAAGTCTAACATGAGCAGAGTAATAGCAGTACTTAGTAGAAGCAGCAACTACTATCTACTGAGTATTACTTTATGCCAGCAACCATGCTAAGTATATTAATATTACATTTAATTTTTATAACAATTACATGGACTAGGTTTTACATGTATTACAGAAGGAAAAACTGAAGCATTGGGTGGTTGGATACTTTACTTAATACTTACTATACAGCTAATATAACTTATAGCTAGAATTTTCTTGTACTTTAGAATTATAGCTCTAAAATTCGTGCTCTTAATTACTACCCACATTACCTTCCTGGTTACTTTGCTATCTATATTAGTTTAGCAGTATTATTTTTGTCATTTAAAAATAAGTAACAAAATGTAAAGGAGATGTATCTAAATGGATATTTAAATATAAAAATATGAGTCTCTTTTACATGTCAAAGAAACCAAATTTTCCCTTGGAATTGTACCTTAAAAAAATTTTGAACATGGGTGATATAACAAATACGTGAAACAATGTTAACTGTGACACTACTATAAATATATTTAATATATAACAACAGAAAAAAAAAACAATCTGGGATAAAAGAAATGTTGATATACCACTATCTTAGAAAAGTAAATCCTTACAAATCCCATATACATAACATCCCTTTACTTTGACAGACAGTCACACCACCCCATTCTATTTCAAACTTTATCTTTCAAGGTCCAGGGCAGATGTCACTTCCTCTAGGAGGTCACTAATACCTGCAGGTCAAATTAATTGCTTCCTCCTCTAGATTCTCAAGAGGCTACTCCATGCTTCCACAGAGCACTTAGAAAGGTGCAGTAATTGTTTTCTCTCCATCTGTCCTACCAGACTATGAGCCCTTGGAGAACAGGAGCTTTGTGTGTTTACCTTCCTATTCCCAGAACCAGCCGAGTACCCAGCACAGAACAAACACTTAGAAGTGATTGAGGAATAAACATGTGAATGAATAAAAGAGGGAGCAGAAAACAAGACAGGCAAGATCAGGACTTGGGGAGCACAAAAGCCACAATCTTTTTGTGGTCTATCCTTCACACACGGTTATATCAGCCCTCTGAGCAGGTCTTTAGAGCTCAATACATTCAATGTGGCTCATAACCATCTACTTTTCACTTCTGACTACTTTACAAATTCACCTTCTACCAATAAGAAACTAAATATGCTTAGGTATATAAATTCATGTATGTTTGCTGCCTACATTATAAAAAAATTTCCCTTACAAAGTTGTTTCCAGGAATGCTTATCATTGAAATGTAGGTGTCCACTATAATTCAAAACACTATGATATATTTGATTTAATACATACTTAGGAGTCGTGACTTGGGGTGGGGAACACAATACAATAGAATATACAGATACTGTATTGCAGAATTATACAACTGAAACCTACATCATTTTATTAACCAATGTCACCCCCAATAAATTATTTAGAGCCAAAGAAACACTAATTCTTCCACATAATGACTGTCTGCCTTAAGCACTGTATTGCTAAGCCCAGGTCACATAGTCTTTACTGCACACACACACATACACACACACACACACTATTAGCCCTAAATGATTGGATTTTAAAAAAAAATCTATAAGCATCCTCTCTTAAAGACAAGTTTTAAGATTAGATTTAAAAATAAAGAAACATATGTACTGAAGAACTAAAAACCTAAAATAGCTACACCTACACACTTTCTAAATAAAGAAATACCACATTGACAGTAAAAAAAAAAACACCTACTTAGTTTATCAGTTTATTATAAAATAAACAAAATAACATGTCACGATTCTTGTGACTAGGAAGGCAAATAGAGTGGCTATCGACTGATTTGCTACTATATGACTCTAGAAAAATGATGATGGTAAAACATGACAACAAAGGATGACAAAGGTGGAAGCAGCTCACCTTTCTAGAGCCCTGACTACCCTCCAGATACTTTATATGCAATAATTCACTGACTCCTACCAGTACCTTAAAATTGTGTATTATTAATATCCTCATTTTACAGGTGAGGAAACAAAAACCCATGGTGAGTTCTGTGTCTGCACTAACACAATAGCCACTAGCTACGTGTGGCTTTGAGCACTTGAAATATGCTGTGTGACTAAGGAACTGAATTTTTAATTTTACTTAATTTTTGTTAATTTAAATTAAAACTGAAATAACCAAATGTAGCTAGTGGCTACTATTGTAGATAATGCAGCTCTGTAAGAACCAAAGAAGTCCAAAAGTCTGTGGTTAGTTTCAGATAATAAAGTAGACGTGGCAAAAATTGAAGAACACGTCAGAAGCATTTTGACAATCAGCTTGGTCTAGGGCACTCAGAGATAAGTTCAAATGGTATTAGCCATTAAAACAATAACATAATGTTTAAGGAAATGGAAGAAACAAAATGAATAAACATTGGGCATGTACAGTGTGCCCTAACTTAACATGGTCAACAGTGACTTTAAGCAAAATGATGTGTAATGAAACTAATGTTTCCATAGGCGAATTGATATAAACAAGAGTTAAGTTCCTATGGCATATTTTTGGTCACAAAAATGTCACCAAACTTCTAAATTAAGACCCAAAAACACTTCTAATACTAAACACTGAAATAAATGTAGAGCTCTATATATTTATGAAAGATGAATAAAACCAAAAAGAGAATTCTTTTCCAACTGGATTATTCCAGTTCAGGGCCCGGGTGGCTGGAGCCTCTCCTGGCAGCTCAAGACACAAGGCGGGACCCACCCTAGACAGGATATCCTTCCATAGCAGGGCCACTCACACACACACCCACACCCACACTCACTCAGACTGGAACCATTTAGACACCCAATTCACTTCACATGCACGTCTTTGGGATGTGGGAGGAAACTGGAGTCCCCGGAGAAAACCCAGCTAAACGTGCGGAGAACATGCAAACTCCACACAGATAGCGGTCCCGGGTAGGAATCAATTTTCTTTTTCTCATCAACATTGAAACGTTGAATGAAAGGACATTATTTGAGGACCTTCTGTACTGCTTTCTATTATGTCCATTTTATTTATAAACCTGCTTAACATGTTGGTTGAAGTTTATAACTAAACTGTTTTTAATGCAAATTCCTTTGTATGGGGCATAGAAATTCTCAAATTTGTTAGAGCACATTATCACGACAATTATTGGCTTAATCAATTTACAATCATCCCATGCTATAAAAAACACCTTTAATATTCTGCTGCTCATAGCACTCTGCTTTTTATCCTCCAGTTTTATACATCAAACACAATATGGCTTTAAGTTATTCTTAAGCACACATTCCAGATGATACAGCAGAACATGCTTACAATGAGTTGTGGGATTCATAATATTCTAATAGAAGCTATATGCAGTGTTTTGAAATAGACTGCCCAAATATTTTCAATAAGAATACTTTAAGTTAAAAAAATACTTTAAGTTTTGCATTTTTACACTTAAAGAAAAATATGACAAAAGAATATTTTATAACCTCTACTCCCCCCCGCTCCCCCCAATCTCATAACCTCTTTATCTTCCTACAAGCACAAAGCTGCTTACACTTACCATTCATAGCTGTGGGAAACTGAGCCATCATGCTCCTGAATTTTCCTTGCTAGCTCTCAGCCATCTGCAACATAAAAACATTGTGCCATTAATAATACAACAAGGGCAGATCACAGCTTAGTGCACCCGCCAAGCAGTGGGAATGTCTGTCCCCTTCAGCTTACACTTCCAACAGAAAACAATGCAGAGCTTCTGCTGCCGCTGAACAGGCAGAATTTACATTTGGGAAAGGGGAGGAGATTTTGTTGGGCAATGGATCGGCCTTTAAAATGGAACCATTTAGAAGAAAAACAGTCACATATTTAATAGCAAATACTGAATAAACTCTTGGCATGAACTAATTTTGTAGATATTAATTTGGGAAAGAGGAAAGTTATAACTAGGCAAGAAATTATTTCAGAAAAATCAACTGTATAAATTAAATGTAAGTAACAATGAAATCCATAACACTCTTCTTTAAAAAAAATCCCCAAACGAGAAAAATCCCCAAAATGAATATAGCATAGCTATTTAATCAAGTTCCACAGGTTTAGAAAAATGGTCTAGAAGTATGCTTTATTTAAACATAATTAAATGTTCTAGGCAAGTGCTCTGAACTTGAAGAGAGGAAATTCAGAAATTAATAGCTCTGGGTTCAAATCCCAACTCTGCTATTTTCCTAGCTGTAATCATGGAAGAGTTATTTAACCTATTTTGAGTCTCCAATTCATCTGTAAAAATACTTTGCAGGAATATCTGTCAAAGTATTAAACATAATCCATTACACTGCCTGACACACAGTGGGTTTTTAATAAATGGCTTTCTGGGTGCCCAGGAAGGGAGAGTGCAATATAAATCTGAACCCTAAATTCATTAATTTACTCAGAGTAAATTAAATTTTTTTTCCTTGAAACTCAAGGGTAGGAAAAGTTAGGAAGAGTGAAGACCTAACAAATTTATAGTAATATACTGAGTTATATAAACCAAGAATTGTAACATTGTAGGGAAACACTACTATATTAAGAGACTACTCAGTAGCTCATCTATTTACTCAAATCATTTCAATGTTAATATTTTTAGAAGCCTAAGGAAAAGTGTTTGCACAAGCCATTTGAACAAGGACGGCATAAAGAGCTGAACATCATGGTGGACGGCGTCACCAGAGGAGCTGGCTGATTAGCTGCCAAGAAGGGTTTACAAGGTACTGTATCTTAGTGAATTCGGTGTGCTCAAGAAGAAATATGACTCTATCAGTGTAACCACCAAAAGTGAGTCACACAAACAAAAACACTGGTATATAAATCCAAACAAGCAATTTAACAGCTTTATTTCCTCCTTTAAAGCAAACTATCATCTACTAAACTGCGCAAAGGGACTTAATTGTGATTAGAATACTTAATGGCACCAGGCACAGACACTCTGATACATTTACCTACACAACAGGAATAAGCAAGAGCTGGGTAACAGGGATGGGCAAGCCTCCATAATGCTTTGGCACTGCCAATTTTACTCTTGTGACTCCCAGCTTTTCTCTATGTTACCACTGTATATCACCCTCCTCTCAAAGTTCACATTCCTTCTTTAGATGTTAGTAACCTTTACTGCAATGGAACTTTAAACCTGCTACCACACTTGACTTCACCTGTCACTATACTATTCTTAAGTAGGAGGAAATTTCACAAGTTGATTTTCTTCACTTCTTTCTCAAAGGTAATATAAACCGCGGTGGGGTGGTCAGAAACCCCTTAAGGAGGTATTGTGTTGAGATTTAAAGAGTAAGAGTTACTTATAATTGTAATGTTAAGAACCTTGAATTTGAACCTGTGGTTGACAAGGAATTTTATAAGGTTTTAAGAAGAGGGATAGAGTCAGATATCACTTAAGACAATCAATTGTGAAGAAAAGGGCACGCTTGAAGCAGGGAGCTCAGTTAGGAAAGAGCTGAGAACAGTATCTGGCACCTGATCTGGAATAATGGCAGCAGAAACAGAATATAGGATGAATTGGATGGAGAACAATGAATGGTTTTAAAAAGGTAGAACTCAGGGACTGTTTAGATTATGGAGTAAAAGGAATCAAAGAGATGACTCTCAGAATTATGGTTTGTGAGACTGGGTGAATTGTCACCAGCTTAAAAACAAAAACCAAAAACATGAGCACAGAAGGAAGTCTCATAAATCAAGTTATGACTACAACTTCAAATAAAGAAATTCTACAAACAAGCACATTTTTACTTCCCCAATTTTAAATTATCATAAGTAATGTTAAACCAAAATACATCATATGCCTGCCAAGAAGCTATTTCCTTATAGAGATGCAATAGGTAAGGGCCCCTATTTTACCAGGTCTCTGTAACTGAGAGAGATAATTTTAAAATGCAGGAGAAAATCCTCCAAGCACTACCTGTAATGCATTTTAGAACTGCATAAAAGCATGTAAAATACCAGAGATCATTTGGAGAAACAGCAGACTTAAAAAAGACAAATAAGGAATAGCATCCCATAGTCACAAAGCCTTAATTAGTTAGATCATCTACCTAGTCATCATGTATTCTGTAAATAAAACAGAATGCTACCTAATAATCACAGGTATAATCCTTAAATAAAATCAAAGAATGAACCAAATAATATAATAATATAATGAACAGGGAGGGCAAATCCCTTCAGTGAAGCTAAGGTCCTGGTATTACAGAACCTTCACCTGTACATGGGATTTAGCCACCCATGCATGCAGGTACTACAGCAGTGATGGTGAACCTTGACATGCGTGTCAGAGGTGACACGCGAACTCATTTTTTTGGTTGATTTTTCTTTGTTAAATGGCATTTAAATATATAAAATAAATATCAAAAATATAAGTCTTTGTTTTACTATGGTTGCAAATATCAAAAAATTTCTATATGTGACACGGCACCAGAGTTAAGTTAGGGTTTTTCAAAATGCTGACACGCCAAGCTCAAAAGGTTCGCCATCACTGGACTACAGTGTATTGTAACATGGACACATGGATGGATGGAACATCTGACTGACAGTGATAACATCTGGAGATCCTGGCTAGGCTGCTGATCAACTGAACGCTGTCTCCGTGTCATTCCTTCATCACCAACTCCGTCCACACCTTGGGGAATCCCTGGACCTGCTGGGGTTGGACCCCAACAACATAATTTGTTGGAACCAATAAGCTTTTAAAGCATACCATTTCATATCTCTTATGTTTACATCAACTCTGCCCTGTTGTAGAATAATTACCTCATGTTTAACAATTCTTATCTACTTGCAGAGAAATAATAAAAATTGAAATTTTAAAAAATGTAACATGTATATTTTATTTTTAAAAAAGTAAAACTGTTTTACTTTGTGTAGTCATAACAATTACCATTTGCTAAGTCCTTAGTTACTATGTGTCATGCTCAATATTCATTGAGAACCCAATATGTTCTATGTTTTATACAAGGAACTTCAGACCAAGAGGACCTTACAGACTAGTCTACCAGGACCAGGTACTGCTAGATCCCTTTGAGAATACTAAAAATCCTCACAATATCGCAGCAAGGCAGATGACATAGTACTTATTTCATAGATGAAGAAATTGAAAGGTTAAATTACTTTCCTAACTTCAGTAAGTGAAGAAGCCAGTATGCAATCCCAAATCTGTCTAATTCTAAAGCCCATGAACTTCCCATGGGCTCTATCTGCCTCTTCCTCTCTTATAGATAATAATTAATGACAAGTGAGTGGGTTCCTGCAAGCAGTAGGTCAACCTGATGTTGGTCCATTTGTAGGGGAGAAGAAAAACAAGTCAGAGAGTCTACATCAATCACATACATCAAGTGGGGAGTGCTAATTACGTATTTCTTGCCTCTAGGTGTAACTTTTTGAGAGGAAGAAAAGGATAAGCAGCATTTCCCAAGTTACATGTCTGAAGCCTGTTTTAGGCACATGTGATGGAAGGCAGCATCCAATAAACACCTCTGCTCCTTGGAGGGGGTAACATGTAATGAAGGGCAATCCTGGCAGCTTGCAGTTATCATATAATTTAATCACTGTCAATTACCTATGGTTTTAGAATACTTATGTGCAGGTTTTCTTGCTTACTATAAATTGAGAACTGGTATTGTTACCTTTTTAGAAATTAAGAGACCTTGAGACCTGTAAAAGATAAAATAAACGGAGCCACTTTAAAATGGAGCCAGAGCTGCTATCCCAGAGGAGCCTCCTTCCATGTTTTAGACCTCAAACCTATGGATTATTAAAACAGGGCTTAATAAACTTTGGATTGAGCCTAAAGCAACACTGTGTCCCAAAGAAACCTCTTCACCTGCATTTTATAACTGCAAAAAAGCATGTAAAATACCAAAGATCACTTGGAGAAAAGCAGACTTACGAAAGACAAGTAAGGAATAGCATCCCAGTCACAAAGCCTTAATTAGTTTGATCATCTACCTAGTTATCATGTATTCTGCAAATACAACAGAATATCGTCAATAATCCTATATAATAAAAGGCTAATATGCAAAGCGACCAAATGGCAGAACAACCGGTTGCTATGATGCACACTGACCACCAGGGGGCAGACGCTCAACACAAGAGCTGGGCTCATGGCTGGCAAGGACAATGGCAGTGGCGGGAGCCTCTCCTGCCTCTGCGGCAGCGCTAAGGATGTCTGATTGCCAGCTTAGACCCGCTTCCTCCGGTGAGTGAGCCTACGCCGTCAGTCAGATATCCCCTGAGGGCTCCTGGGCTGTGAGAGGGTGCAGGCCAGGCTGAGGGACCACTCCCCCCTCCCCACCGAGTGCACAAATTTTGTGCACTGGGCCTCTAATATTGTAATAATTATATATGGTGTCAGATGGGTATAAACTTATCAGGGCTATCACTTCATGATTTATATAAATGTCTAATCACTACGTTGTACACCTGAAACTAATGTAATATTGTATGGCAACTGTAATTAAAAAATTTTTAATTAAAAAAAGATAAAGCAGATGGGACTGAAAATTAAAAACATTGTTTGGAATTAGCATCACTATGTTAGCATATCTGCATCAATAGAAAAGTATTTGTAAAGTATCTTCTATTGATGTAATTGTTTCCCAACTCTTTCTCAGAAATACTTTTTACCTTTATTTGGGCTTCTACCTGAATCAATGCTCTCTGAATAGTTATTCTTTGATCTCAAATAAATGTTTGTTGCCTTTCATTTTGGCCTTTTATTTTTGGTTAACAAACCCTTCCACGGGGCTATTAGTTTTGTGTCCCCCCTCCCCACCCCAAAAAAACAACACCCATTAATGTCCCTCTCTTGCTTAATTTCATCAACTAATTACAAGTTAAAGCTCAAACTTCTTAGTATGAAATATGGCACCCTTCAGAATCTCACCCCAATCTACTTTACCACATACATGTCTAGACACTTCCCCTTGATTCAGATGTCTTAAGTATACCAACCTTTGAAACAGTATTTTTCACTTCCCTATTCCTTTGTAAAAAAGCTGTTTCCCGTCAATCACTACTTCATCATTCAACACACACACCAACTCAAATGTCACCTTTTTTTTTTTTTTAATGATTTTAGAGAGAGGAAGGGAGAGAGAGAAAGCCAGAGAAACATCGATGTGAGAGAGAAACATCGATTGGCTGCCTTCTGCACACACCCCAACTGGGGATGGAACCTGCAACCTGGGTATGTGCCCTAACCGGGAATCGAACCCTGCACAGGACGGCGCTCCAACCAGCTGAGCCATACTGGTCAGGGCTCACCTCTGCTCTAAAAGGCTTCTGTCCTCCCACGTAGTTAGTCACTGTCTCCTCTGTATGTCATATATTTATTCATCCAGAAATAGCTCATTTATCACACTGTATTTCAATTTCACATGTTTCACATGTTTGCCTGTTTACTTGCACTGGGCAGAGACCATTTTTATTTACCACTATATGTCTAATGCCTAAACCAGATTTCCTAGAGAAAATGCTCAATAGATGTTTGTAGAACAAATAAATTGGGTAAATGAGTAACATGGTAACATGGTTGGGATGTCAAAAAAAAAAAAAAGCAAACAAAGCCAGTGAAGCATGGAGAAGGGTAATGCTGAGTTGAATATTATACCAAAGAAACCGGTAGGAAAGCAGAGCAGGCCCGAAATTTCTTCCATGAAATTCTGCAGGCACCAGAGCTGTGGATTTTAGACCAAACTGTCCCTTGCAACATGGCCCTTCTGTAATTTGTTTTTCTTTTTCTTTGAAGTATACTTTTAGAGATAAAGGTTTATTTCCCATTGAATTCTGACAGCCTTACAGTGGGAGGGGAAGAAAGCCTTAGGTTTCTCAATTATACTTCGAATCATGCTGGTAAGTTTAAATAAATTTGACTGAAGGTCTGAAATTCACAAGCAAGATAATCAAGTTCCTGAGAGCATATCTTGTAAAACTTTCTCCAGTCCTCCTCCACTCTACATGCTAAGTACACAAAGCCAACTCTCGAAAGTTGCCGATTAGTCGGGAAAATGTTCCTTTCTCATCTGATTTCCAAGGAGATAAGGTCAGTTCTAGGAGAGAATGATTGGAGCAAAATTACCTTTATAATTTCTACAGTAAGATGAAATTTACAGAGTACACATATTATTCTCCATACCTGTTCCCCATCTATTCTTTCTTTCATTCATCTACTTATTTATTCATCAAACATGGATAGTCACTATAACATAAGGATTTAAATAATGCTATGAGCTAAGGGGGGAGGGTTGATGGGGACATCTGTCATAGTGTAAACAATAAAAGGGGGGGGAATACTATGAGAATCCAAAGGATAGAACTAATACTACTGGAAGGTAAATCAATGTACACAGCATTTATCATAAAGGAGGTAATATTTGTGTAAGAATCATTTAACATGGGGTCAGTGGCAAATTAAGTGGATTCTAAGTATTCTTGGAGTGATAGACATTGTGTGTGTGGCACTGTTAACAAAGAAAGGAAAAGTATCTGAACCTAAAGTAAAAAGAAGGTAAGTACAATAGCCAGTATAACAGAATCTTTCCCATTAAAAGAGAGTGTGATTTGAGAGTGATGTGATTAAATCACTTAACCATAAGTGCTAGAAGAGAACTTAAGAAACCCAGTAGTTTCAAAATGTGCTCCTTGGCGTTCTAGAAATTTCAAGGAGATAACAACAGAAGTGTAGGGAGTAGGGAGGAGGAATGGAGAATTGGGAGAGGATAGCAACTTCAATGAAAGTAGCTCTGTTTTTGTGTTTTACATATTGAGGCTTATCTATATTTTACCTTATGATTTTTTTAAAAAAAGAGTTAACATACTGAATTCCATCTCCATTTTAGAAACAATTAAAGAGAAACCAAAGCAACGAAGTAACTTGCCAAGAGAACACAATTTAAGGAACAAAGTACGTCATACTATTGATTTTGAACTTCACTGTGCAAATCATGGAAAGCCAGTATTTAAAGCACAGTATATGTTTGAGCTAGAGACCCAGTTTGGAAGTCACCAGGGATTGGGGAATAGCTGTCATTATGTTAAAGAATGACATCATCCAGGGAAAGCATATATAAGAAACAAGAACCTGGTCTTTTCAAGGCAGAGGAAGAGAATTCTGAAAACAGTATAGGAAATGAACTGGATTTGAGTGTTGTGAGACAGGGCACCAGTTATGAAGTAACTGGCATAATCTAAGTGGTGAGAATTTGAATTTGAGCAATAAAAAATACCGCATTTTTCATGTATAAGACGCCCCCATGTATAAGACACCTCCCACTATTCCAACCCACAATTAAGAAATCAGTATTTTAAACATTTTGCTGGTTTTCCTCTTAAGGCCTTCCTCTTTATTTGGCATCTTAAGGAGTTGTTCTTTCTGTTTCCTCCACTGTCTGTTCATACACTCAGTGGGAGGAGGTCCAAACTGTCTCTCTGCAGCTCTGTTTCCATGCTCTTTTGCATAGTTGATTACATTCAGTTTGAATTTTGCAGAGTAAGAAAATTGCTTACTGGTACTTATCTTTTTACTAGAGGCCCTACGCATGAAATTCGTGCATGGGTAGGGTTCCTAGGCCTGGCCTGAGATCAAGGCCGATCTTCCCCGGCTGTCGGCAGCCAGTCCCGCCCCCCACCGCTGCTGGTCGCCCTCTGTGTGTGGAGCAACTGGTGGGGTGATCGGGGGCCCTGCTCGCACCTGCCTTGGCCTGGCACCCCCTGTGTCTGCCGCCACCCACCCCCGGGTCCCCGTTCCCCATCGGGCAATTGGAGTTTGCCAGCCGGAGGGAGGGGCGGAGAGGTTGGCTGGCAGGCCCCGATCAGGCGATTGGGGCTTGTGGGCTAGGGGAAGCTCTTGCATTGAGCATCTGCCCCCTGGTGGTCAGTGCATGTCATAGTGACTGGTTGTTCCACCATCCAGTCGATGTGCATATTATGCGCTTTTATATATATAGATTTTTTTGACATCTTTATGAGCTCAGAATGCTCCGGTCCCTGTTGCATCTTGCACACTCTGTGCCTCCACCTCCAATTACTGCATCAGCTGACGGCAGTAACAATAAGGCTCATGATTGGAGGAAGCCTGTTTGACAAGGTATGGGCAGCTACGCACCAAATCGGCTCCCTCCTCGGCTGATTTCCGTGTATAAGATGCCCCTCGATTTCAGTCTAATGATTTTAGAAAAAAATAGTGTCTTGTACACAGAAAAATATGGTAGGCATTTCAGAGTTGGAATGGATGGGATTTTCTGCCATGTGGTAGAAGTCCACATGATCCCCACACGCAATGGACTGCAGCGGGGAACACAAACTAAACTAGCCAGATGTTGGACTGGACTGTGCTTTAATATGGAGCAAAGACTCTGGGCAGAGGCCTTAATTCTTGCCTGCTGAAGATAAGATTGGACTTTTCCCATGGTGGGGTGAAGGAAAATGCAACAGTATAAACCCAGGGGTTTAATTCCACTGAAATGAAGATCACTCGTCCTCCTGTGAGAGTTTAAGGAAATTCAACTCCTTGCAACATCGCAAGAACTCCACTCTCACTGGTAATATGTAGGGATGAGGAGAGCACCCACTGATAACACTACTACTATTATTTCAACTACAACAGTTAACTTGATATCCCTGAATTGATACAATACAGCTGTACAGATTACTAATAAAAAGGACATGTTTTTCTTTAATCAATATTTGAGAAAAGGGTTCCTATTATTTCTACCTAGAGGTGTAGGGACCCAAATCCACACAGCATATCAAGACTTAAAAGCTTTGAAGAAGGTAACTCTTCTATATAAAGTTAGTTCTTAGTTCTAGATCTGTAACTTTGCATTTCTAGTTTACAATGTTTACATATAAATTCTAAGTTTGGACTTTTATAAGCATTAAATTTAGCTTATAAAGAGGTCATAAAAGAACAGAAATGGTAAACTAACACTGAAATAGTATGTACCTCAATTATATTGAAGATTTGAATTAAACCAACTTTTAAAAGAATTAGTCAACAACTCTGAACAAGACAATTCACCCACACAAAGGGGGAAAAACACTTAAGAATAGCTTGTGACTCAGCCCCTCACTGCTATAAGGGGATGGTAAGGAGGGGGGAGCCAACTATTTGACCTATTCTCTACTATCTCCTATCAGGACCAAATATTAAAGCAAAACTACTTACTTGACTTTGAAGTACAGAGGGAAAAAATTTCATATAGATGCTTCACCTTCAAGTAAAATATCACCTCTTTGAAACAAGATAACTTTCCAAGTTTTGAAGTCATTCAAAAAACATGAAGTAAAAAGTAAACAGATTCAAGTATATAAATACTTTAAACTTGAAAATAAAATTCAAAAGTAAGCAATTGGGAATAGTCAATATTTTTAATATACAGAGAGAGAGATATTAAAATAGATAATGAAAAACTAAGATCACAAAAAAAATAGAAACTTTCCCAAAGAGGAAACAAAACTGGCTAATAAATGTTAACATCACTAATAATCAAGAAAATGCAAAAGAAGCTTTGTTTTGTTTCTCCTTATAAACTGATTTTTTTAAAAGACAAGCCTAGGCTAATACTCAGGGCTGCAAAGGTGCAAGGAAATGAATGTTGCAGACATCGCTTGTGGAAGTGCAAATTAGTATAGCTTTTCAGAAGGCAAGGCAAAAATATACAGACTCCTACCAATGTTCACATCCTATCTATACATGTAAAAGGCTAATATGCAGTGTTCCCTTGGGAGTTCAATCGCTCATTATGATGTGTGCTGACCACCAGGGGGCAGTGTGGAACGAAGGGAGGCCCTGGGCGGCAGCCAGAAGGCCCCGATCCACCCTGATCACTGGCCAGGCCTAGGGACGCTACCCATGCATGAATTTCATGCACCGGGCCTCTAATAAGCCAATAATTTCACTTCTGGGAATCTATCATAGGGAAATAATAATAAATATGGGAAACGCCTTATTTATAAAGATATTCACTATGGTTATTGTTATTATAGAAAAAATTGGAAACGAGAGTCCAACAATAGGGGAATGAACTGGGCTAAATTATTATGCTGCCACTTAAGCCATATTAATGTTATGTAAATATATTTCAGTAAACCTATTTTTTTAAAAAAACAAGTTCAGCTAGACCATGTAATAACATGAAAACTGGTTATATTTTTTATAATTTAAAATGTATGATATAATGCAAATATGTACTTATAATTATGAAAATAATAACAGCAGCCAACAATCACTGAATACTTACCAAATGCCAAGCCCTACACTCAGGTCTTTACATGTTATCATTGCTTTCATCATTATCAAGGACATTCTAAAAGGGTCAAAGGCCTGGCCCAAGACAAATAACATTTTAAAGGAGCCCTCACTATAAAAATTTTCATAGTGCCCTTGAGAATGTTAAAAAATTGTTTTTTAAATTGAATTTTAATTATTTCAGAAAAGAAAGGAACAGTGCTCCTGAATCGCCCCCTCCCTCCATGCACAGTCCACAGCAGACACTTAGCTAACCTAACCAAAAGAAAGGCCTGATTATTATTGTAACATTTATAGAGAATTTATTATGAGAGGGTCAGTCTAGACAAACATTATCTCTTCACCCCTACAGCAACCCTATGGGTAAATTATTATTATGAAATCTTTACTTTTTAAAGAAGAGCAAACTGAGGCTTAGTGAAATTATTATACTCACAAAGCTAGTAAAAGGTAAAGCTGGAACTGAAATCCCAGACAGCAAAAGTCACGTCTCTAGCTACAATGTTGTATTGTAAAACACATTGTGTGTGCATGTATGTACGTGTGTATATATATACATTTATGTATGTGTGTGTGTATATATATACACATACATATTTGTGTGTGTGTATACACACACACACACACACACACAAAACGAAGACAGGTTGTTAGGACACCAAAAAATGGTTGTCCCCCTGGCCAGTGGCTCAGTGGTTAGAGCGTCCACCCATGGACTGAAGGGTCACAAGGTTCCATTCTGCCGGTTCGATTCCCAGTCAAGGGCACATACCTTAGTTGCAGGTTCCCAAGCCCTGGTAGGGGCATGTGCAGGAGGCAATCAATCGATGTGTCTCTCTCTTGTCTATGTTTCTCTCTCCCCTTCTTCCCCTCCTCCCTCCTCTACACTCATTCTAAATATCAATGAAAAATATCCTTAAGTGAGAATTAAAAGAAAACACACACACCAAAAAATGTGGTTGTCACTGGTTGCTGGACTTAGAATGATTTTTACCTCCCATTTTTTTCTCCCACTTTACACATTTTTTTTCATTCAGTATGTATTATTTCCATAATGAAAAAATTTAAGTTAATGAGAAATAAAGTTAAGTTCAAAGAGAAAAGGGGTTTGAAAGAATATTTATTTTAGAGGACAAATAAATCATATTGTTAATATATAAAGTGCTCACCCATTCTTCTTTAAGACCAACAGGCAGTATACCTCAAAATTAAAAGAAGAATGTCTTTTATCATAGCTAGAAGAACAGAAACATAATGAAGGCTGGAGAGAAAAGGAGTTGAGAGGTCTAATCAAATGTCTAAACAGTCAGGAAAAGATGTGAATGGCACCTGAAGTCTCCAAAGACAAAAGCTTCAGGATTTATTCTCTCCCCTAAGTCTTCCAGTATGCCCACACCATCAATTCACCAAACTTCTCTGGGCATTTTAAAATCTTATCAAGATTACATCAGGGCCCTCCAAACTTCCCCCATTACATTGGAAAAAGGGGGAAGTCAGATGAGAAATTGAGCCGTTTCATAGGAAAAGAGATCTAGAAGGAAAATTAAAATATTCTGAACACTAAAAAAGGCATACTGGGGTGAAAGAGGGATTTATTTCATCAGGCTCTTTCCAGAGGCAAGATTAATAATCCTCAAAACCACTCTAATTAACATGCTGTTCCCAGAATGGGAAATTTCCACATCTGTTTTCATTCAATTTTAGTCTCTGGGTCCCTCCCTTTCTCCCTCCTTCCCCACTGGCCTTCAAAGCCTAGTTCCAATGTTACTTCCTCTGTATAAGTTCCGCTATTTGACTATATACTTGGAAGGTTGGTTCTCTTTTTGATATCACCAACATACCCTGTGTACCTTTAATTCAAATCCACAAATATTTACCGAGTCACAAGATGTGTAACACATGTATAAAATGTATTAGAGCGAGGAACACAGAAGAGGACTTAGACCAAAACTCAGAATTCCATAAATGCTATAGGTATGAAGGACAGAATGTGGGCACCTACCTTTACCTTAGGCCACTAGAAAGTTGTTAGGTGAGCAATCCCAGAAGAAATGACTCCTAAACTCAGTAATGAAGAACTGAAAAATAGATATAAACCAGTAGGCTAGGAAGAGAAAAGAGATTTTTAAGAATTGGGAGCAGAAATGGGCAAACACAGAGGGAAAAGCCGTGTGGGGATTTAAAAGACAATGCCAGAGCCTGGCTGGTGTGGCTCAGTGGTTGAGCATTGACCTATGAACCAGGAGGTCACAGGTTTGATTCCTGGTCAGGGCACGTGCCCCGGTGTGGGCTCGATCCCCAGTAGGGGGTGTGCAGGAGGCAGCTGATCCATGATTCCCTCTCATCATGGATGTTTCCATCTCTCTCCCTTCCTCTCTGAAATCAATAAAAATATATTATAAAAAAAAAGACAATGCCAGAGAACTTTGTAAATGGAGCTAATAATAGCGCCTACTTCATGGGGATGTTGTAAAAATTAAATGAGTTAATAAATATAATGAATTAAAATAGTGCTATACATAGGAGGTACTATAAAAATCTAATCTATAAACAAAACTAAGAAACAAACTTGTAAAAAAAATTTACACTTATATAAAGAGTAGTAAACATTTTTTAAAATCCACTTTAGAGAGAGGGAGGAGTCGGAGTCGGGGGGGGGGGGGGGGGGAGAGAAAGAGAGAAACATCAAAAACATTGATCAGTTGCTTCCCGTGTGCTCCCAGACCAGCGATCGAACCAGAAACCTAGGTATGTGCCCTGACTGGAATCGAACCCGCAAGCTTTTGGTGTACGGAATGACAATCCAACTAACTGAGCCACCCGACCAGAGATGAGCATGTCAATGAAGTGAGAAAAGGGCCTTTCTTCTACGATTCAGGTTTTCAGAACTTACCACAAAGTTAGAGAATGAATGCTACACATGCATTCCTAGCCTGCATCATTCTGGGCAAATTTCATTAATCTTGAAGTTCTCACTCATATTCACCAAAAGTATTTTACACTTGTTAAGTGTTACATAAGTTGTGAAATTTATTAACTTGACCTACTTAATTCTTATATATTATACAGTTGTTGTTGTTTTCCCTGCACCTGAGGATATTTTTTCCGTTGATTTTTTAGAGTAGAAGGGAGAGAAGGAGTGGAAGGAAGGAGGGAGAGAGAGAAACATAGGATTGGTTGCCTCCTGCACTTGCCTGGGGCTGGAATTGAACCTGCAACCCAGGTACTGGACCTCGAATTGAACCTGAGTGAGCCACATAGGCCAGGGCTATGCAGTCATTTTTAAGTGAGAAGGAGTAGTAGGGTGGTGAGAAGTGTCCAAATGACTACGCCAAAAAGAAATGATGAAGCAACAGTTATCAGTGTCCTCCAAACTGCCAGAGCAAATCCTGCTGGGTCCTTATCTATTCCGGATCTGCAGGCCGACACTGCCCACTATTCTTTTCTCTTTCTTTTGACATGGCTACCATTCTTGACCAGTCCTGACCATTATTAATCTCATACTAGTCAAGCACTCCTCCCACTGAAAAGCGGAGATCAGATAAGCACCTGATTCAAAAGGTTTTGAAGAGATAAGTGTAGTTTCTTTTGCAGATAGAGAACATTTCTTCCTTTAGGTTATATTTTTGGTGTCCTCCCCCCCCCCCCCCCAAATTAAGGGGATTCAAAGGGCTAATTCTTTGTTGGATAAGATTGGGGGTCAGTTCTACTCTATTTTCCAGCCTTCTTATATGGGTTGTTTTGAAGGTAACATTAAAACTTAAGGAGAAAAAACTAATTTATTTTCCAGTCACTAGGTTAAAAAAGACACACACACTCAGGCTAATTTAGTTTGAAGTTTCTCATTAAAACAAGTTGGAATAATAACAAGTATCATTTCTTAGTATACTAAGCAGTAGTCTCTGTGCTAAGCACTCCATATTACATACTATAATAGTAAGACATTAGTAATTATCATCCCCACTTTAGAGATGAGGAAACCAGCTTATAGAATTAAAATAAGTTTCTCAAAGTTATACAACTATTTGGTGTTGGAGCTGGGAGCTTGAAAGTCTGTACCCTATCTACTATAGTAATGCAAAGAAATAAAATTTTTATTAAATAGCATGCATTTTTCTAAAATAAATATGTATGAGCGAAGAAAATGATCTAGAAAACATAAAACAGTTGCTTAAATGAAACAAGTTAAATGTCTACCATCTGGTAATACATCCCTCAATGTCTACCATAACCAAGGCTGAATAGCTCCAGAAGTAAATAAATCATTTAGTGTCCTGATATACTGTGAAATTATTTTTTAAGTGAATTTCTCAAAATAATACTACACATTTTCAAATGAAATGTTGCCCTCTTAGACTTGTAAAAATACATTATTTCCTGATGTATTCACAGTCCTATTTTTGCTGTTTCCTCCCTTCCTCCCCCACTTCCTCTCTGCCTTCAGATCCTTCAGACCAGTTCCTTCTTCTCAAGAGTACCCATAGGCACACTGTAAGCAACAGGACTCTAACATTAGTCACTGTGCTCTGTAGTTATAAGATGGTATAAAGTAAAAAATGAACTCAAGTAAAAAACACAGCATTTCTCCCGCATCTTCGTGTTTAGATCTATTCATTTACAGAATTCTAAACATTTCCCTACGTCACACTTGGATTCCTACCTTCCACAATTAGCACACTAAAAGAGTCTGCCTTTCTTTTTAGCCTTTCTTCAAAAGTAGTTATTCCACAGTTTTTTCCAGAAATAAGATATTAAAAAGATCAGAACACATATGCCAAAAAAAGAGAGAAAAAACGACAAGCAAATGTACTGTTAGATGGTAATAAATATATCACATTTTTAGTAATGTAATTAGTTTATTCTGAATAATATTCTGAATAATTCTAAAACTTAATACAAATGCTTTAGAAGTAAATATAGTATATAAAAATGGTAGTTACTTATCAATGGACTAACATGTACTTTCATTTACTCAACAAATATTTATTGCATGCCCAAATAACATTTAAAAACAAACACATTTCTGAACGGAGATGAGTATACCAGATACCTGCACAGGTGCTGCAGTTGGAAGGGTCTGGGTTTGAAACCCTGGCTCTGGTACTTACTGGCTCAGAGACCTAGAGTAGTCAGTTAACCTCCAGGTTAACATTTCACTTATCTATCTGATGGGAGGAAAATAACTACTCACAGAGTGTTTGTGAGCTTTAAAGGGTTATGTAAAACATCACAGGGCCTAGCATGTGGTAAGTGACAAGCATGATATATATATATATATATATATATATATATATTATTATTACATATTATATATTACAAATACATAAAATATGACAGGCATGGCAAATACATTTCAATACTAAAAAAAGTCATTAACGGAGATGGCCAATAAATATTCTGCCTTACTAGAAAGATGGAAATTTGTGGAACTCTATTTTAAAGACACATTAAAAAGAAAAATCCTAGGTTATGTAAGAAATCTTCACCTTGTATTTAAAAAAAAGAGAAGTATTAAATATATAGGGTGAAATGGACAAATAATATACAAAGAAAGAAAAGGCCAATCGTTTTCTTGAGAGGCATAAAGAATATCTTGAAAGCTGCTGGGCTGGAGTGATGGGTATATGGTGGTTCCTTATACTATTCTACTTTATGAAAATTTAAAAAAAATTCAAACTATAATTCCAATCCCAGAGCATAACTAACACATTTCTTCATATTCAAGCGAGGACAGGATGTTTGCCTTAAAATATGTTGAACTAACAATAGCACTTCCCTGCTCAATAATTCAGTACAGGTCAAGTTTTCTCAGACAATTCTACCTTTCGTGATAAAGGTGAGCAAGAGGAGTAAGTACATGCATTAAAGGCTAAAAAAAAAATAAAGGCAAGCTTTTCAGCTGCTTGTTTATATTATTACATGAGAACAGCGGCACTGCACATTTTCCCATGTCCTTCAAAAACATGAAATTCTGCTTGCTCTTCAATTAAGCTTTTAAAAACAACTCCCACTTTCTATACTTTTGAAATGACAAGGGATATACGGCAATCGTATCTCAATAAAGCTGGGGGGGCGGGGGGAGATAAATTACAAGGGAAATCGTAGGCACAACAAATAAAACCACACAAACAAACAACAACAACAAAACACACCCAAAACTAAAGGCGTGCACCTGAGAGCTGCTACTACCTTTACAATGTGAACGGCATCGTTATCATTTAGATAAGGGTTTGTTATTGCGTTTGGGTTTTGTCCCTGATGAGCAGAGGAAACCCGCACGGGGAGCGCAGGAAGCTCAGCCCCAGCCATGCCCCTAAATGAGGCTGATGAACGCCGCACGGAATCTGGAGTCGCACCGCTCCCGTCCCGGGCAAGCGAGCCAACACCAGCAATCACGAGCCAGAGCATTTGGTAAGTAAAGCAACCACTTTTTGTGTTAACCTCAGCTCCTATCACAAAGCGGTCGCCTCTTATCAAAAATATTCCGAATTCACAACTGATACGAGTCTCCAACGGAGCACAGCAGCCCCGGCAGTCCTCGTTGGGCGAGGAAGCCCGGCATCTTCTGACAGCAGGCAAAGCCGCCGGTGGCGTGAGCCTCGGTTTACCCCTTCGCCACGCACACGGGTGACAGGCGTCATTTTAGAGATAATCATGCAAAGCCACGAACTTTACTCGACCTCCGAGGCCGCATCGCCCCGAGCTGCCCGCACGCCCCGCGGGTCGGCGACGCTCGCGCCGGGTCGTACCGTCTCCCACCTTCGGTTTCCGGCGGCGCCGGGCACCCAAGCCCCGGCCGCTCCGGCTCCGCGGACGCACCGGGATGCGGCTCGCGGGTCCCGCACCCGGACTCCCGGGGAGGGAAACCGGCTCCGCGAGGACCGAGTGGGTCTCCGAGGAGGCGCGGGGGTGCCTCGGAGGGATGTCTTCTGCCGGGACCCCGAGAGCGAGGGGCACGCCGGCCCCGGCCCTCGGCGGCGCCGCACCTGCCGGGAGAGGCCGCGGCCGGGCTGGGCGCCGAGGGGAGTCCGCTGGCCCCGGCCCCGTGGCAGCCCCCCGGCCGCGCGGCGGAGGCAGGAACCGGGTCCGGAGTTTCCGCCCGGCGCCGCCCGGCCCGCCAGGGGCCTAGCTCGGGGCAGCCCGGCATCCGGGGGCCCGTCCGCGCTGTCCGCGCCCCCGGCGGCGCGCAGCCTCCCCATCCCGGCCGCGGAGCCGCCCGCACCTGCCCGGTCCCACCGCAGCCGGGCGGCCGCCTCACCCACCTGGCGCCTCCGCGCGCCTCCCGCACGTCGCAGCGCGACCCCGCGACCCCGGCCCCGGCAGCGCGGGCGGGCGGACGCCGGAGACCCCGCTCGCCGCCGAGCGCGAACCTGTTGCGCAGCCTGTCACGGCTGCCCGGCCGGCGCCGCCTCAGCCCCGCGACAACATGGCGGCCGCGGCCTCCGCAGGAAGCCGGGGGGCGGGGAGGCGGCGCCGGCGGGCAGCGGACGGCCCACCCGCGGCGGCCCGGCTCCCACCCTCGCGGGCCCGCCGTCGGCCGCCGGGGGCGGCTCCTCACCTCAGGCCCGGCCCGGCCCGGCCCGCGTCTGGTCCCGGCCCCGCGCTCCCCGGGAGGCCTCCACGCCCGCACCGCGGCCCGGCCCGTCAGGAGCGGGACGGCCCTGGCTCCTCCTCCCCGAGGTGACATGTTGGTTGGGTGGTGCGCTTCCTGCCGCCGGACTCCAGGTTTGGGAAGGGCCGGGCGTCCTGCGGGGGCCGGGAGCCCCCTCCCTCACGGGTCTCCGAGCTGCTCTGGGGGCGCGGCTCCCGGGAATGGGGGGGGGGGGGCGGTGGGGAACAAGGCCGCTCCCGCCCTGCCTCGGGGTCCTACCGGCCTCGGGACCCTCCCCAGGACCCCCGAACCCTCCTCTAGGACCCCAGGAAGACTAACCGTACCCCGTGGCCATGCCCCAGCACTCCCTACCCGCCTCCATCACACACACAAAAGGCCGAGGTAGCGGCCCCCCTAACCCCATCCTCCCCCTGAGCAGCGGGAGCACCGTCATCTCTCCCCACCTCCCCGGCCGCAGTGGCGAACACCCCCCACCCACAGCCGCCCGACGGCCCCTGGCCTCGCAGGAGCCCGCATTCCAGCTCCTGTCGCCCCCCCCTCCCCCATATGGGGGGCTTGGCTGGTAGTCGGGGTTAGAGGGGGAGTCCCTGGTTCCTAGGGGCGTAACCCACAGGGTCCACGACCCCGGACGCCGGTGCGCTTTTCCGGGGGAGCGGGGCTGGCCGGCGCCAGGCTCCCGTCCCCGCGGCTGGTGTCGCCGGAGGGGCCGCTGTGCAGCTCGCACGGTCCGGCGGCTGCTTTTGGTCCCTCACCTGGTGGGGCAGGTGGCGGGGCAGGTGACGGCCCGAGCGGGATGGCCGAGGAGCCCAGCGAACACCAGGGCTGGGTGGTGAGCAGGCTGCGCTCGCGCTCGCTCTCGCTCAGTGTTTTTCCTCCTCTTGCACCTGGACCTGTCCGAGACCTGACAGACAGGTCCCGGGCTGCAGTGACACACGGAGGCCTGACCCTTTGCATCAGGCGGGGAGGTGCCTCCTCCACCCGGAACCGTCCGTCTGCAAACGAGACACCCGAGGCAGGGCCGGGCCCAGCGCGTGGTCTCATCCCCACGGCAGACGTCCATCGATCGTGGTCCCCCCTCCCCTCCTAGCGCCGGAGCCCCGGATCCTTCTGCACACAAAGCTGCAGAGAGTTAGCCTGGAAAGCGAAACCTATTTTTTTAAAATTTTATTCCTGATAGGCAGAGAGCCAGTCTCGATTTCCCACCCATCCTTTGATCAGTGTCATCTGTGTCTCTGGGTTCTGGACCTGGTGCAATTCACCCTTTTTCTGAAGGAGGTGCCAGAACCTTGGTGGAACAAAAGTGCAGTTTGGAAAAGAATGTTTATAAAGGAATAAAGGTTTTTTTTATAGCTCCCTAAAATAGACCTAAAGCTAACAAGCTCTGATGGAAATTGGTGTCCTGTGTACAACCCGGAGCTTACAGTATCCCAGACACTGTAGCATCCCAGGGTTTCATTCAGAACTTTAAGGCTGGTTTGTTCATCTTATCCTACTCTTTCAATATTTATGATTCACACAGGTGATACATCCACCATCCCAGTTCTTTGACTTCCTCTTCTCATAGGGCAAACCTTGGAACTATATCTCTCTTTAGTATCAGCGTCTACCGCTTCTTATTTATCTCCACACCAACTGGAGATCAGATACCTGGGGAGCCAAGTCCTACAGATATCTAGACAGACCTGTCAAGTCTGAAGAAGATGAGGAATTAGTGAGGGACTAGGTATGTTATGTTTCTCTTTCCCCATTTCTGCCACAGTTGACATAAAATGTTATATTAGTTTCAGGTGTTCAGCATACTTATTAGACATACACTTTAGAAAGTGATTACCTGATGAATCTTATACCCATCTGACACCAAGCTTAGTTATTACAAGACTATTGACTATATTCCCTATGCCGTACTCTACATCCCCGTGACTATTTTTATAACTGGCAGTGTGTACTTCTTAATCCCTTTCACCTTTTCACCCATTTCCCCAAACCCCCTCCTATCTGGCAACCATCAGTTTGTTCTCTGTATCTATGAGTTTATTTCTGTTTTGTTTGTTTGCTTATCTTGTTTTTTAGATTCCATATATAAGTTAAATCATATGGTATTTGTCATTCTCTGCCTAACTTCTTTCACTAAGAATAATACCCTCTAGGTCTATCTAATATATATATATATATATCTTCTTTACCATTCATCTATTGGTGAATACTTAGATTGTTTCCATATCCTTCTATTGTAAATGATGTTGCAATGAACCCGGGAGTGCATGTATCTTTTTGAATTAGTGTTTCAGATTTCTTTGGATAAATACCCAGAAGTGGAATTTTTGGGTTATATGGTAGTTCTGGTTTTAATTTTTTTGAGGAATCTCCATACTGTTTTCCCTAATAGCTGTATCAATTTATAACCCGATAATAGTGCACGAGGGATTCTTTTTCTTGTTGATTTATTGATGATAGCCTTTCTGACAGGTGTGAGGCGGTATCACATTAAGGTTTTAATTTGCATTTCCCTGATTAGTAGTGATGCTGAGCATCTTTTAGTATGTCTATTGGCCTACTTGTATATTTGACTGCCTAATATTGTCTGGGGTTTATGTTAAATGTGCTCTACCAGTGTATGTGTTCCAGAAAGACCTGGCCTCTTGATCCTCAGGGCATCTGGAGATAGGAGTGGTGAGTGGTGGGCATCTAAAGCTGTGCCCTTTAACTTCTAACTTTGGTAGGAGTTAATCAGCCTCTACTGTCAGCAACTGTGCTTTCCAGACAAGGTATCTCTTCTATTCTGCGGAAAATAACACAAGTTCAAAATCTCTCCATACCATTCCTAAACACACACACACACACACACACACACACGCACACACGCACACACACACACACACGCACACACACACACGCGCGCGCGTTTATATACTGTCACATTGATTCCATCCCTTCTAAAAAAATAAATGGAAAGTGAGACTCCCTTTTTCAGTTTCTTTTTCCTCTCAAAACTCACACAAAAGAATAGATGTGCTGACAGCAGTCCTTTGTGCACAAAGAATTAAAGTCAAAGGCAATCTGGGAAACCAAGCTTAGGCTGCCCTAGAATCTGACCACAAGAGCAGACCAAAGGCAGGTTAGGAATGGGGCGGGGAGGTCAGGAAAAGACCTGGGGCTTCACTTGACAAGTGTTTGCTGATTCATTATCTGATATTTGTTTTCATTCAGTAAGTAGTTATTAAGAACCTATTATGTTCTTACTGGAAACAAGGAGTTAGCTAGGAATTAGCACCAGTGGGGAGTAGGTGAGACTCAATTCAGAGAAATAGTCAATGGGACAAATTTTCTTCCTTAGCTCTCTTCTCAGGTTCTTGACCTCCCACGCCCTGTAATGGAAACCTTGGGCAGATGTGAAACAGAAGGAGTGGAAATAGGAGTGTCTTCGAAGAAAGAGGAGGAAGGGAAATTCCCTAGCATGGAGGAAGGGGTGTTCTCATTATTAGGCCACTTGTATGGGGCAAAACTTGAGGCTCTGGCTTAAGGCCTAAGGTATTGGAAAGGCAGCACCAAGCAAGCTAGAGGGGAAGTTAGCCCAGACATGGCCCTGGGCCAGCACTGCAGGGTGGAGCCAAAGTTCCTAGGCAGGACGTGCTCATTCATGACTAAAGAACTAGGGGCTTCCAGTCTGGCAGGTGCAGCTCAGCGAGAGGGAATCCAGCCTGGGCTCATGAGCTGAGCCGCTTCCTGTCTGGCAGATTTGCTCAGCTGTCTTTTATTTTATTGTTGCCGTCTCCGGCACAAACTTGGAGTGATACCAGTTCCCTTCTTGTCATAACCTAACTGATATTTATGTGACATTTTGCACTTGACAGAGTAATTTTGTTATTTCATTTAATTTTCACAACAGTTCTGGGAAGCAGGGTAAAGTTCTGTTTGTGATCATCAAACTTTGGCTGGTATGAGGAAAAAGAGGTAAAATCAGGCGCCAGCCTGATGCTGGGAATTTTCTCATGCCTAGTTGTTTTGATTTTCTTTTCCTCTTTTAAGTAGAGAAATACAGGCGATACTATTCTGGGTTCAGATAGCAACAATGTTTTATTTTAAAATATACAATGGATCAGATCATTTTGTACTGCTTGGCCCAGTCTGGCTAGCAAACATTTTTATTTCCAGTATTGACATTTTCTTCTTCCTAAGTAAGATAGCCTGAGTCAGTAAAATAAAAAAAGGGTAAATGCCCCTCTGCTGGCCTCCACCCCTACTCTCCGGAGCGAGAGATGAAGTAGCCTTCTGTGTTCTGGGGCTAGAGAACACAGGAGCCGAGACCCAGGCAAGTGGGAGGCCACGTTTTGCTTGTTTAGATTGAGAGTCCTGTCTTGACTTTTCAAGAACAAGATGAATATCTAAAATTTAGAGCAATGAAATCACTGTCCCAAATGGGGTCAGCAACCTCAAGGTGGTTGCCATCCTCATCCACTCTCGGGAGGAATGACCAGACCAGGAGAATTTTCTGCCTTGGAACTCAGATGAAGATTAGGATTGGCTACTTGGCGCTATTTGCCATTTCTTTTCCCGTTTTGTGTTATGTATATACAATAAATAGACCAGTTTCCTTTTACTAGTACCTATAATTTAAAAGTACTTAATTCAGTAGAACCATATAGGAGGGCAAGAAAGAATAAAAATAGACTACTTGCCAATTAATTTAACCTCAGGAGCTATTCCTGAACAGGTGGATATTTTGGGCTCCTTTTGTAAATGAAAAACTTCAGACCTTGAACAAAGCCAGTTAGCCGTGTGTGCTGAAAATGGCTAGTATCCAGTTGTCCTAACACTTAACCATCACCACCACCATTGTTTGCTGAATATTTCAGGCACTCATATGTATATCATCTCTAATCCTTAAGATAACAGTGTATGGCAGGTATTATAAACCTCATATCACAGGAGAAGAACTGAAGTTTAGAAAAACTAGATCATTTTTTTAATTGGTACATTTATTAAAAATACAGACTAATGGTCCTGTTCTTAAATGTTGTTGTGGATGTGTGCTGGCTTCCATAAAACATAACTAATCATAAGGAGCTCTTCAATATATTCCTGACAGAAGTAAAAAGGTCACTAGAAATGACTGACAAGACAGGGCCACTGCAGACATAATTCCCTTGTATAATTAATAATTGCTAGAAAATGGAGTTTGACATTATTTACAATTATACCAACATTCATGGAGGCTGAGTATCACAGGAATAAGAAACGTGTTTCCATGTTTCCCTAGTAATTTTCCGTTTTAGCTACAAAGGTCAGTTACCACAACCAAACTTGTTCTTAACAAGTAGAAATTTTATGTCCATTCAACCAGTCTCTTATATCTTTCTGGGCCTATTCATTTGCAGACTGGAAGCTGTAACCAGGTTCTTCATATCATGCATTCACATGTAATATCCAATCTTTATATCCTGTCCAATTTCTTTCAGATAAAAGGAATGACTCGCAGCAGGGCTACGTAGATGAGGAAGTTCCACATGGAGATCACATCCTCACGCATCTTCCATTTCATCTTCTCTGGGTCCAGCTTCTGCGAGAGGCCCTCCATGGGGAACATCGGAACATCGCAGCTCTGCCTCACCGGCTTCCACCAGCCGCGCTCCGCTCTTCTCAGCCGTAGCCTCGCGCCTGGAAGTAAGCTCCTAGATCATTTTTTCACAGTCACACATTTAGGAAGTGGAAAAGCTAGAATCTGACTCCTGACTTCTATAACTATCAAGGCCATGCTCCTTCTCCTCTATAATTGCTTCCTCTTACTATATTACGGTGTCAATAATTTCTTTGGTTTTGTATTAAATATGCATGAGTAAAAACTTCCAAAATAACTTATCTTGGAAGAACAGTTACCCAAAATACAACATTATATCAATAATCCTAAGTAAACATAGAATTACATCTTGATTCTAAATAAGATGCAAAATAGGTCAAGTTCTACTCTGCAGTCAGACACACTGTGTGATCCTCCTGGAGCCTGTGATTCCTCCCTCTACGGCCAGTGCACCCCTGTTCTCTGTGCTGGCCATGGGTTTCCAGGGTGCAGCTTTGCATGGTCTTATTGCTTAGATTCCTTAAGAGTCATGTAAATAAATAACATAACTCTTTAGAAAAGAGAATCCTCCTGATTGTTTGAAGAGGAGTGGGAGCAATGGCCTTAAAAGATGTACACTGAGTCCTGCCAATGTGAGCCATAATAACTAATTAAATGAACATCTTGCCATTCATGACCACCC